>NC_136685.1:50723105-51923105 GCF_903797595.1 Erithacus rubecula
GGAAGGAAGGAAGGAAGGAAGGAAGGAAGGAAGGAAGGAAGGAAGGAAAAGGAAGGAAGGAAGGAAGGAGGAAGGAAGGAAAAGGAAGGAAGGAAGGAAGGAAGGAAGGAAGGAAGGAAGGAAGGAAGGAAGGAAGGAAGGAAGGAAGGAAGGAAGGAAGGAAGGAAGGAAGGAAGGAAGGAAGGAAGGAAGGATTTTAATGATCATTTCAGGTTGTTTCAGTTAAAAGCTGGATTGTGGTCTTTTTACTCATACTTTGGGAGGGGTTTGTAAAACTTGTTTATTTCCAGATTCTTGAAATGTCTACTTGATTTTCTGCCCACAACAATCATTTTGTAGTATCATGAAGCACGAATAGGAAGAAGGACATGATAAGTCTTTTGGGCATCTTCTATACTCAGCTACAGATCATATCTCACTCTGATCTTGAAATGAAATCAATTTCAAGACGATCCAGCTGTAAATGACTACGTCGTCCTGCAAGCAGGAGAGTCAAAGACACTTTGTCCATGAAATTTAGGAACAATTGGTTTTGGTTGTTTTGGAAGGGGTTAGTTTTGTTGTTCGTTAGTTTTGTTTCATTTTTCTATTTCTGTTTGAACCGAAGATGAGGTTTTCTCCAAGGTTCTACATGTGACCAGGCAAGTGGATGTATACTTCATCTCTAGCATGGCATAGTACACATTTTTCTGCTAGAGCAGAGGAATGGTGCTGAGACTTTGGTTCAGAAGGACCTTAAAACAAATTTTTGTGACTATTCTTTGCTTAAGGTCAAGAAACTGCTTAGTGAATTATTGTTGAATTTGTCCTGTGCAGGGCCAGAAGCTGGACTTGATGATCCTTCCAACACATTCTCTGATTCTGTGAGTGTATTACTGAACTGAGGGTGTAATCTTTGTGAGGGGAGTGTTTGCATATACAAAATGAAAATAGTAGTTATCGGTTGTACTTTACAGGTGCACTGCAAAATCAATTCAGGCCCTAAGGAGACTTGAGATCTGAGAGAGGCAATGCAGACAGGACAGAATAGTGTAAAAACATCTTTTTGTGATGACTTTTGGCAGTAGCTTCACTGCCTATTTTTACAATGTATTGCTTTTATTTGTCCAAGTCCTGTAATAAAGAATAAGACGCTTGCACCATTAAATCTGACGGCCCTTTGCATAATTTGGCAAGGATTTGGTATGACTGTGTGAATCAAGAACAAATGTTTTTACACCCTGGAGTGAGAAAATACTCAGGGTATTGAATGGAAAGATATTGAATGTTTTCCTTTGGCATAACACATTTTCAAATGAGTTGTTCTGCCAATTATTGCATATTAGACCTATAAAAAAGAAATGAAATATTTAAAAGGTGCTAAATTTAATTGCAGCTTGCTCCTCTTGCAGTTGCATTCTGAATAGAAGGAGCTGAAAATGGCAAATGCAAGGGCCTGGTTTAGCTTGATGTTTATTTCTGCAAAGCTGATGCCGCTAATGGAAAGGTGGAGTATGTATCCTCAGACAGAAGGAGCCAAAGAGACAGTTTTCTCCACTCTTCTCCTTGAAAGATGTCAGCAATAAAATTTCTGGGGATGCTCTGAGGATATTCCTTCTCTGGACTGTGAACTCCATTTGTTCCTGATTCACACATCCATTCCAAACTTGGACCGAATGCTTCATCTCCTCTCCAAACTGCCATAAATGTGACATGTTATTCCACAAATAGCTGAAAAAGTGAAGCTTATTCTGCTGTGGAAGTGTATCTCCTTCCCTTTGCACCACAGTAATCACTCTCTGAATCTGTCTTTTCCACTTTGATGGCTCACTCTCCCTCTCACCTACGCTCCATGAGTTATTACTCTGAGGTCTTTTCTATGCTCCCCCTTTCCTACCCTAATTCTTGTCTCTCTTCTCCATACTCTTTGATCTGGCTTCCTTCTCACCTTCTAAACTGTCTGCCTGGACAGAATTTCACAAAATCTGCTCCTAGTTGAACTCAAATGTGCATATGCTTTATAAGTCAGTTGCTGATTTAAATGAAACTAAAGAATTTTATTAGTTAAAATTTCTGTCCCCTCACTGTTTTTGCTTGAAATGAGCGATTGTGTTCCAGTGGTTTTTGGGTGGCATGTAGCTGAATGGACAAACTGACTGAAGAAGCCCCTTCTCAATGTTGCTGGAATAATAGGAAATGTAAGTTTTTCCATGTCCTTTCTGTCGCAAGGTGACCTTTAACTATGAAGAGGATTTGTTTTGCAGTGATTTTTCTAAGCATGCATTTTTGCATTCAGAGGTTTTATACCTTGGCCACAGAGAGACAGGGAGAACAGATGCAGACTAAATGCTGTGCCAGATTCTTTCAAAGCATTTAGACAATAGGTCCTTGGGTTATTGCACTGCTTGAGTCCATCTCATGCACTGGCTCACTCACCAGTTCTCCAAAGAGCAGTGGCCAGAGCAACTCTCTGTGTGTCTGATTTAGTAAGACAGACAGTGGTTATCACTGCTTCATAATTGCGAGTCTGCTGTTGGAAGCAAAGGATGTGGGCAATAGAACTTTATTAAAGTCTTTTATTATTAATTATAATTACTAATATTAACTTTATTAAAGTATGAGAATATCTAAAATTCTTACCATTGTGGAAGACTAGGACTGGTAAGCTGAAGCTTGCCAGCACTCCCATGCAAAAGGATGACTTGGATGATGGAGTCATGGCCTAGTCCCCCAAAAGTTGTCCCTACAGCTGGAGAAACCCTGCTTGCTTGCTGCAAGGCTCAGAAGTGGTTTTGCCTGCTGACACCACATAAGCGTGTTTCATATCTGTCAGATCCAGCCCGTGTGGCCTCCTCTGGCATATCATGTCCATTCTTAGGGTTGTCTTGGGATTACTCCTCTTCTGACACCAAGAGGGAATTGACAGCATCCTCAGTTTAATTTTTATCTCTGGTGATACTAAAGGAAACGTTGACCTGTTATAGTAGGATATAATTTGTCATCCATTATACAGAAAAAACCCAAACAAACCAAAACTAAAAGTAAAACTAAAACCAAAACCAAAACCAAGGAGAACAAATTGTGGCAGCAATGTGTTGGCTAGTATTGCATTGGAAACTGCTCTCTGATATAACAAGTGTATCTTCTGAAAAAGTTTATTAAAAAAAAAAAAAAAGTTAAAATCTTTGGAAGAATATCTACCTTGTAATTCTTCTCTCTTTTCTCTCCAGAATAATAAAAATTGTTTCAGTGGAGCTTCCCTTCATTTCCGAAGTCCTAAAAAAAGCCATGAAATCAGCTGAGTTTTTGTCTTTCTATATCTGAACAGTTTGAGACAAATATTTTTTGGTCCTTTCTCTATCTCTTATGCAGATATGTGTAACCCCTACATAAGAGGAATGTACATGGCTGTATTGGAATAACAATAATAAAGTCTGGTGCCTATCAATATCTTAGGCTGAGCTGAAGTAGATATATTTGAGGTCCACTACTTATACAATTTTGAAGATCCAGTGGTTCACTGACTGCTTACACAGGGTGGGGTATAAACTACAACTCAGATCAGGACTTCACTTTCCTGTTCTTCTGGTTTTCATTAAAAGTAATCTTATGTTAGATGTTTTCAAAAGTCTACAATAAGAACATCCACAAATACAATCTTAGTTTGCTACCCTTATTTATTCTAGCAAGCTCTTGAAAAAATAAAATCCCTCAAAAAAAAAATCTAACACTTCCTCCTCCACAGCTGAAATATTTTGGATCAAGATGAAATGGACTGAAACTTGGGCCAGAAAATTCAGTCAAGTTAATTAAAATACATTATCAAATGTTTGCTTTTATTGCCACAGGATGCTTTGGAGGCCTACAGTATAAACGAGTCCAAAAAAAATTATGTGTCTTTAGGGAAAATAGATCTATCCACAGCTTTTACAGTCGATGGTCAGGCTTCAGCCTCTGCCTCAGCAAGTCCCTAAGTGATGTTGCATTGGAAGGAAAGCCAGAGAAAGGACTATTTTAGAAAAGTTGTCTTCTTATAATGTCCCTCTACATCCATTACTAGTTAATACTGTACACATGATGCTGGACTAAAGAATTTTTTTTCTGGGTATTGTAATTATTTTGATATTACTTTTATTTTTATGATGCTGGACTAAAGAAATCTTTTCCTGGGTATTACAATTATTTTTATTCCTACCATCTGTCTTATTAAAATAACTGGTAAAAAGATGGGCATTTAAGCAGCTTTCAGTTTGGTTATTTTTGCAACAGATATAATGCTAAATAATGAAATGTCCGTTATATCTTTGGATATTAAAATGAAATAATTTTCTTGTTAGATTTAACTGATGTTGTTGTGGATAGTTCCTTGAGTTTTCCAAATGTGCTAAATTATTTCTAAGATTCTTATGAGTCTGGCTGTTATTTTCTATGAATTTTTCAAAAGCTAAAATTGCTTTATATGCTATGACCATTATATCTGAGTGTGGGTGAGAAAAATAACTCAAGTAACACCAAAAATTCTGTTTTAGGGAGAGCTGCAGGACTTTATTCTAAATTCTAGTTCCAAAATGTCAATTTAAAAAACTGAAAACTACTTTTAATGGCTTGTTTTAAACTTGAAGTTTTGAAGCATGCAATACTCAACATAGACTTTTTCACAGGAAATATCAATACTTTTTCCCCCAAAAGACCAAAACAAGCTTGCATTTTAATTTGGTACCTTTTAATTGCATTTTTAGGTGTTCTTTCTCCTTTGACAAAATTGTGCCATTTTTTTTTTTTTTTTTTTTTTTTAGATAGAACTCTACTTGCTGACTTCAAATGTGTTCTCTCAAAGCTGATCTGAATAGTTGTAAGCAAGAACATAAAGAAACCTAGAGCAACATCAGTGTCAGTTGTAAAGAATCTCCATAAGCACAGATTTTCAGATTCTTGTTTGTGCAAAAACAGGTAAGGGTCCTCAAAGAAAATGTCCCTCTGCTTTTAGGCTCTAAATTTATCCCAGATGAATTCTCATTCTTTAATCAGTTTAGATTAGTTGTTCATGCTGTATTTTCCCAGACAATGCCAATGGCTTTTACAATACCATCACAGAAATTCTATTGCTGTGTTATCAATAAGCATTCAAAACAGATGCAAAATAATGGCAATACCAAACATCTTGATCATCCATGCTTTCCCACAAAATCATATTACAAGTTTTTCCTCTGAGATTGTTTGCTGTGCAATCTGTTTTCTGAAGTTCCCAGGGTAAAATCTCTCTCCTAGTTGCTAGGGAAGCAGACCAGAATGCTGATTGAAAATTTCATTCTAAATGCAGTTGTGCTTGTAGAGAATGGCTTTTTTTTCTTTCCTGACTTTCCTTTCCTTCCTTTGCAGTATAATGCAACTGACATCAATGGATTAGGGAACTGCTTTTCCTTTTTCAGTACTTCTTAGTCCTGCCTAAAAAATTTATTTGCACTAAGTTTAAAAAATAGACATCTTTTTTTTCCAAACAAATGTTTAAGATGAATGGCAGCTGCTACATGACTGACAGTCTGAGAGAGGTAGACCCCATACCTTGAGCTGTCTCTTATTTTGGAGAAGAAAGCACCCAAACACATACAAGCACAGTTGTATAGCTTAAGCCTTTAAAGGCGAATTGGATAGTTCAAGGTCTTTCCATTTCATTTGGGAAAGTTTCTATTTTAGTACTTACATAATGTAAGAAACTAAGAATGTATAAACTACCCTTAAAATATCTCTTCGTAAGTGGTTTACTTAGAAGTGAATGTTTAATGTTATTTTTCTGTCATGTAGTTACATTTACAACGTGTAAGCTTTTGAAGTAACTTGCAATTTCTGCTACTAAGACTTACATAGGAAAAATTGCTCCAAAGTTGCTGAACATAGGAGAACACTTCAAATTTAATTTTGTTAGACTTTTTGTTTATTTGGTTTTTTTCTGTTTGTTTGCTTGAGTCATATTTTTTATAATTAGTTACTCTCAACTTCTTTTCTTTCAGGTTTCAAGTTTTAAGGTAGTCAACAGTTTAGTGCCCAAAGTGTTCAGTAGCAACATATATAATATATTTTATATCTCTCTAGTGAAGGATGCACCTGTTTAAATCCCCACAGCTTTAGGTATGTGGATTACATGAACAAATATTGATAGGTGATGCAATATGTCTTTAATGGTGCTGACCCCAAAAAACTCACTTCTTGTCACCAAATGCTAAAATACGAATAAATTCAACCAGAAGGTATTGGAAGAGCTCAGGCAGCTGTGCATAAAAGTGATAGCTATTTTTTCCCTTGACCTGCTGCTGTGATCTCACGGTAAATTAAGGACCAGCCCATCATGTTAATAGTTCATAAGTTAATGGGTTAAAATATCAGCTCTAATGAGTTCTCAGCACTGTGTTTAAGTATTTAGCAGTATAAATTCATAGCAATTCCACTAGTTTTGTAAAGGTTGGGTATAAATAAGATGAGAACCAGCATACTCATGTGCTTTTTTAAAAGAAATGTCACAGGCCAAAGTCTTTCAAAGGGAGGGCTGGGTTTTCATTTTGAATAATGTTCCTTATATCAGGTAAGAAATATTGCTTGCACAATGCTTCCCCAAGCAGAAGGTCATTTACAAAGTGAAGTGAAGGAGGGAGTTATCAGACTTTCCTTTGTGCGTTAACAGCATGTCATCAGGAATGTCCATTTCTTACTAGTAGAACAGATTCTTGGACTAAGGAGACATTTTCAAAGGGTCATCAATCTGACCTTTCACATAACAATAATATTTGGACACAGCAGTGGTCTAATTCATATATCCAAGCCAACTCTGTGCAGCAGAGAGGGAGAGAGGTGGAAGCATGGCATTCATGAAAAACAATATTCTCTGCAGTGTATCAATCAGTGAGCAATGTACAATGTAGAGAATATAAACGAGTTGAATTTGAAAGACAGTGCTTTTCTCTGCTTTGGATTACATTTCTAAATTCACTAAACTGGCACATATAAAAATATGAGATGCGTATAATGTGAAGTAATTTCATCACAAAAGATATCAAAAGTAGCCTGGTATTTGGGTACTCTTTTGCCTTCCAGGGAGAATTGTCAGCTAAAGACAGGTGCTCTAAATCATGACTGACTACTCTGTTCACTGGATTTTCAGTGTAAAGCAGATGTGCCTTGACAAAAGGAAGGAATTCAAGGGACACTACTTACTCTTGCTTTGGCCTGTCTCCTTGAACTGGGAACTATACTGAACCATTATGATCAGAAGAGATGAGGCTGCTGCAGCTGCCCATTTAATTTAATTTGTTGGGTTCTGGCTTTTTAACTACTCCCATGTAAGCCAAGTTTGAACCTTTGGTGAGTTGCAAGTGCAACTTATGCTGTAGAATTTGAGGCCACATGCTGGACAGTACCAATTAGCCACAGCAAATAAGCACTCTTTTCCTCAGGGATTATTTACTACCAGGTTTGGGGGCTGTGGTATTCTTAAATCATCAGATTTTAAAAGGTTTTATATGTTTGGATTCTTTTTATGAGCAAGGGATCTAGTAAAGTTATCAGTAATATTGAAACAAAGTGTTCTGTTGCTTAAGTAGGACTTGTCTGAATCTCTGTGATATGGAATACAGAATGGAGAAATCCTTGTGCTATTACTTATTAATTTCAAAGTAGAATAACTATTGGTTCATAGAATGACAGTAATACCTCTAAATTCCCAAACTTTAGTCAATGGACTTAGGAAGATTCTTGTTATCTCTTGTTAACTTTTTAAATGCTCATTGTCCCTAGCTTACCTATGTATTTCACTGCTTTTGGGCCAACACTTGAAAAAACTTCAGCTTTTAACTTTGAAAAATTTCTTGTAAGATTTTTTTTACTAGCTCTGAAATTTAATTCTGCAGGGACCTTGAGATTTTCTTTCATTTTGAATAAAGTCTCAAGAATGAACATATGAGTTTGCCAGAAGCCCTGAATCAAATTTATTTTTAATTAAAAATATTGGTTTTGGATGTAAAATGAGGAGGAAGTATTTAAAGAAGCAAAAAAACATATTCCTTCTTGAAAAATAGTCTTTAAAGTATAAGAAATTGGGTGAAATTAAACAGATGGGCTCAAAATTACAAGGAGCAGATTTTGATCAAGGGGATCATGAAATATTTAGAGAAATCTTAAAAGAAATAATATTGAAGCCCTGATTATATTCAACAGAGGTGAATAAACCATATTACCCACATATTTTCTTGAAATATTATTAAGGGAATATGAACACTTTGTACATTTTGGTGGTCTGGATATGAACAAGGATTAACACAGTGAGGCATCCTCTTGGAAGTTGAAATAGCAAAAATGTTAGGGTCTGTCCTTTCTTTCACTCATTGCCATTGATAGTGGAATATGAATCCCAACGGGATTATATTTACAACTCCTTGGGACTACACTGAGATTGTTCACAGGGTTGATAAATCTGACATGTTGCAGCAGCTATGGGTGTGGCACACATTGATGTACAATCACAGGAGAGTTTTCTGCTGGTTTCTCCTGTGCGACACGTGTTGGTCTGAAGGCACAACACTCCCAAGGGCCAAGAGCCTCCTGTGCCAGACTGCATTTCTGATGGAGAGTCTGCATGCAGCAACCTGCAATACTGCTGCCTGCTTGGTGCTCGTGACCCTAACTTTCCTCCTGTTTCCTCTTTTGTTTCTGAAAACAATTATTTCCCCCTCTTCCCATTTCATTTGGCAAAACTTGGGAAGATACAATTTCTCCCTCTACATTTTTGTATACCTTAGGGAGGCTTCTCTTACTGTGTTTTTAAAATTCAAAAATTCAGTACTTCCCCTGCCTTGGGTTTGGAAACTCATTTCAGATTTCCTCACTAAAAAGAACCATGAACTACTGAAGACTGTATTTCTGCTTTGGTTATGTCAATATATTTTAACAGCAGCAAGCCTGTCAAAATATGTTTAATAACCAATAGCACTTTGGAGAAATAAGTGAGGTTCTTTTAAAGCTTCTTTTCTGTGGAAAATGTGGAGCCTTTTACACACGCAGAGAATACCATTGGGAAGACATAAAATCTTAAAGAATTATTGAATATGAGCACCAGCTGCCCCTGTTCTCAGCCATGCCCTGAATCTCATTTGTGTTAGGCTTCTAGTCTTCAGCATCATAAGAGAGATTTCCCATTAAGACCTTGGCTTGTTTTCAGTGCAGTTCCAGAAGATGCAAGGACAAGAAAGAAAAGACAGCATAGTCTGAAGCAGAATTTTCTTTGAGTGCATTGCCTGGAGGCAGATGCTTATGTCACCACTTGTCTCTCTCCCCTCCTCACTCCAAACAGTTCTTCCCTGTGGCTCCTGCTATATAGGTACACAATCCTAAGAAGAAATCCCAGAAAGAAGGTGCTGCTTTCTCCACTTGAGCACAGATTTTTGCATTAATGTTTGATTGATCCTAGTCTTGCTATTCAATCTGAGAAGATCTTGATCCTGCACCCATTGACGACAGTGACAAATCTTCCACAGAGTTTACTGGTTCAGAAAAAGGCTTTATTAATCTTTTTGCTGGGAGTCCTCTGGCTACTTAAAACTAGATTTGCCTTGTCTGGAGGAGTGACAGGAAAAGAGATATCTTGATGGGGTTGATCTTTCAGGAATTTTAATCAAAATGCAACATGGTAATAATGAGATATATGTTACGTGTGTGTGCATCTAAATATCATATACATAGGAAATACAGCACAAATTAAGATGCATGGTATAAATCATACACACAACATGCACATATACACACGCATTCTCCAAATCCATATGTATTTTTCATACGTGCATGATGCTGACTACGTGCTATTCTGTAATTACTGTCCATGTGCAATCTGCCAAAATGTGATCCTTTAAGATTATGGCTCCCTTTGCAAGTGGAAAGCTGCTAGCTGTGGTGAATAGCTAAGTTCTAATTTGGCAGTGGCCTTCATTTCTGCTTCAAAACACTCCCTCGCACACGTACAAATTTCCAGAATGGTTTTTTCCCTTTGTTTCATTTTGGTTGCTACCCTAAACTATTTGGAAATACTGCAACACTGGAGAGAGCAGATGTTTCAGAAGAGTCTTATTTAAAGACAGCACAGTATCACTAATAAAGAGGAGTGAAGAGGGGAAGCAGACTGTGTGGGTTGATCATTCTGGAGAAGACAGGAAGGAAACATAAATAAAAAACAATCATAATAAACCTAGAAGTATAAACTATCTGGCTTTATCACAGCCAGTTGTGCCTAGAAATAGGAAGACACCTGTCTATGCCTTGCAGAGATTTGGATGTGAAGTTTGGTAGGAACAACACCTCTCATGTTGAGTTTTTCTAATGTGTATTTAGACCACACATCAGAATTTGTGATTATCAGACATGTGCAATGATTACCTTTATGGATTGATAAAAATAATCTTTATGGATTATCTATATTTTTTGGATTATCATTGGACCACAGCTTGGAATCTCCCCAAAATTTGTTCGGTTTTGTTTTATTTTTATTTATTTTCTAATGTCCCTTTTGGATTGCACTTCCTCTCTTTTGCCCCTAAACCCAAAGTCTTTTCAAAACTTAGCTCTTTTTCTACCATATTTTCATTTGATTCATTTATGGATCTGATCCAGAGACTGTTAATTTCACAGCAAAACGACACCAGCTTCAACAGACCCCTAGGTCCCAACAGACATTTAAGGAAGGTGTTAAAGAAATTGCACTGAGGCTTAAAACCCATTAGGCATCCATGAAGCAGGTACAGTGGTGAGGGGGTTTCTGTCTGCTCTATTCTGATTAATATGCCTTTCACTTCCTAATCTGATTTATTTCATCAGATGTTAATTCTGCAGGACATTATAACTCTGTTACAGCATTCCTTCTTAATTATTTTGCATTATCTATGATGTGTGAACGGTCGTGAAACATGTGGGTTTTAGGGATTAATAGCTTTTCCCTCTTTTTTGCCTTCTGTTTGAAACCATGAGGGAAGAAAGTGTGCAATTTCCAGGCCCCTGCCAGAGTGTCCTCGAGGTAAAGGAGGCAGCACTGCCAGCATTAGTGTTAGTGTTAGGAAGTTCCACCTTGTATGGCTTAAGCAGGCAGCATGGCAATTGCAGCAAGGCTGCTCAGATGATCCCATTAATCTACCCCTAAGGGATCCACAGCAATTACAGCAGCTAGTGAGGCTCTAGTGGAAAACCCCATAGACAAGGGAAAAGGGAGAGGCAGCAGGCATTTTCAGGACTGGATACGAGCTGTGCTGTAAATGTTCCTCCACCTGCAGTTTCAGCTGAGAGTGTTTGGTGCTGAGTCTGCAGTTGCACAGAGTGGTCCCTTTACATATTGTGTGGGATCTGATAAATTTTTGTAGGATATTTTCCAGCTGTGCTCTCATCACGTTGATTTAATGGCCCTTAAGAGAAACCATAAAAGTACTTTCTGGTTAGTGGGCCCCAGCTGGTCCTCATAGTATTGCATAATACAGCAGGCTAAGTTAACTATAGATTAATGATTATGAAATGTCTTGCTTAACCATATAATTTTTCAAACATGCAAGGCACTAGATACAATGCGGTTCACTGAGGTAACAAGATGACTACATTCATGAAGGAAAAAGGCTTAAGAGGTGAGGTGTATTTTAATCCAACCAAGATAAGGTTTTCCACAGGCCAACCATGGCTCTGGCCAGACATTTCATGATATATGGGGAGTCATATGTGTGCACACGCATAATTGTGTGCCTCTCTTCATACGTGTGTTTTCCCTTAAGGACTGAAGGGTGATGGTTCACTGCTGGAATCCTTTCTCTGCTCTCATTAACAGTGCAAAGAGCCAAGACTATCATTTGCAGATTATCTGGCTCTCTGGTGAGGCTAACGGTGCAAGGCTGTGTCAAACTGAGGTCCCCTCCATCACCCTGTCCTAGACCTCCTCTCTCCTACCAGGCAGTTGAGCAATTTGGTAATTGGTGAGCCCTTAAGGTCTCATCCTACTCCCACTGAACTCAGTGGCCACAGCTCTTGACTGAGGTGGGCACTGTGCTTAGGGAAGCACGACCTATGGGGTGCTGCTGTACCAAGAGGCTCATTTGCAGAGTTTCACAAGAGTTCAAGGCACTCTGTGGCTCCTGATCACCATAAGGGGATAATATAACTAAAGGAAATTATAAAAACAAGTGAGGGTATGGTGGTTTGCTTTTCAGTCTGTAAGCCAAAAAAAGTATGTACAGGAAAGCTAAAGTACCATTCACAGGCAATTGAGGAAAATCCATATGATGGCAAGAGGGCAGGACAAGACACTGCTTAAAAAACAGACCTGATGAGACCCTGAATCGCTTCTATCCATCTGCTTCATCTACTATCACATCATTTCAATGGCTGTGAAAGTTACATGTGCTTTCTCAAACTACAAGCAGCAAAAAAATTAAATATATATTAAAAATATATAAAATAGGTTGTGAAAAGTCAATAGCAATTTTACTTCCAGGCATGAAACCACAGTTACCCAATGCTGTCTCTGGTTCCCTAAAATGTAAGACATCCCAAATTTGACATGTAACACACTGAAATCAGGTGCAGATTGATTTTGTGACCTTTTTCCCTAGACATGATGCAGCCTGCTAGAGTTTTGATGGGGTGTAGTCCAAGCACCTTATTTTTTCAGGTGATGCTGAACATTAAGGCAATATAAATAATGTAAGATGAGAAATGGTCAGCAATATTAAGCAAACTAAATTTAAGGTGGGTAATAAAAGCTGGAAGCATAGAATTTTTTGTGGTTTATTTTTTTCAAAGTTGTTAAAATGCAAATGAGAAAGCTCCCTTCTAAGGGAGCTGCAGCTCAGCAGATGTGTATCCAAAGTTGGAACACTCCTCCACAGATTCAGTGTCTGCTGTCAATCATCTGTTGTGACAACGTGGAACATTTAAAGCAATTAAACCATGAGGTTTTATTCTTCAATCTGCCAAATCTGAGTACTGAGGACATGCAACATGTCATTTGTAGGCAATAGTTTTAAGGCTGTCTATATCAGGGCATTAAATGATCATTCACAGGGTTTTTCAAAAAGCTTTTCAGTATATCCCTTAGTCTATCTAATGAAGCAGCACTAGAAATATAGCTGCTTTTGATTTTTAATGCATAATTGTCAGTGTTTTTAATTTTAATCAGGAAGTATTTTCATATTTTTGAAGATGCAGCATAAAATATATTTTCTCATCTTTATATAGAGTTTTTGTGGCTAAAAATTAAAGCAGATACTGAAGAATTAATTATTGTTGTCTTCTCCAGTTGTTTGTGTCATCAGAATTTGTACTTCTGCCAGGAAAATTTTCCACTCCTTAAAGTAGGGACATGAAATGTATTTCAAGAACTACAGTTTGTCAGCAGTTGGATTTTCATGTTGAGTTACTCAATCCTGAATTTATTTCAGATACACGCAGAACAATCTTGGTCTTTTTGGACTGAGCTGGCTACAAAAAGAAGTACGTGGCTTACACACCTTTTCTTATGTTTACCTACAAAGCAGCAGCCTCTTTTATGTGCTTGAGGGAAAAACCAATTGTTTCCTTCCTTGGAACAGGAAACCACAGTCTGCTCTTTCTGGCTGGTCCATTGTTACTGTGCATATTCCATCAACAGCTTCTGCTGATGGTAACAGGGAAAAGAGTTTACTCTGGATTTCTTCCTAATGAAGTTGAAAAGCAACTAAAATGACAGGAGGTGCAGTAATTAGCACAGAACCACTTGAAACATGGCAAATTCAGAGGCTGAATTTCAACCTCATCTGGATGCTTCAGGGGTGAGTATGGCCCAGTAACACTCTGGGATGGGCTTCCTAAGCAGATGAAGATAAAAGGGCATTTAAGAAAAGTGTTTGTAGAGTCATGTTGTGCAAGTATTTCATGAACATAAACAGAATCTGCATAGACATTACAGGTATGTAACAGCAAGGAAAGTTTGAAATGGAAATATGTAAGTGGAAGGAGTCTCTTGAAGTGTTTTATCTTGCTGATATAGGCCCATATATAGAAACACTTCTCTCTCTGTGGTCTTAAGCAAGCTTTTTAATATCTGTTTAACTAGCTAGGGTCAGTCAATCGTGTGAACAGTTACTCTTGGACAGTACAAGGGAAGCATTGACCAAACCAGCATCTGAGATAAAGTGCAGAACCATTTCACAGAGTAAACCCTGGTGTAGCAGAACTCATCAGAGACTCATCAGCTTTCAGACCTTACCTACTGTTTTCTACCTGTGATGCCCAACTTCTTTCCTGTGATCTCTTTCGTTTTAACTTCTCTATGGTTTATATTTAGATTAGACAGTAAAATATTCAAATGATGATGTGAATTAGAATAAAAGGCTCAGATTGCCTTGGAAAAAAATTCTTTGTTAAAAATTTACAGTGAATGGCTAAAGATATATGTGCTTAGCTATCGTGTGCAGACAGTAAGAGAAATTCCTTTATGCAAAAAATTGCAAATTCTTATTCTGAGTTGAAAAATAGAAAGAAGAGTGAATAATCAGAAGAAGGTTTGTCTCATTTGGCATTTGTGACTTTTCTTTGTGTTGATTATTGTTATGAGATCACATGCAATGTGATAAGTTGAGTGAAGCTTCTGAGTCTGTAGGACAAAGAAAATACATTTGAGTGTAGGATTGGAGAAACACAGAATGCACCTTACAGCAGGGCAGTGAGATCTAGGGCAGGGACTCATGGTTAAAGGGACTACTCTCCTTCACTGGTGCATCATGACAAGGACTTCTGGTAGTCCTCACAAGGATTAAGTTAGAGCAATGGTTGTGCTGATTGCATTGAGATGAATTTCATGCATGATGGTGTGTTAGGAAACAACAGTAGTCAATTCTTTCATAACAAAAAAAGTAGCCCAGGCATTTCAAGAGCGAAATACCTTCTGGAGGAGTAAGATTGCAGACTATTTTTTTGTGCCATGGACATTGAATGGTTGCATAAATGCCTGTCTTTGTAATTCAATGCTACATTGCTGCTTTTAAAATTTCATCATAACAATATTTACTGGATTGTTCTGAAAAAAGAAGGAATTCATACACAGCTAGAGAAGTGTGATTAGGAGACCACATTAACCAGGGTAATTTAAAGAGAGAGCAGAAGGCAGATCTGCTGAAAGATGTCTTTTTAAATAAATGTATTTGATTATAAATAGATGGAATACTGTATCTATGAAGAAGGCTCAAAACTAGAAAAGAAAAAGAAGGTAAGGATTAAATCCTTCATTGGGAGCCAGGAATGTGATATGTCTCAGCAGAACCATTATACCTTGTCTACAGAAACCTGCAAAACATTTAGAACTTGTTCGCTTTATGAAGGGTAATTGAATCATATTTTAAGTCCATCAGGAAACTCTGTTTTGGTTTATCAATATAGTACTATGAGTGGGGAAAACTCCTAACTCACCAATATGGTTTTAACTTTTCCATGCTCTTTGGGTAAAGAAAGCCATCCAAATGCATATTTGTTTGTAGTGTTTTAAGGTTCTTTTTTTTATGGTATGGGATGGACTCAAAACCATAGGCAAGAGGGTACCTCGACCTCAGGCTGAAAGTAAACAATAAGTACAAATAAGAATTTGTAATGTAACACCTAATTCTGTATCAAAAAAGTAGTCAAAGGATTTTTTTAAGTCATGGTCACAGACTACTAAAAAAAAATCTCCTAACAGTGCTAATTAAGACTACATTTAATCTAAACACTGTTGCGCTGTGTGTCAAATTTAACTTGCCCTCGGGTCAGGAAGAAATAAGTTCTTCTGAAGATGAATCATTCTTAAGACATATTTTACTGATAGTCAAGACCTTCATTACCTGGAGATCAGTTCATTTAGTCATAAGATTTATGAAAGCAATCTCTTCTATCATTGTGTCCAAGCTGGATGTCACATGAGCAAATGTGTGCGTGACTGGCACTAATGATACTAAAAAAATTGAGATGATTCTTAAGCTAAAAATTTTGGAAACAAATGCTTACACATTTTTTAGCTTAGTCTTTGTCCATTTATTTACAGCACTTCTGTTTTATTAGAATTCCACTGTCAGAAGGAATGGAATGAAGAGTGAGGGGTCTTTCTGGGCACTATATCGATTCAAGATTAAGCAGTCTAATGATCGTTAAAGGCTAAAAGGTGATAAAAGTCAAAGCTCCCAATATTTGTCCTATCACATTTAGTTGGTATCCAGAATCCAAAAATTCACACTAAGAAGTACAGAAAAAGAGTTTTGGCATCTGTTTTGTTTCACGGACATCCAACACCAGTGAAATTAATTAGGATTTGTAGACTTACCATTGTGCCAGCCTTTAAAATAGCAGAGGTTTGTAAAATTGATTTTCACCCTAAAGAACAGACTAGTTCTTTTTTATCAGTAAAACATATTACTTTTTAGTAAAGAAAACACTATAAAATGGAGGGTTGGGCTAAAGTCTTTTCAGTAATGGAGAGAATGATATAATAATGAGAGAAAGCAGCTTCATTACAGTGCCAGCATTTGATGAATGGTCAATTTGCTATACTGTCTAGCTCCTCTTAAAAAAATTAAAACCTGCTGAAGAGGTGAATTTTTTTGTTATTAAATATATATGTACATGTGTGTGTGTGTGTAGATATATATATATATATATATATATATATATAGATATAGATAGATATATATATATTTCCTTAGGATTTTAAGAAGAACTTTTCCTATATGATCAGCCACAATGTTTTCTTAGATCAAAACCACAATCCTTCAGTGTTTAAATTGTCCATACTTCTCAGAGATATGCTAACTCATAAAGCAAGAACTATGAACAATCTGACTATAAGCAAAATGTACATGTAATGACACGCCTCTGAGAAACTACATAACAAATGACTGGACTTATTGCAAAAACAGCTCTGGTAACAAATAATTATTTAGCTTTCTACAGGAGATTTTTTGATGTTTGATGCCTTTTTGCAAACATAACTGAAATGAAAGTGGGAATCTTGTGGAATACAGGAAGAATGCTCCAGCTTAAAATCATTGATCAAATTGTAATTTATCTTGGAGAATTAATTTTATGCTTTTGCAGATATAACAAAAGAAAGAATGCAATCCAAACCACGATGATTTGTTTCAGTAGCGTTCAGCAAAGTAAGTCATTAGAAACTGAAACTTTGTCCAAATTAATTAATTTAGGTGAAGTTTCAGCACATTTCACTAAAAATCCTTAACCGGGCCTCTTTTACCTAGTTCTAAATATCACTATGTGTTAATAGGTTTAGATTTTTTTTGTAGTTGAGTTTGTATATAAGGTCTCTATAACCTATGAAATCAAAAGGCAACACAAGCACAATCTAATATAGGCTTTCTTCTGTACTACTAGTGACACAGCTTAAGGACTCAGAAGCTGCATGAATGTATGTGCTAATGCAGCCAAATGGATTTGCTGAACATGCACTTTAATAATGTTTACAAAATAATTTGTCCTTAAGTTTTGGCTAAACATGCTTCCAATAACTTTCTCTCTATCTCTATAACTCACTCTCTCTCTCTCTCTCTCTCTCTCTCTCTCACTCTCTCTGTGTGTGTGTGTGTGTGTATAAAGTAGTAGAAATAATTCAAAAAATAAGTATTGCAATCAATTTTTCAAGTCTTGCAGATAGGAGGTATAATTTCAGAGTGACTCTAGTGATGATTTCTATTAAAAGGTTTCACATTAAAATACTTTGCATAATGTAAACCAGATTGGCTTGGCTGAAGCTGATTTTCAAGCACTTTTAGAGAGCTATTGTTAACAGAAATGAGCACTTCGTTAAGCTAAGGGCAATTGTATGCAAGTTCTGCAGTATGCCACAGACTTACTATTTGTGGTAAAATTGTGGCAACTTTCTTAACAAGACTGACTGAAAGTTGCCAGTAGCAGGAATTGCTGGTAACCTCAAAACTGCAGCTGTGGTTGTCCTCTCAGATTACTGAGAAATTATAGCAGAGTTTGTAGCAAACTTTTATCTTATTATATGGAGAGAGAAAGTGGGAGAATGGACAGTAAGTGCAGAGGCAAAGAAAAATGCCAGTATTGAGCAGACCTCTTCCAACTTGGTGAAGATAAAATGGCAGCCACCTCAAAGGCTCTCAAGCTTATTAATTATAACTAATTTTAAACTGCTGCTTTTTGTCTATCAGAATATTGTAACCCACCTCCCTTTCAAAGGAGCTGGAATGATGTTTGGCCTTTTGTAAGGATGCAGCAGATGACCATGGTTGAGCTTTTAAAGGCCTTCGTTGGTCAGGAGGTTCTCCTCATGCCCTCCCATGTCATGAGCCTCTGCTGGTATCTCTGCTGCAGCCAGCTGTGTGCAGGGATGTAGGGATGCCCAGTGTCTGAGCTGGTTGAAGACAAACTGGAACAGAAATCTAGAATGGTGAGAAATAGTTGTAAGCTCTCCATCCAGTCCTAAGCATTTGAATGCTGCCATTGCTGCCACAGCAATTTAAGCTCTGAATGCCTCTAAAGGACTTCCCTGCAGTCTTGAAAAGATTGGCTTTAGCAGTGGTTCAATATCATATTTTCTATCAAACATGGCCAATCCCCTTGATCTCAGTTCTCTTCAGGCTTTCTCTTGCACATCATGAGTAAGGTTTCATGAGTTTAGAGAGTTGACTGAGAGCAGTGAACATAAATCTAATAGAGCCCTGAAGTAATTGGTTTACTGAGGAATGAATGCCAAGTGACTTGGAGAGAAAATGAGCATAAGGAAAACCAAGAAAAACAAACAATTAACAGTGTTTATATTAGATTACACACATCAACTTAATTTTCTCTTAACATGTTCAACATTTAAACTCACCATTTCTTTGCATTGTAATTTTCTTTAAGGGTAGCATCCATGAAATGCCTTGCACAAAGATATCAAGGTTTCCTTTATTAAATATTTTAAATTCATATATTTCATTTAATTTCACACATGGTTGAAACCAATTTTTACTGTAACTCCAAAAATGCAGGTGGCCCATTTTTTAAACACTTATAGTATAAGGGCTTGATTTGCCTACCCACTGCAAAATCAGGCATTGGCCTTGACATTTCTTGTCTACATTTATATGCCATTCCTAGAAGTTCAAAATTTCTTGACAATACTATAAAGTTTGATGCCGAGAGCTAATACAAATCTACTCTCTTTCAATTCTTCTAGATCTTCTAGATTATGAATCTTCCCTCTAGTTCTACTAGAACAATATTACCAAATTAAATCTTCTGTGAAAGTCATTGTTTTAACTTGTATCTCAAATACTTAACATGATGATATTTCACTGGGCAATGCTGAGGAACTGAAGACAGCTATTTTTTGGAAGATTTGTTAAAACTTCCATTTGGTTTATGAGAGTTCATGTCCTGACTGATTCTACATCTCAATGGCCAATGGAAACTATGGTTATGTTGCTTCAGAATTTTTACCTGTTGTTGCTCTTTTTCTTATAACTGAGAAGAAGAGTATGGAGTACACAAGGCTGTGTACCCCATTACCAGTCAGATATTGGGAATTCTGGGGTGGTTTGAAGCAAATAAACTTTCATGGGGACAGAAAGGACAAATGAAAATGACTTTTCAAAGGTGAATGAGTGCCCTCTCCAGGAAGATAGGATGCTCAAAAAGCTCCTCATATGCAAAGAGAGGGCTCAAACTATGGGCTATATGCCATAATTTTCTTCTCTGGCTGGTTTGCTTTTCGTTGGTAGGTTGTTTTGATTTTTTTTTAGTGGAATATTTTTTAATGTGCTTTTTGAACCTAATCCAGAAAAACAAAATACTTCTTTTCAGAAATGTTGAAAAGAACTGTTTTGAAATTTCTGCATTTCTTTCTTATTAATCAGAAACTTTTTTTCCCTGTCCTGAATTCAGCTATCATTTGCAAACATCTTTAGCTCAGAAACAGCTACCATTTTTGGCGGATAAAACCAAGGTGGGAGTACATGAGTCCCTTCCAATCTTTCCCACAGCATCACACAGATAGTCCAGCCATATCATATATCCTTGCCATATAGCATGACTGCTGCCATACAAGTGAGTGGTATCTGACTCTGGCCATAAAAAGAGGAGTTCCTTGAGTATTTCAGATATTCAGGTGAAATTAGTGGCTCTTTGCACTGCAGGGCCCCTGAGATAAGTCCTTATTCAAGACAGGAGAATCATAAACTATCTTAAGACTGCTGAAACCTTTCTACTGTGCCTGAAATGCCATTAGAAGAGCAGGTAAGTAGTACAGGGCTCAATTTTCTCTGATTCTGAGCGACTTAAAAGTACTTTACTTCCTTTTGTGCTTGTCTGTGAGATGGCCAACAATCTGCCATGTCTTGTACTGGGAATTTTAAAGAGGATTAACCAATATCTGACTTGCTCTGGCAGTCTGGCAAAACTCTGGCAGTCTGAGAAAACACCACTGAAGGAAGTATGGGTGTTGTGATTTTTTCCACTCATTCTGTGAACACAGAGGCTGTGAATGCTAGAAGGGTGTCTGCAAATAACATGAAAAGAGGAGTCATCAAATCTTTTCCATGGAAGGGCTCGGCTCTAGCTCTGTCACTGGCTCTCATAAGTGGGGGCAAGACTGTGATTCTGAGTTCTTAGTCCTGTGCCTGCAGCTGCTCTAAAGACAAGTTTTTTCAGCCCTGCAAGCATCGTGGCTTCTTTTTCTTCCCCCTTCCCATTCAGCTGAGCTGGTGGAAGAGACCTGTCTTTTTCAGGGTGAAAGGAGCTATGGTGTCAATTCCTCTGTGGGAACAGTGACAAGATGGGCAGAGCTAACCCTCAGGGCTTGCACCCAGCTGTATTGCAGATTACCAGATCAGCTTACCAGTTTGACTATGCATTGCTCAAAGCCTCTCTGTAGATATATTTTCCCTTTATTTTTGTGGAAATTTATTTTTAAAAGTATTTGTGTTCAAGTTAAGACTTTGCCTGCCAAGTTTCACCCAGAAAACATTTTTGCAGCCAAGTTATAAACCCAAGTAAGGGTACACAGAGTAGCAATGGAGAGAGCCTAAAGCATAATGGCACCAGTTTGCTCCCTGAGAATGCCACCTTTATGATCTGTTATCTTCTTTTGCCAGCTTCAGTTAGACATTTCATGAGAGCTGGGCTGGGCAATTCATTTAAGCTTAGTTTTGGACTTAGTTATCAAAATAGGACAGTAAAGTTCTCAAACATGCTGTATGTTCTTGGAAAACATTGCAGAAAGACAAATATTTCACTTGGACTGAAAGGAGATATAAATCTCACATAGAATGCCTGTCAGCAAATTTAGCTAATATGCTAATTGTCTGAGGAGTGGACTGATGGGATATCCTATCTTAAGACCTTAATGTGGAAAAATATGCATCTGTCTTGTACTGTGAATGTCATGTTAGCAAGATTCATATACCCACTGAAATGTTTGTCTAATCACAAAAATAGTTTTGGTATTTATTTATTTATTTTTAAAGCGCCAATTTATTATCTGTATCTGTTGGTTTGCCCACAGAGTTTTCAGAAACTGAGTACTGACTGAGGTTAGCATGGGGACCATTAAATACTTTTGAGGATATTGTTTTAATTGATGATAGCTTGCTAGCAGAAGCAATATTTATCTAGTATTTATCTAGTGATTACAGGGCCAATACTAAGGCATGGAGAATTCTGCAGTCCTGTTTCCATGGATTATACAAATGCATCCCAAGGAGTGCAGTGATCAGTGCATAATAAGTCCCTGCTGGAAATAAGAACTCCACCAAAGGCTGTGGGATAGGCAGCACGTTCAGGTTAGCTCAGAGGAGATGCTCTTACTCTTGCTGGGTACACCCAGCCTGCTTCCAGCCAGACAGCTCCTGCTCTCTGAGTGCTGCAGAACTGGCTCTGTTTTCACCCCTGAGAGCTCACCTGTGATGCACATAAACAGAATGTGACTGACCTTCAAAACATATACAAGGGCCCTGGATAGACCCTGCTGACTGTGTGTCTCTCAGGAGGCAACTTAGAGACAGGAGGTTAGGGCAATGCAGTATATAAAGATGCATCTATAAAAGATGCATTTTAAAAATTCTGCAGTGGTGTCAGTATGGCACTCACTGGGGACTGGCGAGCAGCTGGCTAGGAGGTGGTGAGCTACTGTTAGCAGTGCACCATATTTTTCAGTCTCTTCACGTCCATTTTCATAGAATCACAGAAAATTCTGAGTTGGAAGGGCCCCACAGGGATCACTGATTCCAACTCTAAACTGAGTGGTCCATACAGGGATCAAACCCTCAGCCTTGGTGTTACTAGCACCATGTTCAACCAACTAAGGTAAGGCATTCTGGCTAACATTTAGAAGTTTTCAAGATAAAGTCAGCAGAAAATATGGGAAGAATGTCATGCCACTTGCATGCCCAGTACTTCAGGAGAATCTTGTGTTGCAGAAATTTCAAGATGTCTTATTCACATGCCTTTCCCTTCAAGGACTGTGCATCAAACACTGTTTGGAGAATAAATGATCAGGATCAGTGTGCTATCGTTGTGCATTCCTCACAGATAGTTATATTTCTGTTGTAATTTCTTCTGATGGAGAGAAGTCTGCATACAAAACTCATATTTCTCCCAAAACATTTTGGAGATGACAACTTTGCTTAAGGGGATGGTGTTTAGAGCTCATAAGCAGTACAAAAGGGAAGGCAATCTAAATATTACAGATGTACAAATCTCTTTTCCTGTGAGGATTTTAGGTCACTGGTCCCAAACAAACATGGCCAAAGTCTACTCTTTTTTGCCCTTGGTCAGTCACACTGATTTTATGGTGATAATTTCCAAACTGAAGTCATTCAAAGTAACCGTTCCTCTTGGTGGCTTCAGCATCACTGTGTTAGCATCTCTCAAATTTGTCTTTCCATCAAAACTGACTGCACATCTGAAGAAGAGCCTGGAAATAGAATGTAAGAAATCTAGTAGCTATAGGACAATTACTGTACTGATATTTTGCACAGCTGTGCTTTAGTTGTTGACTGGAAAATTCTTTGTAACATCTATTTTAATAATGGGGGGAAAAAGGTTATCTGTAGTATAATGGACTATATTTTTTGGCTCTGTGGATATGATAACTGGCTATAGTATTATTACTATGATGGGTTTTTTTCACAGCTCCATGACAATTTTAAGAATTTGTCCATTTCTCAGAAAGAAATCCCTTATCTGATCAACTTTATTAATGTCTCTAAGGAATTTTTTTTTTTAAGTTAGGAAGTTTTTGTCTGAGAATATACAGAATATATTATCAATTGTTTTTCTATTTATAATACATAAATGTTTTCAGAGTACTTTTTCATTAATACAATGGCTCTACTTCAGTGAGAAACATGAAACTCTACATCTGAAAAACAGACACCTTTCCCAAGCCAGTGCTGTGACCAGTTTTGTGTTAAATTGGCAGAGAAATAGAAGGAATTAATTTCCTTTAACTGTGGTAGAAAATGCTTTGGTTGTGTCATGTATGACTACTTCCAATACAGAAAAACAATACATTCTGAAAGTTTCAGGTTTTGTTTTGTTTTTGTGAAGAAAGCAATATAAGGGTTGTATATGAGACTTTCAGCCTAATTAAAATTTGTATTAAAATAAATTAAAATAAAGGTGGATGTCCTGCAGGACTCCATGTGCATTATATCTATTTCTTTTAAGTAGCCACCACAACTACCAGAGCAGACAGTAGATGTCAAATCCTTTTGTTGCTGCTTTTCTTTCCAGAACAATAACAGCAATGCGGAAACAGCACATGGTTTTTCTAAAGTTATATTAGACATATCTGATCTTCATGTTTGCAGTAATCTGACTTTGGCAGGCTTTTTAAAGACGGGTTAGGGAGTATTACATTAGACAGTGGTGCTAGGCAGCCAAACTTATGATATTTTGCAGTTCCAGAAAAGAAAGTCCAACACAGCCAAGATCTGAACAGAGCAGATATTGTATATTAAAACAGGCTGGAAAACCTAAGGGAGAAACATCCAAATGCTGCCCAACAAAGCGATTGCATTGGCAGCTTGCATGGAGCTGAAGATCCAAATCAGATATGCAGAAAATGGGGAGATTGTAATCCCTTTAATAAGGGAAGTATGCCCTGTGGGGGACTACTCCTCCCAGCATGCAACTGCAAAATGTCATAGATCTCAGCTGCCCTTGAGCATTACGACTGAAAAGCATGCAAAATTGCTTTGACACAAATAATCCTATATACTAAGTGGAGGCCATTGCCTTAGATGCTGCTGGAAAACAAATCTCCTGTCCCTGTCCAGAAGAGATGGCAGAGATGTGAAATTATGCTAACAAATGTTTTTGTCTAGTTGCACACCATTTATAAAGCTGTTTTGAACTCATAGTACTATTTGAGTTATGGTTTTCTCTGTAGGACAAATTTATTGCAAAAGTACTGACACTAGTCAGTAGAGAAAGTAATTTTTATTTTTGGCAGGGAGATCATTGCAGAAAATGGTATACTGCAAAAGCAAAGACAAATAAATGAAATGGGCAACAGTTACAATTTAAAACGGAAAATAGGTGACGTTTCTAAATAATAAATTGAAAATTAAGGGATGATTCAACAAATGCAAAATATTTAGGAGTGTAGATTTTCAAATTAAATTAAAATCTCTCAAAAATGCAAGAAAAACTTGAGCTGTATGCCATCCTTTGGCTGAGCTAACATTCTGTTGTCACCTTCCTAGATATGTGCAGGGACAGACTGACTTCATGTAGAGATGTCTCAGGCAGTGATGGCCTTCTCCAGATGCCTGTCTGCAAACACCTTTTTACAGGACGAGATTGCAACTCCACTTTGACACTGAACATGAGTTTCCTGATGGCTGTTTAGTTGTTCTGCATCAAGTGACTGAATGCACACACATATTCCCAAATATTATCTATAGTGAGGTTGAGAACACACATAGCAGTGATTTAGCATAAAATCCTTTTATGAGGCTGTTGTGGTATTCCTAAATCAAACATTGTAAGATCAGAAAGTCTTATAAATACAAGATTAAAAACACCAAAATAGAAACAAATATATTTTCACATGAAAAGCCACCAAACAACCTTACCTCAGCCTCATTGTAATACGATGTATTAGGTATGTAAAACGCATCTTATTAATTGCAATCTGACCAACTATCTGATCAAAGGATTCTAATTCTTTCCTTTCTATGTGTCTGGAAAACTAGGTTTACCCTTCTAGGTGTTCTCACATAAAACAGACACAGTCATACTAATTTTAACCCACATTTGTAAACTGCTTGAGATAATGTTGCTATTTTCCTTAATTATTCTTACAATAACTCTAAAGTACAGTACTTTTTTTCACAAAAGAAAAAATAACAATAATAAAAAAAGTAAACACAACACAGCTTTAGATGCACTCCAGAGCTTTTTTTAAAAACATCTGTATTGCCACTTCATAGGAGAATGCTAGAGGATTTGTAGCAGAAGGCTGCAATGTCTGATTTCATGTTATTTGACATGCAGTGCTTTTGACTCCTTTATTAAACGTTTATTTACTCTTCTAGATTTCTTTGAAGAAGGCAGCAATCAGCAGCAATTGGCTTCAGGTTGAAGTGCTGCCAACCTTTCTAAAGTCATTTCTCTGCCCCTTGCGTGGTCCCCTGTGCAACCACAGATCTCAGTGCTTCCCCTGGCAGGTTTTCCCCCCGTTCTGCACTCCAGCTTCTGCCAGCCCTTCAGAGCAGAGCTGACTGAAGATTGCTTCCTTCGCTCGCTGCTTTGTTAGCACGCAGAGGGAAGCTGCGGTCGGGGTTAAGAGAAACCCTTGGAACAGGTTTCCAAAAAAAAGGGAGGGGAAAGCCTCTCTCTGCTGAAATGGCTGCCAGCTGAGGAATTTCCTGAGGAATGACAAGGACAGCCATTGTGGCAGCTCCTTGGGTATTGCCTCTACCCACAACACTGCCAGCTCTGTTGGTGAGGAAGGTTCACGGGGGCTGCTCCGTGACTGAAGCTGGTTTGGGCACCAGTGCTGTGCTGGGTTTATTTTCAGAAAATTTACTCTATGGGCAAGCAGCTTCTGTAACTGTCAAGAGAAAGGCCATAGATTGAGCGTTTAGTCACCAAACCTTTCCATTTGAGAAAAATAAAGTCACCCTGAATCGTTATATAGAAGATCCTGTGGTACTGAATGCTTGCAGTTCTTCTGGGTTTTGCTGATGCTCATAGTTGGTAAGAAGGATTTTAGAAATCTATAAATGGAAAATTTATCTTCAAAATGTAATTTTTAAGTTATCTGATATATAATTATGACTTTCTTTTTGAATCCAGGAGCTGGTCAGCCTTTATGTCTGTGGAATTTATGTGAGCAGCCACGTCAGGCAGAGCAGACACATTCAAGCCAACCAAACTCAAGGGGAGATTTCACATTATAGACATCTCTGCTGTTGGTTCTAGATGTACTTAAAGTTACAGGTAAGTTTCTGTTATAAACAACTTTTCAAGCAGCCTATCTTTCCACCTTTACTGAGAAAAACCCTTGGCAAGGCATTTTTTCTGACACTCCCCCAATTCTGGTATGCTCTGCATCATCTAAAGCTTTTAAATGCTTTTCTATAATACTTATCTACAATCCTATGAAAGCCTCAAAGCAGATGTTGTAAAGTTCAGTTCTTTGTCTCTTCTCTACCATCGTGGTCCCAGGTGCTATAAACTAAATGACTTTAAAGGTACAGAAGCTCACAGCTCTGAGGGAAAAAACCAACAAGGTTGTTAGGTTTTATCAAAATTCTAAGGATACAGAGATACATTTCAAGAGGAGACTCATTTTTAGCTGGCTGTCAAAATTTTGGCTAAATCTCTGATGGTACTGAGTCCAGCATTAAACACAACAGATATGGCTATTTTAATCTAAAAAAGCCCCAATAAATATTGGTGATAAGAGTATCTCAGTACTCCAAATCATTGTCACACCCAAGCTGGAGGGATTCTCTATATATTTGTTACTTAGGCATAGGTAAATCCCTCACTATAATTAATCACTTGATTTTGCTTAAAGCCAGTACAGTGTGAGTTTCCAGGAAAGGGCTGAGTACCAGCTGTTTGCTGAAACACTCAGAAACAGAGGGGCATGCAGCACAAGATAGCTGTGCTTTGTGTTTTGTTCCAGAACAGGGGTGCTTTCTTGAGAGGGAGCCATAATAAGATTGCATGAAAGACAATTCATACTGTAAATATGAAATATTTTGGTCATGAAAAGAAAATCAATTAAATATTTTACCGTGGTTCAATGCAGAGCCTTCCACATGGAATGAAGCTGAGAGAACAGTCAAACCTGTTCTTCCTTGAGATGCAGGAAAGACTGACTTAAACAGAACTTTTTGGAGGATCTTTTGTGTTGAAAAACAGGGCTTGAAATCACAATAGTAGCAAATGCAATGACTATATTTCCTTTGACTTTAATAGATGAAATTTTATCTCAAGGAAACTAGTCAGATAACCACAAACTTACTCATCTGCAAAAGAATAAATGTTTCCCCATATATCATTATTATAAATCTGAAAAAATGCACCACCTATTCAGATAAAGCTCTGAAGTAGGTTGTCCTCTTGATAGCACTGAAGGTAAATTTCTCTTTCCACATCAATCCAGTAGAAATATTGCCAATACAACTTTTCCTACTTATGGAGATAATAGTAATGAATGAAAGGTCTATCGTGACTACATAATATTTTAAAATACAGCTTTGTCTCTCTTGACATCTGCATAAACTAAATGAGTTGTTGAAGGATTTGAGGAGTTTTACAGAGTATATTAAGTTTCAGAACTTACACACAGAAAATATTCATTTGGTTACATGTTGAAAACAAGTAGAGCCAACAATAACTTTGGAATTTATTAAAAGCAGGCCACTGTTTTAATGGGAAAATATTTTTATGCTATGAGCAGTAATGACTTTTTTATAAGTCTTGTAAAAAACTCAAAGAAAAGCAGTGAAGATTCTTGCAATGGAAGAATTCTGCTGCTCTTGAGTCAATTAGTATAATAAAATATTTGTTTTGAAATGGACACAGCACCTGTTTTGTTTACTAGCAGGAAAACTAGGAGTTCATTTACTATTTAGTTGTAGAAAGAGGGTATAAAATTAAAGATGATCAGGTGTTACTTGATGCTCTGTGACATGCTACTTGTGGGTATCCTGAAATTGTCCATTTCATCAGCTACCTGGAATGATTTTGGTAATACAGTTACTACAGGTTGTATTTCACTCAATTTGTCACACTGCATTAGGCTGCCATTGTCTCTCTTGGAGCTGCCCTTTTGTCTGGATTTCTCCTGAAGGAAAGGAAAGGAAAGGAAAGGAAAGGAAAGGAAAGGAAAGGAAAGGAAAGGAAAGGAAAGGAAAGGAAAGGAAAGGAAAGGAAAGGAAAGGAAAGGAATGAAAGGAAGGAAGGAAAGGAAAGGAAAGGAAAGGAAAGATAAGGAAGGAAAGGAAGGAAAGGAAGGAAGAAAGGAAAGGAAAGGAAAGGAAAAGAAAGGAAAGAAAGGAAAGGGAAAGGAAAGGAAAGGAAAGGAAAGAAAGGAAGGAAAGGAAAGGAAAGGAAAGAAAGGAAAGGAAGGAAAGGAAAGGAAAGGAAAGGAAAAGGAAAGGAAAGGAAAGGAAAGGAAAGGAAAGGAACGGAAAGGAAAAGGAAAGGAAAGGAAAGGAAAGGAAAGGAAAGGAAAGGAAAGGAAAGGAAAGGAAAGGAAAAGGAAGGAAAGGAAGGAAAGGAAAGGAAAGGAAAGGAAAGGAAAGGAAAGGAAAGGAAAGGAAAGGAAAGGAAAGGAAAGGAAAGGAAAGGAAAGGAAAGGAAAGGAAAGGACCTATATTTTGACAGGGGATTTGACTAATTGCTCTTTTTACCCTAGCATCTTGTACTCAAGGCACTTTGTTTCCTCATTTCTATCAGAATTTGACCATTCATTGCAATATGTTTCTGTTGGGAGACAGTTATTTCATTACTTTGCTTGCTACTCGTATGAAATTTGGACTGTAATGTGATAAGCTTCTGTTTAGCTTTTGCTGGATCCATTCCACTGTTTTGTCCTCCATCTACACTCTAATGCTAACATGTCTGGAGAAATGTGGTATTCTGAAATTACAGAAAGCTACATTGTTGGTTTTTTTTTTTCATATTTGTTGGAAAGATGTTGAACTTCAGAAAAAACTGCAGTTGTGGTGAGAGCACTTAAAATAGAGCAGTGTCTGCTATAGCTTCTGCATGTGTGGGTGGTGTGGGTGGGAATTCCCCAGCAACTGATGCTCTGTGCAGCCCTGAGGTGTTAACTCCTTCTCATATGGTGACCACTGTGTGCATCCTATTCTATACTGCAGCTTCCCCAGACAAATCCTCTTCTGCCAAATGAACATCTACCTTTTTCAGTGTTGAAATATACTAGATCCTGCCACCTTCTCTGCCCCATAGAATCTGTGTCTATAGCCAAGTGGATAT
Organism: Erithacus rubecula; assembly: GCF_903797595.1. Taxonomy (NCBI): domain Eukaryota; kingdom Metazoa; phylum Chordata; class Aves; order Passeriformes; family Muscicapidae; genus Erithacus; species Erithacus rubecula. The sequence continues at coordinate 50,752,584 of NC_136685.1, forward strand.
AACAACCCAGATCTTTCATGTGCAGTTCCTATGGATGATCACCAGATGTTTACCTCACTTGAATCAAACAATCTAGTTTTACAACCAAATATTCACAATGGTCAGAAGTGATATACATCCACCTATCAATTATGGGAAGTTTTCCTAGCTTCTACTTCCATTCTGTTTGTCTCTTCAAGGTCCTTTGACTTGACTGTAAGCATTTTTTACAATATTTCTTTCATATTCCTGTACTTTTAAGAACTATTGCAACATACACCTGTAACCCCTTTTGTCTCTATATAGCTCATCAGAGTAAATATTTCAGCTATCCTTTAAATTCTAATGATGGTCTTCTCTTTTCTATCTGAAGCTACTGTAAAAAAATTGCCTTTTTTGGGAAGGGTAGTTTTGAAACTCAGGGTAATCTTTTTTGCTCCTTATATTCCCTAAGGGACTTAGCAGGGTGAATTTATGTCATCACTTCCCAGGCAAATAATAAGTCTTATAGACTCTCTTAATTGATCCACCTCTTTCCATCTGACCACAAATCACTGGTACATCAACAAATATGGTAAGGTTAGATGGGAATTTTCAAAAAACAAGGTATTCTTCCCAATAGCTGCTTATCTGTTTTGCACCTGGGGATAAATGTAGGATAAAAGACAGTGCATGCTTGTGAACCGCTCTTGCCAGGCAACTGGTCTGAAATGCCTCCATGGTGATTTGTTTGTTTTCTTGCATTTTTAAGATACCATTGCTACTTTCTATATGCAAACAGGGATAAATATTTAGTTGTGTCAGATGCCAGAACTGTTTCTTTAACAAAAGGCATTTCTCCTCCAGACTTCTTCAAAGACTTGATTTGTATTCCTGTGGGAATGAATTTAGGCATATCTGGAAAATAGATAACTTTTGTACTCACTGTAGTCTATTTCAAAATGCCCAAAGAACTGGGCACATTTTAGCCTACCTGCTCATTGCTACTGAACAGAGGAAGGACAGGGACCTGGTGGCTGGGAGATGCTCTCTAGCTGCTTTCTCACTCAGAATTTATCTGAGAGAGAACAAACATCAGGATCAGTTTTCACAGCTACATTTTAAAGGCCTTTTGGACATTTACAGTTGCACACCAATACTCTGCATGCATAGTATCCCGAGGCACATCATCTATATTCATTTCAATGGAAGTTAGGAGATTTTGGAACTCCCTCTGTATCTGTTTACCCATATACCCCATGAGAAAATGCATTTTAATCAAGCTATTGGGCTAGGGGCACTGTCAATGCACTTACCTGTATCTAATCCTCCCCATGGCATATTAAAATTGCAAACTCACCTAATATTCCATTGTGCATGAAAATGTATGGATTTATATAATGTCTGTGTTTATGTAGTTCATGTAGAAATATGCTGAATGTTTTTTAGATTGCAAAGTCACAAGCACAAAAATTAAAGTAAATCAGTTTTATTTAAACCTTTGGTACTCAGTGTATGACTTCAGACAATTGTTACAGCTCGTATTTCGAAGCCTGCATCTCCTATGCAGAAAAAAATAGCTCCTGGACATTATGCAGTGCTCATCACCTTGAACTTCAGAAACTGAGGTGACATAGCAGAAATATTATAATAATTATTATAATATTAGATGACAAAGAAATAACTGATTCATCCCCTTTTTTGTTTGTTTGTTTTTTGTTTGTTTGTTTCTGTTTGTTTTTGGTTTTTGGTATTTTTCTGTTTCTGGCTTTTGGGGTTTTTTTGGTTGGTTGGTTGGTTGGTTGGTTGGTTGGTTGGTTGGTTTTTTGGGCTGTTTTGTTTTCTTTTGTGCTTTCTTCTTGGAATTTAGCAACACTGGGGAAATCAGGGTCTGTTAAAACTTATTTTTTTTTAACTTGGGTATCACATTAGAAAACCTTCATCACAGTTTATTTTATATCACAATGTATGGCAATACTCAATGTACAGAGAAGTTATAGCCAAAAGAAGTGTTGTAGAAACATGTACGATAAGTAAATTTACAGTTAACTCCTATGTTTTTACATGCTAATGTATTTGAGATTTTTAAGTTTAACCTTAACTGTATTTTCTGAATTTAGAAAGCTATTTTAAGATAATTGCACCATCTATAGGATTAATTTTTTATTTCTCACTATATGTTACTGATATATGCTTCTGGCCATATATCTTCAAAAGAGAAAGCAGATGATTAGTTCTTGTTTTCTATTTAAACACATATATGCTAACATTAACACTTGACCCATGTCAAGACAGAGTTAAGGTAGACTGCAGAGATGAATAAATATAAGGCAAAAACTATGTGCTTTGGGATCATGACATCTTTTCAATATTTGAAAAGAACTGCTGCCAGAACCTCCAGGCTGATTCTCAAGGGAGAGGTGTGGAGAAACTTCTGGCTCTTGATTGAGACTTCAGCTCAGTGAAAATTAAAACATTGAAGCCCACAAGGAAACTATTGCCAAAACCACAAAAATTGGACTTCTTTGCTGAATAGAGCCTATAGAAAGCAATCATTCATTCTGAGTTTAGAATGCAACAAATAGTTTGTTTCAGCTGCGCTCAAGTTTGAAATTATACATATTTTATCTTTTTACCTGCTTGAAAAAGGAATCCCTTAAATTACTAAAAAATTGGTGCCTTCTCTTTGACCATCATGCTATCTGGAACAGTTTTCCACTGGTGACAAACACATAGTGCATTCACCCCATTACACCTGTATAGCCCTACTCAAAGTAATATACTTCTTTATATCTCCATAAAAGCCACAAGCTTAGCTAATGAAGTGTAGTAGAAGCCTATAGCTTACCCAACCAAATAAAATCCCTAGCAATTTGAACAAATCTTTTGCTGAGATCTTCAGAAGATAAATACTCATCCATCCAGCTCCCTTCCTGTTTTGTAATGTCTCCCTGTCTAATTTAATAAATGCTTTCTGGCTGTTTCTTGGCATCTTCCAGGACAAGGAATGTAAACTGAAGAGACCATGGAGACTAGGGCTGGCCCAGGACTGCACAATGAATAATATCAGGAGACACAGAGACGAGTCTGTCAGCCCATACCTCTCGCCACGGCCTCTACGAGGGAAGGTTGCTCAGTGCTCCGTGAAACAGATTTTGTTATACAATAGTTAAGGCACAGGAAAGCCAGAAGATAAATGCATGCTCTAACAGGTCAGCTGCTCAAACTACTACAGCACAGAAAAAAAAAATCCAAAATTAACAATAGGAAACGTAATGCGGGAGAGAAAATAGTACAGTACCACGAAGATCACCAAAGAATTATTGACACTATTTTATGACACCTTCAGTCAGGTAGAACATGCCAGGAAAGGACAGTAGCTTCTGGATAAATATATTTTATTTATTTATAGTCTGTAGTTGTCTATTATTGTTTAAATTAATGAAACAGGATTTGTACTGTGAAGTTGCTCTCCAAAATGAGCACCCAAACTTTTGATGTCTAAATTGTTTAAAGTTAAGATAATTCCTTTTAAAATAGTATATCTCAAAATATTCATGAAATTCATCTCTCTGTGAAGTGGACTTTCTACAGGAGACCTGAGATTTATTTTCTATTCATTCATGGAAGAGCCATTGCTGTAGATGCACATAAGAAGGTGTACTTAAAACATTCATTAATTCTGCTTCTGGGTGGCCTTGGAAGACTATGAAGTCTCTTCAGACTCTAATATTTTGGCTCTATGTAGTTTTGCCTTTCAGAAATAGATCTCTATTTTCTACATGTTCATACAACCTATTACTGGATTTTTTTACTATCTCAAGAAAGTATTGTATTAAAAATATTTCAATGTTGAGTGGCATTTATGTGCAGGTTACAGAGCCCTTTGTAGAGGAGGAAAAGCTTTAAGGGCAAAAGAGTAAATATAGTGTGCAAAGAACAGCTTGATTTCTAGCATTGCCTCTGGGGATTAGGTATTCCTGAATGAGATCAATTGGTGTAGATTTTAGACTATTTGTCAAAGAGGGCAGAGCTGCTCTTGCTTGTTGTTGAATGATTTGAGATTTATGCAGAAAGACTAATGAATTCCTATTTATAGAATTCACTTCTCTATGGCTTGTTTCCAAAATTCTCTCTTTGCCCCCTTCTTATATGGTCACTGAAGGGTTTTCTTTGATATGAGAAGAACATTTTGAGAGAGCACAGCCCTCCCTAGATCCAAGTCCTCTTCACTGCTCTTCAGGACTAGGATACTCACTACCTTATGTGCCCCTTTCCATTCATATACTGCAACCTTTTACTGTCACCCTCCTTTTTGACTATAAAGTTTGGGTTAGTGGAAGAATATCCTGCATCTTCTTTAACAGCCTTGGTCATACAGTGATCCCAGGGCAGTACAACAGCAGACCAACAGCAGATTGCAACCATGGACTGCCAGTCCTTTGGGAAATAGGTAGCTGGAGTTTATGAGGAAATCACTTGTATGATTGAAAGACCACTAAGATGAAGGTGAACAGCTTCTTTTATTGTGATGCAATTCATTGCAAAAATAATCAGTTTGAAAAATAAAAATAAATTGAGACAAAACTAAAGGCTGTATCTAGAGCTCTGTGAGTGTTGACAGTACCCTCTGGGTTGAATGTAGTATGACTTATCCCTGGGTAGACATGGAGTTTAATATCTAGTGATAAGTCAGAAATAGTCTTTTAAATTTTTCCTTGTTTCTTCTTCTGATGGACTTTCCAAAAGCCCTTTAAAATTATTACATATTTGCTGTGGAAAAAGTTAGTGATCTAAACAGACCTGTAACAAACAAAAATGGAAAAACATTTAAGGAGGAAAATTAAAAAATGAAGGTTAAAAAATGAGCTGGATTTATAGACTAATTTGTTTAATACATGTAGAGTTTGTAGATGTTCAGAACCAACATGTAACTCCTTCATGAAAAATGGCTAGTAGCTTTCATTTAACTCTGAATAAGGAGCAATATTTAACAGTAACACTAAAGTTATTCTGCCTCTTGTATTCTGTTTCAAATCATGTATTTTGCCTAAAACATTCTCTTGCTCCTACTGCTTAGCTTCCCTATTGCTTGTTGTCCAAACAGTGCAGTTCTGCTTGAGGTTGAGAGATGGATTAAAGACTGCACTGGGGTTAAAGATGTTTGAGAAGAACAGAGCGGTGTGTCATATGGGTGACATTTATCTGGACTCAGATGCTGGGGCAGGTGGAGCTTTCCAAGCCAACTTCACAAAATACATCTTTCCAGCCACTTTATGTTTCAGCTAACACAGAAAGCAGAGGAGGAAGTGTTCTCTTCCCATCTTATCTGTACCTTCTCTGGAGTTTGCCAGTAGTCACCTAGCACGTACCACCTACTGCAAACACACAGGGCAGAGATTTGACTACTGATTCATTAGAAAAGCAATATTCATCAGTCAGTGCTGCCTCGATTTTATGTGTACTCCACCCTGAAAAGCCTCCATTCCCTTGGGGATTTGGTATACCTCATCATTTTTTTACACAGACTAACTTATACCAAAAGGATGACTTCAGTATGACTTGGCAATGCTTTGAAGTCATTTTAAAAGCATGTACTTTACATGCATTTGTACTTCAGTACTGAATCCTATTCAGCACTGATGAAAGATTCCTACCTATTGTGGAAATATCCATATGCTTTCGCTTTTCTGAAGATGGTTACTTTTAACAGGGGACAGATTCTGTACCTCTGCTCAGAGAAATACCAAATCTTCTTCCAAGTCCTTCAAGATCTTTTCGTGGTGGGCACTGTGATACCAGCTATAAAACAGCTGAGGTTTTGTTAGTGGGATTTTTGCTCTTCCTGACAACAGATATAGGATGGAAGTTTCCTTCTTTACTTTTAAGTGTGTCCTTTTTGGTCTTCCATTTTTTCAACTGGCCTCAATTTTTCTTCTTCTGCTCCATGGTATCCTTTGATTTCTTGTAATATTCTGTTCTAACCTTCAGTGATACTTAAGACAAGTCTTGCCTCTTTCCTTCTGAAACAAGTGGCTAGGGCTCTTCCTTTTGGCAAGAGGGAATGGTTGAAAGCAAAAATGAACTGGGAATTGCACATTTTTCTTTTCTTTGTGTGCCTCAGAGAAAATGTTTGCCAAATTGTGTCATCACAATCTCTAAAGCATTTTATCAGTTGTCAGTGAACAACTGACAATTAAAATATGCAATTTTCCTTAAATAGGAGGCTCATTGTCAGGCAATCAAAAAACCAGAAATATTATGCCAGTGCATTCAACACCTTCAAGTTGTATATTTGAGCCTTCTTAAATCCTGAAGCCTTAAAAATAAGTGCTTTTAGCCTCTATCACAATACCTGGGTGCACACTATAATCTGTGAGAAAGCTCTGCAATTTTTGTATATTTTTATTTCTCATAGATACTTTCAGATTTCTGGCTTCACACCTGACAAATATGTGACCTTCTAGGAAAGTCTGCTAGGGTTGCCTTTCTTCCAGTCTTCTAAGCAGATACCATTATGGTCAGATTATGAACCTAAGTCTGCAGGACTAAGCAAACAAGGTTTGCTCCTTACTTCCCTCTTTTCCTCCTTCCTATCCTTCCTTTTTAATTTTGGAGTTAACTTTTTTACAAGTGTGATTCGACCCCATATCTTTAGTTTGATTAACAGTAGGAACTCCTTCAAAGGTTGTTTATCTGGGTAAATTGCTAGAGCAAGGCAGCCTCAGAAATGAGCTGGGTTTGCTGACTGATTAGACCAGTTACCCTTATGGTACAGTGTGGAGTGTACAGATCTTCTCTCAGCTGAGGGCTTCCAAGTCATGGATATAGCTGCATTTATTTTACTGTGTAATAACAGGCATCTTGGAGCCTTAGAGAGAAAGAAATCATAAAATGGTGCCGCTGAAATACAGGTCTTGTTATTTCTAAATTTAGACACTAACTTCATGGTAGTTAATAACCTGGAGTATCTAAGTAGGAAAAATGAGAGAAGGAGGAAAAAACCTCCACAACAAAACCCTCATCCCCCCAAAATAAAAAAGAAGGCAGTTTTGCTAATCTTGCACAGTTATCACAAAGCAGGAATGGAAAGGACATAATACAAGTGACTGAATGGTTTGGGGATTTACAATGTTTCAATGGGAAACAGGGAGTTCCCATTCCACTTAGAACTTGTCAGTTTTGGTCCTTGCCATGCAGAGATGTGGACAGGCTGGAGAAGGACCATGAAGATGATCAAATGACTGGGAAGTCCCTCATATAAGAAAAGATGACAATGTTCTCAGCCTTGAGAAAAGAAGGCTTATGGGAGACTAGGCCCAGCATTTAAATGGATGGCTAATTTAATGTTCTAATTTAAAATTAACATTTAATTTTATTAAACATTAGTTTAACACTAACACTTAATGTTCCAGCATTTAAAAGGGTGGCTACATGGAAAATGGAGAGTTCATTTTACAAGGAGTCACATGGAAAGAGAAAGAGTAATGGCTGCAAGTCAATCCTGGGAAGATTCACGAGACACTAGATGATTTTTTTGGCAATGAGAACCATCAGTCACTGAAATCTCTCCAGGAAATTGGGGGGCTCCCAATGTTGGACACTTTTAAGATTCAGCTGTGTAGGGTGCTGAGCCATCTTGTCTAGACTGTGCTTTTGCCAGGAAAGGCTGGACCAGATGATCCTTGAGGTCCCCTTCCAATCTGGTATTCTATGACTCTATGTTGTTTTTCAGTACAAGTTTATCTGTTGCCTTTTTATGTCTTGTTTGTGACATGACAGTTGTTATTCCCTCTTGCCTTTGACTTTAGTAATGGTTACCCTGGCATCAAGGCATATGTATGCATTAGTTTAAAATAATACAAGTCAATTTTATAATTGTGCTTTTCTGTTTCGATACAATGCAAACAATCCATATGAAAAAAAATTAGGAAGACTGTATGATTAGCCATACAAAAGTATAATTTTAATATATTTCAGTTTTCCAGTGATGGGAAGAAGATAACAGTGGTCTTTCTGTAAATAGGCAAATCTATCAGGTTACAAAACCTTTCTTATTTTTAAAAGTTGCAGGGAGAAAGAGGGAGTCAGGGAAGTAAAGCTTTAACCAGAATAGGTTTATTTCTATAGCATGAAGAATAAACAGTCGAAATTACAGAAACTGAAGAGCAGTATTGGAGAAAGTATTTTCTACATCAAATTGCAGCTAGCTGTGTTTTTATGGAATTGAGAAAAAAGAACCCAGACAGAGTGAACTAGAAAAACATAAATAAGGAACTTATAACAGCTTTAACAATATTTTGGAATGGATATCTTAATTTAGGCTCTTAGTAGTCAGAATTTAAGGCAATTAAACGTTTTGCAGTCATCAAGTGCTGAATGCCATTGGTTGGTGTTGCTGGTTTTAAGCAGTTCTGCAAAACCAAGTTGAGTTTTTTCTTTATACTGCAGAGCCTAATTTTAGGCATTCAGTTTAGGAAACTGTTCAAATATATGAAATAAATTAAAACTGTATTGCATTATAATGAATGAAATGTGATCTTTAATTCCTGTCCTAAATTTTCAATTTTTTTTAAACTATTACAGTGTAAGCAGTGAAATATAACTCATACTAAAACCAATTAAGAAATTCTAGTGCTGCATTCTAGGGCAAGAGATGACTGCTACTACTCTTTTACGAAACAAACAAACACAAACCCCAAAACCCAACAAACCCACAGTTTTCTTGAATTTAGTGTTTTGTGCTGACAGACTTTTTTTACTGTCTGGTAAACTGAATAACCAGTGCTGAAAACACTCTCCAATTAATCTACCTAGCTTCATTTCATTGTAATTTGACCTGTAATTTGCTTTGGTTTTCTTTTTCATTTCCAACAGTAGCTGAGATTCCCTATACTACCGAGACTCAGATTTTTGTTTGTTCATAAGAAGATTTTTCAACAGTGCTTGCAAGTGTGGTAGCGGAGGGTTTCTGCAAAGAAATGAATGTTGACACAACACACGACTTCATGCAAAGTTTCTTGCTGCACCAAATATACTGATTCAGCTGTTGTTGCACTTCTCCACAATTCCTGTTCTGCAATGTTTGGAAAACTGGATTATTATGAAACATAATCTCTGTCCCTTCTGAGACAAGAGGGGTGCAGGGAAACTCTACAGTTTTCCTTTACAGAAAACCCAAAGGAAAAATGTGGTGTCAAAACAAAGCAGGGTAAAATACAGCAGAAAGCCTTTTCTTGTTGGGAGTGGACGTGATGCCAGGGGGGTTATCTTGCTGTGCTCCTGGAAAGGACTGCACCTGAGAGCCAGGAGGAGCGATGCCTGCTCCCTGCTCCTGGTGGTGACTGTGGGGGCTCAGACAGGGAGAAGGGAGATGGGAGGACTGGAATATTCCCTCCAGACAAGCCAATACAAGCTATGCCAGGGCAGAAGTGTGGCTGTGCAGGGCTGCTGTGAGGAGCACAGGTTGCAGGCCAGTGGCATCAGATCTGCTGGTGCCCAGAGGAGCAGTGGGCAGAGCCACAGCCTTGCCTCAGGCATGATGGAACAAGGCTGACGTTATCTAGGGTTATGTGTGGAATATATTGCAGCCAGGAAGCTGCTAAACATTCCTGAGCTGAAAGAAGACTAGGGGAAAGGATCCTTCCCCTGCAATGGCACAGCAGATAAGGGGAAAATGAGAGATTTCCTTTATTTTAACATTTCCAGCAGGTTGGAATTTTCACTGTTCCAAGAGTGACCTTTTTTTCCAGTACATAGTCAAATGTAATGTAGTTGTAGAGTTTAAAAATCCCCTTTGTATGCCTATTCTGACTAAAGTGTGCAGCCAGAACCACCTCAAAACTTATCTGACCCAGGGTCAAATATAAAAATTATGTTATCATTGCTACAGATATTTAATGATACACCCTGCCACTCAGCTTCTCTTTAGACTGACACTGGTTGGAATTCTTAGGAATGCCTTACAAAAAGAAAGACCTTAGGTGGTTCTTGTTTTCTTAAAGTATGCTAAAAAAGTCTGCCAATATTTTTGTGAACCCTTTGTAACTATCTCTTTAACCCACTGCAGGAGCAGCTGCATTACCAGCAAGGGCAGGCTCAGTCTTCATAATCTTTCACGTCAATTTGTTCCAGGACTTCACACTGGTTCTTGTTAGAAAGTTTTCTCTGGTTTCAGGGTGAAATCCTCCTTGCTGTGAGTTTACCTTGCAGCCCCTTTCTCATCTTTACTGAACATGGAGAACAGTATATTACCCCTCTCTTCACAACTGTAATGTGTAGCTACCTGTATTTTACCTTTCATCACGCTTCTCCTAGTTGTTTCTTCTCCATATAATATAGCCCAAATTCCTTTGCTATTTCTTTATGCTTAAAAACCTCTAATCGTTCTTGCTGCTGTTCTCAAAACTCTCTTTAGTCAATTCACAACCTTCTGTAATTGGGGTCCAAGAGACAAATGCTTTTACTTCCACTGCAGCTTTGTGAACAGAATGAAAAGCAGAAGAACCAAAGCCAAAGAATTATAGGCATTATCATTCTTTTTACAGCTCAGGAATAAAATTATGCTTTGCCACAACAGGAAAAGACTATTGAGTTGTGTTCACTAATGATCTGTGATAAATCTTGTATAGATTTTTGTCCATAGATAGATGAAGTGTAGATTACATATGCAATCCACTACAAGATTCTGTTCAGCAACTCAGCAGCCTTGTTGTTTCTTCCATCTTATATTTGTGCAGTTGTTTATCTCTACACAGGAGAAGAGCCTGGAAAAAATCTTAATAAAACCAAGAAATTACTTCTTTTATTTCTCCACCAACAGCACAATCCTTGGCAATATCTCTCAATGTATGGCTGAACCTTTATTCCTAGTGTGAACATGGTTGGCATAGAACAAGCTCTATTAACTATGCAATTGCATATTGATCTCTACTTGCTATTCCTTGTATGGTTAGGATTTTAATAATGGTCTACTCTTAAAGGTTAAATGGGAGTTGTTTGTCCCTTTCTCCTTCATAAATGCTATTGCAATAACAGACTGACAAGAATTTTCCCTTCAATTAGATTCAAGTATTTTAGGGAAGCTAAAGCAAGCTTTACAGAGCACATATGCAAATGCATGGTGGGAAGTAGGAAATGGTAACAGTCTGGAGCTGCTTCTTCAACACTGTGATTGACAGATTCAATAGGCACATCTGGTAAGCAACTTCATGGCAGGGCCTGCATAAGCACACTGTAAAATTGTAAATGTGGTCTGTGGAGGATAAGGGCTCCTTAGATCTGACATTATGTTTACCAGGCTCACACTTTTCTAGCAGGAGAGGCCCTTCACCATCTACTGTAAACAGAAAGAAATCAGAGGCTCTCACATGCAGGGCTGTTGGCAGATCACCATGAACTTGTTTCAGCCAGAGCACACTTCGTCGTCATGGTCAGTGAAAGCCTCTGAGCTTCAAAGGTAAGTCCTGCGCTCAAAGAGAGACATTGCCATGACCCATGACTCCTGGCAGATTTGGTTTCAGTTACTGGAAGATTCTCAAAAAATTCAAAGGCACTTCAGCTCCCTTCAAACTTCAGCAAAGAGCAGCAGACCTCCTAGACAAAGCACAAAGTGTAGCACTAGCAGTCCAGCGAGAGTCTGCATCTTGATTTTACTAGAGCAGATGTTATCTGCAAGCAATTAACATACTTGTCATCACCAGTAAAATAGATACAGGATTCTTCGAGCTTTTTTTTTATCCACCCTAAAGAAAAGTGTTTGTGCACAAAGCAAAATTTCCACATTAGTATTGAAATAACATTCAGTGAGGCAAGCGGCATGTGTCACTTTTTTAGTTTCTTCCAGTTCCTTCTTTTTTTTTCAAAGAGCAATGCTGTAACACTTAGACCAGAGCTAGAGAACACATTTCATCACTGAGCTATATCTTTTTAACAAGAGAATCTTTGATGTCTGTATTTTTTACTTCACTGTTTTTATTTTCAAATGCTACTGTTTGTTTTGTGTAGAACCACAGTGAGTATGTATCCCACTCTTATGAGTGTGGTGGGTTGACCCTGGCTGGACACCAGGTGACCACCAAAGCTGCTGCATCACTCCCCTCCTCAGATGGGCAGGAAAAAATATAAATGAACTCTTGTGGGTTGAGATCAGGACAGGGAGAGATCCCTCACCATTTGCCATCACGAGCAAAGCAGACCTCACTTGGGGAAATCAGCTTAATTTATTACCATTCAAATCTGAGTAGGGTAAACAAAAATAAAATAAAATTTTTAAAAACACCTTTCTGCTACCTCTCTCTTCTGTTTGGGCTTAATTTAACTCTCCATTTTCTCCACCTCCTCCCACCCAGTGGTACAGGGGTACAGGAAATGGGAGCTGCAGTCAGTTCATCACACGTTGTCTCTGCCACTCCTTCCTCCCCAGGGGGAGAACTCCTCACACTGTTCTTCTGCTCCAGAGTGTGGTCCCTCTCACAGGAGATACTCTCCCACCAGCTTCTTGTGTGTGAGTCCTTCCCACAGGCTACAATTCTTCATTAATTGCTCCAGTGGGTCCCTTCCTTGGGGCACAGTCCTTCAGGACAGCCTGCTCCAGCTCCTCAGGGTCCCAAGTCCAGCCACCAAACCCGCTCTGCTGTGGGCTCCTCTCTCCATGTCCATAACCCTGCCAGAGCCTGCACAGGCTTCCCACAGGGTCACAGCCTCCCCTGGCCCCTGCTCTGCCCTGGGTGCTCCATGGGCTGCGGGTGGGTCTCTGCTCCCCATGGACCCCGCTGGGCTGCAGGGGCACAGCTGCCTCACCTGCCCTGCACCAGGGGCTGCAGGGGATCCCTGCTCCCTGCCTGGAGCACTCATCATCCTCACTGACCCTGGGGGCTGCAGGGGATCCCTGCTCCCTGCCTGGAGCACTCATCATCCTCACTGACCCTGGGGGCTGCAGGGGATCCCTGCTCCCTGCCTGGAGCACTCATCATCCTCACTGACCCTGGGGGCTGCAGGGGATCCCTGCTCCCTGCCTGGAGCACTCATCATCCTCACTGACCCTGGGGGCTGCAGGGGATCCCTGCTCCCTGCCTGGAGCACTCATCATCCTCACTGGCCCTGGGGGCTGCAGGGGATCCCTGCTCCCTGCCTGGAGCACTCATCATCCTCACTGGCCCTGGGGGCTGCAGGGGATCCCTGCTCCCTGCCTGGAGCACTCATCATCCTTACTGACCTTGGGGGCCGCAGAGTTGTTGCTCTCACTTATTGTCATACCTTTCTCACAGTTGCAGTTGAAATTATGCAGGGTGTTTTTTTCCTTTCTTAATGCATTATCCCAGAGGATGTTGCTGACAGGCTGAGCCTTGGCCAGTGGGGGCTCTGTCTTGGAGCTGGTTGGTGTTGGCTCTATCAGACACAGCAGAAGCTCCTGGCAGCTTCTCACAAAAGCCACCCCTGTAGACCCTCCACTATCAAAACTTGGCTACACAATTCCAATACAACAATTTTCACACAATATTGCCAAAGAGCTTTTTTCTGTTTGTATGGATGTTTGAGAAACCCAGGAACATAGCTGTGTATCATCAGTGCACGTGTTTTTAAAATTCTGAATGTGCTTTGCAGCAGTCACATCCCTAATAAATATACTACCTTGTTAAAATAAATGGTTCTACACTACTTGGTTCTACACTACAAGGTTCTACACTAACTTGTCTTCCAAAGAATCTTTTAATTAGCTCACAAGCTTTGAAGACAAGATCTGCTCCCGAATTCCTCTGTCCTTGCAGTTAGTGCAGTTAGTTTTTCCTCTGTCTAGGATTTCTGTAAAAACTTACTCTACCAGAAGTGCTTCACCTCCCTCACCTTCACCAAACTCTAGGCCTTCATTTGTAAGATTAAAAAAAAAAAAAAAAAAAAAAAAAAGGAAGTTCCTCAGGAATATTGAGTTAGTTAAAGCATTGAAAATTAAAATGTTTTCCTGGTCTGTTTTTTTCAGAGTTATTTTCTTCACCCCGACACATGAAGGAATGATTTCCTTCACACTGCTTCCTCTCATGGAGTTCATTTGAGTTGCTGCTGTCTTAGAGAAGTAAGATGATTTTGTGGCTCTTTGGTGTTGTAGGAGGGGGAAAGTGGTCTCAGCTCTCAGGGCTGCCACAGGTTCCTTCTTTAATCTTGGCCAAATCATTTGATCCTGAGATGTTTTATCTCTAACAAAAGCCTGCTAGTCACTTATCTCAGTAACATCTTCGGTGAAAGAAAAAGGTCCCATGTTTCTGACATGCCAGAAGTAATGGGACAGCTCTTGACTGGAGTTTATGTGTGACACAAATAATTTTAATTTATGCAGAGAAGAAACTTGAAGTCCTTCCATATCCCTTATGAAGGGTTATTTAACATCTTAGCTCATCAGCTCAATGTGCTTCTTGAAATAAGTAGTGTTAACCTAATTTACAGAAGGAATTTGCTTCTAGAAGGTCAAAAGCAGCAGCAAGCTGTAGTATAAAGAGCTAGCAGAAGAAATTGAACTTGAAACCAAGCTGCTCTGATTCTACTTTATTTAATCTCTTCTTCCTAAATAACCCCAAGCTCTGCAGCAGCTTCTGTGTTGATTAGTGACAGGAGTTGAGTAGAAAGTGACTATCTTGCCAGAAAGACTTGGGGGCACTGAATCTGGAATGAACCACACATACTTAAAACTAGCTAATATAGTGACATCTTGAAGCAGCCTAGGGCAGAGAAATTTCCTCTAAACAGAGGTTTCTAGCCCACAAGTCCTTGAATACTCTTGGTGAGTAAATGATCCTGTGGCATGAGCTCTAATTAAAATCATATCAGGCCTGTTCCATATTACCCAGCACAATCTCTGGAGCTTGCTTTTGTACCTTCCTCTGCCTCACCCTCCAAGCCCTCCTTGCTGACATTCCAGATACACAGACTGTTAATGCAGCCGAGCCCATGGAGAAGGAATGCATGGATGGGATGGGGAGCACCTGAAAGAAGGAAGTTTGTGTGTTGGTTATAAAGCTGCAAATTTGATGCAGGATCTCTTTAAAACATCCCTTTGTCTCAACCAAGAGTTGTCTCAAAGAATTCTTAATCTTCTAGAGTCATCTACTTAGAGAATAAAAAGATAATATGAATCAACTATTTCAGTGGATATCTCCTTATTTACATGTTGAAATGCAAAAAGCTCTGCTTCTCTGACGGAGGGCAAGGTGAACAATTCAGAGACCATCTACTTTCTTACTGCACCAACCCTCCTTTCAGCACTTCCCTGAATTACCTATAATTTTTTATTTTGTTACATTCTAGAAAAGCTATGCTGCACATTTATCCTCCTCTTTCCATAGCTTCCTTTTACATTTAGACATTGTTCTCTCCATCCTGAGGAAAAAAAAAAAAAAAGTATAGAAAACATGCCATATAAGTAAAATTAGCCTTTTATTGTTTTTTACTGTCTTTACCATGTAGTTTTTGCTGATGCAAAAATATTACTAGAAACTTTTTTGCTCTGCAGAGCTATTGAAAAGCAAAAAAAAGTTACTATTAGACTAACACCAATAAACAAAACAAAGAAGTAAAAAGTAAAATTTTGGATGGGCATTTTGGGAGCCTCAGTGGCAGGTATTTGTGGTACTGAATTTTTTGTATCAGTGGAAACTTTAATAATTGAGGATGCCAATGATGTACTTGTTTGATGGCTGTCTACAATATTAATCCTTTGAAGACTGCAGTCAATAATGGTTTATTCAGTGCTGACAGGACATTTTGTGCCAGGGAATCCAGGTTGCCAAAAGCAAGTGGTTAGTTGTTATTGAACAGCCAAACTTCAGAGTGTTACTGTGGCCCACTCTATACCAGTGGTAGTAAAAAAAGAAAAATTCATTTGGAGATGGCAGAAAAATAAAATAGATGGGGAATAGATGTCATTAAATGAGGACATTTGAAAAATTCCTCTATGGAAGCAATCAGAGACCAAAATTAAGTTAAACTTTACAAGAGATTTCATCTGAGCTAGAAAATAGATGACAAAAGCAACTATGGAAACTTTCCTGCTTAAAAGAATAATTTACTTTTCATAGCTGTGATTGAAAATTTTGTTTTCAACATTTTGTGTCTTGAAATCAGTCCTCTTTTATGGTCTCCAAGTTAGATGTAATTGAGGAAAAGCAAAAACACTTAATAACACTTCCAGCAAAGTTGCAGTAGGACTTCACATGGCTTTTGTTCTCTTCAGTTATGTTCAATTTCAGAATCCTCCATCGTGACTAAAGAGGATAGAAACTGCTACATTAACCTGTCAGTGAGCTCCTGCATTCCTTCAGAATCCTTTTGATGAGACCTCTTCTCAAAATGTGTGAAAAATGTGTGTTGATTCAGTGGAGTTTTCTTTCAAGTACAAATAGACTGAAATGAGTGAGGCCCTGTCACCACACATAAAACCTATAATTTCCCTTTTCCTTTAAAAATGAGGATCAGTTGAATATTGGTGTGTATGCTATGGATAGTGCTGCTAGTAAGGGTGGTAACCATTTCTTTAAAATGTCTCTAGCAGACATTATCCTACTTTATGTAAGACTCTAATTAGTTGATTCAAGTGATACTACCTTACACCACAAAAATTAGTGGTACTGTGAAAAACTGAGACCTTCCTGTGTTGTTTAAAGCCTGTTCATTCAAACAACAGGGTTGTTTACATAGTTAAACAGAAAGTCTTATTAGGTATAAAGGACATCCTGTAAAACAACTGACTGTATTCTGCAGAAAATACAGAAAAGAGTTGATAAGAGGTTACCATGGCAATGGCCTGCATGTGCTGACTAGTGGACATTACAATTGAATAAGAAATTGTATTACCTATGTAGACTATGCATTAGCTGAATTACTGCCTGACCATTGTGCTCAGACTTTTATCATAGCAATGCTAGAAAGAAGTTGACACACTAAAGGGAGTTGAAGAACAGCAACAAGAATTATGAGAACCCTAGAAATATTCCTTAACAAAAAATGGCATGAGAAGTTTCACCATTTTGACTCAGAAATTTGCTTGCACCACACTGCTGCTGGGAGAAGGTAGAGATGTTCAATAGGAAGGTTGCTATAACAAGGTTAAGAGGCTAAATGTTGAGGGAATTTAGTCAAAATATACTCATTCTATGTCTCACTTTGGCTCTTCTTTCTATGGATACATCTGCATGTAAGTTCTTGGGTTTAAGTGATTCTGGGCTTTTTCTGGAAGAAAATACAAGTGATAGAAGTTGTTTGGGAGTCTTTATGAAATAGTTTGATAAGAAAATACTGATTCACTAAAGCTTTGTGAAAATAAATATTTTGTAAAGACACCCCAGTTCCTGTGAGGAACTGTAAGTGAGCCATGAACAGGGTTCCAGAAGAGCAGGAACAGCAGTTTCCCTGGACAAAATTTTCTGGTAAATTGTCTTTTTGAGGCCTTACTCTGGCATTAAAGCCAACTGGCATGGAAGATCCCATATCCATATTGTGAAAATCTCTTTACTCTTTATTGCATGACAGCTACTTCCAATTTACCTATTGGAAACATTATATAAAGTTGCCTGTTTCCAGACCATAAAATGGAATTATGTGGGAAAATAGCAGCAGCCTCTGGCAAAAATGATCCTGGGATTGTTCTACAACTTTGTGGACAATCAAGTCTCAATGCAACAACTCCCGAGACTACATAATTCACTAGAGTGATATTGTAGTATGCTGCTGGAGATCCCAAGCCATCACAATCAGAGGTTTCATGCTTTCTCACATAGTGGACAGACACATGAATCAGCTGGGCTCCAGAACAAGAGACTCTAATGTCCAGAAGCAGTGTATGACTGAGAAACAGAAAACAGAACTTTGGTTGACATCCTCTAGTAGTCCTGGTGAGACATTTCACTTTTTAAATGCTCTTCATCTCAGTTTCCAAATGAAAAAACCAACCAAGCAACCAATCAGACAAAAAACCTGACATCAAAAGCCTGACAAAAGCCCTTGACTTCAAAAGTTTTGTAGACCACCAAAAGTGACAACTCTTGAAAATCAAATCACAAGTTCCTCTTGAGAAACTTGGAGAAAAAAGAGCTTCAGTTTATGCTCAGAAGAGTCTTATGACCCAGGCTACTTTGGCTTTTGAGTGTCCAAACATAGACACTTGTGGAAACAAAGCCCTTTGGAATTACCAGTGTTTTTGGAAAGTCCAGAAGGCATTAGTTTTTATACTCTGCAGGATCTGTGTTTTTCACTTTGGTTTGTGCTGCAGTGGCTTTGTGCAGCTTTTAAGTACAATTGGAATAAATTGAAGAATGTTAGAGACTCCTAAATGGACTATGCCTTAGATACAGGATAGCATTATAATATGAAAGTGAAGCGCTTGGCAGCTGAACACAGAAGTCCCAATGGGACCTGTGCCCTGTAGCCTAAGACAAGAGGTTACACTAGATATTTGCAGTTTACTTGCTATCCCACACAAAATCCCAGCAAACTGCATTTTTCAACTAATAATTTTATATGCTCCATCCTCAGCATTGATCACACTGTCAAAGACTGTAAACAGATTCTATTAACTTGTTTAGACTGGTTTCCCCATTGCTAAATAGCACTTGCTTTTTAATATTTGGTCTTTATAACTCTCATGGCAAAAGTGACAGAATGCTTTCATATTATTTTTACATTAAAAATTATTTAGGGTTTGGGTTTGTTTTGTTTTTGTTTTTTTTTTTTCAGTATGGAAGAAAGAAAATTAGGTAAGGAAGAATTTAAGGAAATTCTGGGCAGGATAAACAACTAGGATTTTGTCTGGAAAGTACTGATATTAAAAATTCTCATCAAATTCCATTGGGAGGGGTGTTAAAACACTTTTTAATACAGAGGATCTCTGTGTAAAAGAGCTGGTATTCTCTCCTAGGTTCCCTCCCCTTCAGAACTGTGTGGGCTGCCTTCTCTGTTATGTGCACTCACATAATACCTCTGTGGCAATGACAGTGGTTGCTTGCACAGAAAATTAATACTAGGAAAGTATTTATGCATTTGCTCTGTATTGAGTGTGATAAATGTTTTCCCTTTCTGAAAAACAAAACACTTGCATTTTCTGCTTTTGTTCTTCATCTCCTCCCATCTGCTTTGTTTCTCTTAGCTGGAAATGAGAATAACAGCTGACTCTCTGTGGATTGCCAGTGGTCTACGGAGGGTTTGAAGGCCTCTCTAATATCTTTGAAGCTCTTTTTTAAAAATAATTCTGTCCCAGTTCATGTGAAAAGCCATATAATTCTTTCATCAGATCATAATTACTGCAGTGAAAGGACTAGACCTATTTTCTATCTTCGTCAATAGTGAGGGTTTTGTGGCCATGTGGCCCACTGGGCATCCAGCATTTTATGTCTCCAACCAAAAGCATTTGTCTAAATGCAGGCTTGTTTTGAGGGTGATGTAATGATTTCTTTCACCCGAAGTAGCACACCCAGTATATCTTTTCAGATTGCACAAAAAAAACCCAAACATTGCCTGAGAAGCTTCTGAACATGGATCTCAAAGAAAGGCAAATTCAGACACTGCATTATTTAAATACCTTCTTCACTGTCTGAAATAGTGTGGAACTTTACAGCTATAAGAACCACAAGGTTTTAAGTAGAAACCTGTGGTCTTTTGTTCTTCCAAATACAAGATCACCATAACAAGAAGGAACACTTGGGTTATGGTTCAGTACTGTAGACTACTCTGTAGAGCAAAATTACAAAAAAATTGAGCTGTGCATCACAGCAAGTTAATCAATTTCATAGAAACTATAACAGAATGAAACTCATGAGCTACTTTGCCTTTAACCACAGAAGAAAACATGAAAATTCGCAGGTTGTTGGGGTCATAGTAAGAGAGTTATAATTAAAGTCTGTGAATTTTCACTGACACCAAGTAACTAAAGGTTTAAAAAAACAATTTAAAGAACATAAGCTTTCTGGAGCTAATTAATTAATAATTTGCATTTTGTTGTTGTGCTTTTTGTTTGGTGGTTTTTTATTTGTTTCGGGATTATTTGGTTTTGTTTTTCTTTTTGGAGTTTTGGGTTTGTTTGAGGGGGGACAGACTTGGAGAGATTCTGACAGAAGAATTTAAAAGACCCAAGTAAGATGATCCTTAGAGTAGCACATTTTACACTCACAGATGTTTGTGTTTTCACTTCATCATTTCTCAGTTGTGGATTTTCATTAGTAGCCTGATTTGACATGATCATTAATGCAAATCAACTTAACTGCATCTGGCTAAATAAACATTGCAGTCGTTTACAGGGCAGTTACTACACAAATTGGAGGAAGTACCTTGTCAGTAAGGTAATCAAAGCACATGAAAGCAGAATGTCCCTTTTCCTTTCTATTATAACCAGAAGTAGGAAGAGAAGTTGGTATATGACAGTTGGCCAAGGAATAAAAACTTTCTCATTTTACATTCAAAACAGGTTTTTTTTTAGATTTTTAGTTCATGAAAAAGAACATAGAGAAATATTGCCTATTTTATTAGTTGCACCAAAGTCATGTTGGCAAGTGAAAAAATAATACTAAGCTAAAATAGCTTCATGTGTTTCCCATTATATGATCAGCTGGTGATGCAAAGGACCAGCTTGCACCTCTTGCTAGTCAGCCTGGTGGTTACAGAGCTCTGAACCAGAACAATGCTGACCACTGGGAATGGCAGAAACACAAGTGTCCAGAGTTCTATTAATCCCAGGTTAATAGCATGGCATGGGTAAGAAAAGGTTTTTTCTATCCTTGATGGCAAAAAATGGGTGTTCATGTACATTGGCTGTTACACACTATTGTGCTCTGCATGTCTGGTGATGGAATTCAGAAGGCAACTTTTCTGAACCTTAGTTTAATCTGGTGAAAGTGTGTTTAAACACATTTCTTTTTTACAGTGGTTTATTTAATTGTCATGCTTCAATTGTAATGATGTCTTTTTCAAAAAAGTTCTGAAGAAACACAGTTACCATAAGATAAGAGGAAGATCTTCACTTCAGAATATTAAAAAACCCCTAAACCTAGTTAAAAGTTAGGAAGTGACAAAGTTCATTGATGATCCTGAGTTACTTAATGTAGTAAATCTGTCTGCAATAAACTAAAAAGGATATATTTATTTGTATAGTTATTTATATACGTCTACATATTATACATTTACTGTGTGATAGAGAAGTGAACTGCAGCAAAAAATTCAACATAAGTGAACAAAAAGTGACACAGAAAAAAAATTGCCCTAACTTTATTTATAGAAAGATAACCTTCAAGTTGGCTATTTCTATTCAGAAATGAGATCTTGAAAGATCTTGATATCTTGAGAAAGAAAACTATGAATTCAGTGCTCACTCATGGGAGTAGAAAGTCTACTGTGCTAGACAGTTTTAATCACCAAATCTTATTCTAAGGTGTTGAGTCATGTCAATGTTCAGCTACAACTATGAGCATGCTGCATCAGAAAACCTAAGATACAGAGTCAAGAGATAAGCATATAAAATACATAATACTCACTAACATAGACCCTATTACTGTAGAAGGCTTGCCCAAAAATTTCTTTTATGAAAGGGAAAATGGAATAATTTTTTTTGTGGTTATTTTTCTTTGTTTTACCCTCTGTGTAGAAGAAAAATTCCATTATGATTTATTTTTTGACTCGGTGCAATGTGAGTACATTTAAGTAGCCTGCAGAATAGGTGTAATATTTACCTGCATTTGTACAAGTGTGTATGTGCGTGTGTGTGTTTATATCTGCTAATATTAATCCTATCTATGGAGTAGTTTATTATCTTCCATATCCTGTGTATAAATACCTATGTTCAGTATATTCTGTCCCATTAATTAGATGGAATGTATCATAAAATTTAGCAGCACTAACTCATATTCATGGCATAAACTATTTTAAACTATATGTTTTTCATTTTCCTTGGATGTAGACTTTTTTCAGCAGACGGAAAAACAAGTTAATGTAACTTGAAAGATAAGTACAAAAATTAAGTTTTTCATATTTTTCACTTTTGAGTTATTATCAGAGAAAAGGTAATTATTAGGCTCATTATTTTCTGCTCCAAAAGAAAAATGGATACATTTGTTGCTTAGTTCCTAGAATAAGGATCTATAATAGAAAAAGTGCTTAACTTTCAAGTAAGAGAAATACTAGTTTGTTCTATGCAGTCATCACATGCCTTTAAATTTTAATAATGGCTGCAGCATTATGCCAGTTACATGCAAATCGCTGATATTCCCTGGGCAGTTTGCACACCCCTATCTCTAAATCTGATGTCTGTTTCTGAGACCTCAAGATCACTTGTTCCTCAGAAAATGGGTTTGCCCAGCTGTCACACAGATCTCCCCTCCTTCTCCTGCCCCTATCAATATTAAGGACTGGAAATTGTCCTCTCACCTGCCTTTTTGTTTATAAGGAGTCTGAGATTTGTGCTCAGGTTTAAAACAAATAACATGGAAGGCATTGAGAATAAAGGAGAAAACTTCAAGAATTTAAAGGACTCAAAAGTTCTGATTGGCTTTCAAGCTTGAGAACTTTTGGATGTTAAAAGATAAGGGATAAGTTTTGTCATCCAGAGCACTAGCCTAAAACCTCAAGCCCATTATTAGCATGGGTTTTGGAAGGGCTCTCCCATGTGGTACACAGCCAAGTGCTCTTCTGACTACAGCCAGCAAACCCATCTCTTTTTTCTCCAGTGATAGCAGTGACTGTGTTATTGCAAAGCAGCCATGGGGCCTCCTTTTCTGTCTTCAAAACCACAAAAGCACAAATGTTAAAGACATTGTGAGATTTGAATGGACTGTTTCTTTTGGGGGTTTTTTTCACTCTTCTTCACTTCCCATGTCTGATCAGGATTGGAAACGGAAGTGTTGAAAGACTATACTTAGTATTATTTATTGAGCACTGACACTGTGCTTGGAGTTTAACCACTTTGTGAAATACCACAAAAAGAAACTACTTTTACTGTATTTCAAGCCCAACCAGAATGAGAAATTACTGGAAATTTCACAAGAATACTCTGTTTTTGCAAGACTTACAGGCTAGTTCTGTAGATCAAAGATGGTCAGGCAGTCTTGGATGAAACCCAAACGAACATTCAAACGTTGGGTGTTTAGCCAAACCAAAGTGAAACTCAGAATCGTAAGGTTTGCTCTCTCTTCTGTCCTTCAGTGTTGATAATATGCAGGTTAAACCTGCCTGATGCAACTTGAAGGTTCTATTTGTTCCATAGATAACATTTTGGGTACTCTGTGTATGCTTTTTATGGTTTGCTACCATTTTTAAGTGACTTGGTGTAAAATCCAATGGCTCACAGTCATAATCAGAGCTAATTCATATCTGTGGGAATGTGAGCTGTTCCTACAGCAGGTATTAGAAGAAATAATTACACTATGATGTTACAGGAAAGGGGTTAATGTTAACAGACCACGAGCAAGGCTCATGTGTTGTACCTTTTATGTTAGAGCTGGTTACTACTCCACACCAGTGAAGTGACAAAACTTGAGCCTTTGTGCTCTGGTGTCTTTTTTAAAACCATCACACACTTGTGCAGTAAGCACTTGCAGAAAATTACCGTGGTGTTTCAACTAAGTCTAGTTCTGTGCCCAACTTGTCTGATTAGCTGTGCCCATATTTTTGTTATGAAAATAATTAATTATAAAGTAAGTAAATAAATAAATATAAAAGTAAAGTTCTGTCCTTCTCAGCCCTTCTCATGTCATCCATGTCTCCCTGACATCCCTTCAGGGCTTCCATCACATGCTTCAACACGTAACAAAATCATGGTTAACTGTTTTGAAGACAGTGTTGTCCATGTTTTTGGCACCCCTGGGTCTCACAGACACTAGGACAAGATGTTCTGCTGCTAGCTTTGTGTCAGTTTGCTCTGTGACTTGCAACAGGCCTGCTGGATTTGTGTGATAAAATTTCTTCCTTTGTGAAGGATAGGCAAATATTGCAGATTATTATTATTCTGCTTTATGCACAATAGGTTAAAAATGTTTATAATTATATAAGTTATATAGTCTGATGTGGCAGCAGCAATTATTTAAAGTTACAGAGAAAGAATCATCCTGATTAGAAAAAAATCAAATCTAGGTTCCTGACATCACACACAAACTGCGGGGAAGGGATAACTTTTAAACTCTTAATAATGGCTATTTTATGATACAACAGCAATGTCAAATACTTCTAAATACTTGGACTGTGCTGTTAATAATCCAGTGGAAATCTACAGACATAACTGCAACTTTAATGAAAATTAATATGAAGTGTGGATCTAACTCCATATATATGTCACATAGTGTGCAGTAAAAACTTACTATTGCATAAAATCAATGGTCAATAGTGGTCAAATTTCCCTCATATCCCACTAATAATGGATGGAGTCATATGGTTCAGCTGTAAATCTACCAGCTGGAAGTAATGAGATGAACTGTCCATAGCAATATGAAAGATATACATGCCTATTCAAAGGCAGACCATCTGTGGAGATCCATGGAGAAGGATAGTAGAGAATTTTATATACATACAGTAAAACAGTCTCTCGTGATACTGCAGGAGCTGTGGGGGCCTAATCTTTACATTTGACTATTAAATTAAGAAGGGCAAAGCCTACACAATACCGATGGTATTAGTCATGTCTGGAGGGGCATCCAATACCAGATGTCACTTTTCTGATCTTTCATGCTCAGCTCTTACAGCTTTTGGCACGTCAGAGTTCGCATCTGAATACAATTTAAGTTATAACAATACAATCAGCATGTCTAACTATTTTTGCCTTTCTCTCTGCTATTTTGGGAGCTAGGCTATGGTGAGTCTCTGTTGTTTAATCTAAAAGCCTTCCTTGTCCCCGTCTCCAGCCTCATGAGGTAATGCTGGGGGATGTCAGAGAACAGTGTTAAGGAACAGTTGTTTGACAAGTGCTACTGGTTTTAAACTGAATTGCTTGTTTATTGGCTGCACAATTATTCATCTGTTAGCATAGCATAGAAAAAATAATGTTGACAGTAAAATAGTAGCTTTTCTTGATAGAAATTATTTGTCTTAAGTGAACAAGTCGTTGTTTTAATGTGAATGCAGTTCTGTACAATATACAGGAAAGGTTTGTTTATTTAATTGGCAAACAAAGGCTTTCATGATCAGACAAAAGAAAATATATGTAGGGAATTGTGTGTGGAGGAGCGCAGTCTGCTCTTCTGACTTGTTATAAGATAAAGTCATCTCCCTTTATGCAGATTATTCATGTTTATTTATGACATTCTGTGAAAGGAAAGACACTCAAATGCCTCAGGGCTATGGCCCAAAGTAAATAACTTGTCATAATATACCTTGCAAATGATAATGTAAACCACGGGAAATCCAGGGAGGAGATGCACATACATTCCAAAGCTGGGAAGTTATTGAATGTTTAGGCTTAAGAAGCAGATAGTTTTGATTGGGGATATTTCCCTTGTTTCTGTATGTTAGATGGATTACTCTGCGTGAGTGATATCCATTGTACTGTGTTTATTCTTTTCCGCTTTTGTTCACCAATCACTGTGATGTCTGGTCCTTTCCCAAAGATGGTCTGTATAATAAATAGGTTAAGTCTGACAAGGAATGGATGGTAATGCAGCATCAATGCCCTCTGGGGTTAGGGAGTGTTCTGGTTATTTTTGTGTCTCTGGAAGCTTATGATCCAGGCATTTGTATAGACAAAATCTTGACTCAAGTTCAATGCAGAAATCTTTCCACTGGGGGAGCTGGCAGCCTGGGTTTGAGCAGCGACACCAGCAGATGCATCTTTGCATTTCTGGTTGCATCCAGGCCTGCTGCTTTGTATTTAGTGTTTGGACCAAAAAAAGGGCTTAATGAGTTCATTCAGCATTTCAGTATGGATTATGTGTATAAAGAAACCCTGCACTTAGGTAGAGGCAAGGTAGCTGCTACACAAGGTGCTCTGCAGTAAGACTGTTTTTGGGAATCTTGGGGCCTGTTCCCTATGCTGCCATGTGCCAGTGCTAGAGCTGAATGACTTGCCTAAAAGCTTGACTCCTGAGCCAGATGTAGGTAAATCACTTATAGCCAGTTTGGCTCTCTCTGACCTAGTAGATTGGACAGTGCCAGAATACTGCCACATGATCACTTCTACTGTTAATTTGTTATTCTGCTTTTTAGCCCAGTTTTTGCCTGTGCCAAAAAACACTCTTTCAAACAGTTCCCAGGCACAGTTCAGGAGTCAGCAGGAATGAGCAAGAGACAGCTACCAATAGGAAGTTTGGATGCAAAGCACTTTGCTATCACAGCTGGAAAGAGCAGTCTCTAGCCCTTTTTATTTAGCAAGGAAAAATAGTTTTGAGTGGACCATTGGGTAGTTAATATCGATTGCATAAAACACATCCTTTTTTTTCCTTTTGAGAGTTTGCAGTTAGCTATTGCTAGAAATGTTTCTCTTCTGAACTCACAAACTTCAGTATTTTTAATGTATGTTCATTAAAATTTGTTTTCCTGTAAAAAACAAATTAACCCAAAATTTAGTTTTGCTTCTAAACTGTGTTTTGATTATTGTTTTCATATGTAATGTATATTTTTATTTTTTCTTATAGATAGATAATGGTCTGTTAAGTCTAGGTTGGCCCTCATTAGCATTAGGCACCTCCACCAAAGGCATTTCAATTAATCTAACCTCTGAATTATCTCCTGAATGTGCTCTTCTCTGTCTGGGAGAAGAGCATATTCACATAGGCAAATTGTGCTTCAAATTTAGACAGATAAATTTAGATTACACACTTTGAATCTGAATTTAATGTTGTTGTTACTGCCTTTCACTACTGCAGTAAGCACAATAAGATCTTGAACTTTGCAGTAATTTGTAGGCATTTCCAGCCAACAAGTTCTTAATAGTTGAATTTTTGGGCAATTTTTAGTTGAAATTTCTTGAGGGTTTTTACCTTTTGTTTTAGTTTTTTGTTTTGCTTTTGTTTCTGTTTTGGTTTTGGGGTTTTTTTTGGTGGGTTTTTTTTTTTGTTGTTGTTTTTTGTTTTTTGGGGGTTTTTTTATGCTAGTTTGGTCGGGTTTTTGTTATCTCATCTTCTTACAATGAAAGATTTTGGAGCTGGTACCTACCTGTGCAGGGCTGCTACCTGTTATAAAGTGCCTAGTATATGGAGAGACCAACTTGTGGTCCAAATTCATTGTTGATGTATCACATCCAAACTTCTAGCATTTCACTACCAGGTTGCAGTGACACCTTGTAGGTTGCAATTCCATGTGTGAACAAAGCATCACAATGAAGATTTACCCAGGTTCCTTCTCTTCCTGAATACCCCCAGTAAAGAAGTATGAAATGAAGCAACAGTTTATCAACATAGCAAAATAGTATGCTAAAGAAAACAACAGTGGCTGATAAAATGGCTTACAGAACAATTGTGTCAGACAAACAATGACGCAGTTGGGCTGGGCCTGACCTTCTACAAAGCCCAGAGGAGGCTGCATCTGGCATTTTGATTCTGACCCCCTTCTGAAAGCAGTAAAATAGTAAGTCTTAACTGAAAGTAAGTTTTGCTTGTTTTTTTTTCTTTTTTTTTTTTTTTTTTTTTTTTTTTTTTTTTTTTTTTACTAAAGAGAAATTACCTCACAGGGTCCTGAGAATTAGAATCCAGGATAAATTTCTTCCAGTGCACTGTGCAATTTTTCCCCCCTTCCCTAAAGAGGTAGGATTATGTAACCTAATAAATTGGTCTCATTACAAAGCCACTGACAGACAGACATATAGGTTGCTGCCAACTGGCATGTGTGCTGAAGGTGAGCACACCCAGGGGCTGGTGCAAGTCAGCAGTGGATGCAGCAATCAGAAACCATCTGGCTGAAGGAGGTCATGCCTGTTGCATAAAGCAGGGGAAGATAAGGATGTCAGCAGCATAGAGGGCGACATCCATCAATCAACTTCTTCATTATAGCAAGAATGAGCACTGCGGGACCTTGGGAGGAAGAAGGACCTCGTGATCCCTCATCTCACAGGTGGCAAGCCTAAAATGTCTAACCTTTCACATTTCTAAGGGCAGGCAGGATGAAGAATGTGTTTTTAATGAATTACCCATAATCACACACGCAGAGACCTACACAATATCCTACTTTAACATATATTTCCCCTTCAGGATAAAATAATTAAATAGGAAAGTCTCATTATTTATTTTAAAAAATCATAAAAGTGTATCTTAGTAGGAAGCAAATTTTAAAGTCTCTGATCAAGTAAATAATTCTCTGTAATAAAAATGCAGAGAATTATTTTCTGCATCTGCATTTCACTCTGAAGGATAGAAAAATGGTAGAAGAAAGAAATATGCCAGAAGGTAACACGATGAAATGAACACTCATGGCATTTTTACTCATCTGAACTAAGAATCAGATGATTAATTAAATCTCAAACTAAGAATTAGATGATTAATTAAATCTTAGGCTTCAGGGACTGAAATATGAAAGAGCCTGTTTCTTCTGCACAGTCAAATACATGCCAGAGTACATGGGGGAAGATTTGCATTCCACTCAGAAATGTCACTAACCATCAGAGGCATTTGTTAAGGCTAGCAAAAATACAAAATGCTCAGAATATTGTCCTTACACTTAGTTAACCAACACAAAGTTAACCAACAGAATACAACTGAGAGTGGGAAGACTCTGAAAGGTTTTTAATCATCAGTATCATACTGAAAAGGGAAGAACAGATCTGCATACCAATAGGTGTGTAAGTCTAACTAACCTGGATGGTTGATTAATATCCATTACTTCAGCATACAGAAACTGAGAGTAAGTGCTTCTAGAGGAGGGAGAGGCCATAGATACCCTAAACTATCTACTGAATTTCCCTTTATGCCACCAAAGATAGTAGATGGAAGCTGACCAGTTCCTAAATTCAGAGAGGTCTAAATCTCCATCTGTTTCTTGATCATGCAGGGACCCTTTAGAAAGACTCTTATTTCAAAATAGAGACAAGCTCAGGTGAACTAGACTGCATGGGTCAGAGCATCCTAAAATAAAATTTGGTGTTAGCACTTAGCTTAGATAATGTTAAGTGATTTCACAAGGATTGCTGCTCTGTAATACTGCAGGGTTTAAAGAAAATCAAATCTGCTGTCACTAATGTTTCTCACTAAACATTCACCAATGTCAACTTTCTCCTTCAGGGAAACTGGGATTTGGCCCTGCCTGCAAATGAACTCCCTAATGTCCCAAAGCAGGCAGACAAAGGGAAAAATGTTTGTAGGATGAGGAGGACTTTTTCCACTCACTTCTCAAATGATAGCCATGTTTTGACAGTTGTAACGAAGCCATTGAGGAAAAATATTACTGAGAAAAAGGCCTCTCTAACAGGGAGCACGTATGATTATGATCTTGCTGTTCACCTCAGAGTGTGCAATAGATTAGGTTCACCTTTCTTCCCCCAAAAGCACCAGCAATCAATCAGGTGAGAATGAGAAAGAGCTAACAAGGCCTTTATTTTTGTAGATCATTAAAAATGACCCAAGGGACCAATTTTCTGTACTTCGGCCCAGTTTCCTTTTGATTCCAGTCATTAAGAATGAGATACACAAAGCTGTATGGTCAGACAGTGAACAAAATTCTCCTCTTGCTTGTGTCAATGAGTTCTGTTAAAGCAGAACTCGAATAAATGAGAAGAACATGCCTGACTTCTCTTGGCAGTTTTACTCAAGCACACATGAAACTAAATTCCTTTCTCAGTGAAAAGTACCTCACATGAAGCCTGAAGTGACTGAATTAAATTGCATTATAACCCTGCAGAGGTCAGGAGGTGAAATTCAGATTTGGTGCAAGCAGTGGTAATGAAGTTGCCCTCTTTGTCGCAGGGCTCTATCTAAACTAGAGTATAATATCATTAATAAGTGATATAAGCTTTTTTGTATCAGTGATATTTAACTAAAATTTAACTGTTCACTAACTGAACTGAAGTACTAGGAAATGACCTGGCCATACATCTGCAAAGGTGCAAAGAGAAAGCCTCTGTAAATATAAAGTAGTGTGGCTTAAGTGGGCAATAGTTTTATATTGATACTTTCATTGGTAGAAAAACAACAGAAGAACATGTATCAGCTGAGTTACCAAATGTGTAAGAATTCTTTTTCAGCTGTGCGTGCTACAATACAGTACAGCCTACATATGAAGAGAGACATCTGCACTTGGAAGTCTATTTATTTAAAATTCTATTTATTTAACAAAACCTCAGATTAATAAATCACACTCTGCATGCTGAATTCTGCAACATCAAGAGCCCTGAAATGATCTGTAGACTTGGCCATTTGGGTGAATGTACTGGTCATGAGCAGATCTGATAATGTATTCCTCTGCTCACCTGCAAATTGTCATACAAGGATCTCCTAAAGTATCTATTGTGCTAAAGGCTGATAGCAAGAGTGGGCAGACAAGCATACAAAAAAATTTCATGTCTTATTTATATACATCTGATGACAGAAACCCAAAATATTAGCTCTATCAAAAAAACCTGTATTTTTCTTCTTCCCGCCCTCCCTCACCCCCCACCCCCCACTCTTTTAGTAAAAAAAGAGAAGGGAATTGTAGCAGACATATTTTAATTCTATTTAGAAGATTTCTGTGAGAATTCCTTCATTTCATAGTGCAGGGCGGTCATTAAAATTAAACCTATTAATTTGACCTAAACACACATGCATTATTTTTGAGAAGGGAGAGGAATCAAAGGAAAAGAAGACAAAAAGGTGAAGACAGAAAAAGAGAGCAGGAAATAAAACCAGAAGACAGCTTCAAACATTTCCTGGAGGCACATGTTTTCCAACTCATCTCATCCACAGTTCCCCCTTCCTTCCCACTACAGCATTTGCAATCTCTAGTTCCTACTGAAAACTGACTCCAAGAATGCTTCAGTTGGCCATGTGAATCATGTTAAATATCTTCTGAACATGTTAACCTCTGTAGAAACTGTACCTTGCTAGCAACCACAACAATGCAGACCAATGCTTCACAAAAAGCTGTGGAAAAAAATGTGCTGGGACAAATATGAAACCAGACCTGCATAGTACCCCCTGTGCATGGGCACTATCATCCTTTGCTGTATGGAGCACAGTGCTGTTTCAGAAGCTGCTTATTTTAAAATTGCACTTCTAGAATCACAGTAGAACACAGTGAATGTGGTGGTCCATTACTCTTTCTTAGCACTGTTTTGCCAACCATCAAAAACCACTTATATCTGCCCTGAAAAATTCTCTACAGCTTAGTAGGAACCATGGCTGCAAAACAGGGTGTTCAAACTTAAAAAAAAAAAAAAGTCTTTTACTAATAGCATGGTCCTTGACAACATGAAGTAGTAATGAAGAGGCTCTTACTGCTCTAATAATAGCTGTTATGCTGTCCCAGATGCTCCCAGACACTCATCTGGCTTCCTGTTCCATTTTTACCTATGACTCGATGTCAAAATCTCTAAAGGCAGTGTAAATATCTAGTGGGCTCTGTTTCCTAAATTTTAGTTAACATGTTTCAAAAAGAGTTGTGTAAGCTGACCTAGTTATGGAGTGTGATATGTGATCTCTCTCCTTCTCTTCTCTTTCTTATTTATTCAAAGAAATACAGTGAGGGTTCATCTGTGTAACTTGCCAAGCATCCTAAGAAATGAAATAGTGATGACACACCAAGGAATCTGAAAACACTCAGAGCTGTCTTATTCTGAGGTAGAAATAAAACTTAAATTGATCCTGAAAGAAGATAAAGCCTCTGAAATTGTTTGGGGTTTTCCTCATCAAACAGAATTCATGCTTCACATATAGGAATAAAATATGACTATTTCAAGTTTGCAAATTTTTTAAAATGTAAATGGTGTTTTCTAAAGAAACTAGTGGACGAACAGTATAACTTGCTGGCTTAGCAGTGCTGTTCTAAGCCATTGATGTTGCACATTAGATTTTTGGCCATAACTGACCTGCTGTGAATTTCCTGGGAAGTGATAAGTTTGCCCACTTCCTTGTTTATCAAAAGATCAAAACTTTTATCTGAATTACTATCACACATGCTTTAAAATCCAGTCTCTTGTGCTAATTAGTTGTGTAATCACATCTAACACTTTTGGGAATGGAGTAGAACAGGATTGACTTGGTAGGTGAGAAAGGATCAAAGCAGTGTTCTAACAAATTACTATGGTAATTAGTGTTAGTCTTGTAGTTTATCTCCAGGAGGGCTTTTAATAGAAGCAGTGAGAGCTTGGGAAAACCTGTGCGCAGGATAAGCATGCACTTGAAGAAACAAAACTTGCCAAGCTCACAGGGCAGTTTGGCAGGGGGATTGGAGATGAGTGGCACGAGGGGAAATTGAAAGGCATATCAGGTATTGCACTCAGTGATCTGAGTGTGCTGCACAGTTTTCAAGATGCAAGAGACCTACTGTATCCCTGTGATCCCCTTCAGCCTTGGAAAAAAATGGCTCTAAGGCTCTTAGAACCCTTAGATTTGTTGAGTCTCAGCCAAAAGAGCAGCTGTTGCTTGGGCACAAATGGACAGTAGTCTTCTGCAGTATGGCTCCATGAGCTGGGGAATATGGAAAGCATAGGTGTCAGTGTGTAGGACCCCTGCAAATGTTTTTCCTCGGAATGTTACTCAAAAAATGGTCCAGATGTGACCATCAGTGCATGGAGTAGGCAAAGACAGGGAAGAAAAAGACTTTGCCACCAGCCTGTGTTGTGACGGTCTTTTGCCCACAGAGAAGGGAGTAATGAAACCCCTGGGTGTTCCTTCCATTTGCACCCCAGACTCCTAATTCAAAGCCTAATTTTTCCCCAGTCTAATTAATCCATGGGGATACGTGTGGGCAGAGTTCCAGTCCTTTTCATGCCACCGCTTGTTTTATTGTGGGGTCTGTAGACATCCCCTGAGATGACCCTCTCAGTGATAAAAATATTTCTTAGGGCTCCCAGGGGGAAGGAGGCTGATGTTGCTCTCTGCTTTGGAAGGGCAGTGCTAGCACTGGTGACAAGGACAGCCCTGTGAGGTCTATTGGGGCTGGCCTGCTGCCAGGACAGCAATCTGCCTGCCACCGCAGCCTGGGCAGCCACCCCCCAGATTGGCAGGGCTCCTCTGCCAGCACGGAAACTGTCTCTAGCCAACAGCTCGTTATTAGTGCTCTACTTTTCGCAGCAATTAAGTCAAGAACCATGGCACCTGTTCATCTCACCTCCCTAGTGGGAATTAACATGCCGTATGGGAAAGAGATTTGCATGGGGCTGGGGGCGGGGGGAGAGGGCTCCTCGTGTCTGTTAAAGGCAAATAGCAATGCATCTGAGGTTCTTCAGGGAATAGCAGGCTTGATGAATTAACAAGAATTTTGAGGAGAACTGCTTTTACCCTAGGGGTGGTTAAAATGTCCCCGATAATTTGATTTTAAGTAGATGTTCACTTTGTGTTGTTAGCTCTCTACCCACACCTGAGTGAAAACCACTGAAGAGACCCTGACGACACCTCAAATCTCTCTGATAATGAGAACATAACTACTTCAGTTTGGGTGAACAATGTTTTAATCTATGCTGCTTGTATGTACAAAGGCTCTGAAATGGACCTCGGGTTTGCCTAGGGATTTGCTCTGTGTATTTACTTAAGCAGTGAACCTGAAAAACGGCGTAATTGTTCATCTTGCAAAGAATTACCTCATTCTGTCTAATCAACCTGACAGGACAAAACAAATCAATCTTTTAAAAAGATGTATTTTTTTCCAGGAAGATGTGGATATTAAGAGGGTATGTAGATGCTGTTGGTTCCAATTAAAATCAATATCTGTCCTGATTTGCGGCTGTTGTCTCTGTGACAGCGAGGGGGCTGGATAAGGGGACCCATCTGCTCAGCTTTCCCAAAGGGGCTCCAAACAAGTGAATGACCTGCAGTGTTTATTATTAAGTTTTCAAAGGGAAACTTGTTTTGGTCTAATTGAAGGAATAATACGGGAGAGGTTATTTCTGGTCAGTTCCCTGCTGTTTTCACTCCAGAGAATATATTCCAGGTGTTAGCTAGGCAATGCTATGATACAGTATTGACTTTCCCTAGTGTTTAGGCATGCTGGTGCCAATGGACCAATAAACTGCAGTCATGAATGTAAAGCCAACTCTTTCAGAGGAACTTTTTGCTAACTATTTAGTAAGCCAGATGGTTAATGACTGCATTAATTTTCAAAAGCTCCATTCCCCAGGAGCAAAGTAATTGTAATTTTTCAACACCCTTGTCCTTCTTTTTAATCTATTTTATTTTGCTTCTTTTCTTTCTCTCTGTTAACAAAAGATTGGTTGTGAGACACTGCTGTTTTGTATCACATTTTTTGTAGCTAACAGTTCTTTCCCCTTCTTATGACAACAGATTTCACGCGTAAAGTCTAAATAATAGGGGAAAATACAGACTTATAATTTTCATGTGGAATATGATAGATAAACCTTATTCTTTAAAATAGCATGTGATGTCATCCCTGGATCATGCATGTGTTAGATATTGTGTGTATGTGTCTTTAGACAGGCAAACAGAAGAAGCAAAAGCTGTGCAGAGCAGTGACTCAGCCCAAGTTTGGAAAATGAAACAGCAGCTGGCTCTGGCTTTATGTCTTTAGGCTGGGCCATCCAGATAGTGGAGTAATATACTCAGGAAAGTAATCGCAGGCTAAAAATTATTCTGTTTTATATTAATTTCTGGGAGGAACAAGGTTATTCAATTTGGATGCTGGACTAAAAAGCTAGGAAAAGATTTTCAGTTCAGGTGGAATTTAAATAAAAAATCTTAGAAATTTTTGAACAAAACTCTAAACCAACCTTTGAAGACACTTTAAAATGTTTTGTTTGACCTTTTTTTTTCTTTTGGAACACTATTTGATATATCTTAAAGGAAAAAAAATCTACCATTTTAAATAATATATTCTGACTTCTAAAAAATCCTCCTCACTTTTCAAAGTTAATCCTGCATCCCTTTATTTGGGATTCTTTCTATCTTAAATGAGTGTGATTTAATTTCAAAAATGCACTTGAGTCCTGCATTAGATTTAAAATACATGCAATGTGGGCTGCAAATAAAAAAATAAAAATTAAAAAAAAAAAAAAACAAGAATTCTCTGCATAAGGAGTTAATAAGAATTTGATTATAACTAAATTCATATAAACAGTAGAACAAGGAATAGTTTTTGTAATAATAAATATATCTTAAAATATATATACGTATATAGGTATTTAGTCATTCTAAAGCCATTTAGGAACTTGGGTTTCTGCTGTTTTCTTATTGGGAATACAGATGACCAAGACAAAAAACGGCAGAAGAACTTGCTGTTATCTCCTGCCTGTCCTATATCTTCTGTTCCAAAACCAAAATTGAGACCATACTTCCATCCTGTCTTCAATTATTTGACTTTGATCCCAGCTACCAGCCCCACAGCCGCTCAAGAAAGTGCAGAAAGCAGTGGGTTGTAGACAACTGAGGAGAGATGTTCTCATTGTCTCCTGGTGACACTTCTTGTAATCACCGAAGCAGCGACTGGAACCCACGTCCAGCTCTTGTGTGGGTAAGGTCATCCTGGGCGAGAGCAGCCACCCATGAGCTGTTGGGTGAAACAGAGATGCCAATGTCTCCTTCTTCTCCAGTGGGGTGGTGAATATTGGGTTTTGCTTCCCCTGCTTTTAATTTGACTTCAAACCAACTTCCAACCTCCTTTCTTTTTTTTTTAATGCGGGTGCCAAGCTGAAAACTTTGTTGTTCACAGAGACCAAACTCAGCTGCTAAATCTAACCCATTAAATTGTTTCAGTTCTTTATTAGAGGGTGGGGGTGTGGGTCCGTGTAAAGATTCTTTTGGCTTTTAAGCAGCGTTTTTCTTGAACCAAGCATGTTGCACTGCACTAAAAAGTCTTTGCTAATCAAGAAAAAAATTCCCTAATTCTCAGCTGTGCTAGTGTGAGGAGATGGGGAGAAGCTGTGATCCAGGGCCAGCCATTGTTTCGGAGCAGAATGCTGAGGTGATTGACAGTTGCAAATTAAAAGGAATGATTTTTAGACAGGGCTTGTCACATGAGGGCCTGGCCATCCTGGACATGTTGTCTGTGCTTTAACTTTCTAATTCCATCTGGAGTTTAGACAAAGAGGCCTGGATGAATCCTGCTCTCTGTCCATTTGGCTGTCATCGTTTTGATTAACCTGACTCTTCAGCAGGAGCAAAAAGTAGTTGGCTTCAGTCCACGCAGACATCAGGAAAATAGCTGCTGTAATGGCCCCATGATCTCCACACAAGATCCTGGGGCTAATCTGCTTTTTCTCCTATGTCTAATTAAAAATGTCTCTTCCTGTTTACATTAACAATTTTTACAATATTTTCATTAAATAATTGCTTTTGGAACTGTGGGTTGGTTGGAACATTATTTTTTTCCAGCACAGGTGTTACATAAGAAGGGATGAAATGAGAAAAAGAGAGCAGATGTAGAAGGGGAAAATAGTTGTGGGAAGGAAGGAAGGAAGGAAGGAAGGAAGGAAGGAAGGAAGGAAGGAAGGAAGGAAGGAAGGAAGGAAGGAAGGAAGGAAGGAAGGAAGGAAGGAAGGAAGGAAGGAAGGAAGGAAGGAAGGAAGGGAGGAAGGAAGGGAGGAAGGGAGGAAGGGAGGAAGGGAGGAAGGGAGGAAGGGAGGAAGGGAGGAAGGGAGGAAGGGAGGAAGGGAGGAAGGAGGAAGGGAGGAAGGGAGGAAGGGAGGAAGGGAGGAAGGGGAGGAAGGGAGGAAGGGAGGAAGAGCGAAAGAATAAAGAAAGAAAGAAGAAACAAGAAAAAAAAAAAAAGAAAGAAAGAAAGAAAGAAAGAAAATAAAAAAAAAAAAAAAAGAAAGAAAGAAAGAAGAAAAAGAAAAAAGAAAGAAAGAAAGAAAGAAAGAAAGAAAGAAAGAAAGAAAGAAAGAAAGAAAGAAAGAAAGGAAGGAAGGAAGGATGACTTCCACTGATGAGCTTTAGGAGGGAACTACACATGCCTGGGGATCTCACCTTGCTACTTTACTTTACTACAGATAGTGCTGTCCCCTGCCCTTTCTCTATGATATATGGGATCTAGGGCAAGTTTAATGTGCTTAATTTATTAAAAATTAGCTTCATTTAAAAATACATGTAAAATAAAATTACTGTGTTTCAACTTTTCATATCAGTACTTTTAAATACATTTATATTTTCTACTCTCTGGTCTGGTTTTTTTCTTTCTTTTTTAAACTTCTATGTTGGCTGGTCAGGCCAAAGTGTTGACTGCAAAAGCTAATCCTCCTCAGCCCTTTCCTGACTGAAAATACTGATGGACCCTTCTTGGTAACCAGCCAGAGGTTGGGTTCTGCACATGACTCATGCCCTGGTCAATTTGAGAAAAAAAAAGAACAAAAGTAGGCACTTAAATGTAATTCTGTCCCCTTCAAGTTCAGAGTGCAGCCCTTAGGTCACCGTATTTAAAATAAGGTCTTTCAGTGATTTTTCAACTGCACAATCCCTCTCCAGGACTAATTGGAAATGATTCTCTCTACTCTTTGTCTTGGGGCTGGGGGATGGATGCACAGTCCTGTGCAGGAAAAAGGCATCCATCTTTGACCCAGGAAATTGGAGGAACCTGCTATTCTACCTGGTCAAAATGCTCATGCCTGCCCATAGGGTCAGCCATGCTTCCTTGCTGCCCCCATAATTTCACAGTCCCCTGGGCCTTGTATCCCAGCCTCCATGGACAAAACCAAGGCCATCTGGGACATGCTCCTGGCCTGCAGACATCTGTGCTCATGCACTAAAATGCATCAGCCAGAAAAGCAGGGGGAAAATACAGGTGCATTTGAGAAGAGCTGATCAGAGATGTCTCTGCTCTGCTTCCTGGTCTCAGTCCAGAGGAGGAAAGTTCTGCACTCCTTATGAAGGCAGCTTCTGTGAGTCTTTCTTCTTTCCTCTTCTTTTCTCTCTTCCCACATCTCCTCACTCTTGCTTCAACCCCAACAGCACTAGGTTTTCAACTGAAGTGCACTGTCATTGACTGAGCCTAATTACACAGCAGCAAAGTGAAATCCCTCTTGTCTACTTTGTACAACTTGGACTCTGTGTGGATCATGCAAGTAGGATTTGACACAGAGCCATGAAGAAGAGTAAATTAATACGGTCGCTTCAGGTCATGGTCATAAAAAGCCATAGCTCCTCTGCTGCAGATGTGTCAAGGCTTTGGCTCTTTTGTACAGGTTTCAGTGGAGAAAAAAAACACAACTGATTTTTAGTAAGCCAGGCAATGAGTGATATGTTACAGAGGAAAGCTATGGTCTGTTTTAAGCTGGAGTAAACAGCTGCTAGCTTTGGGATGGTTTGTCAGCCTTAAAAGTTTGTTCTTAAGGGAAAACAGGGAATTGATGAGAAGAGAGGTCACCAACATTTCATCCTTGTTTATCTCTGACCTGAAGAGTCACAAGCATGGATGATATGTGGATGATTGCTTTCAACAATCTGCTCTTGCAGATAAAATGGCCACACTTCGGCAAGCAAATGAGGGAAAGAGAGAGATAAGGTTTCCAGTTTCATAGCAAGTGAACAACCTAAATCCCATTTCTGATTTTTTCCTGCGTGGGGTGTTCTTATTACTCTGTGTAAGGTAAATAGCTGGAAATGTGGCCAGAAGTCTTCTCTTGGACCACCTTTCAAGATGTGCTATTTTTCGTCTTTGCTGCACTGAGACAAGTAGGCTTAATGGATGGAGCTAGAGTGACTTACTAGTCAAACACCTCCTGAGGGTCCTGGCTGTTGAACAGCCCAGGATGATGCCCATACAGCCATGGGCTCCTGACTAATGATGGCTTGACAGGCTGGGCTGCAGCAACTGTGAGCATCTCTTGTTGCAAGGTGGTCATGCCTGGTAGGGATATGATCACCACCCTCCTGAGCCTTCATAGAAGAATTTTCACTTGGGGCTCAGGAGAGATACAAAGGGCATGTTTGGTGACATTCTTAGGCAGATTGTTATGGCTGGAAGAGAAAAAACAGAGATTGCAGCACTTTGCACTGGGAAGAGGCTGGGGGAAAGCTGTTTGAACCACAAGATGTAGGTCACTGTGGAGAAGAGATGTTTCCCCTAGGCATGAACCTGAACCAAGACACAGTTTAGAACACACCACACATGCAAGGGAAATTTACCCTCAGATCTCTTTCTTGGATAGAGGAATATTCCTTCCTTTCATATTTCAGTAGTGTGCTGGAAAAAGAAAAAAGTTCCAGATCCAAACAGTCATTTGGATTTAAAACTATTTGCATTTGGGTAAAGGCCATATTCCAACACTCCCTTTTCCTGTGTGCTTCCATTGTCTGCAAAGTACCTGCTCCAGAGTCCCACTGATGAGCACTCCTGAGGTTTGGAAACCTTCACTTCCAGCTCCTAGCTGTAGCACACCGGCCCAGACATAATGTTGACACATACTTACGTGAAGTTCATTGAACAATGCCACTTCATAAAAGTCCCATAAAGGTACAATCTTGTGCTCAGAGGAGATTTTATTTATGGAGACACAGAAAGCTGCGTGTGTGTGTGTATGTGCTCTGTAAAAAGTCCATTAGCCAAGGTGTAAGTGAAATGAATCTGACCTCTGTGTCATTAACGTGCTGTCTGCAAAGGTGCTGCTTCAGAGCATTCCCAGCCTCACCCCAAATCCTCAGTGAGAACTGAAAGTGAGAACAGAGTTAGAGGATTATTTTTTTAAAGCGAATCAAGCAGTGTTTTGTCTGAGAAAAATAAGAATAATGAAGTAGAAAAAAAATATTAAAAAGGCAATGCGGACCCATGATAAATCTTGGGTTTTTTCCAAGTCTTACTGAAGGCTCTAGCCAAAAAGTAAGAAACAGTATCTGAAATGTTTGTGAGGGAAGGCAGCTGTGCCAGCACTCATCCAGCAACATCTGAGAGAAGAGAGAATTTTATATGTGATTGCCTTAGACTTGTTGTCATTATCAATTAAGCTTAGAAAGCTCATTTGATATGCTCAGCCATCCTGCACACTTGCCAAAAAGGCAAATTTCTCCACAGCTGCGGCCCTGAAGAGCTCTGAAACACTGTGAGAAGAAGTGAATGAATGTATCCAGTGAGGTGATACTGGATGCACTGAATTTCCTTTGAGGAAAACCACTTTGGATGGTGGCCCAGAGCTGGCACTTGGTGTACACCATCGTGTGGTGCTTGTCACTTGTAAATCCTCATGCCTCCTGTGAGTGCAATGCAGTCTGGTAATAAACTGATTTTCTGCTGCATCTTCTTCTGTAGCTAAGGGCATGCTCCTAGCACTGTAAATGTGCAAACCAGCCCTGCTGTGTGTGACTTACATATCAGTTGCATGCCAAGATGCTTTACACACCAGATAACTGTGCCACTGAGGAAGCAGTGGCAGCCCCAAACCTGGTTTTGGTCGGTGGCTGTGTTAGTGTGAGCATTCACAGGCAGCTCATGCAGAGCTGCACTGTGCAGTTGGGGTGAGGTGCAAGCTCCACGCTCACAAGCATCATTAGCTTCTCACTCTCTGTCTCCCTCCTCTAGCAAACAAGCTCATGAGGAGCACAAAGAACTCTCTGCCAGCACTTTCAGTCCAGAAGGCAGTAATGGATGCCTGCTTACTATCCTTTTCACAGAGGTCATATTTGACCTTACTGTTGAATATAAATAAAGTTGCATAATTAATTTTAAGGAATGAGTTTTCCCATTGTAGCTAAGCCTGTTTCATTCTAATCAAATCTGACCTCTGTGGACTTAAATGAAAAAAAAAAAAAAAATAGGTTAATACAGCTTCTGCCATATTCACCATCCTGTAAGGGTTAGTTCACACCTTAGGTTACTTCAGCTTAGTCTCTTGAATGTAATCTATGTCTAGCATGGTTAAAATGAATCTTTTGTTAAGAGTTTGACTATACAACTGAACTCTTAAATTGCTAAATTCAGAATTAGCCTCACTTAGACTGAAAAAGAAAGAAACTCCCTTTACAGAGGGGAAGACAAAAGTCTTCACCAAAATCCCCTGTAGGTGAGCCCAGGATTGGATATAGCTGCAGCAGGAGGGAAGTGAAGGGTGGGAGGGATCTTGTGGTGACTGAACTGCCTCCTGGGACAGGACATGGATATGCTCCACCAAGACAGGCAGCTAAAGGTGTTCCATAAATCCACCCCGGAATGTCCCTCAATCTGAAGGCTGGCAGTAACAAAACACTTGTGTGAGGGGAATTTTCAGGCCCTTCCTTCAGGAGCCTGCTAGGGGCAGAGGGGAAAGCAGCCCCTCCAGGCTTCTGTTAGTGGCTTCACTATGTTTCTGCCACTGAGATGAGTGGGGATTTTTGACCCAGAAACTCTGGAGCCAAGGAAACATTCAGGATGCTGCAACTACAGCCAACACTTCAGAGGGACAGTGTCCATTTCAGAGAGCCACCATCAGCAGTTCCAACAAGAGCCTCCCTTATTTTGAGGACTGTGTCTGGCTCTCTCCCAGAGCTGTGCACCCCAGAGGGCATCTAGGAGTGGGGTGATATTATTAAAAGAAGCATCCCTGCAAAGGTCTCCTTCCCAAAAGATGTGGTGACTGTAACCTAATGGTGTTGGAGACTGATGCCATAGGAAATTCAATCTGAATTCCAGACTTTGCAAGGAAAGTGATACTCACCCCTCACAACACCTCCATTCCTCTTTGTTTTCCATTTTAATTTTTTTCCTGTTAATTGTAGGCCCCAGTGATGCCTGTGGATATAATAAAAAACAGAGGCAGCGCCTCCTGAATTAATTGATCTTTGAACTTTGTTAATAACAAGTTTGATCTTGCATTATTAAAACATCCATTCTGTTCACATTCAGTCAGCATTTTCAGGGGCTGACCCAGTGGAGCATGTTCAGGTCAGCCTCAGAGTGAGCCTGAGCTGTAAACTCCAGAAACCCTATCCCAGACACATAGGTCCTAAAATAAAAAATATGTGATGTGTTATCAGCACGCAGCCTCCTCTCTGCTTTTTCCAGGCAACTGAGCAGCAAGAGTAGAGATAAATTCCCTGTAGATAAATGTCAGTCATATTTTATAAATAGATAAATGGATTCAGCAATACAAAGCGTCCTGCTTTTGAATGAGAATTTCTGAGCATAGGTTCCAGCAACAGGATTTTGTGCTTAAAC
This sequence comes from Erithacus rubecula, assembly GCF_903797595.1. Classification (NCBI taxonomy): domain Eukaryota; kingdom Metazoa; phylum Chordata; class Aves; order Passeriformes; family Muscicapidae; genus Erithacus; species Erithacus rubecula. The sequence goes on from NC_136685.1 coordinate 50,794,686, forward strand.
ACTTTAGCATTAAATCCCTACAGAGACTCTCTTGTAAAGTGAAAGTGAAACCATTTTAAAAATTACAATAATAACTAGCATCAGCATCATCCCATCATCTTTTCTTAAGACTGACTTGCAGAATATTGTTCTTCTGAACTCTTTCATTAGCAGAAAGAAAAAAAAAACCAAAAAACATATATACTTTAGACCATCAAAACCAGCACCACCACCAGTATCTCTGTGCTGCCAGACTCTGTCCTGTGATTTAATGACCAAGTTAATAATCCCCTTCACATGTGCTTGAACAAGTTAAACTTCCAGACCCATTTGGAGGCTAAGGAATTAATAATTTCAAATTACCTTCCAGAGCTCTGCTGATAATGAGCCAATCTGCACTGGGGACACATCAGTTTAAAGATGTTCCTACCTAGAGATGGAAATGAAAGCACATGCAACTTCCCTGCCTTAGCTGGTTTTAGGTCATCATTCATTATTTTAGAATTTTGGCATTGTTTTTCTCATTCTCAGTAACTATTGTAAAATATCCCAAATCCAACATATTTAAATGTGAAGTAAAGAAAGTTTCCCTCTGAGCTGATAATGAAAAATGCATGTGATGAATATCTGTGTGCAAAGAAAATAAGAAATGGGATTAATTTGGGAGAAACCACGCAGACAGGCTGCTTGTCTGCAGACAAAATGTCCTATGTGAGTGGCTAGCACAGGAAGCAGAAGGTCTATGTTGTGACCCCCTCTGGCACTAATACATCACAAGAAGCAGCTCCTTAGAAAGTATGATGTCTTCATTCTGAGCAGTTTTATTCAGAATCTGGCTTCCAAAGATGAATATGTTTATTTCCTTTAGCTCACATCAGAGATACAAGTCAAAGAGCCTAATCTTTAGCATCCCTGTGCTTCATCTTGCCTTCTTTTAGGGCTGATGCAGGAATGCTATCATACTTTACTGGCAGAGATACTATATCTCTTTTAAGCAGAATAATATCACATTTCTGGAGGAAAAAAGTAATATTCTCCCTATACAATAAATGGATCATTGTATTAAAATCCTAAGTACTAATATTAAGTTGAATAATATTTCCCCTCTGTTTTAGAATTTTCCTTTTAAAGTTTGTTCCTTGGCTTTGAAACTCTTTACATCAACAAAACCTCAGGTACACTGACTATCATGCTTTCCTTTGGAAGGTTTTATTTCATTCCATGCTTGCATTATTGCTAACAATTTCTTTGTGGAGGTTACAGCAAATTATGTTTTTTCTGTTAATGGCAGTATGCAATCGGGAGGAGATTTGCTTATATGTATTGTACACTGCCTAGATAATAGGCCACTTTTTTAAAATAATGTTTTTCACAGCCATATTGGAATTTCAGTAGACAGGAGCCATTTTGCAGTCTCTTAGTCTGAACAGCTAAAAGATAATGATCAGAAACAGCTTGGAACAGAAACCCAGACTTAAATAACTTTTACTTTTTAGTACTTTTTTACTTTTTAGCTAAAAAGAAATATTCTAGTTCAGAATTTGCCCCAAACCACTAATGCTTAGAATAACATACTTATCCTTTTCTTGTCCTGTCTGTATAATACACTTGTGAGAGGTCTGTGCTGTCCTTGCTATGTGTTTTCTTTCTCTGAAAAGAGAATGGGCTGCGATGGTAGAAGAGGCTCTGAGTGCTGTAGCTAGTGAGTCTTAGTTTTTGCTTAAATCATCTGTATTTGTTTATTTCCTTGGAGCTTTCCACTGGGAGAAAGTCACAGCTAGTCGGTATGTTCCTACTTATGCAAATTAGGATCCTCAAGCCCTCACTTTCTTCTTTTCCTTGCTTTTTGATTTGAACAGATTTTTCTGCCTGGAAGCTTCCCTGTGGGCTTGGGAGGCAGATTACACTTTTCTCCATGGGATGCTTTCAGTTGGCTGCAGGAGATCTGGATCCTATCTTTATTTCTGCCACTAACCTACTTTGGGCAAGCTGCTTCCTTTCTCTGTGCCTTTGTGCCCTTGCTCACCAGCTGAGATTAGAAACGGTACAGGGCAGAGCATGCCTGTAAAAATTACAGTGAGTTTGTGCAGTACTTTTAGCACAGTGGGGTCCCTCAGTCAGAGATGTTATTGAACTCTTGCTAAAGGACAGATAAGAGTGACAGCTGCATTTGATCCAAATTTCTCAATGACTCCTACATCTTATCCCATATCTCCCTGTAATTCCTGTACCATCTCATTTTGTTCTTTTCTTTTGTCCACACCATCTTACAGATGTTTTTATATGCTTTCCTTCCCACAACTCTCAATCCCTCAGAATACCTGAACTAACATTGGCACATTTTCAAACCAAATAGATTCCCTAAAAAAATGCAGTGTCACCGTATTGGGATCCCAAACAAGTACTTGCCATAGATTATGGCAGTGAAAAGTGTTAATTCTTGGCTTTTAAAGCTTTTTTATAGAGTGAGATTTTCCAATGGATTTTCTTGCTTTGCTTTAGTCAAGATCACTTTCTGTTTGCAATAAGCAGTGCTGCATGGCTGTGGAGCACCCTGAGACTGCCAGTATCACCCCATTTTGCATGGAAAACTGTCCACCAAGCAGTAGGGAGGCACAACCAGTCTCATTCCTTGTAACAGGGAGTGAAGCTAGTTCTTTGGCACATGGATAGTTATAAATCAATGCTTGAACTCCTGCAGAGAGCTGCCTTGATGATGTTTCATCATAGAATCACAGAGGGGTTTGGGTTTAAAGGAACCTTAAAAGATCACTCAGTTCCAACCCACCTGCCATGGTCAAGGACACCTTGATCAGGCTGCTCAAATCCCAGTCCAACACGGCCTTGACCTTCCTCAGACAGAGAACAAGTTCAGTTCATAGACAGAAAGCACATGAGTCCGGGAGTAAGCAAAGGAGGATTCTAGCACTGGCCCCAAACTGTCTCTATTCTGGTGGTGCATGTGTTTGAAGGAGAAATGTGACTGGCCTTTGCACATGGATCAGTTCACTCTAATCCTGTTTTCACACTCTCAGCCATTTTAGGTGACCTAGGATTGTACTTCCTGAGATGGTCAGGTGAGTCAATTTTAAAATAAAGTTGTATATACAAAATACACCAAGCAAAACTGGCCAAAGATTTTCATTCAAGTACTGATAGTTAATTGTTGATTTCAATAGACTTTGGATCATGACAAAAAAGTGTCTTTTTTTTGATGCCTAAAATAATGTTCCCCCACACACAGTTAATGTAGTCAATTGTTCTTTATATTTAGAGCTGTTCTGTAAACGACTAATGGCCTCCTGACAAGCTGCATGAGTAAAAATTAGCACAAGATTATTGGAGGCACCAAATCACGCCATGGACTTGTTGTTTGGATAATAAAGTTCAGAGGTACAGAGGATAATCTCATCAGAGAGAGGGTGACCAACTCTGAGTTATCATCCCTCTGTACACTTCCTTTTTAGCTAATTAAACCTTAATTCTTCACAGGAAGTAGTTTCTGCACATTCTGCAATTACTTGGCTTCATATTATTTGACATATCTCTCTTGTTTTTTATCTGGAGAAACAGGAAAAGTACAGTTCCAACATGTAGACCTAAACCATTGCTTTATCTTTCCATTAGTGTATTAGCAGTTCTCATATGACATAGTACGTGCTCCATTCTTCAAGAATAAAGATATATTTTTTAAACAACTTCTCCAGGATAAAAATGTGGATGAGCTTTGAAGCTGTGGAGTTTCACTATATACATGCTATTTCTTCTCTTTAGAAGGATAGAGGAAACACTCTGACTCTTAGGATTTTACTTTCACATCATTATTCACTGCCTTCTTTGTTTGAATAACATTATTTCAGTGTTCTCAACTTCAGGCCTTCATAAACCATCACATTCCTTAAAATACTGGTGACTTTTTGTCATCTGGTGGTCCCAGCTATTGGATTTATATTTTGAACTTTTTTTTCACAACCACAAAAGGTAGAAACTATTTCTTCTGGAAGAATGAAACATGACAGTTTCCTGTAATCATACGACTTCAGGAGCTCAGGTTTTAAGAAAAGTGATCTCTCTCCTAATAAAATCACAAGTGTTGGCAATTCTGTTCCTACTCTTGACCACTTAATTTTTGTAGCAGAGTCTCAGAGCACAGTATCAAAACATAGCTGACTTCTATTCAGAAATAAAATTTACTTACATGTTCAGCATTAAAATTTATGGAAGAATCAGTCCCAGCTGCTCATCAATCTCCCATGAACGCCAGTCCATCAATACTTTTGGTATCTGGTGTTGACATGAAGAATCAGTTTATGATATTAATCTAGTTGGAAATCATGAACTTGTTTCATATGTGAATGTGAGACAGGAACTCCTTTTTATAATTTTTGTCTTATTTTATTGGTATCTGCTGTAGGATTCCCCACATTAGTATCACAAAAATAACAAGTTAACAAGATTTTTTAATGTGTTCTCAAATTTTATTTTCTTAAAAAGATAAGGCGCTTCTCCCAAGTAAATAATTAATTGAAGAGAAAAATACTTGCCAGTGGTCCACCTCTGACCAGACATTGACCAGCTCCAGGGGTTGATTGAAAACTAATGACAAAATAGGGATATTTATGGAGATCCATTTGCTTGAGATAAGCAGACCCAGGGTAGGAACTCAGGATATCAGGTGCTTTCCTGATTGTGATTGTCCTATTCAGATGGTCCTCAGTGGAAGAATGAATTACAGAGAATTTGTATTCAGCTCGTTCTCTTATTGGCATTTAATCTCTCTTCTACTTTGCTTGCTAAGAGCTATACTGTCTTTAAGAACTGTGAAAATCTTGAAGGTGATTATATTACACATCACACCCAGGGATTACACAGGCTTCTGGGTGATCATTTGTGTTAACTGTGAGAGCCTGCAAAAAAATAGTGTGGAGATCCAAAGACTGGCTGTTGGATGGTGGTCCCAAACCTCGGGAATGAGGACAAGGCAGTGACCTGAGCTACAGAACCTTGATTTTCCATGAGCTCTTCCAGAGGTTCACCAAGGCTAGAGGTGGACTCTTCACACAACACAGGAATGTACCCAGTCAGAAGGGAAGCACAACTGCATATGGAGTTCAACATAAATACATTTAAAACTTTGCTAAACCAAATCTTAGATGATTACTACAACATCAACAGAAATAGTGCATGATCTCACCATAACTTCAAAGGTTGTATTAACTGAACAGGAAGGTGAATCCATGTTCACCTAAGCTGTCTCCCAGTTGTTGCTTATGTTTAAGTTCCAATTTTTATCCTGATGATAGAAAACAGTTGTCATTTAATAGCACATGCAGAAAGCACTTTTCTAACATGAAAGGGAGACATTTTTCACAAAAGCAGTTTGCTCAAAACCCATCAAAATAATTTAAAAATTCAATGAAGTCTACCTGTGACACATGGAAGGAAAACTTGGTATCATCTAATGCCTCATTTGATGAGTTTGAGTATTTGAAACTTGGGAACTTCTTCAAACAGTCATTAAGAAGCTGAAGAACTATGTCTTTTAGAATGTCAAGATGATAAAGACAGAGATGTGGCTGACTAGTTGTTTCATTGCTACCTGATAGTAGCAGCACTCGAGTGGTTGGAATGTTTCAGGTGGGATACAGGCCTGGATCAGGCAGTTTGAAGTGCTAGCATGACATAATGGTAAAGTGAAGGATGACATGGGAAATCATAGATGCCATGACTTCATCTGAACTTCATCCAAATTGTGCCAAAAAAAAAGAATCAAGAGAAGATGAATTGTGCTTTTTCATGTGTGTACATCAATGAATTTGTTAAACTCAAGCATAAATGTTCAGCTCTTTCTAATAAAAATATATTTTCAAATTTTTCTGTAGAAGGGACTTTAGATTATATTCATAAAGCAGTTGGCTTCTTCTCTGGTCTTTCAACTCGCCATGTGTCTTCTCTACCAGTAAATTAAAATTATCTTCCTTGAGGGTCCCATCCTGGAAGCTGTCCTGGAAGGATATGACTCTCATTCAGCCACTGGAACAAGATTAGATTATTAACAAAACAAGTTTATTATGGAATTACTTATCTCTCTTAATAAACACAGGTTATAAACACAGCTTTGGCTCCGTTTTATTATTGTACAGAAAAAAAATCCCACATTACTCTAAAAATTAGTAGACTAAAAATGAAGTCAAGATAAGATGTTTGCATTGGAACTATGAAGGGAAATAAACAAAGTATTCTTACACTGTAGGCTAAAAATAAAATTACTTGAAATCTTCACATTTTTTCATGAAAGATCAAAATAGATAGGATATAAAACATAAATAACTTTCCTAAGAAATCTTGAACAAAATATTTTTGTCAAATTTCAGTTGGAATTAATTTGACATTCTGCTGAAATAACAGAATTTTATCTATATTTTATTGTTTACTGATTTTCATTGGATATGCTTTGATTTTTAGTTATCTATAAAACCATTTTTATACTCATTAAAAAAAATACAAAATCTAGTTTCTTTGCATTGGTGGAAAAGACAACTCATCATAAAAAATTAGGAAGATGATGTCTCTGCATCAGTCATTAAATTCAACCTTATTAAAGTTTTTTTTCTGGAGCTCTGCTACCAGAAAAATATTTTCTCACTTTAAATCTAAGGATGAAAAAAATATTGATTTGTTTACAACTTATTGATGTTGCTGAGTCGGAGCAAGACTCAAACTCCTTGTCTATGCCAACAATCTTAACACTTCCAGACTAAATTATTTTTGTTTCTATTTGACATGAGAGAAACAAGATTTGTTTCTGGATATATATTACATATATTTTACAATGAAGTGAATTTTTAAATGAAAATAATAATATTTTATGAACCTGATTCGTAATGCCACCTCTGTTATAGTGTGCTCAGGAGATGTGGACTAATAATAGCTCTGCAGCCTCATGTGCCTCTAAGTTTATGAATTTAAAATTAACATACGAAGAGTAACACTAAATCTAGTGCTATTTTAATAGCGTTCCTCCTCATGACCTCAAACATAAAGATACTAAACCCCTCAAAAATTTAATAAATTTAAAAGGCCAAGGTACTAGAAAAGCTGAATGCCATTTCCAGTGCATTTAAAGAATGTAAATAGGAAAATACGAATAAACCAGGAGATTGAGACTCTTTTTCTCTTAGACTACTGAAAGTTTATTCAGCTGTTTCTGATGTCTCTAAACTAATTTTTCCTTCAACCATCTGTTCTAACTTTTTTCTACTATGAAAATAGACCTCTCCTGAATGCCACACTTTGCTGAAATACTTATTTTAACGTCTTGTTGATTTCATGCAGAGAGAATGTAGGCTTTATATAAAATCAGCATATCAACATATTCCTCCTTGACATATCAAAGGCTTTCTTTTCTAAAACTGCTTTCTTTACCCCTTCAGAGCTGAAAATATTACTCCTCCACAAGCACCATTTAAGACCCAAGTGTCAATGAACCAGGCAGCAAAATGACAGTTGCTTAAACAGCACATGATTCAAGACAGTTTTAGGAAATTCCTAACACTTTGTGTCCTATTTCTTTCCTGGATACAAAGGGACAGATTGTGCCTGACCTTGGGGGATGCACAAGAGGCGAGGTGGGAGGGGGAGGAGGCCAACAGGCGCATGGTGCTTTCCCTTTTGCTTTTCCTTCTCTTCCATGCATGCTATTCCCTTGCTGAGCTGCTGGGTATGGTCTTTCCTCTTCAGCTGTGAACACAAAGATTGTCTGCATTCAAGTGATGAAAAGCAGTGTAAGTTTTGCCACTGAGTACAACTGAGCCCTATTGCATCATAAGTATAGAAATGATAAAAAGATAAGGAAAAAATTAATTGATAAGTCTATAATCTCAAGTTTCCTTCTGATACTTCCTGGATATGTCAGCTATTAACTCTTCATTAAATGTTTCCATTAAATTCTTGGACTGCAGAACTCAACCTATGGATAATTGTAGTCTGAACAAAACCATTTTACCAGGAATAAGGAATACGGAATAGGAATAAGGAATAAGGAATAAGGAATAAGGAATAAGGAATAAGGAATAAGGAATAAGGAATAAGGAATAAGGAATAAGGAAGGAATAAGGAATAAGGAATAAGGAATAAGGAATAAGGAATAAGGAATAAGGAATAAGGAATAAGGAATAAGGAATAAGGAGAAGCTTCCTGTTGGGTTAGTGACTAGGAAATTCAGGAGAATGGGGCAGGTTTTAGGTTTATCTGTCAAGTTTTGTCTGCAAAGGAAGGGTGTCTGAGATCTTCTATTTCTGTCTTACCTTAGGGAGGAACTGGTTAAATTCAAAGTGCATCCTTTACCTCTCTCATTTTCCAGCTATCACAAAGTTTCCATTCATACTGAATATCCCCGAACATCTTGGAACTGTTTTTTTAAGATATATGTTTTTCTCTTCACTGTTAAAGGATGGCTTTGGCTAAACACAGAGGTGAAGAAAAAGTCCTGCCTACTGTTAGTCAGCCATGTTCAATACCTTTGGATTCCTCAGTCCATTTTGGTTCAGAAATTGGGAGGGCAGGGCAATGTGCAGCAGGTGTTTCACCTGTGCTTGCAAGGTCATCTTGCTGCAATTTGAGCCCTATGGACACAGATTGCAGTATTTCCTGTATGCAACACATGCCAGTTTTCTGTCATTCCTTCACTCATTGCAGCTGAATCAGGGTCTAGTGGAAATTGGTCTGCAAATACTATGGATGTGAAAGGTGGTAAAAAATTATTTTCGCCCAGGTACAACTCAGTTCCCTAGTACAGTATGTAAACTTCTACAGTGGTCACTACATATAGGATACCCCTGGAGTTTATAGAAAACTACAACTGATACAAAACTTGCATCACTTGTTAAATTTCTATGTGGTTTTTTCCTTGTAGGCAGTTGCTTTACAGGGTTTTCTCTTTTTCCTGCCTAGCAACTTTTTCCATTCAGCTGGTGTTCTGGATGGCATGTGATGCCAAACAAATGGCACATTAAGGGCAGTACAGTATACAATATAAGGGCTTCATCCTCCCCCACACCTGCCTGTGGGAACTGTGAGCTTTGTCCTTTCACACTTAATAGTGTGGCTTGAGTCCCCCTGCTTGAGGTAAGATGGTGCCACATCAGCTGTAAGATCTGCCTTGGGGACATCAGGATGAGGCACCACATTCATTGTGGTTCATCTCCATGAGGAGACCATTGGCTGTGGAGTTACCCTGCTTTTCTTGTGCTAGGAGATTCAAGGTGAAGTTCTGGGATGTTTTTCTTTGGAGGAGAGAGGTAGTTATTAAAGGATTTTTTATGTTTTTTTCAGTGAGAGATGGTTATTCCAGCAGTTTGTCCTTGGATTGCTAAATGCAGGGACAGAGCTTTCCTCTGGTTCTGTTAGTGGTGGTTTGAGCCTTAAAAGGAATCTCAGTCCTGAGATAATAGGGGTTTGTATTGTCCACTGTTCAGACAAACACAAGTAGTGTGAATTTAACAGTCAGCAAGTAGGCTGGTTCCTACCCAAGGTGTTTTGCTGTGGCAATGCTAAGCAGACATAGTGAAAATGGTCAGGTCTCCCCTGACTGGCCATAAGCCAGTCCAAAATACATGCAGAAAAGTCTTTGATGGTTTAATGTATGGGAAAGGACTTTAAAGCCTTAGAATTTGCTATGAATTCACTCTGCCTTGAAGATCCAGTAATGAAAGGGGAATGTGCTTTGATTTAAACATTGCCTTTAAAACAGTCGGCTTTGTATTTAGATGCAATTAGGACCACAGCATGCTCCCCATCCAGTTTTCCCTGTAATTATTGTCTTAAACACAGGACTGTCTGCCCTTTTGTTCAAGACAGCTGATATGATTTCCAGGATGCTGCAGGTGTGCACCTTCCCCAGCAGCAGTGATAACTATGCACATTTGCTCTGCTACATCACCCTATTTCCAAAACAGTTGCCTTCTTTCCTGAGTATTTAATATTAGCTAATTCATGGTTTGATTTCTTTTATGGGAAATGAAGTCAAACATTTACAAACCTGATTATGTACATGTAGGAGCCAACAAATAAATTAGCCTTCAGGTTCCTGCTAATCCACTGAAGTGCCTAAGGATCTGAAATAAATCCTCTTTTTTTTTTTTTTTTTTTTCTACATAAGCTTCATAACGTTGGCCTAATTTCTTATCTAAAAGAGAGGTCTAAGATACTGAACCCGTACCCCAAGACATAGAACTGCTTCAGTTTTCCTGAAATAACACTCCAGTCATCACACTTGTAGCTGAGGGATTGTAAATTAAGGAAAAAAGCAATTGTTCACAGTTCAGCTTGGCCTTACTTATGGCTTATTTATGACTGGAAGTACAGTGCCTGAGAACCCTAAAATGGCTGAAAGCTCAGATAAGTTTTAATCTAAAGCATTATCAGTTGGAAGAGTTCTCTCTAATGAATGAAGAATAATAATTAATTATTTGAGCACAGTCATTTCAAGTGACTGGGGTGCTGGTGCTGCTGAGTGGGGAGTCCTAGAGGGCTGCAGTGAAACTTCAAGGCAGGTCACCAGAGAAAGAGATGTGAAAGGAGATGATGAAGGAAAGATGGATAGAATGGATATGATGGTGCCAGAGTTGCCAAGTGAAAGGTGGACTAATGTCCCATTGATTGCAAGGAAAGAGGAAAGGCACACCACACAATGTTTGGCTCCATACAGGTCTTACCAAGCTGCCCAGACTTACTCACAGCTGTTTCAATGAAAGTACTACTTTAATTTATCTTCCCCTCCAGAAACATGGTCTCAGGTATGTCTGTATGAGGCAGCCTAGCACTGTGTAAAGAACTCCAGTTAGAGGAGCCTCCAATTAACAGGAGGATCTATATAGGGTGCCACAGAGGTACTGACTTGACCTGGAAGCTGTGTTCTTGTGTCAGAACACCATTGCCACCCTTGGGGAAAATATTCTTGCTATGCTTTGTCTTCGCTGTTTCCACATCTCTGCACAGCACTGCCTTCCAGCATGAACAGGAACCTCTGCATTCCTACTGCAACCCCTGGATTGTGTCTCTTACAGCCCTTTCCCAGAAGAGCAAATGGTACAGACCAGCTCTCCAGTGATCATCAGGCACCTTATGTTGTGAGATCTGGCTTACTGTTGAGAATGATGTGCTGACACACAGATGTGTTGACATCTGTAGGACATTGGGCTAGATTCAGATCTTCTTAAGGGCTGAGTAATTCTATTGACATTGGTGGAATATTTCATAGTTATACAGTGAGGTCAGACTGTGGACCAGTATTAAGGGTTTTTTGGACTAACAGTTTACTCACTTCATTTTGGACTAATAATAGTGCTGTCTCGAAAGAGTGTTAGCAAATGCTTGCTGGAGAATTCCATTACTTCTACACTTGTGGTTGAGACTAGCTCTGGCAGAAGTGTCCTTGACTTCTTCATGGGCAAGATGCCCATCAGCTGACTTCTGACCTGAACTTGGAGGGGCAGAAGTGATCCTCTCTCCAGTAGGAAGACATTAACTTTCTCTGAGAATCTGGCTCTCAGCTACTGAGCCTGATGAATTAATGCACCACAGTTTTCTAATAGACTACTCTTCTCCCAGGAGTGGAACAGAGACTACTCATTTAACAGAGGGTTTGAGATTCAGCTGAAAACCTGGATCCCAGAGGAACAAAGCCAGTTGCAGCCACTCTATTCAGCATGTCACTCACCCTCTTCCCACATGCTAAATGGTTACAGCAGGAGCACTGTGGCTGCAGTCTTCATTTTCTCAGTAAAACAAGACCCAACCCTGCCGTGTTGGCAGAGGAATGTCAGGCTATTTTGATGTTAAGAACCAAAAAGTCATGGATGAAAGAGCATGACAAGATTTACAGTCTTGCTTTTAATTTACCTCAAGGTGCTGATTACCAGCAGTACTAAATCATGTTCTGTGCCCTGTCTGGACAGGGAACACCTGGGGAAGACAACCTTGATCTGCAGCATGGCTGGGCAGGGTGGGAGGATGCAGTAGCCCGGCAGTAGCCCTGCAGATGGCTGCACCCAAGCTGCTGCTGGAGGCATGGGGGAGTTGGTGGCCCAGTTATCAGCAGGCTCTCATCCCTCACTGACACAGATGCAGTAATGACCTGATAGCACGATCACTGACCTTTGTTTTAAAAACACAGATACTTTAAAAATACAAAGCTGCAGACAGCCTGCAAAAGCTGTCTGCATCCCAGAACAATGCTATTGCTCAATAAAAATCCCATTTTGTTTAAAGAAAACAAACAAAAATTCTAGCCCAGTTACTCAACAACTCCAGGGACTGCCAAATAGTTTTGGGGGAAAAAGAATACATTTTAGGCTGGAGCAAAGGACCTACCTAGATGTTGTTTCTGTGGTTACTTTGCAGGCCCATTTGCAATGTCCTCTCTATCCATGATGATGTGTTGGCTGCTCAGTGTGGCCATACTATGATAAAAGCAGCATGAGCCAGAGGAAAGAGAGGCTCTGAGTGACATTTCTGAGATTATTTGTGTTCAGACATCCCTGTTCACCTGTAGTCTGCTGGAGCACCACTCTCTGATGGAAACTGATGGTGCAGGTACCAGATCACGAGTCTCAGCCTCCCTGGGCTGCTCCCCTTGAGTGCTGCTAGAACTGTAGTATTTGAGTGAGCAGTTTAAGGGAAATTAGAAGAAACCAAAGATAATTCTAATGCTGAGATGAGCTTTTCCAGTGTTGGACACAGAATAGAAATATATTTAATAAACCATAAAATATTTTCTTCATATAGAAGTCAAAGCAAGGCAAATTATCACCTTTCTACCTTGGGGAGACTTCAAGCCATAACATTCAATAGACTTTAAATGTGAACACAATGCAGGGAATTTGGGGACCCAGTTTAGACTGGTGGGCCAGTTTGATTCTTCATGTTAAGCAGCTTAAGGTAGGTGTTTCTCAATGGAACCTAGCTTTCTCAAAATAGAGGGAATCCAGCATCCAGCTTCATCACAATCTATATGCTCCTCCAAGCAACTTTTGGCAGGTTTTACCTCCTAGTGAGCCTCCAAAATGTGCACAGACAATACACACAATGTGACAAAGCTATGGCAGGCAATTTAATCAAGCAAATTTCTGTGGGCTTGAATTCTGACAGAATGGATCTCCATATATTTATTTGCAAGCTTTCTCACCTTGTCTAGCTCTCCTCCAGATTCTGGAAATTTCAAGGACTTTTCTTTTTTTTGAAGAGAGCAATTTGAAAGTGGTGATGAATTCAGAAAGGACACCTCCTTTTAGATTAATTTGCTCTCCAACATCTGTGTCACCAAAGCAGTAGAATTTCAGAGGTTTTCATTCCTTAATTTCACCTTACAAGTCAGTCTTTGGATCTTTCAATGCAGTAAACTGAAGAGAATACATAAGAAAGACAACTAACCAACTATTTCTGAATCAGAAAATAACCTAAACAGAGCTATTGAAAATGGAAGTGATTTCCCTACCAGTGCTCACTTTAGTAGCAGAATTTGTAAGATCTGTATAACTGTGTGTTGTGAGAGACTGAAAAGTTAATGGCTCAACCATTTGCAAAAGTAGTGGGTGCTTTTTTGATGATGTTCAAGGTTACACCTTCAGAGGGCATGAGCATCATGGGATGACCATGACAGATCAACCCTTGTTTTGCCAACAGCTGGGGTTTGAGCCACACAAGAGAAGAAGCCAATAAGAAGCAAATCCTTTGAGGTGGGGTAGTGCTTTTTACCATCATGCCAATGTTCTCCCTTGTACAACTGGCCCAGTTGTATGACACCCCCCTGGAAAAGGTATCAGGACATTCACACTATTCATCCCTTCTGATAGGACATAACTTGCTCAGGTGTAAAACTTCCTCCCACAGCTACTCCAGAGACATATTGTAACATTTACATGTAGGCCTAAAGGTGTTCATCCCTTCTGATTTGGCATATTTGGCTCAACTATGCTGATGGGAGAGGCAGCTGTCATGTCTTAGAAAGGGTCATAAACCATCAAAAACCCCTGAAGTACCCCCAGACTCATTTCTGGGGCCTTCCACCAGAGGACTGCACAAGATGCACAGTGTTACATCACAATGAAAATCTCCACCCCCAGGGGCAGTACCTGGGTGTTTCCACCTACCCTGAGCATATATTAACCCATTGAACCTTGTGTTTTGTGGGCTTCCCTTTGTGGTCAAGACTTCAACCAACGGGCATCTAAATTGCAACAATCAAGTCTTGTCATTGGATCCATGGGTGGTGAGATGTTTGTACTCTTATCCTTTAATTCTCTTTCTCTGTTTCTTCTCCCAACTTCTTCTTCTCAAAGTGTATTGTATGCCAGACTAAAAAATTCCAGGCATTGCCTTAGTAAGAGCCTTGTTGTGTCTAGGTAAGTCAAAGTTGGCTAGGTTTAAGTATTCTAAGTTTAAGTTTGTGAAATGCTTTACCTTGTCTACATGATGTTTTAAAAATTGACAAGTACCTTATTGTACCTTGATGTTTTAAAGTTTGCAACTAAGAGTTTGTTATTGAACCTCCTGAGAAATTTGTTGTTTCTCTCACTCAGGAGTATCCAGAGTGAATCAAGCAACCTTCCCCTAAGCTGGCTGAGTGGACTGGGACAAAACATGTGTACAAAAGAATCAACCAGAAATATAGCAATTTGTCTGTCCATTCTGCTTAAGTACACCAGGCAACCTCCTTTTTCAGGAAAGATAGAATTCTGACCTATTTTTAAGGCCAAGATTAGGTTTTGTACATTTTAAAATTATTTATAATTTCTTAATTTTTTACCAAGTAAGAACTCTGGTGATAATTTCTTTCCAACAAGATCTCTAATCTGATGTTGTCTCCTCAAAATGAAATGGGAAGTTTGGCCACAAAACACTGGTAATATTAAAAAGAAAAATACTTGGTATTCATTTGAGCTATGTTGATATATACAATTTGTAAGAACTTCATAGTCTAAATATCCCAAAGAAAAAGCATTTTTGTGGTATTTATGTTGGAAGAAACTCAGCAACAAATAATGTGGCAATATTTCCAGTTGCAATAGTGCAAGGAGGCATTTCTAGCTGGGATAGTAGAAATAACATGACTGAATTCTTTGGCCAAAAAGACCTTTCTGGTATTCTTTCTGCTCTAAAGCAGTAGGTGGGAACATTTTAATGGGAGATGTGGGAATTTCCCCATAGTCAGCTTTCAGGGGAATAAACTTCCCTAAAATATAAATGGGTTAAAACTTGGTTTTACGAACTTCTCTTCCATGCAGTTCATTAATCTCAACATAGGCCACATCTTCCTCTTCCCAAGGAGAGGGTTCTATTGAAATGAGTTCTCTATATGCTTGGTAGTTGCCTTCAAATTTGCTCAAAGCAGGTATGTAAGCACACAAAGAGCCACTGTCAACATCACAAAAACTCTTACAAAAATATTCAAGGAACCATAATCGATAATGTACAAAATCTATACAGAAATATTTAGACCCATTTAAAAATATTCTCAGCAGTGGGTTTGACCTGACCAGTCTTTATCCAGAAGGTAGTTGCTGGCAAGTTTGAAATTCTTCATAGGTCAAACTTCCTTGGAAACTGATTTTGCACAGAGACACTGAAGGAGCATCCACAATGATGTATGTGAGCTCCCTCTCCTCTGTTGTAAATAGCAAGAAGTCCTTTATTTCTATGGGTCCTAACAAATGAGGCTGAAAGGAAGACAGCCAAGCTGGTCAAAAACAAGTAAAACTTACTGAGTTTGCAATGTAAACAAGGCTGCTTATAAGTTATCAGTTTTTCTTTTCTGGAACACCTTTACAATGTTGCCCTTGAGCACATTGAAGGCTAATGGTGAAACTTCCATTGACAGAAATGGGGAAAAAACAGACTTTAAGCCAGAATGACATGCACACACAACCCCTCTGTCTTTTAATTTCTTATTGCTGAGGTGAAATATCTGTTTCTTTGCATTTTTGTTTTCTTTATCATAAATTTCCAAGGTATAGCTTGGGATGACTTCTTTCAAGTTTGGTTTCCACACACAGTATTGCTAAGTGCAGTTCACTGGTGTTTACAATGTATTGCTTTTCTGTAAAACATTTACATTTCTGAAAAACAAGAATATAGTCTAAGCCCATTAGATGGTAAAAGCTTTAGCTGGACACTAGTGTAAAGTTTACTGTGAGAAATGCCTGGGAAGGAAGGGCTGAAATGAAGAAAATGCAGCCATTTGACACAAAATAGAAAGCAAAAAGACATGTTTTTTGTAGGAAAAACAGTAAAGCCAGGAAAGAAAACGGAAGGGATATTTAACTATGGATGAGTCAGGTATTGCACCAGTCAGGATATTAGACAATGTAAAGAAGTTTTTGGTAAGAAGATCACATGTTACATAGGAATTTACCAGAATCTGCAGGAGGTGTTTGAAAAAGAGAAGTGACAAGGACTTGATTTGTAGCTATAAAGTGACAGGGGGTCATAGAGCCCCTAACTGCTGGTGAACAACGAAAACCAGTTGCCCAGCCCTCCAGAGAGGTGAAGTGGGAGATACAAAGGTACCAACAGACTGTAGAGTGCCTGTACGTCCCTTGTCCCCATCAGGGCTCCAGCTTGTTTTCTACAGGTGACACAAACAGGATTCCACCAGCACTGCAGTGCAGGTGAGATATATCTGCTGATAGCACTGATTAGGGCAGATCCCCTATCCCATCTGAGAGCAGCTGTTAACACCAGGTCTTGTAGTGTGGCTCCTTAGGGAAGTCCTTTGCTTGCTAAAGCTCAGGCTGCTGGGAGGGAATATCTTCAAGTAACAGAATTATTCCTTATAAGAATAGGAGATATCTTGAAATTCTTTGAAATCTGTAAAGCCAGAAGAAAGTTTTTGAGCATAACCACTGCACCTACTGTAAGTTTCACATGTGACTTGGTTCAAATTATACTTTCATCTTCTTAACTTTCTCTTGCAGAATTTTCCTTAGACTTTTTCAATTAAAGCCTGCACTAAATTCCAAAACCGTGGAAATACCTAGCTGATGGCATTGGATCATCAGTACAGCATCATTATTGGAGAGCTGTTAAGTGATTATGCTGTGGTAAACATAAAATGAAGGCTACCCTAGCACACTGAGAAGGAAAAGATGAGACAAACACTCCACAGGACTGAGAACAGTTGCTTTCCTAGGAAGTGATTAATGGAAACTCAGAGTCACACAAAGTTAGTAAGAATGATGAGCCTTTGCTGCAACAGTTAGAGAAAAGCCTTAGAAGATGAATTTTTCAAGGAGCAGCAAGGACTCCTTATTTCCCAGTCATTTGGCATATGCCACTTGAACTCTTGTATCGATAATTTTTTTTTTTTTAAATCAAAATGTTCCATAACATGAAAAACTTCAGCTCTAACTTCTTATAAAGTCAGTATCCCTTCCAAGTGCACAGAGTGCCTAATGGTTTTCTTGACACTTTGAAAAGGCAATTCTCTGACACAGGAAAGCAGAGAAGGAAGAGTAGAGAACTCTTGGAGGGGGCTTGCTCAGTGATCACTCTTTGTTTGGATGTAGACAATTTAAGTAATGTTTCAAATCTGGCTGTAGAGTCCAAACATTAGGACATTTAGATTGAATGCCAGAACTTAACCTATGATACCACTTAGCCTGACCTATACAAAATGCCAAGGTTCTCATTTTTTAAAGCCTACAGTTCAAACTGGGAAAAAATTCAGCAGTATGACTCAATTGCAGCATGCTTGCTCACCTGAAATGAAGCCAAATGTTAAATGTAATTTGAACATAACTTTCTGTACCTTAATTTTCACTTTGGATTACAACTGAGTGACTCAGTCATGACAAATTGAATGCTCTGTGCAGTTCCTGTCTATCTGGCCTCCTTCTTCTTTCAACAACTTGTCTGTGACATGGCTTATTTTCTGGGAATTATTCACAAGTCATTTTAAAAAAAATAATTGTTATCCTTTAGCTTGTCTAGAAAAGTTTCCCTGCCAATTTGTCTTCTTTCTATCAAGATTTATTAGGAAAAATATGTAAATAGAGTAGGTAGGCAATTTTTTTTCCTTTTCTTGCTATTTTATGATCTTGTAATTTAGATACCAGGATAATCAGTCCCAAGGGCAAGGACACACTTTAGATAATGTTAATTATTGGTACAATTGTTGAGCTAGTTATCAGATTGCTAAGTTACAGGAAGACCTAGGCTAGCCTTTGTTGATTTACTTTTGTAGCACAATTGTTGAGAAGATAACAGTGATGTATTCAGGCAACGTCAGCCTGTCACTGCAAATCTGAGAATCTGCTTGCCAAAAAGACCTGATAAACTTGTAATGGAACACCCTGGGGGCATCTGGAGTGACTGTCAGGGATGAAGCTTCTTGTCTTTCCCAAGCTTCCCTGGTGATATGGTTTGGATAACACTCAAATACTTGTAGACTAGCAGTGGAAAGTTCCGCTTCACTTTGCCCCACCCAGACTATAAACATCACTTACAACTTTATTTTAGGAGGCTGTGTGTTCCCCCACTTAGCTATGGAAGTCAGCTCTCCTGGGAGAGAGGCTTCTCTTGGAGAGGCAGCAGATCCCATAGGCCTTGTGAACACCTCCTGAGCTGGTGAATGCCAGCATCTCCAACCTGTGCAGTTCCTGGAGGGAAAGGGAAGGAATAACTCATCCATCACCACTACACCACCAGTGGCTTTGCCTGCAGGAAAGTCCTGGCCATCATCTCATTCGGGGGATAGAAAATTTGGGTTGTGGAAGTTTACATCTGAAATTTGAAGGTCTGTTAGTAGGCACTGGTAGTGAACACTGCGACTTTGGTCATTCTCCTTTCCTTTTCCAATGCGGGGGGGTCTATTAGTACATATTCAACTCTAAGCCTTCATGGAGAGTTTTTTCAGGTTTTTATATTTCATATGAATTTTTATCACACTAATGATATGGCCCAAGATGATAGGTACTAAGTAAAGAACAAACTATAATGCATTACCTTACAATTTAGAGGTGAGACATTTTGTAGTGAAAAAGTAACTACTGACAAAATTTCTTCCCAACCCTTTTGGCTAGTATAACAATATTTTTAGTTTAACAGATTTCTTCCCTTAAGCACAGACACCAAAAGCCTTTGAGTGTTTTTCCTCGTGTGATGTCTCCTTGACAGCTGTGCTCAGGGAAGCTAGAAAGGAGCAGAATTACACTATTAGATGCTCTCAAGGGTTTTACTTCTATTTTCATTTCATTTTGCTAATTCCTGACAATTTCAATAATGTATTGAAATAAGTTCCATCAAAATAACGTTGGACACCTGGGAAAAAAATACAAAACATAGAGCTGACTTTCATCAGTGATTGCACACATGTTTTTAAAACTGCTTCCAAGTTATGGTGTAGGCAGTAATGCTCCATGCTAATTTGGTACATCACCACATGACATAATAGAGCAATTAGGATTTAGGAATTTTAACCACATGGAGAATTCTCCATCTTTTTCAGAAATAATTTTCTTCTTTTGGTGAGACGTTGAAGGAAACAACTGTATCCTGAGAGGTTGGTTTAATATGAAGATATATTGAGGCTCTATGTAATGTTTTTGTCTTTCATTTGTTTTTGAAGTAATAAATACTTTTAAAAAGCTCCTCTTCACAGCATTAGTATAGTGTACTATTAGTATAGTATCATATGTGCAGGTTATTCAGCCAGGTAACTGACAGATAGTAAAAGAGAACTTTTGCTCAGCTCTATATTAGGTTATAATTTTATGTAAATAATTTAATAGTTTTTTAACTTTTTTTATTAGGACCTATCTAAGATCTCTCAGAAAGCAGAAATGCCATTTAGGTCTCTGCAGACTTCTTGGTGAATGCTAAGATAACTATTAAGAAACAAAGTATTAATAAATGGCAAAATAAAAATGTATTTATGCATATGGAAATGTTTTAGATTTTTTATGAAGTTCATATAAATAAATTATTATTAGCTCTGTTATTAGTATGTACTGCTAAAGATATTTTATTTACAAACCTTACTTTAAAAACACTTTATTCTAATGCAATTTAAATTCCTGAATTATAAGAGATTAGATAAGGCTTCTAAGTTGACTGAATTGGAGAGAAAACCCTTCTTTTGTTCGGTGTGGGGGATGGTATCAGAACAGTTTTGAGACTGATTCCAATTTTTCCCAGTGCTTGGTCTTCAGGCATGCCCTTGGTGTGGTCCTGAGCCAGCAAGAGGTAATGTGCATTTTCCAAATAAATCCAGGCTTCTTGGCTGGGAGGCCCCTGCCAATCCCAGGCTCCTGGGCCACTGAGGAGCTCCTCCTGGCACACAGGATGACAGGGCAGGGGATGCACAGCCCTTTAGTCAGGGCAGGGCTGGTCTGTGCTTCTGGGAGCACAGGAGCACCAAGCTGCTGACCACCAATCCTGGGAAATGCAGCACACTTTTCCAAGGATGCTGGAGCCCCCTGTCACTGGTTACCTGCAGCTGGGATTCATTGGGGCTGGCTTGCTCCAAGCTTGCACAGCCTCTGTGCCACGGCGTGCAATCCATCCTCCTTTTCCTGTTTCTGGGAGGTTTTTGACATCTGAAAGCTTCCAGTTTTGTTACCGGAGAGCCCCAGCTGATTTCCTCCTTCATGCATGCTCCTCTTACTGTTCTGTGTCTCATTTCATGGCTGTGTTGTGTTTATTTGAAATCAGGGGTTTTATGCCCATTTTCAGTGTGTAATTTCTTCCTCTTTCATTTGCAGTTAAAGAAACTGTTCCTAAGAATAATCCCAAAATCCATCTACTTAAAAGGCATGGGATCAAAAGTCTTCCTAATATTTCTAAAGTCAAATATTTCCTCATACCACATGACTCCAGAGGAACAAGCACAGGTATGGATGTATTTAAGAAAGACCTAATACTAACTAATTTTCTGCCACATGTGGGGGTTGTGCCCCACAATGCTATTTAAAATTGACCTTGTGAATAGTGAGGTAGGGATGTTTTTTCTTGCAAAGATTTATCTCCATGTTTGTTCCCAGGGTTTTGCAGAGCTGTCTGTCTAGAATTTCCACATTATAAATGGCTCTTGTTTTGGTAAAGTTTGAATTATTTTCATTAGCTGGTCACCTGGGGCCTGACCAGAGTCAGACTAAAAACTTCAGACAAGCACTACAGCTTTTGCAATCAGTCTCAGTCTCTCTCTCCTGTCATCCCCAAGGAAATGAAAGGCAGAAACGTTTATGCTTCAGGTTAATGTTTTAGAAGTGTTTGAGGCAGGAAGCAAATGGGCTTATTCATAAGTTCCTTGAGGATGTTTTGTTTCAGTCATGAGGACTGAAACTTTCCTGAATAAAGGCCAGTCAGCAAGAAGTGACCAGAAGCAGGGTCTGCCTTTGGGATGTATTCCAAGACTTGGGAACCTGGAGGGGATTCACCTTTGAGAGCCTTTCTGACAATCCATGGACTTTGGGAGGTCAGTCATAGAGGTGACTCATACAAGTTTCAAAGTTAAGTTAGACTAGGAGTAACTGGAAATATCCAGAGCCATATAAAAATAATCATAGAGAAGTGAAAGGAAGGAGCTGGAGGAAGTCTCTCATTTACCCTATGGAAGAACTATATAATTTAATTGCTTACATAAATAAGTTTCCTTCTGGAGGGTGCCAAATTTTGAATATCAAATCCCATTTAGCAATAGACCTATCTTAAACACCCAGCTTGCTCACAATTTGTTCTTTGGGAAAAATCAAAACATTTCTTCATTCTGAGTGTTTCACAGTGTTCACGCTGACAGTGACAATCCTGAGCAGAAGTCATCAGGGACCGATTGAGGACAGTTGAAAATCTGCAACAGCTATCTGGTGAGAAGTTAACTTTTGAGTCCCTGAAAGCTATTAGTGTGCTGTAATTTTTGGGAGCAAATGCAGACTAAAATTTACTCAGCCTACAACAGGGGCTGTTAATACCTCTTTCCACTAAAGTTCTAGAGGCAGCTTTGTATTTTAGGAGGAAATGTCAGAATATTGATTATATTGACCGAAGTTTATTTTCCTGTGCATAGAATATTATGGCAAAGAGCATAGGTTTGCAATAAGGAATTTGTTTCTCTTCTGACTGCATACATTGTTTGGTTTGTTCCTCTCTTTTTTTGTTATTCTAATCATGTGTTGGTCTTACAGATTCTAATTCTCTAAGACATTTCTCTTGTTAAATGAAGTAAGTCAGCAAAGTAAGGTCAAAACACAGTTGTGTGGGGTTTGTTTGGTTTTTTTTTTTACTTTATCCATTTGCAGTTATAATGAGCCCTCTCAATTCCTACAATGAATCTTCGTTGAAATTAGAGTTGAATGAAAATTTCTAACAACAATCAAAAAAAAAGTTTCATGACTGCTTTCTAATTTCGTGTCACATGTGTACCAAAGCCAAATGTAGGAGAGCAAGGGGTACATATTGCATAAGGAGCCCATATGAGGGAGCCCTGCAGCTTTCTCAAAAACCATTTTGTCACTACTTTTCTTGGAAGATTTCTTTTTTACATGTTTACCCTTCACAATATTTTGTGGGTTGACCTCTGATGTCTAAGTTTGGTTCTGCTTTGTATCGCTTGTCTCTTTGTGTATTGCTTTCTGCGTCTGCTCCTTTGCTTTGGTTGTTTTCCCTGTTAATTTTGCACTAAGGCACCAATAGTATTGTTTTGGTCTGTAGGGCTATGATCCAAGGCAAGGGCAGTACACAGATCTAAGCACCTGAAGTACTATGAAAATATAACCCTTAGTGGAACAGCCATACTTACTTTATCAAAACACTCTCTAGGATTAAAATCTCATTAACACAGAGGGCTTCTGGTCAAAAAATTCATGGTTTCAAAGAGAAGAACTTGCACTTTTAGAGAAATTTTTGTTCTTGCTGTTTGACACATACTTTCCTTCTGAATAGCCAAACACCTCAGTGCCCTCCCAGTGGCATGATGCTTTTCTTCCACACAGTGACACATAAACATAAAACTGGTGTTTTTTCAAGATGTGTGCCTATCCAAGCTGTCCCCAGTCAAGGGGATTTTCTTAATGGGTCACCATTGCCATTTTTCCTTTCTATTGTTGTGTGAATAATCTACAAGGTGAAAATCCTTCATTTTTGGGAAATCTCTTGGTGTGTCAGACAATTGAAACTCTCCATGTTATTTGCAGGATCTGGATAATTGTTATCAAGGAAAGAAAAAGTCCAGTTTAGCCTCAACTCTAATGAAAAGCCACATAAAAAGTCAGTCATCAGTTTCATTTTCAAGAACAAAAAAAAAAAAAAAAAAAATCAGATCTTCATGAGAGGCAACTTCTGAAGTGCTCATTTGGTGGAGGATGTGTTTCTGTCTGCATGGAATCATTCATTGAGTAGATCTGGAGGTTGGCAAGGCAGAGCCTCCAGCTCTGCTGTCTTTATAGGTGCACCATGATTCTGATGCCTTTGGTAGAAAAGACAGGGCAGAATCTCATCAAACATGGTGGAAATAGGGGGATATGCCCAAACTCCATCTTATCTCTTCTTCAGTTGGTTAAATTAAGTCCTGGGTGACAGCTGGCACACAACCTTCCCTCAGAAGACCCAACACATCATCTACAACAATACATGGAATCCTTCCAACCTGCTGTGGCACAGGGTCCCACCATCCTGCCTGCCTGTGCCCAGCTTGACCTCCCAGTTTGCATGGCAGCATGGAGTGGCTGAGACTGCCCATCCAGCTGGCTGGGCTGAATCCACAAGCTGGAATTGACAAAACACTTTTCCTGACATATTTAGAATATTTCACTGGGGAGAAATCTCTTGAGATTCAACATCTGATTCTTCAGGCTGTCCCAGGAGAATAAAATAAAGGAGAAGGCAACATTAAGTCATGCATGTTGTGATTGAAAACAAACACAATGGGTCAGATTCCATCCTCGATTGCAGCCACACTGAAGTCTCTGTGGTTAAATGAGAGTAAGTGAGGACAGAGTTTGACCTAGTGCCTTGAAACTAAAATAATATAAATGATAGACAAACTCGCCTGCAAAGCTGCAAAGTATTCCATCTGAGGAACCTTGAGAGAGACAAAGATCTTGTATCAGGAGGGACTTAATTCCTCAAGGATGAAGCAAGATAAAAAATAATTATTTGCAAAAATAGTTTTGGCTGACTGAATAAGGCGGATTTTTGTCATCTGACAGCTATGCATACTGTGTGGCAAATGATTAAATAAACAGATTGCTGCTCTAGCAACTTGCTTTCAATTTGAGATGCTGAAGCCACTAGAATAATCTCTACCCACTAAAAGAAAATCACTTGGTTGCACTGTGGCCACACAGAATGCCCTATTCATCAGCAGAATTTGCCTGCAAGATGGCTTTTTTATGGGAGAAGCATCTTCTACACCTGCTTAGTGCCAACAGCACTGAACTGACTGAAGGCATGCAGACCTCTGCTTACTCAAAGGGGTTTGGCATTGATGAAAGGAGAAGAAATTTCATCCATGTTCTTTTCTCTCCAGTCATTCCACCCTCTGTTCAGAAGCTCTGACAGTAGTTGGATTTTGAAGATCCCACCTTCTGCGTGCACAAAAACTGTTTTATAGCAATCTTCCATAGCAATCCAGTCCCAGAGAAGTGGAAATCATAGAAACAACATGAAAATTTATTCATTCTTGTCTTACCTGTGACCTGAGTTGCCCCATCCTGAAGCCCCTGTTCAGTCTCTTGCCTGCTTATGTTCATACCCATCTGTTAGCATGGCACTGCACCCACTCAGCAGACAGTCCATCATGTTCACTGGAGCTGATGAAGGATCTGAAATGGCAGCCTGCATGACTTTATAAAAGGCTGTGATTTAGTGCATGTCTGCACATGTAGTGTCTTTGGAGCTCTGTGCAGCATCATCCTATCTGCTTAATCTCTCTGTCCAAGGGTTAGGATTTTTTGTTTTGTTTTGTGCTTTCTAAGCGCCTGCTCTGTCATCTGTGTACCACATTGCACTTCATATTCATCAAAGGTATTTAGCACTCGACAGGGTGTTCTAGGACTCTAAGATTTCTATCAAAACCATCACCCTTCTTAAAGCAAGATCTTGTATTTGCCTCATGCATAAAAATACAGGGTTTTTTCAGAGTCTGCCTGTTCAGGAAATGCAGCTGATAACTGCTTTTCTTTTTAGTTCAGAGCCTTGTTTTATCCTTATTAACAGACTTCAGAATTGTACTTAATGAAGAGAGAAGTAGATTCAGTCTATAGTAAATGAAAAAAAAGTCTCATCTGGAAGGAAACTTCTCTGAAATTTTTTTGTGCACAAGGAGAAGAGACTACCAGCTCTGCAGTGAGGAAAAGGAAGTTATATGTTTGGTCTTAGAATATTTGCTTTGGTTTCAACATGGCTCTGTGGGCAGACTTAGCCTTTGGCATATTTCCATCATCACCAAAATATATGGTTTCAGAAGGGAGCTGAAGTTTTGCTCTGGATTATTTTATGTGTATTATTAGATGGTTTCTGAAAGCAACATAGGGTGCTACCCTGAACTGGACCATCCTACAGCTTCTATTTAATTTTCTCTTAAATGATACTGCCTATGACAAGCAGATACATTTAAGGTATTAAGTTCAAGCCTTATGATTTTTCATTTTCCTCACCAGACAGCAGACAGATGCCTAAAGTGCAGAGATGTGTCTCTGCAGAGCTGCAGCCAAACTCACCATGGCTCTGGGGACCATCAGCAGCAGTCAGACCTCTGCTCTGCCAACTAATAATGCAGCCAGTGGCACAGAGACAAAATCTCTTCCCAGGAATGCTGCACAAATAACACCTAAGATTTAAACTGTGTAAACTTGTTTGCACACTTCACACACGCAAAAAATTGGAGAAATGGAGGATGATTAGCAATGTTTTCTTTATTCCGTGAGAAGCAGTGGAGAAGTGGCTGCAAGAGCCTTTTCAAAACCTGCTCCTAGGGATTGTCTTAGCAATTCCAGTTGTTTGGGCAGTTCTCTATGGAAGAGGCCATATAAGTGCAGCTACTGCTTTTATGCCAAACTAGCACTGAAAACTCTAGTTCAGAGACAAAAAAATGAAAGCTAGTAAAATACAAAGCATTCTGTTAAAGGACCACTATCATATCAATGAAAAGCCAACATTTCTGTTAAGTAAATGTCCATTTTAACTCTAAAAAAAAAAAAATGCAGCTGCTATATCACTTCATAAACAGCTGCTGTGCACACATATTTCCCATTTTCTTATTGTAGTGATGGGATTCCATTGCATCCCACTCATCTTCTCAGCTGGAGAACATGATGACCACTGGCCCAAGATTTTCTGCAAAAGCATATATATATATATATATATTTGGGTTTTTTCATACCTTGCACACCCTGTAGAAGCATATATGAACAAGAGCAGTGAAATCATGGCCAGAGCATGGATAAGAAGCAAAAAAACAGAATTTGTGTTTAAATCTAAAGAAATCTGGGTTTGATGTCAGGACAAGCAGATCTACTGGTATCTCTTTATGGTAAAGGAAAAAGTTGAATAGCCAAACTTGTTCTATGTGATTATAATTACAATTACTGTATATAAATATAATTTTTCATTATCCTGATGAAATCTCTCTGTACCATCCACTCAAGTGTCAAATCTAGACAGAAGTAATGTGATGGATTGTTGAGAATTACCTTTCAATAGCTAAATACCAATAATCTGCTAAGTAAATACTAAGATTATCTCTAGGAGAGGCATCTAGGCTTCTCAGGTTGGAGGAAGGCAAACATATTCTCTTCACCATTTGCTCTTCATTGGTCTCTCATAAATCTTCGATTACAAGAGGGTTCCAAGCTGATTGAAATATCCTCACAGTCTGTACAAGTCCTGGGTTTCTCAGTCCTTGAAAGCTGTGCCATAGCTCTGTGGTGGAGTTTTAAACATCAGTTCTCAAACTTCCAAGGCTCAAGCTTCAGAGCCTACACAAATGTTGCCTGTCGAAGGTGAGCTAGGCCCACTTAATTTATTAAGATTGATTGTAATAGTGAAAAGTTATAGGTATGATGTAAAAAGAAATTAAGTTTACTGTTCTGCAGATTTAGGTCAGATTTAGCTAGGAGACTTACAGAATATTTTTTCTCTATAAGCAGATCTCTCTTCACAGGACTTCCATGAATGAAATCTTTCTCCTAATGATCCCAATTTCCCCCTGAAACTTGGTAGAAATGGAAATTAGGAAAAAGAGAGAAAAACAGATAGATAGCATAGCCATTTCTACAGGAAACTAGGCTAAAATGGTTCACTGAAACTTGTTTAGTAATGTCCAAGGACCAAAATGCCAATCTTAAGTGATCTTTTTCTGCCTGTTCCTGATTGGTCTTCTTACCAATATTGATTTCCATTGAAATGTGCCAGGGGGCTGAGGAGTTTCTCAGATGATGCACCAAGAATGAATAAAGCCTGTTTCAGTAGCATGAGTACTACTTTCTGTGGTGTGGCTTTTGTCAGTGGTGCCCATCTCTCTTGGATGTGGTGACAAAGGCTGACAAGCTTCCTCCTGCCAGTAAGTGGAGAGCAGAGGCTGATAAAGGGGATCGTGTGCTGGGAAGGGAATGAGTTTTAAAGTAATCTGGGCAATGACAGGCTTGAGGGCTCTGCAGCTTGTAAGCAGCATGGACACTCACTGACCTTGCTTTCTGTGCCTCATTTCACCTGATAAATGAGTGTGGTGCACTGGGAGCTCAGGTCTCCCTGCCCATGGCAGTGCAGATCACTTCAGTGAAGGGATAATTGAGAAAGCCAGAAGATTTGCTCAGAGACCTTTCACGTGGCTGCAGCTGTAGAGGGCAATCACGTCCCCAGAGTGTCTGGGCTCTGAAAGGTAAGTCAAATGGAGATCAATGCCAGCACTGACAGGATGATTAGAACTGAAAGGAGAACATCCCACAACGAACAGGCAGAGCCACAGCTGAGGTCAGCCATGCTCTGGGGCTGGACTCAGCCCCCAACACACTGTCCAAATGTGTGGTCACACACCCCCAACATGGTGCAAGTGCATGTAGCTCCTACTCCTTTGTCCAGGAAATCCCAGGCAGAGCCCAGCAGCTCGCTGAAGCTCCTGCACGTGCACAGATGGCCAGCACATGTGTGACAGGCACGTCAGGCTTGCTGGGCATATGCAGATAACTCTGTGGCAGAGCTGGATGCTTGGCTGCACCAGGAAGCATGAAGGAGTGGAGAAAGAGAGAGAGACGACAACTCCCCCACCCGTCTCTGTAAATCAATGGTGTGCTGTAATCATATCCATCTGCTGTGGAACCCAGCCCTAAAGCATGTGTTTACCATTTACATACATTTTTATAAAAACCCAATCACCTGCTAACTACAGATTTTGTCTAGGAACGACTCGAAATTGTTTTAGGAGTGCATATATCTGCCACAGCAGAGCAAACTGGAGCTCCCACATGGCAAGGTGTGTCTGCTCCTGCTCACCCTGGCTGGAGTCAAGGCTTGTGCACACACACCAGCCATGCTCCTTGGCCATGCAGGTGTAAGTGGACATTTCCTAAGGGCCTCTGAGTGATGTGAAGGCTGTGCAACACCTAGGACTCCAGAGTCAAGAAAGTGCTGAAGTTCCCATTTATTAATTGGACAAAAGCCCTCAAGTTAGTTTTTCTCCTTTGAAGTTTTGAACTATGAGGGGTTTTAGTTTGACTTTTTTTACAAGGAAGAAAGAAAAAAAAGGGCAAAAGAGAAGCTGTCTTGCGCTCTACTCCATTTGGGAAAGGTAATTTCAGGGGTTTTACAAGATTTGAGATGATGTGGAAGTAAAATAAGAAATGTGGCTTAGTATCCTCACTGAGCAGTTCAGGTTTCAGTACAAGAGACAATTCAATGTGAAAGCAAAACAACCGTTAAACCTTGAAAGCTGCATAAAGTGAAATTGTCATCATCCAGCCAGTTTTTATTCTGAGCACCTTGGCTCCAAGAGAAGTCAATAAGAAAGGAAGGTGCTGAGCTATTAAAGGATTCAGCCTATAACAGGGAAGGACACATTCTGCAGAGACTGCTGGTTATGACCATTCCTCATGACAATCATTAATTATATTCAAATGTAACTTAAACATGTGCCAGAAATTTTGTAGAGACTAATCCTTGGAGAACTGGGATCAGAACCAAATCTCTGCGTTAACGATAATCCTTTCGAATAAAATATTGTTAAATTATTAAACTAAAGTATTTGCTTCAGACTGTGAGAATATGTGAGTCTCTTCTCGTCTGTCACCTCTTGAAGAAAGGGATGAAATTTAAGTTTCATGGACATTAGTGCAAGTAATTCAATACTATAGCGATAGCAAGCCTGTACTGTTACAGCTAGTGAAAATTCATGACAAAAGAGAAGTATGTCCAGACACAGGTTTTATTAAGGACCTAGTTCTGCACATACATTTTTCTAAGTAACTTTTAACCTTTTGATATATCCAAAGAAATCAGTAGATCTGTTCACAAAGCAGAATGGATTTGCATGCACTGCGTATTTGCAGATGACAAGTTCATTTTTTTGCTTATCTATGGAATTTAGGCATACCTCTGGATTAAAAATTTCTCGAGAGTTATTCTTCAATTTTCAATGTCACCTTTCTGGTAAGCTGTGTAATATCAAATATAAAGTCATAAAGGGAAGTGAAGCTCTGAAGACTGAAAAACAACTGCCGGTCTCTGTCAAAACTGTTAATAGTTCCAGAGTTTTACACCTTAAAAATATCATAAAAATGTCATGCTGTCCACTAATCATTAAATGTGGTAAAATAATTTTTTACTAGTTTATTAGTGTTGCCCTAAAGTAAATAATTTGCTGTGGCTAAAAAAAAATAAAGCAATCTAGCTGATTGATGAAAATAAAATTATCCATAATGAAACATTATGAATAATGTGGCTGTTGTGCAGCCAGTGCAGTGTGGGAGCAGACTGGGCAGTGGGGAGAACATCTGACTGACAAATCCTGCCTCTGACCCAGTGTCATTCTGCTGCTCATCTCAGCCTGGGTGGTGAACAGCCTCAATCCCCAGCTTCTCTGCCCTGGCTGCTGCTGCAGCTTTGCAGCACAGGGTTGTTATTCAAGACAAACTCGGGTCTGGGCTCAGGAAAAACATTGCCTGCATCCCTTCTGTGAAGCATCTTGAGAAACTTATGTGAGGGCTTCAGCTTTAGATGAACCAATTGATAAGAGTCGCTGCTTCCAGCTCTGGGATGCAAACCTCTTGCAGTTTTCCAGCTTGCTTGGCTGTTTTCCCATCTAGGATGCTGAACTGTAAGTTTCAGACCAGAAATCTGGGACCCTGAGCAGGCTGGCTCCTTCTGGCTCTATCCAGCTTGAAAACTTTCCTCCCCTCACTGTACCTCACACCCCAAAAGCCTGAGATGTTTCTTAGAAAACTCAGTCCTTTTCTCAGAAAACTCAGTCCTTTTCTTAGACAGGCATCTTCTTTCATATGCAGGCAGCTATAGTTTCTACCCCCTGTCTCTCAGATTAGGGTTGCACTTCTTCCATGCTTCTATTTCTCACCATCAGTTAATTTTTCTTTGTGCATTGTAAGAACAAAATAAAAGAAGCAGGAAAGAAAGTTTTGGGTGAGCTTGTGATTAGGGTTTTTTGTCTGTAGATAAAGATGCTAAATTGGTAACATACTCTTTGCTAGTCCTTATGGAGGACATGTGTTCACCTTCACCCAGCCAGCAATTTTTAGTCGGAACTTGTTTGTGTAAAAATTCAATAAATATATTAACAGCAATCTTTATTGGTCCTCTGGCTTGCTATTATCAGTTAGTATGCTGCTGGCATCACAGAACACATGAATATTAAAGAGCAATTGTTAACATTTTGATGTTTTGTCAGCACTTTGTGTCAAAACATCTTCCTACTGGGATGCAGCGTGATGACACTGTGTCAAAACAGAATATCATCACCCTGTGCTAAAATGCTGCAATGTGATGACATTTAGATCTACATGCTCTAAGATCTATTTGTACCACAGAGGAAAACCTTTCTTAAACTGGTGGTGGCACCTGGCTGGACAGCAAATCTGTGAGGTAAAGACGTAGTGTATAAAATGTATAGAAGAAAGGCAGAAAAGATGTTTTAGCAGACAGCAAGAGCTGGTACAAAAATTCAGGAGACAAGATTTTTAGCACTGCATAATAAGCATTAAAATATCCATAATTATTTGAAGCCTGGGGTAAAATAAACTGTTTCAACATAGTCCCTCATTATCAGTAGCAATTATTCCCTGGCAGTCCCATTTACTTCTTGAAAAACTGATTCTAAATGTGTAACTTTCATTAAGATGTTACTATTGAATGGCAAAACCAATTCTTGAGATTCCTTTACTTCTATTTCTTTTCTTTGTACCATCAAACTCTTCAATAATTGCAAGAAACTGAAAATTTAAAACAATGCCCTGAATGTTTTAAAGCTAGCATTAGAGAAGAGCAGAATGTCAGACTATGGAAAACAAAATTTCTGAATGAAAAACATGAGAAGCATCAGATTCCAAAGGTCTATTTTAAATCAAGAAACTATGAACTTCTAGTTGTTGTTGAAAACCGAACTAAAAATACCTTTAAGAGGTGTTGTGAAAATACAAATTGCGAAATCCTAAGAAATTTTGAGGCACTGTAAATATTTTCCAGTTCTTTAAAATATTTTGCTGTCTTTTAAAATTAAAATACTTGGGAAGTTCTGACTGATAAAAATCAAGGCATATAGGTCTGCCCTTTCATCAAGAGCTTAGTATTATATACTTTTATCTTTTAGAGAATTACTGATCATTCTAGACCATTAATTCAGAAAACAAATGGGTCATAAAGTCTTAAAGACCTCTGTTAGGACCAAGCTGTGAGAGCTCTATACATGTCTCTGATTCTAATTGTTCTAAAGAAATTTCTCCAAGCATATGCCAGACTAAAGTGACAATAACAAATCCTTTAGCTTCCAGTGCTGCACTTCCAGTTCCCAGTTAAGTCACCAGGAGCTGTAGCTGCCATGGCCCTCTTTAAGACTGGGCCCCCCTTTTCTTCACACAGAGAAATTTCCTGAAGCGACAAAGAAGTCTTAAGATTTAGTAATCAACATATGTCATATCATTTGAACATGGTTTCTGTGCATCCATTTCAAAGGCAGACTGGATGTTCAGCCAATGTTGCAGCTGGCCCTTTTCCAACCTAAACAGCATGGTCTCTTCAGCTTTACCATTCTTGCAGGCTCTAGCAGATTTTGGAGGTAATGTGCAATCAGGTACGTGAGACCATATTACATATTGGCAAATTTCTCCCTGTGGAAAATGAAAATATTATAGTCACAGGACATTATAGTTATTTTCAGTGTGGTTAAATTTAAGGAGTGAATTAATCCCCAGTGTAATTCTATTGATTTGAACAGAGTTGTACAGTAACAAATGTGGTCTCAGAGAATTACATCCATAAACATACTAAGTTACAGAGTTGCTTTTTCTGTATATTGAATTCTAATTTCAGCTCTCACCTATACGTTTCACTTTGAAACTACTCTACAAGCACTAGTTATCCCTAATGAAGTACCTCTGTAAATAAGGCAAAACATCTAGCTTTATAATTAGATCCGTGCTCCTATAAGAGGAGACTCTTTGGCCCACATCCCACACAACTGCCATCCTCTAATTCCTGAGAAGCTCTTGATGGCAGCATATAAAGCTCAGGGCTTTGGGGCAGTGTGATTGCTGGTTTGTCAGAAGAGGAGGGGATGGATACATCCATGGCCCCACGGAGGTGCTCCAGATTAGGATCTGGGATGTACTCCCAGTTCCTACAGTACAAAAATAGCCAAAAATACAAGCCTTGTCCTCCCACCTGTTTGTGACCACTGCTCAATGAGAATTGTTTGTTTTCTGGTCTTCGTGGAGTCTCGGTTATTGGACAGCTTTGGTCTGCACAACTTATTTTTGTAAGAAATGTTTGGAAATTTAGGCTGTTCTCCTAAGCTCCTGATGTCCTTGTTAATGATGATATAAATATGGACTGCTGTTAAGGAAAGACAACTACTGAAGCACGATTAACCTTTAACAACCTATTAATGCACAAATCCTGAGTACTGTGAAAAAATCCATACTTGGGATGCCCACCAAATTTTTCTTCCATGGAATTATTGCACTGTTTTCCAAGACAGGTTTCATTGGGACCATTATTTTAGCTTGAAAAAAATTGCCCTCTTCAAGCACCTCTGCAAGCAGAAAATGAAACCTCCTGTGAGAAATCACCTGGCAAGGCATTACTGGAAACAGATGATATCCAAGAGGTCTTGGACACATGTCTGTGTGAGCAAAGATTTCTTTGCTGCCGTCTCATTCAGGGACCAGCAGGCAAGATTCCAGATAATGCCTTCATGGGCTGTCACCATGCCTTTCCACTTTCTTATCTTCTACATGCATGCCCAGTATCACTGCAAACTAAGCTGAATATCATTTAGTAGTGATAAAGCTTCAAACAGAAAGTAAAAAAAGAGTGGAAGAGATTTGTTGGTTAGAGTTGATGAATAGAAAATTAAAGGAAAGAAAGAAAAAGACTAAGGATCAAAGACCTAAGTGGGAAAAAGCTATATAACAGTATTCCCAGTGGCTTTTTAGATATGGATGCAGCACACTACCAGGCAGCATATAAATTACAAAATGTAGATATTAATAATTTATTTCATTGTACCATGGCTCCAATAAAGTTATTAAGAAGTTGATTACTCATCCACAGGTTTTGGAGAACTTCAAATTAGACAATATAGGGAAGGAGAGTTTTTAGTGGTTTATTTGGTATGTTTTTACATGAATCAGAGCTGAGTTTCCTATTCTCTGTGTGTTCAGACATCATGAGGGAAAACATAAATTAAGTTCGTGGCCATAGCTCCCCCATCCCATTTTGAAAGTGTGCAAACTAAGCAATGTGTTGGGGGGCTTCCTGTGTATGTCATTATTTTCTTTGGGGGGGAAGCTGGGTAACAAAACAGCTTCTCATTTTCCTCTGAGCTTTGAAGATCTCTTTTTATTCATCTGTAAAACTGTGGCAACATTTCCTCTACTTGTTAAGTGTACAATTTGACAAGAGGCCTGTGAACTTGATCAGGCTATTCACCACAGGCAATTCTCAGAGATCCTCAACTTTGTGTTCTGGGGAGCTGAACAGCACTTGAAGGATATGGGAATGGCATTAGAGGGGGCAGATGATGGCCAGGAGCTTTTGGGCATGGCCTCATGTGAGTACTTGCCCTGGCACATGCCACCATATGCCCAGGGGTAAACTGAGGCTGTTCTGTGAAGCAGCAGAATTGGCTGCTGGGTGGTAGTGGGACCCAAAACCAAGCATCTGATAAACAGAATTAACATATGGGCTCTCATTATCCTTTGCAATGTTGGGTTGTGGTGGAATGACTGACAGAGTAAGGCTCCCAGCTTGCTGTCTTCCTTGGTGATAGAGTGAATTCTGGTCCTGGTAAATTCTAGAACTCTTTGTACCTTAGATCTCCCCTCTGCTGACATATTCCTGAAGGGTAGTATTTACAGGCTTCTTTTAGTCAAGAACAGAGAAAAATATAGAAACATGTCACCTGTACAAGCATAGGACACAGCTCATAAATAATAAACATCAGTACAATAGATCAGAGAAGGGTATTGATAAAAATAAATTTTTGGTGGGATTAATCTCTTCTAACCTGCACTTTCTGAAAGTGGAGCACTTCAGTGACAGCTTTCTGGATTATTCACTTCTTCAGTAGACATTTTTTTGCTGTTCACAGTATGCAGACAATGTGCATGTTTCTGTGCATGCTTATGTGTGTCTGCGTGCACTTGAGGGAACCCCAGCACATAAATAAATATCTGATATAAGTCTGCTGTGGCCCTACACAAGTCCAGCTGCTCTAGTTTTCTGCTGAAGTTTGGCCAGGTTTCATCCCACAGGTGGACAGTAGCAGATTTCAGTTTTTCCTTGGTTGTCTCATTGCTACTCATCCCCAGTTTCCAAGAAAGATGTTGTTACTACTTAACTATCAGATTTTTTTTTTTTTTGGTGGAAAGTACCTAAATTAAGTATTAACTACACTCTTCCATTGATTGTGTAATGACCTGCAATTTGTCAAATCATTTGTTCCTCTGCTGTAAGCAAAAAGTAGTACAAAATCTCCTCCCAGGCAGCATTTCTGCTGAAGGGCTTGGTAATCAGGAGGTGGACCTACTGTGCCTGCAGTGAACAATGAGTTATTCAATCACTGAAAATTTACATTCCTGCTTCTGCTTTTTCTCCAGCATTTGGAGAATATTTTACAAACTGTGAGAAGGGAGGAGGCATTTTTAAATCACATCCATTTTAACAATTTAGAACATTTTAATCCCAGCCACTGACCTTGCCAGAACACTGATCAGAACACTCCAGAGCATTAGTAAAATATATATGCAGAGATGATTTTTGCAACATGAGGTCATCCATAATGCTAAACTTCCCACCACCAGCACAGCAAGCAGACAAATGCATGCTTACATTTTTGTATGCTATATGTATTTTCATACTTTTTAAATAACAACATGGGGAAGATTTCAGGGAATAGAGAAGCAGTTAGTATGGATAAATCATTAAGGTGTAACTCACAGACTCTGGATTAGAGTGTGTATTCTACCAAAATCACTGTTGTTTTGATGGCTGAAATAGTTTGCTGCTGGTTTGGGAGAGTGCAAGAAAGCAGTGGCACAGGGTACTCATTTGAATAATGCCCTAAATCAGTCCCATATGTTGACCCTGTGACCAATCCTTGCTGGCAAAAAAATCCAAACAAATCAGTGGTATTTTTCAAATGGCTTCCAAGCAAGAGTCTGCATTCACCTAGCCCAGGGTACACACACACAGAGAGCACTTTGCACCTGCATAAATAAGGCATTTTCCTTTATTGATACCAAGGAAAAAAAAGTCCTCTGTTTTGATTCATGCATAGAAAAATAATAGTGTATATAATTAATACAGCTTGACCAAAGTATTAGACATGGCTGTACAGACACCCTCCTATTTTTCTACCTCTAACAAACAGAGCATTATGTAAGGCTGCAATCTTATTCCATGTGTGCTTTGGAGGAATTGAGAATGTCTGGTCTTTAGCTACTACCTTGGCTGAATACTCATCTGCCACCTAAAATGAACTAAAATACATTGAAGTTCAGTGTCTAATTACTGAGCAGAAACTGAGCAAACTTCAAAATTGGTTGCTTATTCATAGATATTTCTATGTATGGAGATGGTGCCAGTTCAAGGCTCCCTGGGCAGCACAGCAAGAACACAGTTTCTCTTTGCCAAGGCTAAGGCTGAGGAAACTTCTGCCAGGGAAAATAAAGTGAGGTATGGAGAAAAGACCAGTGTGGTGAAGAAGCAGGAATGACTCCTCAAGAGCTGAGCTTGCTGCTTCTGGTACATGGGGAGACCACAGTGGATGGAACTGGACATGACTGCCAGGAGAGGCTGCCACCACACACGGTGCTGCCCCTCTTCCTGCAGCAGCTGCTAACCTGCTTGTAGGGCCTTGTCATGGGTGAGTGGGCTTGGCTACAGATTGTTTATCTTTCCTGAGAGTCCCTGGGCAAACTGAGCTTCTGCCCAGAGCTGGATCTGCATTTTGAGGCATTTTTTTTTGTAGCTACAGTCAAGGATTATAACACACCAAAACCACCACACTAACTGCAGGACACAAAACTACAGAACAGTAAAGGTTTTTCCTGCCATAAGGACCTCACAGTCTCCAAGCAGTGGCCACAGATAAACACAATATACATCTGGGAAGGTTATAAGGGGACAACAAAATAACTGTGGTCAATATAACGACTACAGGCCTTTGCAGTCCTCTGCAGGCATTACCAGAAAGGTGAAGGTGTATATTGTGTTTTTGTGGAGGGTCTAACACTGGTTAAGACAGAGGACATTCTTATACTTTTTACCTGTAGCAAAGAACAACTCTGGGAATTTGTGGCCTGATATAACCTCAAGGCATAGAAACAATCATCAGTCTACAAAGAGTTTAGATGGCACCTGAAAGGAAGAATTAAAATATGAACCACAGACCGAAGGAAATTCTTCGTCTCTCTTCACTTGGGAGGGAGGCGTCCTAAAACTGCAGCTGGGCTAATTTCATCTGCAGGAATTACAGCTGGTGCTATTCCCAAGCAAAAAAATTGCATTTCTCTCTATTGAGGATATGGATATTTTACATCACTTTCATAAGTGCTCTAGAACACTTTCAAATTTAGCACCACTCAAGCTGAAGGAACATCAGTATTTCGAGATGTAAAAGCAAATGAAATCAGAACCATTGTTTTCAGAATCTCTTTACATTCATAGATGCTAGGTGTGACTGGTTATGATTTTGGAAGAAAAAATGATAATTTTCATGTGATCTGACTATGTCTATGAATTTCAGCCTTTCCTGCTGAAGCCTTCAGCACTCTCCTAATAAGGTTAAACTTAGTTATATATCTTCAAGCCCAATCATTCTTTTATGCTCCACACATATGCCATTCTATGTTGCTTTTTTAAAGTGAGACTTTGCACATTTTAAAACTACTATTTGAAAAATATTCTTGTTTATGTTTTCCAGTAGCACTTCCAACTACAATAAGGGTTTCCCTTGGAATTCCCTCGGCAGAGAAATGTGTGATCCACACACAGAAAACCTGATAAGCCCAGGCTGCATCAGGCCAGTCATGTTTGCCCTCTCCAATTGGTGCAGTCAATCTGCCATGGGCAGGTGAGCAGCTCTGCCCAGGTGGTTCATCTCAGCCTGTGCAGTAAGCCTGACACCTCCAGCCTGAACTGGACCTGTTTAAAGTTTCTCTGTGTGCAGAAATCCCTCTTGTGTTTTGCCTACCCAGCAGCACTGTCTGATCACTGGTAATTTTGCAAGAGATGAAAAATTTCATCCGACACTATTCATGTTTCCTTTCTGATTAAATTTTGGACTATAAGAAGCGAATGTGTCTATAGAAGCACAGGTCTGGGTGTAGCTGCACAATGACAGCTTGACCCAGGCTTGGTTCCCCTTCAGGAGTGTGCAGCTTCCCAGGCTGATTGCGGGGTCACCGGAGAGCACAGCTTCTGCTCCAGCTAATGGGTGTGACAAACCAACGGACAGCAGTCCCCAATCAATAGCTGCCCATATGCCATAGACTGCCACACTATTTTTTTCCAAGAAATGCTTCTCTATGTATCCTTAACTGGGTCAAATGCCTGCTGGATACGCTTGTCTTCCTCATTGAGGGTAGAAGTGACCAAGACAAGTAATTTAGACTAGACATACAACTTTGAAGTGCCTAAGAACATTAATCCCTCCATTGTTTCCTAAGAAACTGGGTCATACACACTCAGTTTCTCTCTCTATTTGTTTCTATATGTGTCTGTCATTCCTCCTGCTGCCCATTGGTTAGCTCCAAGCAAATTTGACAGAAGGACAGAAGTTTCAAACAAAACTACATTTCTGCAAACTTTGTGGAGTCAGTGGGTTGGTAATGGAGGTTAGCCCAGTTCAAGGACTAAACAAAAAGCTACAGTGTAAGGGTAGTAATTATCTACTTGGTTTGGTCTGCCAGCTGGCCAGTCAGGACACATACATGGACTGGCCAGTCAGCATTGGAACTGATACAGCTCATACTTCAGCTTCTTTAACCAAAATCCAGTAGACAGAGAGGCATGGGAAAATAGGTGGCGTGGAAGAAAACTGCATATATTGCAGAAGTTTGAAATCATAGGTAATCTCAGGTTACAGCAGTGAAAGTGCACAGACAGACATATCTGATGAATGCATATGGCCTCATTAACAGTTCAACACAGAGCAATTTGCACATGAATACTGTGACACATAAAAGCCACGTTTGAAGACCATAGACTCTATTACTTATGCTGTATAACAGACACTCTTGTATTCTATATAAAAATATACACCATATAGGTAGGAGCAAGTATACATATAATACATATACATATTCTATATATGCTGCATAAATACACACAATATGTTACAGCTTGTGTCATATATCTGAACTCAATGCAGTAATTCACCACATAGTATACAGTGTACTGTGCCACTATAATATCCCATTACATATATACAATACAGGCAGCTATGGAATTGATCACTGTTTTTTGAATCAAATACATAACCTGTTTCCTGGAGTTCAAATCAATGAAAGGGGGAGAGGAATGAATATTTTGAAAATAGTTTTTCTTTTTTACACTTAATATAGTGTAAAAAACTTGGCTGATAGAAAAGTGAAGAGAAGATGAGGAAGAGAAGACAAACATACGTATGTCAAATACAGATAGATTCAACATGTTTGCAATGATCTCTAAATGGTATGATTTAAAGCTGTGTTTTGTCCAGCTTTTCTCAGATGGAGGAAAATTATGCTGGTGACCTCAGGAGAAAGCAGAAGCAAACTTTAGTGCTCTGGAAAGATCAAGCCTTTGGATGCCATTGGCTCAGGTGTAGAGATCCAGCATAGTTGCCTCAAAGCCAGGCATGGGATATACACCTGGCAGCTGCTGAGAGCCTGACAGAAGGAGAGAGGAACTGTTACTTCTGAAATTCTGCTTCTGGTCATGATGGAATAAATATATATTTGCCTTCTGGTGCTAAAGATGTTCTTTCTGTTGGAAACTGTGCACTGCAGAATGAGAGATGCTTCCCTGTGGCAACAAGGCAGAGGTAACAAAAGTCTCTGCATAGCCAAATGGCGGTGCTCTCTAGGTGAAGCAGCTCTTTAGTGTTACCCTTTGATGTTAGCATCTGCAGCAACGTGAGTCAGGTCAGGTCTGGCTGGTTATCAGCTCCTGGCTGTGAAGGAAGGGTGGAGAGGGTTTGTGAGAGTCTCAGCCTGCTGCCTGTGGCAGTTCTGTCCAGGAAACAAGCCAGGAAGAATTTGAAGGAAGCTATTGAGTTTGGTACTTGCTGGGTGGTCCAATAAGTTTGACATTTTTTATACACCTTATTTCTACTATAACTGGGTGGGGTTCTTTCCTTCAATATAATAATTTTTGTCTTCTAATTTAAGAATTGTTATGAAGATTTTTACCTCTTTTATTTTTTGTCCCCCCCCCCCCCCTCCCAGTGTCGGCTACTCTCTGCCCCACACATTCAGGAAGAGAAAAACAAAGGGACTGCTGATGGAACATTTTTTATGTGAGTATCTGACTTCAGAGTTTGCTTGGAATGCTGATAAAAGCTACCAAATTTCCCAGACATCTGGAAAAAACCTGACGTATTTCTTTATTGCTTTCTTCTCTTTGGATACCCTGCCCTTGTTGGATAATGTTTCTTGTGGCTGTTTGGTGAGGTGAGACATTTAATTGGTTTATTTAATGAATAAGTAATAGCCATTTAAAATATGACCAGCCACTCAGCTAATGTGGATTGCCATCATCCTTTTCTTCTCTGGAGAGGAATATGAGCATCTTCACTGGGTGTTTTTCATCAGCACATTCAGGTTTCCACAGAACTGCTCACTTCTACAGCTCACACTCCATTTGGTTGCTTCAGTTTCCCTGGGTTGATTGCAGCTGCAATATTTTCTCTCTTCCTTTTTTTTTTTCATAGAAAAAATTTACACATAGCAATTTCACCCTTGTTACAAACCTCTTAAGAATACAAATCTGCTTACTTAGAGATGTTTTTTGGCCTGAGTTGTGGTGAGAGGAATTGAAGGTCATAGCAAATGATTCTGGCTTGCTAACCTAACACCCTGTGGCATCCCTCTGATTTTCAGGATTTCAGTAAGATTAATTTGAAGGACATACATTTAATGAGCCACTTTTACTAAAGTCACTCACATGACTGTGTTTTGTTTCCTTTTTGAACAAGAACCAGCTTTTTCTTTTTCTTTGAGAGTAAAGATATGTTATAACTGCACCCATCAACTGCCTCTGTTGATGTCCAACAGAAGACAGGGTTAAAAACATCTGGAGTATTATTCATTACTAAGTAATCTGTAAGCTTGTTTCCATTTCTCCTTGAGTCAGGAGGTTGACAAAAGCAAAAGGTCACAGCCCAGCCAGGCTGTTTTGCAACACTGAATGTAAAGTGCACTGCACTAGATTCACATAAGGTGCCATTGCCCATTTATTTGTGGTCTGCAGTTAGACTGTGAAGCAATATAAAAGTGACATTTATATTGCATGAAGCAACAGAACTGTCTCTGCTCACAGGAGCAGGGTGCCATTCCACTCATAGCCAGGACCTGCTGTGGTGTTTGGTGTGAGAAATACCCACTGTTGGGATCAACAGCAGGTGAGATCTGGATTTTGTCCAGATGTGGTGGCATATTCACCCCAGGGGCTCAAAAGTGTTGGAAAGTTTTATATATAATGCAATTCTGTGCCTCTGTTCTGACACTGTGTGTGCCTCTGCACTGTCACAGCTTCCATGGTGCAATGAGTCCCTGAACAGCTGCAGTGTGGTGCTTGCTCAGGTATCCCCCTTGCCGAGGGCCAGCGGGCCACAGCAATGCTGTTGTAGCATCACAGCCATACAACTGCTCCAGTGTGAGCCCAGGCTTTGTTTCTCTGCCCTACAGAAGGATCAGAGTGGATTTGCAGCATTGGTGCATTGGTGAGGGCCAGGGCAAAATTTCCTTTTACTTCAGTAAGGTGCAATATTTGGGGATATCGATTACCTGAGATTTTTTTATTTTTGCTTTTTAAATTTTTTTTTCCTTTTTGTTGGTTTAGTTTATTTGGGGGCTTTGGTGTTTGGGTTCTTTTGTT
This sequence comes from Erithacus rubecula, assembly GCF_903797595.1. Lineage (NCBI taxonomy): Eukaryota > Metazoa > Chordata > Aves > Passeriformes > Muscicapidae > Erithacus > Erithacus rubecula. The sequence goes on from NC_136685.1 coordinate 50,836,461, forward strand.
TGTAGTTTAGTAATTTATTTTTTTTTCTCCAAAAAATCAATATTGTAACTAAATCATATTGGGAAAAAAAATTATAGTTTTGCTATAGCAATTAAAAAGTTCACACCAGGAGGCAAGTTGCAAAGTGCCAAGAAAAAAAATCATATCCTGTGGTTTTGATGAATGGTTTGGGTCTACTTCTTAGTCTGCATCTTCTGCAGATTTCTTCAGTTCAGCTTCATTTAGGTTGTGCAGGAGGATTTCAGTATTACCTTGGGAAAGGGACAGTAAGTGAGATAGAATACAAAACTGGTCTCTTGGGACTCAGGTGGAGTGAAACCCTGAATACTATCTATTTTCCTTAATCAACATAATATCAAACCTCGTGTAAGTAGGGTTTTTCTGTTTCATCTCCATCTCATCCCATCCCACTCAACCATCTCACTCAACACTAGGGTGAGAAGAGCATTGAGAGTTTATAAGGAAAATCCAGAGTGAGACAATTTTCACTCTCTTCTGCTCCAGCATTATAAAGACCTGAGGGTTGCAGATGCACCCTTATGTTACTGCCCTAGTTCAGCCTGTTTGAGGATGTGCCAATCTTGTCTGCTTTTCCCAACAATTTCTTAGTGTCAACTCTCAAAATTAAAGCCAGTTGTGTTTTTACCCGGAGCAGCTGCCAGCTCTTGCATATAGGCTTTCCCCAAAAGTGTCTTTGGCACTTGCTTTGAGAGCTCATGTTCAGACATCTTCTCTACCAAAGATATTGCCAAACATACAGCTAAACATAGACCTACCTGTTCCACTCTTGAAATGCTAGATTTCAAAGTAGTTGACCAAGGATGCAAGCAAAATCACAGCATGTGACATCAAAGAGACTTGGTATTTATTAGTCCAAACTCTGTTAGCAAGCTCCACTATCCTCTACTGCTTCAGGATCTGAAATCCTTGCAATGCAGGTCTGTAGTTACCATTTGCAGGCAAAAAAAAAGGTCAAAATTTCCATTTACTTCATTCACCAAATGTTTATTTCGTGTTTGAAGGACTTCCATGAGGGGCAAAGGAGAGATGCATTTCCTAATGGAGTAAAACCACACTGCCATGTTTTTCCAGAAAGAAGCAGTCCCATGGATGTTCCTGTCTTTTCTGTGCTATACAATCTACTCTGTATGTTTGCTGAGAAACAAACCCAGAGAGAGAAACAGGTACACCAGGTACTAGTAAATGAAGCATATAAATTCCCAGGACACTAACTCTCCCTGTTTAATTATATGGAGAAAAATATTGTGCAATGCTTATGAAAGGAGACAGGTTCTTAGAGGAGAACAATACTACTACTTTTCCATGGGATTTTTTCAGTACAAGAGACATATATACTCAAATTCATGAATTTTGCTCCATTAATTTTTGCTTGTTTTTCAGTTGGGCCTTTCAGTGAAATTGCAATCCGTGGTGAAGAATAAGGGTTTCATCAATATAAAGCCCTCTGTTAAAAAGAACTAAAGCTTTTCCCCTATCTGTTACAAGGGAATACATCAGACTAGTAATGCAGTTCAACATTCCCACTGCTGTTGTAAAAGATAAACACTTTTTTCCATAGAGTAATGTAAATATAGCCGAAGTTAGGTATAATTAGTCATATTTTCTCCAAGAAATTTTGAAGAAATGAGGGCCAGGGTGGGGAAGGGATGGGGGAGAGGAAGAAAAAGCACAAACTCTAAAAAAAAATGTTAAAATAAAATAAAAGAAGAAATATTGCTGAAATCTAAGATGCCAGGAAATGTGTTTCAAAAATCAGATGTTTTTATAATGCATAGTGATCTTTGCAAAAAAATAACCCCCACTGCTCATAAAAATGATGAAATGATACAGTTGCAGAGAGTTTGCTCTTCCTGCCTGCCCATGATTGCATATTTAACCTCAGCATTAAAAAATGTGAAAGAGTTGGAGGAATTTTTTTTTCATTCTATTGCTGTTTGGGCAAACAGGCTATTTCCAAGATATATTTGTATTATAAAGGTTAGTTCCAATGTGCTCTGTGTCCACAGCAGGGTTCAGAGATTCAGAAGAGCAAAAACCACAGTTTCCACTACCTCAGTGGAAGGCAGTGGGTACTCAATAGTCCTGGAAATCTGGCCAGTCTGTTTAAATAACTAATTTAGGCAACTGAATATTGGTGCTGAGTCCTTTTGCAGAACTCTCTTACCAGGACAAACAAATCAAAAATAGAACTTGCATCTTGAATTCTGTGTGCGGTTCTTTGTGCCTGTTTCCAAAATAAAAGAGTAAAAAGAGAAAAATATGTCAGAAATCACAGCAATGTGCAAAATTATGATTGACTTCTATAGGGTGAGCTAGATTAAGAGTACCCATCTTGGAAGAGAGAAATGCAAAGGGATACATGATAAAGCAAGATGAACAGCAAAGGATTATTCACTATTTTTCACAATACAGGGACTAGAAAGTGTCAAATTACATAAATTAATGGCAAAAAAAATCTATCATGAATTATTAAGCGCAAAGGTGCAGATTGTTATTTAAGAGGTCATTAAACTGCAAACTGATGAAAACTGTGAAATATACTGGGAAAAAGATCACTGTAAACTTGTTCTGGTTTTCCTTAAGTTTCGGTGACTTGCTACTGGCAGAGAAGTGGTAGTGGCCTTCATGGACTTTTGGCTGGACCCAGTGCAACAGTTCTAGTTCTTATAAATGGTTGGGCAATTCAAATAGCAGGGAACCAGACCCATGATGCAAGAGGTCATTTCATCTTTCTGCAGTTCATAGCTGAATAAACAGATCAGTGAGTAGGAGTTGAGAGGTAAATTAACTTTTGTATTCAGCACTGGCAGAAAGATACCACAGCATCATATCCACTTCTGGTAACTGTAGTTTTTAGAGGGTGTCAGGAGCTTGGAGAGAATACAAAAAAGAAGAGGCACCAGAAAGACTGGGACTTTACTTCTCAAGGAGAAAAACAGAAATTTTTATCCACATTTTGGAAAAAAAGAAAAAAGAAAATAAAAGGGAAACTAAAAGAAAGAAGATCAGCCACTCAAGGGATTTTTAATCTACTGAGAAAATAAAGAAGAGCTGAAAATTAAATCCACAAAAATTCAGACTGGAAGTAAGGCAGACAGGGGGAAGGGAGGTGTTATTTGGTTGTTTCAGTTTGGTTTGATTTGGTTTGGTTTGGAATGGGTTGGGTTTTTCCCCTTCCCAAGGGAAGGCAACCATTAAAGAAAATTACAAAAGAAGTAGTGGATTTTCCATTTCTTAGCATCTTCAAATAAATGCTATTTTTTCCAATCAAGCATGTTGTTGTGTTTTATTCAGGGTTAAAATGTTAAGAAAACCCCGTGGCACACAAAATAGGATAGCCCATTTCTTCTAATGGTCCTGACTAGTGTTGAGTTGGTGAACATTAAGAATCCCTTCTCCTGTGTGCATTCCCCTCAGTGTCTCCCTCCACTCACATATACCCTATGTCTCTTCATATATGCTGAACAGCAAACATACAACTTTAAACTCCAAGTCCTGTTGGATAGGTTTGTAAAATCTTCACAAACAGCTTTCTAAATACAACTACCTTTGTTTCTTTGTTTCTAGGTTAATCACAAGTACCACGTAAAGTCTCGAGGTCCTCTTCAAGAGATCTCAGAAGATTGTACTTTTCTAGTTCATTTCAAAAGCAAACTATACAAACTATATATTTCATTTCTAGCATATATCTGTCTGAAGGCTTAAAATTAAAGAGGCTCTGAAACCTCCCAGCAATTAATGTCCTCGCCATAAATATTTATTTTGAAAGCACCTTCTTCCATTTGGGAAGTGAAAAAAGACCAGTTCCTTTCAGGAAATTTAAGCTGCTGCTTTCTGAACCCTCTCCTGTAGGTCCACATCCTTGTTAGAGTATAACTGTAGACTGGAGTCCAGCAAAGGTCTTTCAAACCTGAATGGAATTGAAGGATCATATGACATCACCCTAAGGCTCTAATGCAAGTTTATGGCCCCCAAGGTTACACTCACAATTTTCAGCAAGCATGTTCCTCTTCTGATTTATTTTTTTTCCTGTAGATCTGCTGTCTAGTCAATTTCTCCCCACTATGAACATGTTTTTCCACCGAAGTGCAGAAACTGACACTTCTGCTTATTGTCTTCATGTAGAATTATTGTAATTCTGTAATAATTACTGCATTAGAACATTTCTCCAGTTACTCTATTGTGTTTTTTGTTTAATTCCTGCCTCCAGCAAATGTATGTTCTTTCTAATAATTATGTCCTCTAAAAATGTAGTAACTCAGTTTTATCAACCATCCAGCTTACTTTTAACAGCACTGAATGGCACCTGGCCAGGACACAGTCCAATTGCAACCTTTCTTTATTCATTTTTCCCATGGAAGTGTAAAAAATTATTAATCTCTTGGAAAATTTATCTCAGCACCTTCCACAGGCTCTCCAGGCTATGCTTTCCTACCCAGTTGCTCAGTGCATAGCACAGTGTCAAAAGTCTTCAGTCAAATGTGTGTTTCTGTATCTACTGCTACTACACAATCTTAAAGGTTTATTGCTGTTGTGTGTACTAAAGCTAAACTTTTCTTCCAGGAGAAATCTGTATTGTTTGTTACCCAACACATACTGGAAAAAGAAAAGAAAAATACATTTGATGAATTAATTGCTCAGAAGTGTAGAAAACTGAAAATTCAGCAGATATTTTCCAGAAACAGGGAATCCTTGCTGTGTATGTGACTGTAGTGATTTATACTCTTCAAATCACTGTCTTTGTCGAAAATGCAATTCTCTCTTCTGTGCCATTTGGAAACAAGACTCTTTCCTTTTTCAAAAGTCCTAATGTAACAATATTGAGCAGAAGTAAAAAATATTTAGGCAGCCTTTATGGAATAAGTGTCATAACTCTGACTGCTGGACTGAGATGTGCTCACAAGGACCTTACTCCTAAACAGAGAGAAGTTTTCTCACTCTTTTCATTGAATGATTTTCCTCTCTCCAATGAATTCCTATTCCAAAAACTTTTCCTATGTTTCCCCTTAGGGTCTGGCCCATTTTTGGGGGTGGCTATGATGGAGAAGTGTGTGTTTTCTGCACTCGCTGCCTACTGTGGTGAGGGATGGCAAGATGCAAAATGGGCCAGAGTTCAGCTGGCATAATTCAACAGCAGAAGTTTTGAAATCAGTGGATGTCTACTGGTTTATATCAGCTTTCAAAAACTGAGGCAAAAGCACAGATTCCAGCCAGCTGAATTTTGGAGGTGTTGTCTTGAGCCAGCTTTGCAACTCAAATCTCTATCAGCTTCACAGAGTGAGGGTGAGATAAAACAGTTAAATGTGAAGCTCATCCCAGTGCAACTTGTTTGTAATTCTAAGAAACATTCTCTTGTGGTGTTTCCAGAAAGTGGTTTACCACCATTTTACAACTACAGGTAATGCATGTGATAAAATAACAAACATATCCTAGATTGCTTAAGGAAATTTCGGAAAAGGAAGCAAAAGATCTAAGTAAGAAATCCAAAATCCACAAAGACTGGCATCTGAAAAGCACAGGCCTGTTGGAAATGCCTTTGCCAGTGGCTGAGATTAGTCATATCAAACAATATCTGCTTTCTACCCAGGCAGCACTACTAAGGTGAGGTTTTTACAGTTCTGCCCATCCCTGCCAGCTCTCTTGCCTGGATAAATCCGTGCCTGGATGTTGAGCCAGAAAGGCATAATTTTTTGTTTCCTGTAGTCACTGAGACACTCATATTCAGATCTGGCCAGCTCATGGGAAACTGTGACCTAAAGGTCACCCTTAAAAACACTCTTAAAATCCAGCTGATTTGGTGAACACAACAGTATCAAGGATGGGGAACCCTGGAATAGATTTGGAATATAGCTTTTGGACCCTGGTGTCTTTATTGCTAGTTAATGACAGGGTGTTGAATCTCATGTTTTTGTCCCTGTAAAGATGGAGTTTGGAGCTGTATTTTGCCCCATGATTAAATTCTGTTTGGTAATAGCTCTGATAATTATATATTTACCAGACTGACCTGGACCTAAGTGGTTTATAATGCATTCAAGCCTATGAGTTGTTTATCTGTGTTACTTACATTAAAATTATTTCAAACTTGATGTTAGCAGCTTCATGAAAGGAATGATACTAGGAATACTAGGAATGATATTCCCACATACAAGAGTCAACTAAAACAGATATTTTCAGAGCAGTTTGAACTCAGACTTGGAACACAGGCTACCTATCCAATTCTTGTGGTCCCTTCAGCAAAATCTGTCCAACAAAATCTGTACAAAATCCTGCTGCTCACTTATATCTACAGATTGCTGCTGGTGGATGGTCCACCAGACAAGATACTCCACAACTTCCTTTCCTAAAAGCTATGAAATCTATCAAGCTGGAAGAAATAATTTTAAAATGCTGCTGCTACAGCTTTAGGAGCCTTTTGACTATAGTACTGTCCTGTCTCAATTGGTAGGCAAGAAACTGGAATGATGGATAAGAAATCCAACTTCCAATGTGTAACTGTTTGACCCTGGGAACATGGATTTGGCCAGTTCAAGCAGGAAAAGGGGAAAAAAAAACCATGCAATGGTCTCTTTTTTTTTCCAGTCCCCACAAATGAAGGTAAGAAAACGCAGTGGATAAAGAGCAGACATTTCATATCACATTATTTAAGAATTTAAATTTTTCCTGTACCAGGAAGAGTACAGAACAGGATATAATCAAACTTTAAAAAGGGGCTCAGATTGGGAGGAAATCATGACAGTCTTTTCTTCGGTGATACTTTTTGATGTATCAAACTGAGTTGTCCATTAAAAAAAAAAAAAAAAAAAAAAAAAGATGATCAGTGGTGGAAATCACTTGCATTCTTTGCACACAAGAAGATGAGTCCCCTGAGCATGGTTCTAGAAAACTTAAGCCACTGACTGACACCTTTTCTTACCCTTTGTGAATCAGGAAGGTGAGAGGGGATAGAGCATATCTTTGCCAACAGACCATCTTCTGCTCCTTTATGAAACCAGCTTGTGGTAAGAATGCCTTCATTCATTGAGTGTCCAGTGATGGCTTTTTCTGGGCAAACTTTGGCTTTTAGTCTGCTCACAAGTTAATTGCATCTCCTTGTGTGGGTCTTTGCTATTGTTTTTGGTGCTCCTTGACTGACCTCCCACATCACTGTGCAATATTAATTTTTGTGTTGAAAACCTTTTTGTCCATCTTAGTGAATCCTTGAACACCACAAGGCATTCAACCAGTTTACTACGACTTTGTGAAGTTTCAACACAGAGCTATGCCACTGTAATTTACATGCCAAAAATCTGCAAAACAGTTCTGTTGGAAAACAACTGGCAGATGTCTACAAGGTGAAGCAACCAGTCTGTTTTTATCACACCACACAGCTCCCAGTACACTCCAGACTGGCTCTTAATGGATACCAGCCCCATCTTACACCAAAAGCCATTAGTGACTCTGTGAAAACTCTTCCTAAACATATCAATGGCAAAGTTATTTCTTCATCACAACCTGAGTGAGTCCAGTGGGCTGAGGGAGGCCTCTGTTCAGCTTTGATGGCTGGTCTGTATAGCTCCTGTGCAAGAGAGCAGTTTTAGAGCTGGCCGTGCCCCCAGACAGACCTGAGTCCTTTCTCCTGCCTCATGCTCCGGATTGTTGTCAGAGGCATGCCTAGTAACAAGATGTTTCCTGGCAGAAATTGGGTACACAAGTTGAACTGTGCACTTAGCTGCAGCGTGAGCCTCGCTGATGGGTGGGATTTGTCCGGGAAGCTGTGGCTGTGCCCCCCAGGCCCCCCAGCCACCGGCCGGACACCAACTCCCTTTGCCACCCACTGCGGCCGCTGCCGAGCCTCACACAAACCACCAACGGCTCCATGGCACTTTCGGCACCACATCTGTTAGCGTTTAGCCCGAGTGCTGGCTGTCCTTCCCAATAATTCATCTCCAATAGGCTAGAGCAGCAAGCGGGCGTTCGTTCTCCCGCTCTCTTTTTTTTCCCCATTGTGCCATTCAACAGCCTCCAAAGCTGCTAAAGCCACAAAAATGTTAGAGTGATTGTTGGCCAATGTCAAACTTATTTTGGAGTGGTTGTCTTATATTGGGTGACATATTATTTACCTTTCTTATCTAAGCTTAATAGAGTTAAACAAATCAGCGCTTCCTGACGGGAGGCTGCTAGAATGTGATTGAATGAGCAGTGCTGTTAGGAGAGCATATGTGCCTGAGTTCGTAGATTGTAACTGCTAAACTCAGTGCTTCTGTTGTGGCATTATATTTCTAGCTTTCCTGTCAGCTTAACACCATCCAGTGTAGGGGAATTTAAAAAATCATAAATGCAAACACATTTTAATACACCTTTGTACGTTTCAGAACTTGTAATTCATGAGGATTTGTAGAATATGTAGAGCAGACTCAAAAACTCAGAAGCTGAAAGTGGAAAAAAAAATATTTTTTTTAACTCTCAGGTGTTTTAAAACAAGTTTTTCGTAAAGTCAGCAAAACCTTCAGCCAAAAACAAGTGTGTGTTGGATTAATACAGACGAGCAACAGCAATAATTAAATTATATCTCTTTTTAATATTATGAGGAGCATAAAGAAAAGTACAATGGCTTCAAATTTGAGTATAGACCTCCAGAAACCTGTGCCCAAAGACACTGGGTTGGAAAAGGCCAGAGATCAAAACCATATTGACAGAAGGCTCTCCTATCTGCCAGGTCAGAGCAATCTCATCAATGTGCTGTCTGAAATCCTCATGGTGCAGCAACCCAAAACAGCTGGGATGGCCCCTAAGAGACACATATTCTCTTCTGCCAAGGACCTTCAGCTTTAAAGAAATGGAGAGTGATTAGCCCAAGTAAGAGCCAAAACAGGGCTAAATCACAAAAGGAGTAGCAGCAGTTAGAGACCGACCTTGGTATCAGCCCAGAATTGTTGCCCCTGAGGTGTATTTGTGGTCTTGCTGAGGCTGACTGCCACCCCCTCACCCATGGCCAGCACACCAGGAGCCTGCTGTTGGGCAGCACTGATGGATGGAATCTCCCCCATTCTCCCACCAGGCACGGCAGCAGCTGGGGATCGAGTGCCAGCTCCCAGGCAGGCATTCCGGCTCACCTTCCCTGCCCCAAAGCACCCCTCCCTGGGGCAGGTCTCTGTGGCCTGGCTGCCCAGGACAGGAGAAGCTCACTCAGAGCCCTTTCTCCACCCTGAGCTGGGGTGACAGATGCATGTGGGCAGGCTGCCTACCTTAGCCTCCCTGCAGTGCAAAACAAATGCTCCCCAGCCCTAGGTTGCTGCTGACCCTCTGCTGAGCTTCTGCTGATGCATTCCCCACTATTCTGGAAGTCTCAGTGGCGTCTTGATGGCAAAAAAAGATTTTTTCCAAGACTCCCTCTTTGTTTAGCAGTGTCCCAGATTTCCCGAGTCTTATAGCCATAACAGAGCCATTTAACAAAGCAGGGTTTGGAGGCATTCTGGCACCACTGGTATGGCCTATGCACCCCTGCAGCAGCCTGGAAAGAGGTGTCACAGGCTCCATCCTGCATCAAGGGTGAAGAAAGGGATTATATGTATGTCTGCATACCCACAGGAAGAACACTTAGGCTTTTTATGAGTAAAATGAACTTAGGTTGTGAAGGCCAATTTGGTAAGTGCAAACTTCGAAACATCTACCTTGAAAGATCATCTTTTTTAATCAGTGCTGAGCCTAATGTCTTTGGTGATGTTTTTATTTATTGCATGATAATCTGGCGGGGAATTGGTAGGCTACTTGCAAAAATGATTAATCAGAAATACCAATCTTGTTCTGATTTCCAGCATAACAGAAAACAGCAGCTCTGTCCTGTGCTAGTCCCGAGAGATTTACATCAGTATGTGCCAATGATGGAAAACATGGCCTGCCTGTAAAGCTACAATTAGGGCTAGTTTCCATGGACATAATCAGTTGAATGTAGGAAAAAAAAAGGAAGAAAGAAATCTAATAAAGGGAACAATATAAAGTAACCATTATAAAATAACTGAGGACTTTACATGCCAAAATATGAATTACTTTTAGATATATGTTTCTACTGGCAATTTTTGTACTTTTTTAAAAATGCTTTACGAGACTATCCAAGTTGAAAAGTTCACATTTACACAGGAATAAAAGAAAAATCTGAAGAAGCCTGGAGTTTATAAATAAAAGGCATGATACATTAATGTGCAGTTTCCAGAGTGTTCTACTTCACCATCTTCCACTTTAGATAAGCAGAGTTACACTCAAAGGAAGTACTATCGAATAAATAGAGGAATAAACAACTGAGAAAGGCAGAGTATTAACAAAGATCCAAAAGCTGCTGACACTACATCAAGAGAGGGAACATTTTGACAACTCTATTCATGCCAATAATCACAAGTTGCCTTTTTCAATGTTCAGGCTACTAAAGTTGTCTTGTTTTGCTTTTTAACCACTGCAGCAAAATGAAATAAAAATTCACAGTAACGAAAAAGGTTTTGATTCCTGATTTAAAACACCTTTAAATTTGAAAACTTTACTGTTTTTCTGCCAACAGTTCTTGATATATCAGAATTTTAACCTCCTAGGTTGTATGCCCAAACCTGAGAAGAGCTGAGCCGTCTCATACTGACTTGAGGCATCATCAGTCTTCTACATATAGCAATGTGGAAGTGTAAATGTGATGTTTAAACATGGCAAGAGAAAAGTGACAATGTATCTCAATAACCTCTTTCCTTTGGTGAGATGGCATAGGGAGAGTTGTGTTGGTCTCGGTATTTTTCTTTTCAAACATGGAACTCCTCTGGGATATTTCCCATTCTTTGTATTACTGGTTAGACTGGTATGTGTCTCCAGTCAGGCAGCTGTAGATTTCTAACCCACTAAAACTAGCACATCTTAAGTGTAACAGTTCCTGGGAAGAAAGAACACGGAATATAAAAATATCTCTAACGATTTAACTGTACTCTGTACAATAATGTATTACTCTGTGTTAAGGTACAGTAGTACAGAGCCATGTTTTTACATGCTATTTTTCTGTCCCCCAGCTCTCTTTATTGAGACAAACTTTACCATATACCACATTCACAAAATAGGTTATAACCAACAGAAAATGCCACAAGACAGTTACGTGTTGGATAGGGCACACAAGACATAACTTGGAAGTAAGGTGGAAGGCATTAGCATTAGGCATGAGGCTAAGCATCAGCATGCTCCCCGGCCTCCAAAAAACACCCTGCAGGACATTGCTCACTGGGGCAGCATCCATCAGGTGACAAGAATCAGCTTTTGCTGCTGCTTCTGGGAGCAGACTAGTCCCTGGTGTCACTGAGGTGCCATCTTCTAGCTCACTGCCTTTTCCAGTGAGCCTTTATAACTTGCCTTGTCAGTGTTTTTCTCCTTGAATATGTCATTTGTTACCCATGCCACTGATCTTACCTCTGCCTTCAATTCTCCATTATAATTTGGCTGATTCTAGTCTATGTACTTTCTCACAGCTCTTTCTCATAACTCAGTATTTTCCCTAAAGTTTGAGCTAAGGTTGCACAGCTGGGCTGTATCAAAACTAAGCCTAGGATCACAGGCAGCTGAACTCCTAGAAGGAGAATCACGAGTTGAGGGAGGAGGGAGTAAAAGTCCTGTGTTGATGGGATTGTACCATAGGACTTTCCAAGGTCTTGTGGGAACCTCTGGTTCTAAGCTGCAGATGACGATGACAGTGCTTGCTAAACTTTGCCAAGCCAAATATCTAGGAGATAGATCTCTGCAGTCAAATCAGATAAAATTTTCCAGGCACCTACAGTCAGCTATTTTTCTAAAAGTAAAGGATGAATGAATGCTCACAAATGCTTACTGTGCATCCAACCCACAAACCCAGAAATCCAGGAAAGTCAATGCTACAGAATTTTAAATTTTAATAAATACTCTTGTAGAGCTGAGGAGGAAGCCAAAATAGGTCAGTTTGAGGTAACTGCAGGACATATAGAGTTCATATTCAGCTCCTGGCTCTTACACAGGCCTTCCCATGCAATTTAAGGCAAGATATGTAAGTGCCAGACTAGAACTTGAAGATGGGTATATGATCCCAGTAATACCAGTTTATGCATACAAGACTCCAAACTAGTTCATAAAAGCTGTACAATCTAGGGGAAGAAAAAGAATTCAGGAAGTTCAAGTGCTGCCTAAAGTCAAGTCCAGGCACATACCCTTCTCCAAAGCCTTGCTGTTCACATCGGTGCTAGATTGCTTTCTTTCATGAAAGAAAGTCACCACATTCCAAAATTGTCAAAAAGAAACAAGCAAAGAAACCTTTCACTTATGAGGCTACTGGTTACACTACTCACCTATAAAGAGGAAGCCTTGACTCTAGTCTCTCCACTGCTTTCTGAGATTGAACCCATGGAATGTGCATCCCATTTTTAAGACAGTACTGCTCTATTGCTACAGCTGAGCTGCTGTGACAAGTAAGAATATGAGAATCATGGTCCAGAGAGGCAAGTTGTCCAAACACTGCTTGAACTCAGACAGGCTTGGTGAAGTGACCACTTCCCTGGGGGAGCCTGATTAATCACCCTTGGGTGGAAAGTCTTTTCCTGACATCCAATCTAATCCTCCCATAATTCGGTTTCATTCCATTTCCTTAAGTCCTGTGACTAGTCACAGAAGGGAAAAGATTGGCACTTCCTACTTGCCCCTTCACTTTCCCTTGAAGTGAAGGAATTGCAGACTGTAGTGAGGTCTCCCATAAGTCTCCTCTCCTCCAGGCTGAACAGACCAAGTGACCTCAGACACTCCTCATGTGGCTTCCTCTCCAGATCCTTCACCATCTTCGTGGCCCTCCTTTGGATGCTCTCTAATAGTTCAATATCTTTTTCATATTCTGATGCCCAAAGCTGTACTCACGTGAGGCTGTCCCAGAGCAGAGCAGGACAATCCCCTCCCTTTCCCAGCTGTGATACTGTGCCTGATGTCCCCCAGGATGCACTTGGCCCTCCTGGCTGCCAGGGCACTGCTGGCTCATGTTCAATTTGCCACTGACCAGGACCCCCATGTCCCTTTCCACAGTGTTTCCCTCCAGCCTTTCATTCCCCAGTCTACACGCACAACCTGGGTTGCTCCATCCCAGAACCTGCACTTGTTAAACTTCGTTTCTCTCATGATTGCCCATCTCTCTAATTTGCCAAGGTCTCTCTGCAGGGCCCCTCTGCCTTCCAGGAAGACAACAACTCCTCCCCATTTTGTATCATCTAAAAACTTGCTTAGTGTCTCTTCAAGTTGTGCTTTCAACTAATTTTGAAAGATACTGAAAGGCTCGAAGCCTAAGACAGAGCCCTGTGGAACCCCACGAGTGACCAGTGGCCAGCCTGATGTTCACTTTCTCTGTGACCATCTGTGCCCAACCCATGAGCCAGCTGCTCACCCTTTGCTCATGTGTTTATGATAAATCTGCGACCCAGACTTCTGATGCATTTTTCAGTATATGGTCATTAGCTAAAATACAGGAATAGTCCAGAGAGTATGTTGTTGTGTAGACTAATGTATAACATGAAATCTGAGTGCCACCACTGCTGGTCATAATTTAAACAAAAAGAGTGAGACAACCACATATTGCTAAATGAGGTGATTTTGATACGTTGGTTTAAAAAATAAGACTTGAGTTATTGAATTCAGTCCCACACAGGCTAAAGATGAGTGCCTAGCCTGCTGAATAAGGGAGATGCCAGCATTCCCAAATGAATGGTGTAGGCATGCCCCCACTCTGTTAGTGGCTGGTTGTGAATACCAGCTGACGCATTTGTCATGTGAGGGAGTGTGCAAACCCCTTCCAGATACAGTCCAAAACATTTGTTAACTATTATTTTTTGAGGCTATCACTTCAAGAATTAGCTACTGCAACTTTACCATAAAGCCATATCGTCTGACTTGCACTCCTTCTCTGCAAGTTACAGCAGGCTCACCAATGGCACCCAGATGTGTGCCTTAGAAACCTACTTAGGAGTCTAAGCCTCATTAATTTAAATGGTTGCTGTATTCCTCAGAGGTCATTAGGCAAGTAGCTTTCTCAAGGATCTGGATGCAGACAGCAAGTTAGTGAAGTGAAGTCATGCCTAAATTCCCTAGTAGAGCTAGTCTTAAATTTATAAACAGAATGAGTAGAAAGAATTTAGGTCAGGCCACAGACCAGAGCAGACCTAACAATAAAATCACTGATAACATGTGGAGTGATTTCACCTCAGCACTAATGTTTTTAACATTAGTTAATATGTCAGAATGTTGAGAACCTAGGTTTTTTTCACTTCCAGAACAATAGACAAATCTTACTGAAGTCTTACATGCCATAGAAGAGCAATAAAGTATATGCAAGGCATGTTTTTTATTCTACCTGTTTTTCCCAGACTGCATTGAGTCCCAGCTGAGAATACCCAGATTTAAAATAGTGCTACACTTTATGATTGTTGTTCTACACTTTATGACTGTTACTCTAAATCATATGCAATTAAGACAACCACAAATATTGGTCATTTATTAGTCCAAATATTTCCTTCAGAGGTAGTCTGGGGATTTCTGTATTTCATAGATGGGGGTGAAGAGTGAGCAATTGACACTGAGGTAGTCTGCAAAAGCACCTTGCTATCTTTGCCCCACTTAAAAAATAAAATAGAAAAACAAACAAACAAACAAACAAACAAAAAGTCTTCATGTGAGAATGTTTGTATTTAAATATTTTCTCCTCTTGTGCAATCAATATTAATCACAAGAGAGAAGAAAGGGAGACAAGCAGATGTATAAAAAACCTGTGAAACTCAGTGGAACAATGGGATAATTTCCAATTTCTTTACTAGGTGTTAGATCAAGCCCAAAGGATTTACCAGCTGAGAGCCAGTCAGCCTGCAACAAACTCATACTGAGCTTTCAGGCAGTTCATCAAGCACCACTGCCTGCCCAGTGGAGAGAAAATATTTTCAAGGGTCTCTAAGGGAAGAGGCTGCCTGCCTGCCCCAGGCAGGGACCCCTGTACCTGGGGTACCTTATCTTCTTCTGGGGGCTCTCCGAGATGCTGCCTCCTCCTTCATTAGCAGAGTCAAGAGATTTCTTCTCCACCATCACTTCACTGAACACTGAATTAGGTGCCAAAGCAAGGTGAGCTCGCTCTCCCCATGAGTAACTTCCATGAAAATGTGTGTGTCACCACCATCAGATTGAATTTCCATAAACAGATTGTGCAGGGACTGGCTACAAAATCTTGTGAAGATATGGATGTGACCTTTAGCCACCATCATACCAAAGTCCACACTCAAAATTTTAATGTAAGCATACATAAACAAAGAAGGATTAAAGACCTGGTAAATCAGAAGGGTAAAGGATTGTTGCACACAATTCTCTTAAACTGCTTACCACCTGATGATGTGCTATTTTCCACAGCATTTGCTGCATTTCACTTTAAAAAAAGAGGGATACAGGTTTTCTTATATTTGTACCAGTTCTTACATTGCTCTTACAGACACTGCTTATTTCCTGGCATCTAGTGGGCAAACACCTCCGAAGGAGCAGCTGAAGTACATGTTGCAGAGAGGATGTTGGCTCTCTCATGAGAAAAATATCAATAACATAACAGATGAATCACATTTCTAACATGTTAATAAACACCTACAAACCTCTCAACACTCTTCCAGGCCTAATCCCAAGAAACTTTAAACCCACGTGCACATGCAAACACGCACACACTCACTCAGAGGTATCCCCAGCTGTCCACTTACCCCTGCTGCTCCCTGCAGCCCACTGATGCCTCCACAGGTGTGGGCTCATGGCTGGGATGGGCTCCCATGCCTCCTGCCTGTTTCCAGGTGCTGACTGCTCCATGGAGAGCCAGCTCTGCTGTGCCTGTCAGAATTCAGGGTTCTGCAGGGTCCACAGCCCCTCTGCTGGGGGCACATCAGGTTTTGACTACTGCTGTTTTCACATCACAATCTTTACCCCCATTACAAATAGAGATCCTTCTTTTATATTTCCTTTCAAGCTTATTCCTTCTTAGTTTCAAAAGTTCTTGTTATTCCTTTGTTGCTATATTCTCTGGCTTATGGTCATCTACTTCTTTAACACTACAAGTTTTGGGGTGATTTTTTGTATTCAACCCAGACTTGCTGTTAAAAGCCACACGCTTATCATAGTAGGTGGGGTTATCCAGGCTCTTTTCCAAGGGTGGGCTGTGCAAGCACCCCCACAGTGGGGCAAGGATCATTTCAAACAGACAGTTTGGGATGCAGTCATCCCATTCTAGAGGGCAAGAGAAGTTAATGATGTGGACACAAACTCTCACATGTGGGTTGGGCTCAGTGCCAGAGAACTATTCCAAGCACCTTTAATTTACCAGTATAGGCAGAGCCAAGATGACTCTCATGGGAAGTGAACAAGCAAATTTTTAAGCTACATGCAAGATGTAGAGTCAAGGTCTTGATCTGGGAGATAACTCTCCTCCAACACTCAGTGTGCTGGGGTTTTTGTTCATTCCAGCACACCAATAAAAACTGGCCATAAATTTCAGAGCTTAATTCTGACTTTAGGTTCTGAATCTTTGTATTCTTAAATGGGGCTCAGAGACAATGTTTTGGTTCAACACCACCTCTAAAACATTGCATTAGCTTGATGTCACATGAAATAGAAGGTAAATGTCTTTTGATCTTGGTCTGCAGCCAGGTCATTCGAGGTTCCCTCCTCAGCCTCTTGGACCTGTGCAGAGCTTCACTGACTGCAGAGCTGATTGCAAGATCCGACTTCTTGTTCCAATCTAGCAAGTTTCTTTCTTAAGCCTTTCTTAAAGGAATAAATGGAGAGCAACTTTTTTCTTCCTTGGTCTGCATCTATTGCAGCTACTTCTCTGAAAAACAGAGAAGTAAAAAAAAAGAAAACAGTAGAGGACAACTGATGTCAGAGTGGGCAGTGTAGAGGATGTAACTATCAAATTTTTATAGAAGTATTTTGCTTCCTGTTTTCTCAGCATTGGAAACATCTGTTGTGGTTTAGGAATGGTAGTCCCCAATTTAGTGTTCTCACTGAAGCACTCCAAACCAGGTGCTGCTCTCTCACTGTTGCCTCCCCACATGGCAGGACAGAGAGGAGAATTTGAGGCAGAAAAGGTGACGATCACAGGTTGAGATAAGAAAAATTTACTGGAAACTGCAGTGGAAAAAGAAAAACAAACAATAACAGCTACAATATCAGTACCAGGAGCAAGCAACACTACCTGACTGCTCACTTCACACTAGGCTTACCCCATCAGAAGGGACCTACTCCCTCATTCCTGGAAAATTACATGATGTGGTATAGAATAACTTCCAGGTCCTGGCCATGAAATCCTCCTGGCTACTGCAAAAGTTAATCCTGTCCTGGCAAGAGCCAGGAGAACATCCCAACAACATAGGATGAGATCAAGCCTGAGATGTTTTTGTTACTGGCCCTGTCCCAACCACCTTTTTGCTTTCAAGTGCTTCTGGGACTTACTCCTTATTTACACTTTGGTGCATCATGAGACACAAACCATCTTCATTTGAGCTCTCATGAAGTGGAGTGCAGACTCCTAAGGACTTAATTATGTTTGTAATTGTCCCAGCAGATTGTGAGTTGGCCCAGGTAATCCAACAGGGCAAATGCCAACATCTAAAGTGGAAAGCACTTCCCTTTCTAAGTAAGCCACAAGGACCAACCCAAAGATGAATTTGTTGTGATCAGAGACTACATTACTACAAATTACTGAGAAAAGAAAATAAGTATTTCATTCCTCATTCTTTCACATTCCTTTGTATGAACAAAAGCCATTAAGAGTAAAAAATCACTCTGTTTTCAAACCCACATTAAAATGAGGCAGCACCCCCCAGCATAATACCTTTAGTTAGTATAGTAACTTCTGGAATCAAAGAAAAGCTGAAAAGGCACATTGAGGGGCAACAGAAAAGGCAAGACAGGACTGTTGGACTTCAGGGTCAGGAGAAAGTAGCTGGAATAGAGGGAGAGGCCAGAGCAAATGAAGGGAGTAGTTGAGTAGAAGAATTAGTTATAAGCTAAAGACATCAAATTTTATTTATTCTCTGAGACTGAATTGGGAAAATATGGGGTCTTGATAGCATATACATGAAAAAATGGTATTCTAGGACCTGATATTTTGAGTGGAGGTCACATATTTCAGGTGGAGGTGGCTGCCTGGTACCTTTGACAAACAATATATTTTGAGAAAAAAGAAAAATTCTGTTTTGGGATTGAAATGGTCCAGTGAGGAGTTAAATGTGGTATCATCCGTTCACTGTTTGTCCATGCAACTTGCCAGTAGTTGCAACACTACATTCTCTGGAAAGTAAGAAAAAAAAGAAAAATCCCTGCAGTATTTTTTTCTCATAATGTGCAGAGCATGATGTCAGCCTGGCTGAGGAATTTAAAAATAAACAATAACACACATTTTTACCAAACAGAAAAATATCACTTGAGAAGGCAATAAAATAAAGGTTATAATATGTTTTGTCTCACTTTCTTCATAACTGAAGAAGGCAGGCATTAGTGAAGAAGACACTTTCTGCAGGACTGTGTAGTCCATTTATTTTGAGCAGCCTTTGCGCTGGTGTGATCTCTTTTCCCAGCACAGGAGACAGGCAGCCCACTTAAAGGTGTTCCCACATGGATGGGAAAAATGCCACAGAGGGAACAGCACAGCTGCCTTCCCAGCTCTGCCTCCACATGTTATACTTCCCCCCAGCGATGGAATAAGCTACTTTATGCTGCATTTCAATGGACAGCAACTTCTGGTTTTGTGAGGGAAAGGACGCAGCTGAATTTTTTCAACTCATAGAATTACATCTTTTTAAAGCAATTGAGCTGGAAAATGTTCACAAAGCTGAAGCTTTGATGAAATCTTCCTCTTTCATCGGTGCCTTTTTTGGAGAAATATTGGCTTCAGTAAAGTGTTCATGAAAGGTAATTTTTTCCTTTAGAGGTTTGAAGGAGAAATTTTAGATCTTAAATGCTTGGTTTGGGTTTGCATGTTTGTTTAGCTGGTGCCTCCATGTGAATTAATTATTTGTGCTCTTTCTCTAATTGATGAAGACAAAGCAAAATTAAAGTGTGATTTTTTTCTCTATCTGGTGGGGAATGAAAAGGATTTCAGAATACAAAATTTTTTGTGCATGAACTAGGTTAAGAGAGGACCTGAAATAAATCCAGGTTTCAGGTTATGTAGCTACATACTGAACATTAACAGTGGAGTCTCAGTGCCACATCATTTTTGAAGAGTTGGCGTGGATCCTAAGGGAAACATCTTGACACAGGGGCACAATTATGACAAGCTAATTGCACCCCAGAGACACACACCCACTTTCTGCCCAAACCCAGGTCTGGTTACAAAGGGAGCCACTAGTTCACATGAAGGCGCCTATTTTGTAAGTATCTAAAGTATATTAAGTAAATTCCTCTCTCTCTCTCTTTCTGTCTCTCCCACCCCTCACTACTTGTTTTCAGTGTTTCAGGTACCAGGAGGGAAGACATAATTTCCTGCCTTTGCTGAGATGTTTTCACCTGCAAAATCTACTCTGAATTGGGCATTGCACATCAAAACAATTAGATCAATACACATTTTTGCACTGAAAGCAAATCTTTGCTATAGATCACTTTCCAGAATATTTCTTTCATCATTTTATTATATCTCACTTTCCAGAAGATTTGGTTTTCATTCTATATAAGAGGGAAATATCTTCAGAAACCTTCAAAGGAATGGTCAGCATACTCTGGCCACCCCTTCTGTTGATTGCATCTCACAAAGCTGAACACTACTTAATTCTTCAGACCTTTTTTTTTTATTTCATAATTAATTTCATTAAGTGGTAAACCCTTGCTGTGAGAATATTTAAGATTCTTATTTCTTTAAATTGGAATAATGTATGATTTTCTGAACTTAGACTTCTAAAGTGGAGACTTCTAAGGTTCGGAGGATTCTTTCCACACATCAATTTTTTCCTCTTTCTTTGTTTTGCTTTTTGTGTTTCTTACCAAAGAAGGGTTTTGGGGTAAGGCTCCTGAGACATCAGAATGAGTTATGATACAGACTTGAGAAGATGAATGTTAGGCCAAAGCACTGTCTGAAACAAAGTGCCACAGGACAGACCATATATAATGTAAGGAAACACTGCATCATAGAAAGAGGCCAATTCATTTCCCCTCTTTAGGGCAGCTGATCACCAGGCAAGCCATGAATTCCAGATTGTCAACTTCATAAAAAGGACCGGAAGCAAATTTTTAGCTCTGAAGAGATCTCAGATGGTTCCAAATTACTCTTCTGCCTGGACTGGCTGTTCATCACTGCCAAATACTAAATACTCTGAATGCCAACCATCACCATCACTAAAAACACCCGTGTGGTTCACTGCTTCTACCAAGGTATTTCTCCTTAGGATTACAGAACATCCTTTATGGATCACCATTTGATCTCCATGGCTTTCTGCCATGCCCACTGTGCTGCAATACTCCTGCATCTCTGGCTAGTTTTGTCCTTCTGTATTTGGATGAGTAATGCTAATAGAACTCTGAAGAGAGAATGACATGATGGTAAAAAAAAAAAAAAAAAATTCCCAAATTACTTTCAGAACTGCTGAAAAGAGAAAATTTTTATCACTTTCATGCTTACTATTACATCTGCTTTCTGAAGAGGAAAGCATCAATGCCAATAACAAGTATGCTAATTACTTTTTAGGCCATAGTTTCAAGTCTTTAAGTAATGTTGAATAATTCTTTGGTTCAGTCAGGAAATTTGCTAAGACACATTGCTCCAAAATGCTGCCAAAGGCAATGTCTGTTTTTAATACTTGAAAAATAAACCAGATTTGCACTTTTAAGTGACCACAATTTTACAGTTCCTTTTGGGCTCCAGTGCAGCATTTGACTTTATCCCACCTCATGCTTTCTCCTTCCAGCCACCATCCTCCCTCATCTCCACTTCAAGGTAACATTGAAGATCACAGACCTGGGAGAAAATCTCTGTGTTGTTTTATGCACTTTGATTTAATGTAGCAGGAGGCAGGAGCAGAGGATTGATGGTGGTGGAGAAACCATTCACTTTCAATGAATCTGTGCAAAATCTGAGAAAAGAAGTGAAAAAATTTGTCTGTGAAAGACAAACACAAAAAGTGGGGAATAATTTCTCTAAGATACAGAAGAAATAACAGAGAACTTCATGTTTCTTATTGCCACTAATGTGTGATTAAGAAGAGACACCACCCCTTTATGACTGAACAGACTGGTTTCAGTCTGAAGCAAGGATCACAGCACAATGATGACATCTAATAAAATTACTTTTCTTTATGATCCCATTCAGCTCTAACCAGTCAGTAAAAAACAAGATATCTTAATGATCTCTGCATGTTCTTTGCCCTTCTCCAATTTTGGTGGAAGTCTTCAATGGTGTCCTAAATTATTCACATCAGCTGCTATTGCTAGCAAAAAATAAAAGGTCATGAAGTCCCATTTATTTTAAAGATCAGAATGTCAGAAGAAAAGATAGGTCACTTTGAAATACTGCCCTAACATATAAAATACTTCTTGAGGTTTTCTCAAGCACAACAGACCAGAGTGACATGTTCCCTTGGGAGAGAAGGGCTGTACTTATTGAAGACCACAAGCCACTTTGGGTCTTTCTAGACTGTTTTGGTGCTTTCTTTCCCAACAGTTTTCTCTTTTGGATAGTTATATCTGCTGAAATCTGTGAAACAAAATGATTTTTTAAGGGACACCTTGATAGCATATACATTCAATTTTAAAACTGAGTAAGGAAATCTCATTTATGTGTCCCATTCAAAGTGGTATTTCAGAATTTTTCCTGAATGTGGCCAGTTTTTTCAAGTCTCAACTAAATGCAAGGTGGGGTTGTATTAACAGGGTTTTTTTTTTTTCCAAATTGTTAATAGTTTGAACAAACCCCACCAAGAACTCTCTAGAAGTACTGATGGTAAATGCAAGGACATAAGAACCAAAGAATGGCCATACTGAGTCAAAGGTTTGTCCAAACCAGCATCTTGTCACCAAGAATGATGGTAGAATCTAATGACTCAAGGCTCCAGAAGTATTTCCCTGAAGTGTTCTCAGGGCCTTCAGCAGCATGCGGCTTAGGGGCTTCCTGAGACAATATAGAAATAATCTACTTGCTTTTCATGACTCTGAGTCATTGTGGAACTTCTCTTCCATAGCTTTGTCCCTGAACTGGGGAGCTGATATCCATAATATCCTGTAGTAAGGGAAGCTCACCCGACTATCCTGGGAAGGAGCACTCTTTGTTTGTTTCAAATCTTCCAGCTGTGACAATTGGCGTGGAAATGTCATGAACAAGAAGAACAAGCCCCACTCTGTGAAGGCTTAAAATGCCTTTCAGAAGTTGTTTCTGCAACAACTTTTAGGTCACTTGCTATGCTTGCATCTGCCCACACATTCAGCCTCCAGAGGCTGTATCAAGACAGCAATGTAGACTGCAAGTTTAAATTCCTCCTGTGAATTACACAATTATCCTGAGAATAATGTTTTATCATAAAGAGTATTTTATTTCCAAATCTGCAGAGCTCAGGAAATAAAAGCAAATGTCAATACTCCCATCTTGTTTCTTGTTAATTTTTTAATGGTGCCATGTGAATCCAGAAGGCAAACCCTCCATTTTTACAAGAGGCTCAAATCTGAGTATTGCTCCACTGGGCATCATTAATAGATTCATGTTTTACATATTTCCTTATTTCAAACTCAAATTTCAATGAAATAGGATATTAATGATTAAAAAAAATAAAATGCCAGGGAGCAGAATTCCCTCAATCCAGTGTGACATTCCCACTTGCCCTGGTACTCATGGATCAAAAGGGATGTGTCTATACATACTGGCTGCCCACAAAAGCAAAGGCAATTGACTGTCACCTCAAAGAAAAAGACATGCAGATGTGGTGCTTATGGTGCACCTGGCAGTGTTAGATTGATGGGAGGACTTTTTCTCAAAAGTCTTTCCCAACCTTAATGTTTCTATGATTCTGTGATAAGTTTAAAGGTCACTGCCCAATGGCTCTGCCCAATGGCTCTGCCCAATGGCAAGCTTTGAGGATACTGTCTGCAGCTAAGAAAGAATTTGCTTCCTTCAATGACAGGGAGGACACTGTTCATATGCTGTTCACATCATGACAATATCTTATATGGGCTGCTCTTCAAGTGTCTTATTTTACTCTGATTTTCTTACTCTTGGCCTTTGCCTGCTTCTGAATTCTTACCTTAGCTCTTCATAGATATAACTTACAGGTGAGAATTTGGTTCAACCAGATATTTATAAATTGCAAAGTTGCATTACCTATAAATTTACCAGGTTGGGCCTATTTTGACATGGGACTGTGCTTTCTGCTTTTATGCTTTCTACCCTAATGATATTTCCAGGCTGAAACCAAATTGCAACATGGAAGGGAAAAGAGGGGAATCTATCTTGTGAAGACATTTCATGCAAAATATTTCATTCACATGAAAAAAACCCACCAACATGTATACACAAATCTTTTGCAATCAAGAGGAGGTGCATAGACATACCAGAAGACAAAATAAGACCCCTTCTTCTATTTATTTCAGATGTTGCCAAAAAGAGCTGCAGGGCTGAGGATTGAGATCAACTTGTAACTTTACTACTTTTAAAATAACAGAACAGTGAAATGAGAAAGCAATACTTTTCAAAATGTTAATTTTAAAAATGTTTATTTTTAAAGTATTATACACTGTATACACCATTCTCAAATGTGATTGCCTGAATATATGAAGAGTCTAAAAGCCAGTTCAACTGCCTTAATGTTTGATAAAAGTATTTAAGCTTTCAGTGCTTTACAAATTGTATTAATTGAAAATAATGCACATGCATGATTTAAACAAAAATATAGGGAGCTGCAGCTTTCTTTGAAATTGAGCAACTGAGTGCTACTGTAAGAGCTAACATATATATATACAAAATCCATACAAAATCTCATCACTCATTGTCACATAGATGTTTTAAAATGTCTTTTTTATTATTATTTCAGGTTTTTCAAGTATTTGAACTACTTTCCCTCACATACAGCTGACTTTGCATTTCTTGTACCCCATTCAGTGTTTGCTTACTTATTTACCTACCAATTAATCCTTACTTTGGTCACAAGCAATTGTTGGTCTGGAGTCCTGCAGCACCCATGTGCCAGTTTTAAAATGTTTTGATTCGTTCTGGACATTTCAACATTTGAAAAATAGCCCTTCACAGTTCTAGCTCTTCCAACACTAGAGGGTGAAGCTGATGTAGCAAGAGCAACTGTTGCCTGTTGAGATTTTATTGTGTTTGAAGAGAGCATGGGCCTCCAGTTGTCTGTTTCTCTATCTGCTGTGTATGGAAGGGGTGACAGGAAAAGTGACACCTGAGAAATTACATTCTGCCCTTTTGGCCAAAAACACCTCTGGCTCACATCTGCTCCACAGTGCCAGAGTGGAGACTGCAGGTTCTCTCTGACAGTCTCCCCAAACAGTAGTTCATACCATATAGCAAAAAAACTGTAAGTCTAATTTAACACAACGTGCTGCCCCTGCCTGATCTAGCATGGAGGTAGAATTATCTCCCAGTTCTGCAAATGAAAACCTTCCCATCACTGGTAGAGAGTGGGAGAGAACTTGGAATGCAGCTGCCTGTGCTTTCTCTACTCCAGGGACAGAGAGAGTGCCCCAAATTCTACTGCTACTGCAGTCCAATCATAATGAAAAACATGTGGTTCAATTCCTTGCAGACAAAGTAAAGCTGGTTCAAAAGAACAGTGGAGCCCAACACACCCATGACTGAAGCACTGATTACCTTGCAGCACCAGGAGTATGTGTGGTCTCTGAGCATCTTCAGGCAGGGTGCACTCCCTTGAAAATGGCACTTGCAGCACTCACAGAGGCAGTAGCAAGTTTGGGGATGCTTTCTCTCTGTAATTTAAACACATTTTATTTCAATGATGAAGAAATTTAAGTAGAAGTCCGGTTAAATTCAGAAATGCACATATGCATACACATGGATAATCAAAAGTTATGGACTTTATACTGTTTGGTTTGGGTTTTTTTTCTCGTCTCTTGTCCTCCTGTTTTTCTAGTTGGAAATGGACCAAATTGTGCTCACATCTTTGTATAGAGATCAATGCAGTCAAGTATGCTAAAACTCCAAATGAGGCTGAACTTCTCTATTTTGACTCAAAGGCTATTTAGACGTTTGGCACATTGCACATTGTTTTGCCCCAGTCCTGTTTAGCATCAAGTCCATGGAAAGCCACAGTGACTTTGTCTAAGGTTATACTTCTGCTTAAAGCTAAACAGAGCCTGTGAAGCAAGCTCAGAATCTTTGTGGTTTACTTTCTTTTATATGGTGAAATAACCGTGTCATTATATAATTGCATGACAGTAACCTGACGTTGGAGAACCTTTAGAGAAAAAAGTATTGCTGAATGAACTGGATACAATTATGCAACCTTACAGAGCTAGTAGAATTTGTTAAAATGGTGTCTCAATCTAGCAATTGCTCCTCCCTGGTAACAGTATAATTTCTGTAAATTAAACTCCTCCTCCAGCTTGGAGGACAGATCAATAATGTATTTATGTTCTAACGATACCTTAATAATTGCCACAGCCACATAGGGAAGGTACTGTGCAATCAGTTCTGAAGCCTTAGCAGGCAAGATAATTTAAAATTGCTCGTATAATACTGTTGTTCTGTAACTGAAACCTAGATTCCCTAAGTTTCTCACAGCTTCTAACATCTACTGCATGTTTGGAAAGGAGCAACTGATTCCTTCTGCAGAAGAGCATAATCTTGCCATGTATTATCAATCAGAAAAAGGCTCAGATGTTTCTACACTTACCTTTGTGTTTTAGCCAAAGATAGCTGAGAGAATGTATACAATTGACAAAATTCCCAAAGTCCATGAGTCTTCATAAAGATGTGCAAAACAATATTTCTGTATCCTGTATGACAGGGCAGATTAATTTTCCAATTTTCTAATTTTCACAAATTAGTGTAAGAAATTAGGAATAGAAACCACAGGATAATGATGTGATACCCACCTCTTTACATGAACATCTTCTCCTCCTTGGTACTCTGCCTCCTGGGCTCTGCTCCCCCACCGCTCCTCACTACATTTCCATCACTGTCAGTGCTGTGTCTTACACCTCTGTGAAGCCAGTTTTTCTGGACCACAGTAGCAGCAGAAGACTGATCCCATTGGAGCAGCCCCTCCACAGACCAGCCTGATGGATGCTGCTTTCACACAGCTTGTCCTGCAGATGTACTTGGATGCCCCACATCACAAGCCCTTCTGTGCAACAGGAGCATTTTGGCACTTTACAAAGAATTTATCTTCATTTTATTTGGCCTCTTGCCATGTAGACAAGTAGCACAGCCAGAATGCTTTTGCATTTTTTGTATGACTTCTGTTCCTTAATTTGGCATAAAACCACATTTAGTCTCCTCACTTTTACATTTACAGCCTGAAATGATAATACCTACCTCTGTGAAGTATGAGAAGACAAGGCTACAACAGGAATATAACTTCTCAGTTTGGGTACTCTGTCTGCCAAAATGGGGATATTGCTGACTTCCAGAGAGGAAAGACTTCCAACCATTGTCAAGGCCTTTGTCTGCATGTGTAGGAATTGTATCTAGTCACCTGTGTTAGAAAATTAATATTGGAATTATTACCACAAACAGTGGAAACAGTCCCAGAAGTCACTGCATTTGCCAGGAAGAAAATTTCCGCAGATGATTTACATACTGAACACTTAAAAGCTAAATTACAGTTCTAGATTATTGTGAATTTCTTCACATAGTGAAAAGTAATCTTTTTCCTCTCTAAACTATAACTTATTGGTAGCATGAAAGGTCTGTGAATTGCAAAGTAAGTAAAGGCTATATCAAAGACAGAGAAGACACCCTATAATAATGTTAAAAACACTTAGGAGAGCTGGAGACCAGGAGGAAAGACACATCAATTTTAGAGAGAAGACGAAGATTTGGAAGGTGAATTTAAAATGTGAGAAAAAGAAGAGAAAAAGGTAAGAAATTGTGTGGGAGAAAGGATCTAAAATATTTCAGAAATAGATTTTCCTGGCACAAAAGTTTTCAAATTGCTCAATTTCCTTCTCCTCTGGACCTGCCAAATCCAAAGCAAGGCAGCAGTAACCCTGACCTTTACTCCCATTGTGATGCTGTGTAGAAGCAGTCCTATTTACAGGTTGTGAGCTGGGAAATCTGGGCTTTCAATGACCTAAGAGGAAAACTGACCCAAATATCCAAACTGAAATGTGGGTACAGAGGGAATCTGTTTTGTGGCTGCTTGTTCCTTCTCTCTCAGGGTAACTCCTGTGCTCTTCATTTGGGGTCCTGAGTTACTGCTGTCTGCACAGAACTGGAACTCCAAGTTTTACTCCCAGCTGTGGTAATTATTTTTTCATTTTGAGCCATTAATTTTACTTATATTTCTCTATCCATGAACCTTCCCTTAGATTAATTACCAGCCACCCAATGATATTTTACTGACATTTTTCACATCAAGATGTCTGTCAGAAATATTTTTCTTTAACTATATGAGTTATATTTTTGTAAATAACTGACCTCACACTAATTTTCTAATATTTTTTTCTATAACACATAGCAACATATACTATTCAAAATTTAGGCCTCCATTGATTTAAGTAGTTATAAGATTATATTTAATAGCTGACTTTTCAATAAATAAAAGAAAATTTCTAAGATAAACATTTTACCAAGGAGAGAAAGAACCTATTTCAGGTCTCATAACAACTCCAACACCAACACATCTCACACATTTTGAAATGTTTCTTCTGCAAACACTATTAACAAGGGTGCAGAGAGATTATACATCTCTAAACATTCTAAAGGTGAAAAAGAATTTTTGGAAGTTGAAACATAGCAGTTACACACAACTTTTATGATAAATGTGTGCCTTTACTTCATGTATAATCATATAAAATAACTTGCAATTGTGTTAATGTGCTGGCGTTCCTTTCTTTTAGCAGGACAAATTAGCATGCATTTATTTAACCTGTCATTACATCATACTGAACATCAGTCACTATGCAATTACAAAGGTAATGGTTACCATGTAATACTGACAAAGCCACTGTTTGGCTCTTGTAATTGGTAGTCACTAAAATGCATTTTCCATATGATGAATGAAGTAGCCAGCAAAGCAGTCAATGCTGCATGAGATTTGCCAGAACAAAGATTAGTTTTAGAGTCCTGCATGAGCTTGAGCATACAATAGTGTGTCTGTTTCTTGTTTTTTCAGTTCTGTTACAAAACTCTGTAGAGTGAGTTCAGCAGGGGAGAGCAGTGAAGGGAAAAAGAGCATATCTGGGGGCAGAGAGGGGAGGAAAGAGAAGGAAAGAAACTCAAAGGTTGAAATTTGCCATGTGTAAAGGTCAGTCCAAGACCCACATCAGTCTCAAATCACATTATTTTAATTTAAACCCCTTCTCTTTCTGCAGCAACCCTGCAGTTCCTTGACAGAGACAGGGATGCTAGGACCAAAGTGAGCCATTAGTAGTGCAGCTGATGCTGTGTGCAGTCAGGATATCTTCCCACAGCTACACTTGTCTCTCTTCCAGACAGATGAAGACATGCTACCTTTAACTGACAGTTAAATTTGGCTGTCTTCTTCCTGTCACTTCTTATGAATTTGCTCCTGCAAACAGATAAATCCTCCAGAAACCTTGTGAGGGCCATATTCATACCTTTGACACATACAAATTAACTCATTGGGGGGAAATTTTGATGTTGCATGAAAGGTCCTTTGTCTTGAATTACATTAACTTTATTAGTGAAAATTATTGATGATGCATGTTTTGAAGAGTAATTTGTGTCAAATTTCAGAAGTCTTTAGGAATCTGATTTCTAATACAAAGTATGCATTGCAAGCCTGGTTGGATAAGTGTTCTTTTTGCCTAAAATCCTTGGGAGTGGGGCAGTTTGTGAGTGATCTCCTGCTGCTCTGTGCCCCATTGAGCCCAGCACCTGTGTCACCTGCTGTGTCATTAACCCTTCTGTGGGATTCCCCTTTGCTGCCCAACAGAGCAGTTTCATCAAGGCATCAGGATGTTGAAAGTTTTAAAACAGGAATATGCTGGAAGAGTGGAAGCTAGCATGATAAAAAGAGTGCTTCCTGCTCCTGTGCTGCAGTGCTGTAAAAGCCTGCACACTCACCTCAAGGAGAAAAAGGCTAGGAAGTGTATTGCAGAGTTGCCTGATACATCAGTCACTTCTCACAGAGACGAGCTGTAAGCCATGGAGGCACTTTTCTAATCCTCAGACTTTCTATATCATAAAACACAGGACCAGTTCTAGTCCTAAGAGGATCAAAGGGGCAGAGATCAACTTTCCCCTTGCAGCAAGTTAAGCCTTCACTGCCTCTGTCAAACTGCAACCTGAGCTCTGTCCTTTGGGCCCCTGGCCACCCATAGCATTGCCCCAATTAGGACCAAAGTAAGTAACGGGGAAAGAGAAACACCTCTCACATGTCCCCCCTCACAGAGCTGGTGGAAGTGCCTGACTCTACAAGTTCATTTTAATTGGCCTCTGCTTTCATCTCTCACTTTGCAGAAAAGAGAAGAATATGAACAGCTTTGGGGAAGGAGGGAGTTTGGAAGATTAAAATTCAGTGTTTAGATTTTGTCTAGAAGTAGTCCATATGGAGAGGGTTTTGTGAATACATATTCAGGGGGGTTTCAGTATTCTGCATTAAGACACCATACTTAGATCCACACTGAAACCAGCATGTCTTTAAACAACACCAAACCTAAACTGTAAGCTATTGGCAGTACCTCTTC
The DNA here is from genome assembly GCF_903797595.1 of Erithacus rubecula. Classification (NCBI taxonomy): domain Eukaryota; kingdom Metazoa; phylum Chordata; class Aves; order Passeriformes; family Muscicapidae; genus Erithacus; species Erithacus rubecula. The sequence goes on from NC_136685.1 coordinate 50,866,326, forward strand.
TGAGTTATTTGCCTGAATTATTTCTGCAGTAAATCTCCAGAAATGTCCACTTAAACAGTAACAGTCATAAATATCTCATGGAAGCCATAAAATACAACAGAATTTTGGAAGTCATAATTTTAATGGATAAAACTGTGCTATAAAAGAAGGGCCTCAGGGACTGAGGCTAAAGCAAAATTTATCTAAGCGAGCTGTGATGCTAATCCGTCTGCAAGTGATAAATTATCCTATGTCCCAGGTGTGACATAATATCCAAAGGGTGCGTAGTGATTAAGGACACAAAGGTATAGATGTGGCAGGGCTCCAAGAAAGCCCTGAGCAATTAGTGATGACTGGAAATTGTCAACAATTGCTCTGAATGTTTGATGGTTTCCTCTGCGCTCAGGTTTGCCGAGGCATACATTCCCCAGTGTCTGAGGCTGGGTCCTGAGGCATAGTGGCAGGACCTGGCTGGGCACTCATGTAGCTCTGAGCAGGATGCTTGCAGTCTTTTCAACAAGGTACTAAGGCACCCTTCCCAGGCTCCTGCTGAAGTCAGGGGTCAGGCCAACACTTAAGGGAAATAAAACAAAACAAAACAGAAAAAGGGAATGCTTATTTTAAAATACAATAACTAGAAATATTTCTGTTTGGTCAGAAGCAGAAAAAAAAAAAAAAAAACCACCCTTAAAAAAAACCCAAAACCTTTCTGTTCTAAAGAAAACAAAAGTAATTCTTGGAAATGCTGAATTGCATTGTGGTATCATTATAAACTGCTATGATTCTGAGAGGTCTTTCAGAGAGGCCAGCAGAGTCCCCATAAATTTACAGCAATAAAATGTTTAGACAGCAGGCAATCAGGGTGTGTTGGGCTGGATACCCAAATCAGTCCATATTGTTATACAAACTGATTATGTTTCAAACAGCAAAAATGGCGAGCTGTTAACAGGGTGTTTACATAACTTGGTGTCACTGGAGAAATGGGAGACAAACTCCTTAGATTCCCTTATTTGAAGGGAAGATGAACAGGATCCAGATGAACAGCTCACCCAGCGAAACCCCGAGCCCATGCACTGCAGGAGACACACTGCTCCCAGAACAGGCTGCTGCCTGGCCAGACAGTCCGGGTGAAAGCTTCATCTGACTGATAGTACACTCATTTCTGGAAGATGTTGACTGGATTACCAACATTATCCAGTGGGAGAGGGTGAGCAGCGATATTTGGGGTTGCTTTTGGCAGCAGAGAGTGTGTGGTATGAAGGATGATAAGAAAAAACCTTGGGTCTGCTCTGGTGCTCTGCTTCACACCCACACCCACACTGCCTTACACAGCCAGGTCCTACACAGCTCTGTGAAACCTTCCCTGTGCACCATGGCCCACAGGAGCCCCCTCAGTGACACAGGCTGGGAGCAGCACCTCGGTGCTCATCCTTGTTTTTCCCCGGAGCCATTGCCCACTTCTCCCCTCTAGCTACAGTGTGGGAGCAGGACAGCTGCAGCAATGCATGTGTGCATTGGCCCTCGCTGGCTACAGCTGGTCCTTACCACTCACACTCCCAAATCCACCTCTAACTAAAATATAGAAGAGCTACCAGCTTTTCTGGAACACATGAGAAAGGAAAGCTTGAACAGCACAGAGGTAGGACATAGCATATGATATCATGAACACAGAAAAACGTAACATTGCTTCACTGGATGGCTAGATGGGGAGCTGGCTCCCACACCAAACTGTGTCAGTTTAAACCCCTGTGACAACGTATTTTTCACACTTGCTGAAGGATTCAGAAATCCCAACAGAATTAGGGTGGCACAGTCATATTGAAAGTCACATTTGACCTTTGAGAGTTTCCCTCCAGCTGCCCATCAGCCAGTCATACCACACAGTTCAGCCTCTTGTCTCCTAAATCCCTGGGTCTCTTCTTCTGCCTTACCCATGTACAGGTGTGCTGACAGCCCAGTCAATGCCTGACTTACTGAAAATCTGGTAGCTTCTATTTTTCATATGCTTCTCTATTTGCTTCTGTCTGAAATAAGTCAGTCCCTATTTACAGCAGGATGCTCTATATCCAATTTGAAGGGTTTGGGGCTGTTTATTTGTCTAGCTATATCTTCCCAAACGAGGGTTCTGATTTCCATGCAATCACACACTGGCCCCTTCCCCAAGGAAAATGTTACCTATTGCATTGTTCTGCTCTTACACAAGTAAAATGACCTAAAAATTTTAAATTACTACAAGGTGATTCTCAAATGGACTTACCTGGCTGTTTCCCATCCTCCTGGGCTTTGACATCCTTATTCCTGCTGATTTCCAGTCGCTTAATGTGGATTCATTCACCCCTAGAGAAAATATCAACATTTGAAAAGTTGCTACCCTGGGCTGCATCCAAGGACTTGTGACCAGCAGTTTAAGGAAAGTTATTCTGGCTCTGCTTTTGTGAGACTCCAGCTGGAGTGCTGCACCCAGCTCTGGAGATGCAAACATAAGAATGTGGACCTGTTGGAGGACATCCAGAGCAGGGCCATGAAGATGATCACAGATCTGGAGCACCTCTCTCATGAAGACAGGCTAAGAGAGTTGGGGTTATTAAGACAGAGCAGAGAAGCTCCAGGGAGACCTTGCAGCAGGCTCCCAGTGCCTTTAGGGGCCCACAGGAGAGCTGTAGAGGGAGGGCAGGTAATGATAGGACAATGGAGAAGGGCTTTAAACTGAAAGAAGGAAGGTTTACTTTGGACACTAGGAAGAAATTCATCACTTATGAGGGTGGTGAGACACTGGAACTGGTTGCCCACAGAAGGTTGCCCCATCCCTTAAAGTGTTCAAGGCCAGGTAGGATGAGGCCTGAGAAACCAGGTCTAGTGCAAGGTGTCCTTTCCTACAGCAGGGGGTTGGAGCCAGGTTACCTTTAAGGTCCCTTCCAACTCAAACCATTCTATGATTTTATGATTCCTATTCTATACCATACATTATAAAAAGTTAGACATAACATTTAATTTAATTTATTTTCAATCCAGAAATGCTATGTGTAGACTGAAGTGAATGCATTTTTAACAAATATAAAATTTATCTGCTTTATAATGCAGCTATTAGATAGACTTGCTCCATTCAAAAAGATGAAGATGTAGGCTTTCTAAAGTCTGAATGTTTTGTTTCAGGAGGTGTAAGATAAATGAGTTTAAACTGTCGTTTCAGGATACCAATTTAATTTAAGATTTGGGCTACTGTGTTAATTAAAAAAGATAGGAGTTTAATTGCCTTAGAACAGAGTTCTTTTGTGTTCCCACAGGACAATTTATTTGAGTTATTGAGGGGCTGGTTGGCTTTGGCCAGTGACAGTAAACTTGTGCTGTAACTCGAGATCCAAGAAAGTGGATTTGCCTTCCCCAGATCCAATCTCTCCCAATGACCTACAAAGGGACTTTTTCCTTTTCTCTCCTGCAGTTTCTTCTTGCATGGCTGGGCTGAGAGCTCCCTGGGGACATGCACTGCTGTCAGACACCTACTCATTGCAGCTCCTGGCATGCTGGGGTTTCTGTTTACATGCTGCTGCAGTGGTAGCATTTAATAAATATAAACATTATTATAACTGGTGAGTATTGTAGAAAATCCCACACCTATCCTCTCCAAAGACTTTGAGAAAGAGAAGGAGAACACAAACCAGCTGCAACTGGAAACCACAAAAGGTTTGATCAGAGTTCATCTCTGAGATAGCACTACCAACCACGCTATTATAACCAACATTTGAACCCACAATGGCAAACAGAGCTGACATTTGTGCCCAGGAGAGGCTGCTAGCATGTCATGCACACATGAGCCATGTGGGTGTTCCTTCAGATTCTCACACGCTGGTTACAAAAGGCAAGTATCAAATCCAGGGTGATACCACCTCCCTGCTTCTGTCATGTAGATGTGGCAGGTGGCTGGTGTGGTTGGGTACGTAATGTTTGGATGTCTTCAGTTCTCCAAAATTAGCCATGAGGCTTCACTAAAAGACTTCCTGAACTGTAACATAAAAATAAAATGTCATGCATTCGCTATACAAAAAAGGAAACAAAAGAAAGGCTGCAGTTATAAATGTAATATGAGCTTGCTGAGATCCAGGCTGCCACAAGCATCAGTGCTGTAGGGTTTAATGTGCTCTGAAATAGAAACCATTAGCATCTCAGGTATAACAGCTCTAAATATACAGTGATTTTTAATTTTACCACAGAGGTCATGGTATAAACCATTAATGTATTTTAGCACATTTTAGAGGCAGTGGAAGGAAGAATGCAATGATCCTGCTCTCTGCCACAATCCCCATTTCTACCATGATCCCCATGGACACCATATGACAGAAGGGGATATAAATGGGGCAGAAGAATCCAGCCAAGCAGTTTTCACTCACTCCCTTTTTTTTGTTGTTGTTTTTGTTTTGTTTTTGTTTTTTAATTATCACAGCATATGACCCATCTCTCCTCCCAGGACACAGGCACTGGCAGCAGGATCAGCAAATGAGACATAAGCATTTGAGGGGTCCCTTTCTCCTTGAGAGCTCTGCAACTGCCTTTAATATTTCAGCAAGCTGGAATTATGCACAGTCAGAGGGCTGTGTTTCAGCACAAACAGTACTCTTGATCCCTGTGGTCCATTTTGCTGCTTCTCACAAAAGAGAGGAACAGAACAGTCCGTCAGGCAGATCCAAAAATGTCCCAGATCTGGTTCAAACTGATATACTCACCACTTAGAGTCAGACTTCAAATCTAGTCCAGAACTGTGCATTGTGAAAAATGTGGTGTTATAGTTTGGAGGAATGACTGTTCTGAAACCAGAACTCCCACTCAAATCCCACCTAGATGATAAAGTATCCAGACCATGGAACACGTCTTTTATTTGGCTACAAGAGCCCAGACAAATTTATTAAAAAACATGGGGAAACAAAATTGGTTTTGAGCTCTGCCATACCTATTTATTGAAGCTCAGATTTGGAACCTTTGTCAAATAAAGTCAGGTTAGTGTGTGGTACTACATATCCTAAATGGCGAAAAACAGTAAAATGAGAAAACTTTGGGGGTTAGCAAGGAACAGCTGTCACAAGAAAGAGGAGAGATATCGTTCGTCCATATTTTTCCTGTGTTGGACATAAGCAGCCTTCTTCACAGGGGGCATAACATGATGAGGTTTTTCTTCAAAAACTGAGTGAGTTTTCTGGTGCAGCTTTTTCCATAAACTCTTCCCATTTTCTACTTGTGAATCCTTTGTCCATTTCTGCCATCACTATTCCCCACAGCTCATCACCATGATGCCATTAGGCTGATCTCCATCAAATCTCCTTTCCTTTCCCCAGAGCAATTACAGACCTCATTCCACAGGTTCCTTTCTCATCTCCTCCAAACACAGATGCCAGTTCCTTTTTCTTTCCACCCCTCACATACACCTTTCAGTTTCTTTGCCTCTCCTACTCTGCTCTGAATTTGGACCTTTCCCTTCAGTTGATATATGCAATTCCCAGGTCCTCTCCAAAAAGATCTCAGAGAATAAGTATGGCTTTATGCTGCTCTCTTCCTTGATCATGTCCCTTGGATACCTGTATCCCCCTCTCTGTCCATCTGTATCCCTTTCCCCTCTTGTCCTCAGGACAGCCACAGTGGGCATGTTCTCTCCTGTGTGGGACACGTCCCCGTGCTTTATCCTCCATGCAGTACTGCCTTGGACTGCTCCTTCTCTGCATCTTCCTTCCACCAGCCCTTCTTCTGGGTATGTACATCTCACACCTTCTGGCTTCTGGTTTTCTTTCATCCTCTCCAGCCATCCTATTAAAGACACAAACAGGATTCTAAGAAGGTCATTTTCTTCTGTGATTTCCTTTAGTCTTCTGGCCCTGGATTAAGCTCCTCACTCACTAAAAACAGCTGACCTACAACTTCTGCTGCACTTTATCAACAGAATACAAGCTTGGGTGTCTTTGTACAGTGCTATACTACTACAGTGATGATTTCAAAGATAATTCACTGTTCAGTTCTTCAGTGCTGTCTTGGTATGTGATAGCTGAAGAGTATTTGGTACATGTCCATTTGCTTCTATTTTGTTTCATGGTGTTGCAGTCAGTAGTGTCATGTAAGCACACAGAGGGAAGCAGTACAGCACACAGTGAGTTTAGCACTCACACAGGTAAGTTGTGGGCCAAACTGCTACACATCACATTAACTGTGCCTATCTGACAACTCTGAACGGGGTATAAGTTAAAAATATACTCTGACTCTTCCCAGATATATTGTTTCTGTAATTTGCTAAAATGTACTTGAATATAAGTCTGGAGAAGCAAGAATATCTGAATTTAAAGACTTAAATAGAAGATTGCAAGGCAAGAAAAGGTAAAGTTGTCATGTGTAATGAAGATAAAGCACCTTTGCAATAAATTTAATTATGCAATAAAGTGCCAGTGTGGAGCGCAAGGAATTTGCTCAAGGTTCCCAAGGTAGGATTTCATTCATTTTATCTTGCATTCTTGGGCATTAGCAGCCGGACTTACGAGAGAAAAGATTAAAGTATGTATGGTACCCCCCTTCATTATTTGGCTTTAAAAGTGTACCAGAGACAATATATATGATTTGGTTAAGGCAAACTCTTCAGTTTAAAAATGCAGAAGCCAAGAAGAATTTATTTAAGGTATTGGTTTCTGCATAGCATATTCAAATGTAACTTTCAGCTTCTTCAAATAAAAATATCAGTGGTTTATGCCACTGCACACTTTTCCACAAGCACATTAATGCATGTCTTTTGTACTCTGGTTCAGTAAAACAGATGTAGATCTACCAGATAATTTATCTGTGTGGCAAATACGATTGTAAACTTGGTGATAATTCTTCTGTTTCATGTGTATTCAGTCAGCTGCTATGAACAGGGTGCTTGGGAAGGGCCATGCAGCACATACAGAAACGAGATCATAACCGAAATGGATGTGATTTTCCCTATTTGTGTGATTTTCAACCACAAGATAACCATCGGCCTGTATACATTTTTTGGCAGTATGACTAACATTTTATGCTGATATATCATAGAATCATAGAATTACAGAATAGTTTGGGCTGGCAAGGGCTTTTAAAGGTCATCTAGTCCAACACCCCTGAAACAAGCAGGCTGCTATAAGGTCTCCCTGGAACCTTCTCCTCTCCAGGGTGATGTCCCAGGAAATTCAGCCCACTTTTCCTTAGGAGCACTTGTAAATATTCCCCTGAGAAGGCAGAAGTAGTCTCAGTATCTTCCTTGACACAGTCCTTTGAGATGCAGCCCCTTCTGTTGCCTGTTATGTTGGGCATTCCAGAAAGCAATCAGGTGGTCTATGGGCATCCCACATTTTGTTCTGCATTTGGCCTGCAAACTGGTGGTGTTCTGCTGTACAATCTTGTGGCTTGCTATATACAGATTTGGGCTTGGCTTGCACTCACTGTGGTCTAAAGTCATGTAGGAAAGATTAGAACTAGAGTCTCAAGTCAGAAGATGGTTAAGAGCCCTATGGAAGGTTTCTCATGGAAGGAGAATAAGCTGTCCCCCACAATCATCTCTAAAGAAGGGATTACCTGTTTTCATTTACCACTGAGACTAATCCAAGTATTTCTCTGAGATGTTTTTGTGGCTAATATACATAGTATTGTGAGAAATGCTGTAAGTTGTGGTCGAATTCTCTTCTCAGCGATGCCCTTGTAAGGCTCAAATGACTGCTTTTTGCTGAAGGAGTAATCAGGTTTTACACTGTGATAACTGAGTGCAGAATTTACCCCAGTGGTTGAATGTCTTTGTCCCGATGAAAAAACTAAACATAGTCAAAGCAAAGCAATATAAATGAGTATTCCTCATAGGTGCACTTATTTATATTGGTAAAAACTGTCCTTATTAAATCATAATTTTGGCCCTTTATCCTACACTGGCCTAAAGCGGTAAAGCAGGTAAAACATGCTGATTTTCAAGGTGATACCCCTGAGATTGTAATGCTCATAGAGAAGACTTTTGAGGAGCTTCTACCTGTGCTCCAGAGCAGCAGAAACCTGGGCTGAGCACTGAGGGTCTAAGGGACTGCATGGCTGTGGGAGGCAGCCAGGTCTGCAAGTAAGACAGGATCAGAGGAAGACCCTGGAGGCTGCAGGCAGGGCAGAGCCATGGATCAGTTCTGCTTCATAGCTGAAACTGGGAGTGATTTCATTAGGTTCATGGCAAGTTCAGCTGGGCATTAATTACCTGTCCCCTTTAGAAGGTCTGTATATGCTCTGTAGTCTCTTTCCAAGATCCCATCTTCTGGGCACCCAGGAAAGGGTTTGCTGCAAAAATGTGGTGAAACCAATGTCTTTTTTGGTTTTGTGTCAGACATGGTATTTGTCCATATAGTAAGGAAAGCCCTATGACACATGGTATATTTGGCAGCTCTTACACTGTTGTGTAGAAATTGGGAACTGTACTAAACTGCACATCCAGGCTCTGTTTTGATGCACAGCTGGGACCAGGTTCTCCCGACCCCATATAAAAAGAAGTTATCCTCTATGATTTTACTTCTGTTGCACAGAGAAACTATCCTTCTCCTGAGGTATCCTGCTGAGTGTGTTCAGAAAGTAATTTAGAACTAGGATCAGAGTAGGATTTTGGCAATAGTATGTTTCCTGCAGAACATGACTCACAACATGAGGATCATTCAGCTTTCAGTGTCCAGCCTCTGAAACTCATTGACAAAGACCTGTGAACCATAAATGTCTGTATAGTTTGGAAGATGTAGGTCTTTACAGAGTCATAGATTGGACTTTTGGATGGCTGTGCATCAACAGCTGAAAAAAGAGTTCTCAGTCAATAATAGCATGGTTCCTGTGTTCCCTCATCACTAAAAATTGTTAGTGGGAGATGTATCACAGGTGTTATATCTTCCATAGTGGAATATAACTCAGCTATTATGCAGGCTACAGGTTGGAGTGGTTAGGTTATACAACTTTCAAGAGTATATAAAAAATGTCTAAAGGCTTATTTATACTTTATATCAGGAAAAAAATGATATATATAAAAGGTATCCATTCCTCTGTTTTAAGCTCTTCCTGTTCCAGATGTCATACTCTCTCTCTCTCTCTCTCTCTCTCTCCAGCTGACAACATAGATTTTTTGGCAAATTTAATAGTCTTTTTGCATTCCTGCTTGTTTCCCAAAGGTGGACTTGACCTTTGTGGAGGAGAGGTACACAGCACAATAGTGCTTGCTGTGCAGGCATGCTTCCTGTGTAAGCAACATACTTACTCGAGACCATGCACGCTTTAAGTTTTGTCACAGGACTGCTAAGGTCAGAGGTAAAGCTTGCACACCATGCTGTTTGCAAAACATCTCAGGGTGACTAGAAATGTGCTGCTGCAGCCATACTATACCCTATGGAGCCACGAAGATTTGCTTCTAGGGAGTTAGCTCTGCTTAGAAAAAGAACTTGAGCTGACCATTGTGTAGTAAATTACACATTCTTTCCAGTGTCAACCTCGTACTTTGGTTTTCCCTTGGCACCTCTGATAATTTCACAGGCCATGACCTGTTTGTGTATCTCGTGTAGAGGACTGGTTTTACTACAGATGTTAAAATGGCATCATACTGACTAGGAAGTTTAGACACATGTTCTTTACAACTTATCTGTGTACCTGCTTTTTTCAATGTGTACATCCTTGCAGCATGAGGAGTGCCAGGGATACTCGTGGGACAGCACAGCACAGTGCTCAGCAACCAGCACAAAACAGCCCTTTTTGGGTGTGGTGGCTCTGCTGAAATCCTACCATTTTGCTAAAGTGTTCTTTCAAAAACCTTCACAATCTGACCCAAAACCTGCTGGGAAGCTCTTCAAGGTTTTGCATCAGAACACCTCAATCTGGTTGTGATTAATTGTGTGTAGGTGAATGTGCAGTGTGGTACCTTTGAGAAAAGTCAAGGTACCATAAAAGAACATTCCTATCTATTAGGTAGAAGGCAGGATCAGCTGACTGAATTCCAAGGAGTTGCAGTAAAGCATGATTATATTCACAGACCTGTTTCATGGCTCTGTGTTTCCATACTAGATTTAAGGAGGAAAAAATGTGGTGTATGAATCCAAACATTTATAATTCAGAGAAATCTCTTTTCAAAATTCCCTGTCAGAAAATTGGCAAAATTCTGCCTGTATGGACTTTTTGTATATAACACAGTGCAATAATATGAAATGTTGACTTAGGAGAAGAGAGACAGGTTCCATGAAATTGCTCTGCAGAAATATAGGTATTTGCATAGAAATCAATTGAATAGGTCTCTTTGGAGCTTTTGTCTTTTCCTCTTCGTCCTGCTTGACTTGAGCACGTACTCCCAGTTATTCAGGGAGTGTTACCATATTGCTTTTACATTAGTTTGCATCATGAAAAAAAAAAGAAAAATAGTTTTCATGAATTCAGAACATATTTTGTGCAGAAATTTTTTTTCCTTCCCCTTCACAGTGGGAAAGCACGTTGAGTTTTGAGGGTGTTCAAACAGCTTTAACAGAGCTGATGCTGAGGCAGAATCAGAGTTTATATATAGCAGCTGGGAGCAGCTAGGGAAAGCAGCACACGTGCCCCAGAGGGACAAGAACAGAGGTACCCAGAAGCATCATAAATTAGCATAGTGTGATGACGTATGAGAAAAAGGCACCGTACTAAGGAGTGAAATTGCTGTTGCGATGAATGTTTATTTTTAGAGTTACAAAAGGTATGTTTTAGAGACTATTAGTCAAAAAAAAAAAAAAGGAAGGGGGATTTCGTTCAACATCTAACCACATGCTTGTGCCTGCAATTCAGGGAAACAAGGAGAGCATTGGATTTCACAGATAGCACCACAGACAGCTATTAAGGCCTAATCCAGTGTCACATTTCTGCTTAGTGCTGGCTAACTACCAGCCCAATTTGCTGTCTTCTCTCTCCCTGTGTTTCTTCATTGTTTCAAGCCATGCAGAGACTTATCCTAATAATGGGTCAACCCTCAGCCAAATGTGTTCAATTGAAGGCCACCATGGGAGAATGGCAGGATATTGTCTTTCCAACAGCAAGTGAATTTCAGGCAGCTTAAGGCGGTATCCATTTCACTATAATGCTGGTTTATGTTACAGCCCTTTTCAAAGTTCTAATTGCCCTGTACTGCTGACATTTATAGACATCCCCGACTCTAAATGAAAACACAACACTGAGGTCAGGAGGAGGTTCTGGGACAGCAAAGATCCCAGGTGAGGCCAAAGGAGGAAATTACTTCAAAACTTCCAAATGCCAAACGTGTTGTGGTGGGGGGAGGACAAAAGAGAGAAGAAAACCCAGAGGTGAGGGACACCCTGTTCACAGCCTGAAAGGGATGGATGGATGGATGGATGCCTGATAGTGGCTCTCACTTACCCACACATTCAACACCTCCAGCACAGCTAATCCTCTCTCTCCTCAGTTTCTCTCCCCTAGGTATAAAGCTTTTAAAGTATTTATTCATCTGGATGTTTGTGACTCTATTTTGGCTCAGCTCTTCATCTGTGTTAAATTGGGTGAGCTCCAGCAAAGTCAGTGACTTTATGCCAGCTGGGAAAATGTCCCATTGGAGAGGGAAAGTGCTCTGACTATTGCAGAGACAAAATTAACAGAGCTTCCTTCTTCTGTCCAGGCATCCTCATCTGAGGGAAACTGATTTAGCAACAATGGTAGGAAATACTGCTACACAGGTTGGCCCTTGCTTTGGATTGCACTGCACAACCTATCAGCCACAATGTGAGGCAAACTCTGAGTTAAAGGGACAAGGTGAAGAAATAAGCCATGTCTCTCACTCATGCAAAGATCTGTTTAAGGGGTAGGCTTTGCTTTCTTTGTATTACTCCTGTGGTGTAAATAGCTCCATTTTTCCAGGGTAAAAATATCTTGAAAGAACAAAAGAGAAGGGATTCTACTGTGGTTTTGTGGACTGTTATTTGTTCCCTTCTTTCTGCAACTGCTCTTACACATTTCTAAGGGAATTGAAGCCTGGCTTGTGCTCCCAGCTTTTTTGACATCCCTGGGGCCAAAGCAGATGGGTCAGGGTGACAGAAATCAGGGTTAGTATTCAGGAACATGGTTTCTTCATTCAGCCTCTTCAAAAGATGCCTATACCCCATCCTACACAAGAGAAACTTGCATCAGGGAAAAATGATGAGGAAGAAACTCTGCAGAGCTACAGCCTTGGCAACCAGTGAGAATATATTAAAATATATTTAATATTTTTGAATTAGTTCATTGAGATACAGTCAAATTTATACATAATTCTTTATTTCTGGGATAACAGACTGATATTACTAATATTATATGGCAGTAAAGCCATATTCTAACCATAGTCTGCCGTGTGCTGGTCTTCAGTCCTGTGGTTTATCCTGTCCATAGATACTCTTCTACACCTTTTCTGGTGTCTGGCAAACTACCTAGTGGATGTGTGCCAGCCATTATGCAAGATATTCAATTGCTGTATGGTGACAGGTTAGAGTACTAAGACAAGTTATTTAGGTTGCTAATGATGATAATGATCCAAATCAATCTCCAGTGCCTTTTAGTATGAGATGAGTGACAAAACACTTATGAAAATCCTGTGATAAATGTCTTAATGTGTTTGATTCAGTTATTCATACATATTAGTATCACTCCAGAGACCTTACCTTGTCTGAGAGAGGGTATCTGCTATAGAGGACTGGCAGATAAGAATAGGATCTCCAAGAGAATCATACATTTCTGAACCACAGCATGAATATCTTTATGATAGGGGCAGGGGAAAGGAGGGCATTCCCATATATGCAGGAGAATTGAGCCCTGGATGTCTGACAATGCCTATACATCTGACCTCTCCTGCAGGAAAAGTTCACTTGTTCTTTGTTGAAAAGAAGCATTGCTGCTACATAGCCAGCCAGTAAAATTCAGAGGACATCTAATCATTTCAGTAGGACTATTTTAATGTGCCACACTTAAGCAAAGGACATGGCAAGATTCCTCTCCCTGGGATGGTTGCAACTACACAGAATCAAAGAATTGAATATCACTTACTTGTGACAAGAAAAGACAATGAGGAGAAACTCAAATTCTTCTCACTTGGTGCTTCAATTGCCTCAATTTTTAAAAATGCAGTTCAAGCTTTAAACAACAGCCCGTTAATACAATGAAGTATCAGACCTCAGTGAATTTTAGGATGCTGTAAAGTGAACCTGGACCTAAAGCAGGTATTTCTCCCTAAGTTTGTGTCTATCTCCAAGCACTGACATAGGATATTGAAGTTCCTGTTTACAGAGAGGACAGTGGAGCCCCATGGTACTGGTGTGCTACTTTGTACACTGGAATGTTGGTGTGGAAGGGACTCCTGAGCAGAATGCACAGGACAGTCCTTCTCCTTCACTCCTGCAACTGCTCCTCACTGACAGAGCTGAGACCGAAAACTTGCTTTTCTTCCAGCCTCCACTCTTGTGTCAAGGTTAGTCAAGGTTGTGTTGTGTCAAGCTCTTGGTGGCTTTTCTGCTGACACCTTGGGAGGCCTGGGCTGCAACAGTCTTGTCCAGCTTCACTTTCTGCTTGATCCATCCTTGTCCTATAACATGGGAAAATCCAGAGAGAGGAAAAGCAGAGGAAAATCTATTTCCCTTGTATTCATGCAGCAACCCATCTTTGGCTCTTTTCAGAGTTATGACAAACTGAGTATCTATTATCAGTAGACCCAGTAACTACAAACAAATTCACCTCTTATTTTATTTTATTTTTCTGAGAACTATATTTCTACCAAAAATTGTCCAACTCAAATTTATTACCAGAGTATAAATAACATTTTCTATCTCCTCTTTCTCCTCTTAATTTCTACCCAGTGCCAATGCTGTCTCAGGAGGAAGAATGTTGTACTGATGTGGTGTGCCAGTTCCCTTAAGCCCTTGGTAGATTTTGAGGCTTTTACTCACAAAAAATAGGTATCTTCAAAAATGCATTTAACTTAAAAATATATATGAATGGGAAGCCTGTTTCAAATATAGCTCCTTGTTCTCACACTGTCATTTCTGAGCTGAAACTCTGATCTATGTTTCCACTGTTTTCAGATTTCATCTTGTTTAAGAGAGTATTTGGTATGTAGCACAACATTCAGCCAACACTTCATTACATTTTGGGATCCAATTACTCATGCAGGGTTTTGGTTTTGTTTTTTTGTAACTTGGTGTAAGTTTCCTTTTCCTGATGGGGTTTTGTTTTGATTCCCTTCAGTCTGCAATGTCCTGCAAGTATTTAGTGTTATTTTTTAAATTGTGGTGGAGATATGGAATAATTATTTCCTTTTTAACAAATCTGGAAAAGAACCAAATCCAGATGAAATGCATCTCCAAGATTTTTGAGTGAAAGCAACATTAAAGGCTATCTAATTAGACCTACAGTAATAACATCACCATCCTTGTTACGGGACATATATGTATATAAAAGCTTGTGATCTGCTGAGTTAGGAAGTTAGCAAGCTGGAGGGTCTACCACAATTTCTGAGTGCCCAATCAGCTACACCACATATTACACACACCATGGAAATTATAACCTACTCCATAGTTTTTGTGTAATCAATTTGGAATGACCAGATCTGGTCTCAAAACAAGACTTCCAGGATGCAAAAACCACAGATCTGAACAAAGCCACAACTCCCTATATGCAAACCATCACATTTTTATATAGTACAGTGAATCTAAAGAATTTAAAACAAGATGCAGAAAATCTGAAATGCCAGCAAACTAGTTGTGCTGTTTGCCTATGACCACAGAAAATGACTCTGAATGTCTTATACAGCTTGCAACTTTTTTAAAGAACATTTAATGGATACATAGGAGTTACCATCTAAGAATCCAGGCATAGAGCCTCACCAAATCCTAGCATCTCTTCTGCTTGTAGTTGCTTGGCTCCTGAATTCCAACACAATCTTCAAATTATAAACTTCTTTACTCTTTGAAACATTGATCTGTGTCTGCGAATTTGAAGTAACATCTGTTTTTAAGAATTTCAATTATTTTGCTCAGCACTGATGTAAATTGTTGGGGTTTGGGTAAGAAGTTTGTTTTTAGTTTCCCCCCTCCACTGCATCCATTTGTCATTTTATGCAAGTTTTGATGTTTTTATTAGTCTTGGCAAAAGCCAGAAAATTGAATATCTTTAATAAGAAAGTCTAGACATTTTGGAATACTCATGCTGGCATGATGGGCCAGTTCTATTCAAACAGAGGTATAAGGCAGCATCTTATTTTGTAAAAGCCCCATTTATTCTACCACTTTTCCATTGCCTTGCTTCATTTTTCATTAATATGGTGAAGTTAATGAAGTAAAAAAGAACACCAGAGGAAAAATTTGTACCAGGCATTGCAAAGTCTGTTTTCAAAATATATTTTGAACTTTATTTCTGTTTAATACTCATATCATTCCAGTGAGAGATGTGGCAATAAGATCTGGTGGGCTTGTTTTAATAAATTGACAGGGCAGCAAACTGACAATTATTCTAGGTAGTTGAATAAAAATATGTCTGCCAATATCCTTGGTTCTTCAGGCATAGGTAAGAATTTTGTCATTTTCCCCTCTAGCACACATTGAGCATAGACATGATGATGCCTGACCGTGGTGATTCCATACTCTAAGAATAGGAACAATGCTTGCTCTGGAAGAGGTGTATTTCTTTACTGCAACTGGCCCCCACATTTTTGAGGCCAAATTTTCAATATTAAAAATTCAACCAATTCACATCACGCTAACAGTAACCCTAATTTTAGGCCAGTGAGAGCAGTCATAAATATTCCAAGTTTCTTAAGGTCATAAAACTCTAGTCATTTGACACAGCATGTATCAGTCCCCAAGCTGCCCATTTTTGCTCCCCTTTACAGCCATCTAGGAAGAAAACAAAAATGTTTACCATGACTGCTTTTTTTTATGACACTTTTTAAAATTGACCAAATTCCTTCTTCAAGGAGGCACAAGAGTATATAGAAAGTAGCTGATAGTTGTCTTCATTTTATTGTTCAAATATGACCCACAGAGTCAGCTGGGGGGAGGGTCCTGGAAGGGAAATACTTTTCAGACAGAGGTAGCTGAAGCTCTGATCTGAATGGAGAGGCTGCATAACTGTGTGGCCACAGCTGCTTGATGTAATACAGGAGCACATATTGCCCAGATTGATGGCTCAGAGAACTAAAACTGGCTCCTCTCACCTCTGTGATAAATCCATGCTTGCAAGTTATGGCTGCTTCAGATCAGAGAAATAAAAGATGGGGAGCTACAAGTGTCTGGTTAGAGAAATAGCCAAGTAATGTGAATCAGCTTACAACTCAGATATGTCAGTTTTGACACACAATAGCACAGTGTGTATAGGCCTTTTCTAAACTCCAGGAAAATGTTCTGCTATCTGTTGAGCCCAGTGAAAGAGGTCTGGATTCTCTGCAACCCTCCTGTTATCATGGAAGCATTTAAACACCTTACCTCTTATCTCCATCGTGTTCTGAATCAAAATGACAGGGTGAATGATCTGAAACTTTAAGCCATTAGTCTAGAGTTATTAAAAAAGTATTTGTGGATGGAGTCAATAAAGAAACAGTTTTACTACTTTGTAGGAAAACAAGACGACGGAAATGGCACAAGATTTTCTTTAGTGTGTGATCAATACTGGGCCAAATAGTGGTTAAATCCAAATCATGTTTTTCTCTATCCTGCAGCTTTTTTATAGAAATCAACACATTTCCTGAGCACTAACAGGAGTTTCTGATGGTTCACTGTTCTCAGACAAAAACAATTGCCCAAGGTTGGGAACCCAATGGTCCTGTCCTTGGGGCAGAGCTGTCAAGAATTAAGAGAATTTGCAGAACACTTCTTTGTTTTACTGGAAGTGTCTCAAATTCATTGCATTTTCAAGAAAACAAATGCACACATTACACAGAGAAGTTCTGCCATCAGGAAAATATTGACTGGATGCATTCATGGTAAAGAACAAAAGTGTAAATATAAACAAAACCCTGCCAAAGAAAGGCATTTAAACATTTTGAAGAATGTACTCAGAGTAAAACCTCTACATAACCACTTGGTCACAAGTGATTCAAAATACAAATTTAATCTCGAATTTTTCTGGTGCTGAAGTTGAACAATCTTGTTCTGGTTTTCTGATGTGTCCTGCTGTACCAATCACACAGCTTAATACAGTACAAACCTCTGTCAGATGAGAACAGAAATTCCACCCACAGAAATTATCAAATCCAGAATGCAGTGTTTGCATAGCTCTATCTATCATAACTCTATCTATCCATATATGTGTTTATTACTCCCTAAGCACTTGCAAGGCATAAGAAATAAACAGAGTCAAATAGTCCACCACAGCACATTGCTCTATCAAACAAGATGTGTTTATCAAACAGAAACATATTTAAGAACTGCAGCTTAAGTAGATGCATTATTTAGTGGTGAATTTCCTGGGTGGGCTGGTGGGGACCTAAGAAGGTCCTAAAGTTCCTCTTGTACCAGAACCCTGAGTGGTGTTTCCCAGTGTAGCATCTATACCAATGACCATTTGCTCCCATCATATCTGTTCCCAGCACTGTCATGTCTCCTCTTTGCCCAGACAATTCCTCTTACCATGCATAGAGATCCCTCCTGTATAATTTTCAGTCTACAAAAGGAAGTACTCTAAGGAGATGGTCCACATGTAACCCATACATTTTGAAATTTTTGTATCATGGGTAGCATCTATTCATTGTGGGTGGGAAGGAGTGGGGGGGGGTCTGAATTATAGCAACACAAGCTCAATTACACTTTATGTGAGCTCCCCTTCTATGGAAATATATGTGGAAAGATGTGAAGGCAGTACATGCCACTTTGCCTATGCCTGGAAACAGTTGTGCTTTCACTCATCCCCCCTAACTTTAGACATCTGTCAATGGCAGTGAACTTTTCTCTCTCCACTGACAGAAAAAGAAATTTAGAAAGTCTGCCCGTAACTTAAGCAGCATTGCCAGCAATCTGAAATAGGTGGGATGATTCTAACTTTCTGTGGGGTCCTGCCATGGTCCATCTCCCTTTGAATGTCTAGAAGCAGCTTCAGTAACGAGACATTTTAATCACTGAAATTGCTCTTGCTGAGCCCAGGATTGCACACTGCACTGTACCCATTTGTTCGTGGTGGTTAATGCTGAGAATGAGCCTAGCAGGTAACCTTGCAGGGCACTTCATGATCATGTACCTTGGACATGTATCCTAGCTTTCACACTGACACAGTAGCTAATTATAAAAACAAATTGTAAGCCTATCTGTTTGCCCTTGCCTGTTGCCAAGTAATGTTTAGTTTGATGTGGGACAATAGTATCAAAATGCCTGAACCAAGGTTGATATATAATAAGAGAATGATGCTAAGAGAATACAATTCCAATAAGTAACTTTCCTCATAAGGAAAAGAATCAGAAAGCTATAAACAGTTCTACCATTTTACATGCTTTTTTACTTCAGCCTTAGCTTGTATGTCAGAGGATAAATTTAATTTCATGCAATAAAATTAGGATTATCATTTCAGCTTCTTCAACATTTGTTCCAAACGAAGAAATATGTAACTGTCTTTATTAAGTTAGAAAACTTCAATAATTTCTTGAGGGCTATATGTCCAGCCCTGAAAGATCAGGTGAACTTTTTTTGTTTGTAAAAATCACAAAGTTAGTATGATATAAACTATGCAAGTGACGCTATCTGCTTACTTTGTGATTCTGAACCAGCCAATGACTACAGCTATGCATAGTTTTACATATTCTGACCTTCAAGTTGTCAGTGAAAAGATGCAGCTAATGCATAACCAATTGCAGATTCACATCTTAATCATTATCACAACACAACAGAGATCCTTTTAACCTTCGTACATATTTGCAACTTGTGATAACCTGACTAAAATTAACACGCTTTCTAAGGCATTGGGAAGGAAACAAAAATGAAGCCTTACTCAGAATACATATTTATATTTTTCACTTTAGGATTTTATTTGTATTTTTCTCTTTAGACTTTCTGAGTAAAGTTGAATCCACCACCTCTAAAATTTCTGAAACTTTTTCCAAGTTTAACCATTTATTTCTACATGTGTTATATTCAGGTTTGCATCCTATATCCACAAGTTTTTTAATTGAGACTCTTAGATTTGAGTTGGCATTTCTATTAATGCTGCTCTCTGACAACATCCTAATGTGGAACCTTTTGCTTCTTAAATTCTTCTTGGTTGCCCAAACCCAGGCAAATATTGGAATTAGCTGGCCATAGCTAAAATTCCTAAATTTCTTTCAGCTGACATTATCATATTCTTTTTGAAGTTCTAAGAATTATGAATCCTTTTTATTTCCTTTGCTCAGTAGAGAAAGAAAATCTCTGTGGCTGAGAATCAAGTCACAAGCACCATGACTTCAAAACATGCAAGCAAACAAACAAAAAGCAGGAAAGCATTTATTTTCTTCATCCTCTCCAATTCATAATTGTTCCAACTCTTTATGGCTTGGTATTTCCACCCAACTTCTGGAGGCATTTTTGTGTCTCGTGTCTTCAACACTTTCTCTGGTTGTCTCTGCCTGTAAAGAGAAGAAGCTTGGCTTTTGGTTTATCAGCTAAGTCCCTGATGAAAGTGAAAATACTTTCCTGCTGTGGTGGAGAAAGAGTGCTTGCAATGGCCTGACCTGTTCTGACAGCTCTCTGTGTTTATTAACTTGCCTGAAACTTTTGTTTTGGGATGTCAGCCATTAATCTCAATCAATGCTGAATTTTTATAGAAGACCTCTGGAAAATAGTTTTCTACTAGTTCTATAACAAAATATTTACCTTTCATATAGAAAAATCTGAAAGAAAACAGTTTTTATATGTTAATATTTTGCTAACATTATGCATTATTGGACTTTGTTTAATCACAACCCTAATTTAAATTAAAATCTGGCTCCTCATTGTGACCAGAAGAAAAAATGCCTTCACTTGCACCATATTAAGTCCAAAGACACAATAGCAGGTTTGGGAGACAGTACAGTCTGTTTCTGGATAGCAGATGCTCAGTAGTGTAATCATTATTCATTGGCTGCAGGGATTTTCAGGCAGACTGCCAAACAGCCCATGTGCCACATTTCTTAAAGGTAGGATTTTAATTGGGAAAGGGCGAGATCATGTGTGATTTTCTATGCAGTTCTTGACAAGTAGTATTTTACATTAAGTGCTGTGCCATTTTTTCACGTGCAGGAAGCTTAGGAGAATGTGATCTGCCTCTCCAACAACTACACATTAACCTATAAAAACTACAGAACACAACTGTTCCTAAGAAGAGAGGAAAACTGGGAAATTATTGACACTAGGCTGCAGTTTAGGCCCTTAGGTAAGAATATGCAAAATGCACATACCCATCATGCAGACCAAGTAATATGTTCATGAATACATTCCTCCCCCAAGGCAAAGTGCTCTTACCAGGCACTTCTCATCTCTACCTAGACCTGCATTTTCTTCTACATTTTGTACAATAATACCCTACCTTTATGCCAGTGGATGAAACACAGATTGAAAGATGTTTAATTCCAGGATTTGATGGGCAAGATTTGGATCTTCTAAACCTTATCTAAGATTTATCAGTTTTCCAGATCACCAGATGGTTAGATTTTGATGTGCAGATATAGGATGTAGCCCTATAGGGATAAAACTATAGAAATTGTCTCAGAAAAGATAAAATACAATAAAAAGATTAATGCATTTCTTCACTGCAATCTTGAAATGTGCAATTTGCACATTTGAATGTCTGAACAAATAAATCTAGCTTTTAGCTGTCTTCAGGTTTGTAAGACTTGATTTCAGCACCTCCAAATGAAAATATCATCTAGGTATATAAATGTCTTAATAGGCACCTAGTTGGGCTTCCTCTTACTCCATGTGTGTGTCATCAGTGTAGATGTACATCTGAGCTGAGCACCCAACTCTTCTTTCAGACAGTTAGAGGAAGAGGCTGCTAGAAGATGTTTATCATGTCTTCCTGAAGTAGAATTTTAAAGTAGATCTGTTAACCACACCCCCAAAAAAGTGTCCTTTCTATTCGTTGGTTTGAGTTTTCTTTATTTAATGTGTTGGCAGTAAAGAGAAGATAGGGATTTATTCCTCATGTAGATATCCATCTTGTGGATACCACACACAACTTGCATGCTAACCCACAGAGCTAATGAAAAACAACCAGGTTTAAAAGCTGGAAGCAAGAGGGACGTGGTATGAGGACAGAGTTGGACTGGTAATACATTAATGCAGCCTGGTTCTGCCCTCCTTCATGGTCTTCAGCATCACAGAGCAAGCAAGAGAGAAAAACACATTTTTCTGATGTGCTGCAGTTGCCCAGCTTTGCCTACACTAGCTGACTGGAACTAAGACTGAGCTTGCTCGCAGACTGCTGGGATGAGCCATCCCTGAATGTGGCAGGAGTGACACAGAGGGTACCAGCATTTCACCTGCATTGCAATGCAGCCACAGAGTCCTGCAGGAGCTGCTGCCACCTCTTGTGCTTGCACCCACCTCTGAGGGCACCCTTTTCACCATCCATCTTCCATCTGTCTTATGCTTCACCATCTTAGGAAGATTTTGTGATATATCACCAGAGGTTGAGATGACTATGTCAAGAAGTATTGCTAGAAATAATGAAGTAGAAATTAGAACAAACAGAATAAGTACATGGGAAAAAAAGTTTCCTAAAGCTTCCTAACAGTGAATTCTCAACAGGCATGAAAGGAAAGAAGCTCATTATTTACAGGCATTTTCCTCTGTGTCTTCTAACCTGACTTTCAGAGGCACTACACAGCAGACAGTCACAATGCACTCACAGATTGACAGATCTGTTTATGATCAAAAGGCGTGAGAGCCCATGACACTTCTGAAAATACCTCTGCAGGTGGTTTGCTGCTTTAATAACTTTATATATCTGTCACTTTGCTCCACCTTCTTTAACCTTACCTGCTCAACTGTCTTCACAAGATCTCCTATGTTACTCCACAAAGTTGCCAAATATGAACATAAATATCCTGACTTTCACACTCACTCCCTCTCTACCTTATCCATCCCTTTTAGAAAACCTGGCTGTTGATATCAGTTTAAATTATATAGACCAAATCTGCTAAGTTTTCAAATGGTATTTTATGAGTAGGTATCATCCTCCTCCCAACTGGAGGACATTTTGGTTTTCCTTTTCCTTGTGCATCCTGATTGTTAAGATTGGGGTAAACGAAAAAATCCCTATAGTTTTATATCTGGTCTGAATATTAGACAGCTTTTTCCATTTCTGATTTCTGTGATTTTCATACTTATGAGTTGAAATACAGACTCCACTGAGGATGAAGCTCCCACTGAATTCCAGGAGCTAGGCTCTTATGTGTAGGGTCTAAGGAGAACTTTTTAGTTCTTGAAAGTCCTAAGTGTTATTTGAGGAATTTCCAGCTGCCATAAAAGCTATTGTTGTATTCTTAGTACTGCAAGAACATTTCCATTTCAGAAGAGATCTGTACAAATGTAAGCATTTCTTTAAGTCTTCTTTTCTGCTTCTTCTTGTCCTTAACAATAGATAACTTCCACTGATCAGCCTGAGACTTAAAAACTTGTTAGCTTACAGATGGGTAAGTAAACCTTAATGAAATCAAGGATTGGGTCTTCAAGTCTATGCTGCCTGTCAGGGCTTTTATGTTGATATTTCCTGCTACTCACAGCTGACAGCCTGAAGTGAGAATCCCAGACCCCACTGGTCTGCCCCTCTGGTCTACAGCTACAAAGGGAACAAGGGAGATTTGCAGGGAATTGGGAGAAGCCAACTTGTCCCACTCAGGTGTATCCAGTGCTGCTACAATGACATGTAGAAAATGGGTGAATAAATGTTCCATCTCCATGCTGAACTCCCTTCTCAGCACCACTGAGACCTTCTGGATGGTGTCCCTCTGGGTCTCATTTCTTTCCCTATCTGAAAGGAAAAAAAATGACACCACTCTCTTGTGTTCCTACAATTCTTTTTTGATTTTTTGTTTGTTTGCTTGTGCGTGGTTTTTTTGTTTTGTTTTGGTTTTTTTTTATTTTGGAGGGGGGAGAACAAATGAGGGGAATGCATAATTTAGCTGGCAACAGATTAAGTTTTCATTTTAGTAATTAAATATTCATGAGCAGGGTAAGAAGGAACTACTGTGAGTGCACTTGTGCAGTTTAGAGCTCTTTGATGATGGAGAGTGAGAACCTTCTTGGGGCAGGAGAATATTTAATGATGCTCACACTCTTGAATGCCATCACACACCACACATTCTCTGGAAGGGGCAAGGAGGACTGTTATAATTTCCAGCAGTCATGAGAGGGAATGGCTAAAGACACTGCTTTGCATAGTCCTGGTTTGCATAGGCATTTTCTCACCTTTGGGTGAAGAAGGCAAAGCAATGTCCAGCCTGTGGATCCCAGAATCTCTTAGATCATCAATTACTTGGACTTTCTGGACTTTCTGATTTTCTCAAGGTACATACTATTCTTGTAGTGTTTCCCTTTTCACAACTGCAGCAGGCACTGGAGTATTTCCAGTCCATCCTCTGATGATGGAATGTTCAAACATCCACTTCTGGAAGGACGTGGATATTGCATGGACCATCATAGGTTTCGAAAGGAAGGAAAGGCTTACCACCATACTTTCCTCACCATGTTTCCTCATTTGTGTCCAGATTTCCACTTTAATCCATGCTACCTGGGTAGTCTTGGCCATATAGCCAAATTTGGCTCCCAAGAAGTACCAAATGCCTAAAGCAGGTCAAAAAGGTTGGGTGTGCCGAGTCAGCTTAGTTTGCAATTAAAAAGAACAAAAAATAAATGTGCAACAAGGGTGACAGGTTGTCACAGCACAGCACAGCACAGCATGATTGTGTTTGCTGCTGGTTTCATCCAGAAAGCATAATTTGGCTGGACTCCTTTCCACATCATCTGCATGGCAATGTCACTTACTGTCCTTTCATCACTATCTGATGTGGTTGATATCTGCACAGTTTCATTCCTGCAAAACACAAGTTGCTTATGCCATTGATTTTTGTGCAAGACACTTTTCCATGTTCTTTCATTTTTTAATTCATTCTCTTCTTTGCTTGCCTTGAATGTTCCCATGTGGTTATAATTGCCTTTAGTGAATCTATGTTCCTTAAGAGAAGCATAAAAGTCAGCATGCTGGCACAGCCCACACCAGACAGATTGTAAAGTTGTGTTCAAGTCTGTTGAGGTTTCTTTCTTTATTGACAGAATTGGAGAACAAGCTCTGAAAAGAGCAAAACTAACTTCAGAAAAACCTAGTTCTGCCCTGCAAATGTCAATTTAGTGTGCCATTTTTGTCATCTTATATGTGATATATAAGGTTTGATTAAAAACTTTCACAGAGCAATATGAACAACAGATTATATTAATATCATTAATAATATATGATTATATACTCCCAAAGTGTTGGGAGTTGTTTCCGTTTAGTTTTCCACTTCATAAAAATGATCATTGTTGTCTGGGTTTTTTTCAGACATTGAAGCCTCCTGAAAAACCTTTAGACAATGGTTGACTCTACCAACCATAAAGCAAAGCATAAATCTTTCAATTTGAGGCAGAAGAGACTGTGTTGTGAAGAAAAGAATCTTCTGTGGTAACCAGCTTTCACCTATATTTCCCAAGATAAACAACTGCAATATTATGGGGTTTTGATGCCTCTAAATTTATTCCCCTTCCTTAGGTATTTAACATGAGATATATGAACTGATCAAAATGATACAGACTCAACAACCTTCTCTGTGTTATACAATAATAAAACTAAAATGCATTTGGTTATCACCATACAAATTATCAATAAGTCAGTCATTGTCTTGAATGGATTTATACCAATTTGGGTGAGCTGCAAGTCTGGCCAAACAAGAATAAGTTCTCTTCTCTGGGGAAATTCCTTGGCATGAGTTCTTCCCATATTCTAAGAATAAGAAATTAGTTGTGTGTGTTTAAAAGAGCAAAGAAAAAAAAATCGTGGAAGCAAATAGCTCTTCCCCACAAAAGCTTACAGACTGAATATCCTGAGAGGGAGTTTTTGAGATACTAGCAGTAAAATTGCATGTGACAGAAGAAATATTTTTTACCAGAATGATCAGCAAGAAAAGAACCAAAATGATGTCTGGAAGTAACAGAAAGCAGAACTGCCAAGGAAGATTTTTGCCCTATAACAGACTGATTTCCAGAAAGAAGGCAGAGCTAAAGAGTTATACTTTATGCAAATAAGTCAAGAAAGTAGAAACAAACAAATTAAATTGCATTAATGCTAAATATAAATAAATCCCATGTTTATATTTGGATGCTGAAAAAGCTACTGACACTTAAATGAAAAATTAAGATTTTTTTCCTCTGCTCTGAATACCTCAGTACTTTAGAGAATTGCATAGAAAGCCCTTGAAACAAGAAAGCGAACCCTGTCAGTGCTGAATGGATTGATATTTATTGGAGAGAACTAGGGTCACACTACTAAACAGAATTACATTTTCTATGGTGGGTTTAGTAGCCAAACAGAAGAGAATACATTGGAAATGTATAGTGTACTTGTCAGCTAGACTGTGGTTTTCTGAATACTTCCAAACTATAGACATAGAAAAAAGCTTCCAGGAAGTAAAATCTCACTATACTTCCCAAAAAACCCAGACAAAATATGGAGAGATATTTATGAAAGGCTTAGATTTCACTCTTCTGTGTATTAGTGTTTGGACTGCATACATATAAGAAAGCTCAAAGAATGTATATCTTATAGACTAACATGACATATTTTTTGCAGTGAATTATGATATGGAAAAGTTTTGCCAATCTATGTGCAGAAAAGTTTTCTGTGGTGGAATCAAGATTGTCTGGGAGAGCATTTGGCTTCCTTTACTGTGAGATTGTCCCTTCCTTGAGATCCCCCTTTCCACTACAAACTTGTCATATTCTGCAGCAAAGGAACCAGGAATTCCAATGAATAAAAACTGTGTTCTTGTCACATGATTGTGTTTCAATCTCAGGATATATATGAGGCCTTACTTAACCTTCTGATCTGGTCTAGCAAAAAGAGGAGGAAAGGAAAGAGTTAAAAATGAAACAATTTAATGAAACTAGATTAAATTAAAGAGAAAGGGTAAATTGGAACATTAGCTAGAATTCCCAGCTTCTTCTTTAAAAATAAATGAATGGAAGAAAGACCCTGAGATTAGCTCAGCTGGTTAGAATGTGGTGCTAATAATGACAATGTTTGTGGGTTCAATCCCCACAATTAAGAGCTGATGTTCTTTGAGAATCCATTTCAGTTCTGAATATTCTGTGATTCTGTGAAAGCAGCCACAAGTCTGTGAAAATTTTGAGTTTTTCTTTCTTTGCTAATTTTTTTTTTTTTTTAATTGGGATAACATCAGAATAGTTTGATTTATAGTATGGACTCATCAGAAGCTTTTATTGGCCTGCCTGAGAGAGTCATGAGCTTCAGAGCAGGATGACAAGGTGCAGTGAGGTTATGAGTGCAAGGAAAGAAAACAAAGAACCCGTATCTTTGCCATCAGAATTTTTGCTCATTTGCTTACATTGAATTACAATGTAATTGTCCTGAGAAAATATTCTAACTACACATTTTCTGAAAAAGCTGAATTTTGTATTGTTGCTTGTAATTAAAGCAACAATACTGAGCATTGTATCAAGCATTTCCAGAGCTATAAGTAAATTCATGCACAACCTTCTATAAAATTTGGGATCACCTATTCTAAATTAATCCATTCTTGCTCTAATGAAAAAAGCTGGGGAAAAAAAATGAGTACTTATCCTTTATAATAAATGTAGAATTCATATTAGTAGATTTAAATTAGAACTGAAACAAATTTATTTTTTCATTTCCTACAAATTACATTATCCTAAAATATCATGATGCTTATTCTGACAAAATGTCACATGAAAAGTGCAAGAAAATTTTTGAAGCGCTTACTAAAACTTGAGGTTTAGTACATGACAAACCTCAGCGGAATCTTTAATTTGTGCAAACCTAACAAATCAGTTGTGACGCATGCAACAAATAGATATTTCATGAGATTCAATGAGACTTCCTGAGCTACTTCTGTAATTAAAGGAAAGATAAGTGCTAAGTGGTGTTCTCAGATATATTTATACAAATCTGGAATGATTCCAGTTTAAGCCAACCAAATTAGTTTAGCTTCCTAAAGACACTCTGATGTAATTGCTATCATCACTCAATATTAATACTGTCCACAATCTGCAAGCCTCTTCTAAAGAAATTAATTCATACAAATCTATATGCAAGTGGAAAAAGTTTTTGAGGCTTACATGTAATCATTTTCCTCTCTCAATTGTGAAGTTTTCCTCCATTGTATCATGGTCATGCTTAGCATACCAAGAGATATTAGTAATGACTGTTAAAGTATCCTGTCATTAAAACAAAAATACAAAACTGACATGACATTTGACAGGATTACTGTTGCAAGAAGAGAATTACAAAATGCAAGAAGCTGAAAGTATGATCACTTTCTGTACTTCTTCGTATTAACTTTATTGGATATTAATCTTTCTATACTGTTTCCAACACAGGGAATTATGTGGGAGAGACTGTCAAGTGTGTTTTCTGTCTACTTTTAATTGGCTTCCATTGATGCCCATGAATTCAGACATTCACTTTAATAGCAGATTTTGTTCAACATTAGGCATGTTTGGAAACTGCTTCTGCAAGTTACTAGTGATTGGGAAAAAATGTTTTCCTCAGGCTGAGCCCTCCTTTGGTTAAGTATTGCCTCAAAATAGATCCCACAGTGGGACAAATGTGTTTGTTGCTTAGATATGGTCTGCCAGATTTTCATGTGGAATATTTCAAGCCGAGAAGGGAGGATGACCTGTACTGTGCAAGTTCTTCATGGGCGTTTAACACCCACAGTTTGAAACCCTATCTCTGTTTATTTTCTCAAATGAAAACTGAGAGCATGTTTCTGGGTCCTAGGTTTGGACCAGACCTCCCTGCCAGTGAGGCCTGGCAGGAATGACTGAATAAGCAACCGTTTTGGGTCACGCTGAAGTAACCCCGGTTTGCTGGCTGGAAAGAGCAGCCAGAACTTGCAGTTGCTCCTGGGCTGGCTGACAACTGAAGCCTGTTGTTGCTAGCCCTTCCCCTGACCTTCAGCTTGACTTTTGGCTACTGACTTTGTTTTGGTCCCTGAACCCAGATCCTCATACTAAACACTGATTTGGACTGTGTGTGTCCTATTGCTTAAACAAAGGTCATGTGACAGGCTTTTCAAGTGTGGAGAGTAAATCTTAAGATTCCCATGTCTTTGCAGAGTGTATCAGGACAGGCCACCCCTAGTGAATTTAGTGCAGGTGTTCCCTGGTATCTGGGTTAGCTGAGTGTGGATTTGAACAGCTACTGCAGAAAGCCATCCTCTCATTACTGCAACCAGATGTACACACCTCACATGAGGTGCTAGGACTCATAAGGACACATCCTGTGGCTCACAGGGCAGTATAAGGTGGCACTACCCTGAATTGCTTTCATTATGTGCTGGGAAAGACCCTGTTCCTTTCCAGATACCTATGCTGAAGTGCTCACAGCCCACCAACTTAGCAACATTTCCTTCCTATTTGTTATGTTACATATTTCTGTCTAGGATTTTTTCTCTAACAGATGGTAAGACACAGACTCTACAGACCTGTTCTCATTGTTGACATTAATCCAGCTTTCATTTCAGAGCCTCAGAGCATATTTTGAGACACGAGGTGTACAGTAGGGGAAACTGGCATCTGAAGAAGGCAGCTTGGCTTTGTTAAGGAGGTCACAGGGATTACAAGTGGATACAGCAGGTTTTAATAACTACAGCATTTCCTCATGCTGAATGTCAATATTGGAACAGAGTGCCAAAACTGCATTGCCATGCTTTCTGGGGTAGACTTTAAACAGTTGCATGAGGGGCATGCTCCAACCCAGACAAGGATGCACAAATCAGAAAAAACCCATCAAGCCAGAAATAGGTGGTTGTTTTTTTAAACCTATCCCTATAAAATGACCTTCAGATGGGCAAAGCTTTGTGGTTTAATGCTGCCAGTTGCGAAGGACTGGCAGTAGTGGCAGGAAAGTCATTGCTGTTGTATTGGTACAATTGAAGACTTCTAAAATTCCTGAAATTCCCACAAAATTCAAATTTCTGGACCTCCGTGTGGTTTGTTGAGCTGGATGTTGTTAGAGAAAAGAGGCAACAGAGTAACAATCCATTACTAGTCTACTGACATACTTGAAGTCTGAATTGGCACTAGAAGAGCTGAACTTAGCTCAGAGGAGGCTTTTAATAGGAGCATATCTACCTGTTTGTGGGCCTCTTTTAAGCTTCGGTGACAGAATACAATGAAGACTGGGAAATACCTGTGTCACAAAAAAGAATGCTAGGACCTCGTTCTTCAACACAGCACCTAGAAATGTCTGCTACAAAAAAATTGCCCAGCACCACTGTGCAAGCAGGCTTTGAAATCTAGGCTAATAGGAGCAGGATGTTAAGTGAGGTTGCAGGAACCCTATTCATTACAAGCTGCTGTGCACTTTGCAAGTGCCTGGGGCTTAATTAAAGTGATCTCAAGTCATCTAATAGACTAAATTTCCTCTGAAATCTCAAGTAAGTTTAAAAACTCCAAGAATCTATAGATCAATGTACCTATAGTAGGACATTCTGCAATTTCACTTGCAAGATGTGGGATTTCTATCACTAATGCCTTCATTGTGCTCCATTGGATACTGTAAAGTACTTTTTATATTTTTGATTATGTGGTTTCCCTACTTAGAGGCTGCCCTGAGACCCACTTGCTATGGACCAAAAGTGAAACAGAGAAAATGGAGGTTCTACACTCAACTAAAGCTTTGTGTAGAAAATCTCAGTTTAGCTCAGAGAATATTTTACACCTGAATAAGTGATTTGTCAGAACTAGGAAAGATCTGGAGCTGTTAATAGCCCCATAATAAGAATAAGGACAGTGGTCTCTGGATTGCTGTGTGGATGGCTTTTCTCTGTTGGCCTTTCCAGTTTGGTCTTCCTTCTTATCCATTCAGGGGTCAAAGAATCCCAGTTTGGGATTGTCTTGACTGACACCTGCTTAATTTTCTCTGTCCCAATGCTGCTAATTGCCATTCCAACTCTACTTATCTTTCTGTCTCTATCTTAGTTTCAGTAGATTCCATTTTGCAGAATGGAAATGAAATTTCTTCTTATGGAAATGGTAATTGGTCCAGCTCATCATAGTGTAGACAGGTTCTTAGTGAGCTACTAGATCAAAATACTGTTTGGGCTTATGGACACCAGGTATATTAGGTGCAACAGATTTGCAGGGACATTCTGGAGCAATTCCAAGGGCAAGACAGTGCAGACAGATTATTAAGAACAGTTCTGAGGAAGTCTTGGATGAAGTTCAAATCACTGAAATGATTAATGCATTTCAGATTTGGCCAGGAAGCAGCAGTAAGCCTTCATTTCCAGCAGAAGGGCACCAACCATTAAACTGTGAGTTCTCTTTGACACATCACTTTTTACCAACTTCACTGTTGCAGGAATTTAATCACTGGTTACTTTTACTATCCAGGCAAATGGCTATGTGAGGTTTGGGCACAGATAAGATGATTTGTTTCCTATGTCCAAAATATGTTTGCTACAGGCTGGGTTTGCTGCTAAGTAGACAAACCACATCTGAAGCACTAATGCTCTCATAAACTGACTTCTGCTTTCTGATCATTTCTTTTAAACACAGCTTCTATTCAGCATCAAAAAATATTAGCACTTTTCAGAGAAACTAGATCCCTCAGCTTTGACACATGATTTAGCACCCTGATCATTACACAACACATGGTTTCAAAGTGTCTTTTGCAGTTTTAAACGTGTGATGTTACTTGAACTATACTGTCTTTTTCATGGACTGCCCTGGGAATTTTATTGTACATATTTTCGATCAGATTTTTTTACACTTGAGTATAATTTTCTCAAATAGCAGGAACCATTGAAACACTACATGAAAAGGCATTCTGCAGTGTGGACTAAGCAGGTGAAACTTTCCTGGCCTGTACAGAGAGGTATGGTGAAGTCACAAGTATTTTGAAATGGATCTGTCTTACCCCATTTTTGACATTTGGAGATAATCTGAAAAAAAGTACAACACAAATGCCACGACTTCTGGGGAGCAAGAAGTTCCTTTTTGCCTTTTAAATTTCTTCCTTTGGTATCCTGAGACATTTATGGGAAGCAAAGTCTTCACAAAGACAAATTGAGCACTTCTGAGGTAGCACTTGCTTGTGTCAGTATGGAGTTTTCCATGGGCAAAGGAGTGGGTGAGGGCGTTTAGTTAGCCATGGGGTGCCTTCTTTGATCCAGCTCACCACAGGCCCACATAAGTGCTAGTAACAGCACTAGGGAGGGCTGTGGCAGTGGAAGACTAAGCCCACAGGACAGCATGAGAGCTCCACTTTCAGCAGCATATTGGATTCTTACCAGATTCAAATGATCCTGGAGGTATGACATGAGTAATACTCGTGGCTGACAGCCACTAGAAAAGCCAAATCAGCACAGCCCATGCTTATTGCTGAATCAACTGCTTTCTTACAACTTCAGAAACACAAAGCTGTGCTGCCTGCCAGCAATGAGAAAGAGTGAATGTGGACCAGAAGCTTCAGCCTGTGAGAGGAACTGAAGATCTGTGGTGTCCCCTGTGTATCACAGGAAGAGGAGGCAGATATAAGGCTTGGTGGGAACAGAGCCCTTTTTTGGATGGACAAGTGCTGACAGGGATTTCTCTTTGACAGAATGTTCCTGCACTGACTATCTTGATTGTTCATCTCTCCCAGTGGCAAGATATATGGATCCACAGCACAGTGCAACTTCAGGAAACCTTGAATCCTCGCTTCTGCCAGGGTGGCATTGCCTCATGGCACACACCAACCCTTGGCAATGGCCTGACTTGAGCTATCTGAAAGACAGCTGCATACTTCACAGCTGTGAACTGGGGGTTTCCAACAAAAGCTGAGTTTCTTGAAGCCACTTGTTCATGTCATCTCTGCTCGCTTTGGCCAGACAAAGGAAACAATGATGCTTCCAGAAAAAATCCCATTTCCTAGGAGTGTGTTGTTCCCACCAATTTCAGTAACACAGCCAGTGCTAAATAAAAGGCAGAATTTATTCCTACCTACCCTAATTTGCTCAGGTACTATTTCCAAGACTATTCCAAAGCAAATAGATCAGGGGTACCTGCCAAAATATCAACCTCTTTCCCCTTGTTATTACTCCCTGGTGTGCCTTTGTTGTAGGAGGAGTAGGTTCATAAGAGTCCACTGCACGACCTTAACCAGCTGAGGAGGGGATATGGTGCCCTGGGGGCTAGCTCCAGCCATCCAAGCTTTTCTGCAGACATTAACACTAATTGGCCATGAAAATGAAAGACACAACTATTCTGAAATGCAGCATAGGGAGATGAGCAAACCACCATGGGCTGATTCAAACCCACTGCTGCAGATCTACAGAATAAAAGCAAATCTCACCTTGTGGGTGAAAGGAAGTAATGGTATCACTGTTAGTGGTATTTTACAAGACCAAGAGATCCGTGTTGCAAAGGCTTGGCCAGAAGATATTCTTGCTTTTTCTGGAGACTAAAAAATCTGGTTTAAAATCACACAAGAATCCAAAGCACAATGTATTAAATATAAAATTCTGAAACTCAGCACAAGGTGTTGTTAGTTTGCAATCATGTCTGTCACATGACAGTCTAATCTCAGCTGATTTTACCTTTTTCAAGCAAGGTAAAGACCATGGATCTACGACAGGGAAACTTGGAAAAAAATTGGGATTTGAGTCACAATAGTAAATTCTAATTATCAAAATAAGCCCAGGCACTTTTGAAACATTATTGCCTGACCCTTGGAATTTTTTTTTTTTTTTGCTCTAAAACTTGTTTTCTACTCATACTGTTTTATCCTCTTCTGCTCTTTTTCAATAAGGCACTTATCACTATCACCAGTATGACCTGGTGGTTTGTTTCTCAATGGGAGGGTTGTGCCACTGCAGGCAGATGGCATGAGATGATTCATTATAACATAAGGTATTATGGGGTTCATAAGATAGCAGTCAAATCAATGAAATCATCATCTGGTTAAAGCAGAAAGCAAATAATATGTGAAATAAATTTTAAGCCAGCAGAAAGAAAATTCAGTGCTGTCATCACCCCTATTACCTGTACAGAAACAGCACATTTTCCACTGGATCTTCTTGCCACCCACCTCATAAAATCATGTGCCTGCTGACTAGTGCTATCATAAAGCAGAATTTAAACATGCTACAGTAGAATGTGCAGAGAAAACAATCAAAGGTTTTCAAAGTTTTTTGGACTGGATTTCAGGGGCAGCAAAAAGGCTTTGCTCATGAGGGAAGTGTTCTTTGATATAAATAGCTTTATATCTCTGGAGTTTCTTCCCACCTACATAACTATTTCTCTGCTGTTGAGGACTCTTACTGTTCCATGAGGAATCCAAAATCTGGGTAATGGGTTTTAATTGTGGGAGAACTACCATGTAATAGAGTGGCAGCTATTTTTATTATGCTTTGGTGTAATTTTTCTTTTCCCAAGGGGTGTCACAGGATGATTGCAGGGCTGGAATTTTCCCAGATAATGTAAAAGTCCTGACAAAATGAGGCAGAGGATCAACATAGTGAGAAGCACTGAGATACTGACCACAATGTCTGCCTGGAACTGGAGCCAGTTCCTGCCTCTCTGCTCCCTTCCAAGCTCCTCCTGTGCCTGGCTATGGCTGCACAATGATAACACCGGATCTCAGTCCTCCCAGCTCAACTAGATATGAACATTTTATCCAGATAAAATGTGTGCAACCCTTATTCCTGCACATGAACACATTATTTGGAGTTTGTTGATGTTATCCTTTCAAGGTAGCAACCACAGGATGAGCAATGCAAGAGCCACATAAACCTAGCTGATGGGGAAATAAGCCAACACAATCAACTCAACAAATTGATACTAGCAAAATGAGCTTATTCACTAGTAAGGTTAATCACTATTTTTTGCATTATGTTTTTCTGGTACCTCTTGATCTGGTAGGGAGAGCCTTAGGTGAACACCAACCTCAAGCCAATTACTGCAGTTCTCAAGTCATTAATAAAGCCTTTGGACCCCAATATGCC
Source organism: Erithacus rubecula (assembly GCF_903797595.1). NCBI lineage: Eukaryota > Metazoa > Chordata > Aves > Passeriformes > Muscicapidae > Erithacus > Erithacus rubecula. The sequence goes on from NC_136685.1 coordinate 50,900,503, forward strand.
AGGAGTGCATAACAGAGATCTTCCTTTTGTCCCTTCAGGGAATCAGAATTAGCTTGTCAAGGTTTATTAGCCTGGATGACATTGAAAATTGGTCTTGGAAGCAGCATAGTGACTTACACATCACAAAGACTTCATAAATACTGCTAGATTAAAAGTAGTAATGCATGGGTCTGCTCTGGAGTTTCTGCACCCATGGCTGGCTAATTGAAAATCTAGATAAATGATGTACAGATAAAGGCTGGTGAGGTCAGAAATACCTACTTCATTTATCAGCAATCTCTATCTTCTTATTCATCAATTTCTTGATAATTCCTCTCCCTTCTCCAGTTTTGTGCCTTTCTAGTTCAGGATTGTGGAGCACAGTGCAATGTCTTTGGCATACTGGAGAAAGAGAGGGAAAGCCAGCCATACTTAATGTCAAGAAGTGTCCTTCCTAAAAAAAAAATAAAAATTAAAAAAAAAAAAAAGATTATTTTCGTATGTGCTGTGTTAGATTGGTCTGCATTCTTCTGGAAGGAGAGGTCAAACCTACAGGCCAGATGCTGCCTGCAAGCCTCTAGCATCCTCATTCCATAAGACAGAGCAGTGTGGAAAGACAAAAACTTACTAAGATTTGGGTGTTGAAACAAATCCCCCTGCATCCCACAGTAAAGATTTTTTAAAGTCCTGCACTGATTTTGCATTGGCAGCAATGAGGGCTGTTTCCTCTATAGTTTTGCCCTGGAAATGGCAGCTATCATCCAGCCAGACCTCATGTCCTTACAGTACTTCAGAGCACTCTCAGTGCCTCATGGCACTATGAGTGACAGCACCAGAAATGAGATAGGCAGCAGAGTGCAGAGCCACTTCTCCCAGACTCATTTACTTGGGTCCTGTGCCATACCAATGTGGTGACTCTCTTTCTGCTCCTGGAGAAACCTCATCCAATGCCAGCCCAGACATTTGGCACCAAATCTCAGATCTGTATGAACTGTGCTATTTGTGAATGGTAAATATCAGTCCATATTTCTAATTCCCTTTACTACTTATGTGTTGACTGAAAACAAGGGAGGATTGACCATAGGTGCCAGTAGAAGTTGGGTTCACGTCTCTGAACCTGGAGTTTGGTGCACCTAGCAAAGTTTCTTGTCTGTTAATTTCTCTCATATTTCTTCTTCTCTCCTTCTTTCTTCTTCCAGCAGGAACAGATCTTCTCGTGTAGGCAGAAAGCCACCTGCAAGAGACACCAATGTCATTTGCTCATGGAGTTTGGAAGGCTGGCTATGTGATCTGCTTCTAGACACAGCACCAGCCACCAATAAGATCACTGAAATCTCCTACCAGCCTGGAGTGTCTTAGCAGCTCATATTTCTTAGATCCTGGGTTTTCGCAGCACACATTCATTTTTTACCAAGGCAGATTATTTTCTCCACAACCGCTGAAAATGTGTCTGTGCCCAGTGATGCTCAGTGCCATTATACCACTTAACACGCCTCTTGTGGGGTTTGGCAGCAATAAAGGCCTCAAAGCTGAAGGGATATGCTTAGAACATCGTTTGTGTGAGAGCCTCACTGGTTTACTGCCTCTCTGAGGAGGAAATCAGCGACCACACAACAAGCCCAGATGAAGGAGCAGTCTGGAGGAGGACTGTCACCAAAGCCTTCTTACCCCTGATGACAGTAACGTGACTCATGTGCTCTTGAACCTGGGAAAAGCCAACCTTGTGAAAACCTCTGAGAAATTCAGAAGTGGTGACAGTGTTTTGTTGCATGGAATGCCAGCACAGCAAACTCATCTTGTAAAATGTTCCAACTTTGTGATTTTTAGCTACATGCTCCTAGAAAGCATCAACCACACATCACCAGGGACAGGCTTCCCATTCCTCTGTTGCAAAGGCAAAAGTAGGTAACTTGCATGTGATTTATAGGCAAAACTCATCTAGTTAGAGTGCAACACATACCCTGTGCCAGCAGTAGTAAATCCAAGCTCCCTGTGCTCTCAAGGGAATGTTCCATGCAGTAGCCTGAAAAACATGTGCAATGTCTTTGAAAATCCTGTGTTTAGGGTTGGTAGAAAATTTCTCATCACCATCCTGTATGCCTACCTGCCTGTGCTGAGAGTCTACAACAGCAACAACTGCAAAAATTCCCTGGAATCAGACTTTACATCAGACTACCCAAATCGCTTTTGCATATATTCAGAAGGTTAAAAAGCTTATCTCTGTATATAAAAGCTGCTTTACCAGAGTGGGGAGAAAAAAGAGAGGTGATCATATATAGCATTGAAATGACACTTCAGTTGCAGAAATGAAATGTTTGAAATATCATTCCAGAACTTTGGAAGCAAAATGGGTCAAATAAGCAGGTAAGTTGCTGAAGACAGCAGTGAAAGGTACTCAAGAAAAGGAGGAATTCAGCTGCCTGTCATCAATTTTTTGTTGTTTTCACTTTTATTTGTGGAAATGAGTTTAAAAATTTTTCAGCTCTGAATAGAAAAAGGAGTTCATCCCTTGCCATCTGAATAACTCTTAAAAGGGCAGAGGGAAACATGGGAGGTGAATGACTTTCCCGAAGTCAAGCTGTGGGATGGCAGAAGAGCTAAGGGGGAAGCAGATCCCCACGGTGCAGTGTTGAGCATCCTGACCTCCACCACCTCCAGCAGGCAGGCTGCAGCAGGGAAGGTCATCCTCAGGATGAACAGGCAGCAGGGCAGCTGCCTCCCATCCTCCCTCAACAAAATATCTGACCCTGCTGGGTTCAGAGGCTGCTGCCTTTGCTTGTGGTCCAGCAGTGAGAGTTTCTTTCTCTGTTTGCACAGAACAGTCTCCTAAGTACAGTCTTCTGGGAAGATAAAATAGACATCACTCTATAAAGCAATAGCATTAGCCCCCAGGCAGGTCAATATAACCACCTCTGCAGAGGGGAAGAATTCAACTTCTCTCAGAAATCTGGGAGATGGCAGGTGTTAGCCTCTTTAATAGCAGTAATAAAAATAATTACATCTGTTAATATTAGGTATCTGATTTCCAGTGTTGAACAGGAAAAGTGCAATACCTGCCATTTTAAATTAGTCTGTCGTGTTTTCATTCCTTCCTCACCCCTGGGATTTCAAAAATCTTGATGAAATATGTGTTCACTCTTCAAATATTTCCTGAGGCCAGTGAGGTCCATATGTTCTTAGGAGCAAGTTTTTCACTCTGTGGGCTGTTCCTCATGACATTTAAATGTTCTGAGTTGTATATATGCACAAAGCTAGAAGATGATGGGGTTTTCCCCTCACAAATATTAAGCTGTATTTATAATGCAGTTTTAAGGCAGCAAGATAGTAATATAATATTTTATAAAGATTAGGCAGAGCACTTCAATGTTTGCATTGTGGTTTCAGCCATGACTCCTAAATTGCAGTGTCATTGTCAAGGTAAGAATGAGATTTTATTTAAACTGCTGCTGAACATATGGTGTTATTTATGTCCCAGACATCCACAGAAGAAAGAATTTTCTAAGTCTAATTTAAGCTGTTAGCGAGTAGACAGCAAAAAGATGAGACCTCACTGTTTTTACTAGCGAACAGTGCTGGTTTAGATTAAAATAGTTAAGGAAAATACTTTTTTTTGGAGGAAAAAAATTCTGCACGGATTTGTACAGAAACCATGACTAATGAAGGTGTAGATCTGTAACCTTCCTCTGCTGTCAGATCTTGCCCATGACATCATCTTGGATTGTCCTCAGCTACCCACTGTACATCACATCCCATGACCTTTCCCTCTATCAGTAATTTTTGATGAAAGTATTATTTGAGGAGGTTGGGGCAGGTTGTGTGTCACAGGCAACTAACATGTCTCTATTCATCTCTGCATGTGCTGAAAATCATGTGCTCTTTTGCTTATATGGAAGATGAAATTGAGCTGGAGTCAAATTCCAGGTTAACTTTACTGCTAAGTAGTGGCAAATGATATAGGAGGCTTTGATTTAGAGCACTCTGGAGATTCTAGCTTTTACAAAAAACAGGAACTGAGAGAGTACTTTAGAAAAGAGGCTTATTTTCAAAACAATTTGAATGTATTTCAGGCTCCTCTTTTCTTTCCTCACCTTCCCAGTACCAAGTTAGGACAAAGAGGAGAAGATGAAAGCCACTGTGCATATAGCAAGCAAAGACCTGATTGTCATAACTGAAACTCCTTGGGATGAATCCCATGAACAGAATGCAGCTTCTGATAGCTACAGGCTGTTCAGGAAGGACAGGAGAGGAAGGAGGGGAAAATGGGTTGCCCTCTACATCCAGAAATGGATAAAGAGTGAAGAGCTGCCTCTGGAGAGCAGCAGACTGAAAGCTTCTGGGTGAGAAACAGAGACAACAAAGTAAACCTTGTGTCTGTCTACTACAGGGCAAGAGTGCAAGAGCTCTTAATCCCCATGCACAAGAAATTGGATAAGAGTAGCAAGGGACTGGCATGGCTGAGTAGAGACCTGCTGGCCAAATTAAAGGGAAAGAAGCAAATGTGCAGGTAGGGGAATCAGGGACAGGCACCCTGGGATAAGTATAGGGATGCTGCTCAGTTGTGCAGGGATGGGGTCAGGGAGGTCTAGATGCAGGTGGGGTTGTGTTTGGAAAGGCATACAAGGAATGGCAAAAAGGGATGCTACCAGGAAATTAAGACCAAAGAAAGCATACCCCCAAGATGGACAAGACTAACAAACTAGTAACAATTGTCAAGAAGAAAGCTGAGGTACAAACCAACTTTTTTTCTCCAACGTCCAGTTACAGATGGTGTCCCTCAGGGACTCATGCTGGGACCAGCACTGTTCAATGTCTTCATCAATGACATAGACACTGGGATTGAGTGCACCCTCACCAAGTTTGACTACATCAAGCTGAGCAATGTGATTGACATGTCGGAAGGACAGAATGCCATCCAGAGGGACCTGGAGAAGCCCAAGGAGTGTGCCCCTTGGAACTCCTTGTTCAGCTAAACCAAGTTCCAGATGCTGCATCTGGGTTGAAGCAATCCCAAACAGAAACACAGAATGAATTGAGAGCAACTTGCTAAGAAGGACTTGGGAATACTGGTGAACAAAAAATTGTACATGACCTGGCAATGTGAGCTTGAAGAGGAAAAAAGCCAACTGTATCCTGGGTTACATCCAAAGCAATGTGGCCAGCAGGTCAAGGGAGGTGATTCAGCCTCTCTACTCAGCTCTGGTGAGACCCACCCTGGAGTACTGTGTCCAACTTTGGAGCCCTCAGCACAGGAAAGACCTCTTGGAGGAGATCCAAAGGAGAGCCATGAAGATGATCAGAGGGCTGGAGCATCTCTCCTATGGAAACAGGCTGATAGAGTTGGGATTATTCAGCCTGGAGAAAAGGATAATCCAGCCTTTCAGTATTTGAAAACAATTTATAAGAAAGATGGAGACAAACTTCTTAGCAGGGCCTGTTGCAATAGGGCATGAGGCAATGGTTTTAAAATAAAAAATGGGTATATTTAGAAAAGATATAAAGATGACATCTTTTATGTTGAGAGAGGTGAAGTGTTGGAACAGGTTGCCAGAGCTGAAGGGAGGGGGCTTCAGGTTGCTCAGAAGTCACCAGAGGAAGTTAAGGCTAGACATTCAGAAGAATTTCTTCAAAGAGATGGTTGTTGAACATTGGGATGTACTGCCCAGGGAGGTAGTGAAGTCACCATCCCTGGAGTTGTTCAAGGCACGACTGGACCTAGCCCTTAGTGCCATGTTGACAAGGTGGTGATCAGTCAAGACTGGACTTGATGATATAGAGGTCTTTTCCAACCTAAATGAATCTGTGATTCATAGATGTGGTAGATGCCTTATCCCTGGAAACCACCAAGACAAGGGATGGGGATGGGGCCCTGTGCAAACTGGTCTAGTTGCAGGTGTCCATGCTAATTGCAGAGGGTTTTGTCTAGATAACATTTAGAGGTCCTTTCCAACCCAAGTTATTCTGTAATTCTGTGATTCTATAACTTGAGCCTGAGTATTTCATCTTAATGCACCTTTTAGCTCAGCTTTGTAGATGGCCCTTAGAGCTACAGAAACTCACCTCATTCAAAGTTTGATCCAGCTACTTATTTCCACCAAAAATAGACATAAGGGCTTATACTATTGCAGTTGCTCATATTAGAGAGCTAGGTAGAGATCTGCAATAAAACAGACTGTGCTAGGGGAAAGCTTTATGCAAAATTGTGTTATTAATCATTCAAAGGGAGATGCTAAAACTGAGAACAGGCACAAATGGACACTGGAATTCTTTTGTTCAGACAGAACTTTTAAGTTTTATCTTATTTTTACATTTCTTAGGTATGTCAAAAATTACACTATACATGCGTCTATTGGGAAAAAGTTCTAATTTATGTTTTTCACTATGCTATTAATGGTGGCCACACTCTGTAGCAGGTACAGGCACTGTGATGAGAGATCTCCACAAAATGCCATGGCAGGGCATCCTGGCAGGCTGGTGAAGAAGGGTGGCAGAAAACGCAGCAAAACAGAGCTCCTTGAGTTGGCCACACTGTCAGAGGTGCCCATGAAACTTCCCTCCTGTGGGGCACACAACAGGGCAGGGGCTGGATTTGATGCTGACCTCATGCTCCAACACCCCCAGATATGACCCTAACTTCCAGAGCAATGGCTTCTAGCCCATTCCCCCTTGCAGGCTCACTGGCTGCCATCCTCTTGCCTATGCATATCCCCATCATGGGCTCAGGGAAGCACCAGGCTGTCAGCAGGGCACTGCCATCTCCATCCTGAGGGACTTCAGCCAAAATGGGACTGTCCAGCATGACAGGATAGCTCAGTGTTTCTAAATTCTGTTTTGTCATAAAAAGAGGCTTAGTGTTTCTTCCTGTTGTTTAAAAGAAAATTCACACATTACTCCAGCTTATTTCAGCTAATCCTTGCAAAGTGCTTAAGTTTTGTGTTCAAAGACATCAAGCACATGTCAATATCCAATTCAACACCATTATTAGGGATTTTCAACAGGACATGAGCAAAGTCAATAAATCTGGAAAGCAGCCATTTGACAGGTGCTATGACTGGCAGTAAGAACATCCAGCAAAAACACAAACAGGAGCTGTGATGTTTTGAAAGCACTGTATGGTAACACCAGACTGCATCAGTAGGTAGTGTTATTACTCCAACACCATGTGGATCAGCACACTGTCTCTTTCTCACAGCAGCCAGAGAAAAGGTCTTTTTTTCTTAAATTACACTATTCAGTGTTCATTTTCACTAAATTCTCCAGTTCACTGTTCAGCAGCTCCATCAAAGGTAGTTTTGCTCAGGTAGCAGAACCAAGAGAAGAGAGACCTGACAACCCATTAGGTATGAGAATGAATCCAGACCTCATCTTCCTGCTGCTGTTTTGCATTGTTGTGGTTTTTTTTTCCCTACTTGTTCTCTTGCTGTTGTAAATCTTCTTTGAAGACTCTAAAAAGAGATAATTTGCTCAAAATTCTAATGCACAGGATTGGCTTTTTGAGTTGTTCATCCTCAAATTATGTGTGTAGAGATCAAGTGTGAGATTCAGATATGTGCCTTTGCCTGAAGCAGATCTACACCTGCAGATATAGGGAATCTCCCAACTGATATTTCACACAGTGTAGTATATGTGAAGTGGTCACCTTTCAAGAGAATCTGCAGTTTATTTATGCCAAGTCCACTGTTTTTTTAAAGGTTTGATTATTTTAAACCCTAGGATGTGATTATATTATTTTTATCTCTTACAGACTGGTGGAAACCCCAAATGTCTTCACAAATGAGACATTGATGTTGATCTGTGATAGGCTAGATCTGTCTCTGAAAACCACCTCAGCTCAAGAGCCAAGAGAGAGAATAGTGGTTTAATTCAGTCATGAGATGGCAGTTTCTCTATTTGTTTCCCTTGCTTTGAGGAGTGGGGGTGAATCTGAGGCTTTGTTCTGACAGTGAAGGGCAGAGAGTGTTAAAGCCATTTGCAAAAAAACTCTTGACTTCCAGCCTAAAAACCTGAGCTGCTCTGGTCCTAAACTTCTCCCCAGAAGATTCTGCCAATCATGACAAACTACATGAAATTTGTGGTGAATTTGTGATGTGCAGAAAAGTCCACTAGGGACTAATTTGACACCATCAGATGCAATTTTCCTTTATTACCCTAAGGCAAGATTTAAACTAGTTTCCAGGGGTGAGAGGTTATTCCATTAATCCAGGGCACTTGCCCCAGCAGGCTGCCACCTAGACAGTCTGGGGCATCATTAAGTGGATGTATTTCTCCTGTTTTCTTGGTCTTTTCTGGGGTTTTCATTTTAGGGTAGCACTTTTATTCTTAGTCATCAGATAGACACCTCTTTTCATAGTCAGACCAATCTCTAAAAAAGCCTTTCCTGCATCCTGTTTTTGTAGGAGAAAACTAAGATTTAGGCTCAGACAGGCCAACAAATTTTATTAACTCTGTGTTGTCTGAAGTGGAGGATGAGGAGAGCAGGGATCCTCAATGAAGCTCAGATAACACAGGGAGGCAGAGATGAGTGAGAGTATGTGGAACACAGAGGCAACTCAGGCCCTGTGAGGGAGTCCCAGCCATCCTGAAACAGAGCCACCTTTGCACATGCTTACCCCATAAGTACCTGGGTGTCTGGGCAGAGAGGAGAGCTTTAGCACAGGGCCAGGCTTAGCTAAGCATCTGCCTTCATGTGCCCTTGTGCCTGAAGTGCTGCATCACCTGCTGCCTTGGCTTGGCACAAGGCTCTCCAAGTGGTCTCCCTGCAGGACCAGCCCAGCTTAGGGGTCATCCTCAAGCAAAGCAGCTACCTGGCTTCTGGATCCCAGCAGGCACTGGGAGAAGTACAGCCCTGTTCTCATGAGACCATCCCTGAGTGACAAGCCTTTGTCATAGTGTCTCCAACTATGGCACAGCTACCCTGCCAGCCACATAAACTGCACACCACAAACCAAAACCATGCAGATGTCAATCTTGACCAATGCTGGGTGAGATTGCAGAATCCTGTCTGGTACCCATCTTTTCCTCATTCTGGACCCAGTTCTACCAAAATCCACCACAAAATGTTAATGCAACAAGTAAGAATGGCATTTGTGAGAGCTCAGTCTCTTTTTTCCCCACTTCTGTTTTTTTCTTCAGCTTGAACTTGAAGAAAGTTGAGTTTAGTTTAGTTCTGTGTCTTTGTGCCACTCCCTTTCTCACAGGCACTGACTGCCAGGGAACATATTGCTTGTGTGAGATTTTGCAAAGGACAGGAGAGCTACTCAGTGGTTTTGGTAATGAGCCAGGAAAGCCAGGACAAAAAACCTGAGAACTTTACTCTTTAATGCTGGGTAGGAGACAGGACCTTCTTAAGGTTCTGTGTGTAAGTGGTTTAGTTGAACCAGGGAACTTTTGGGGCAGCAGAGACATAACAACCCTGAATCTGTGAATATTGCAGTGTTTGGCAGTAATTTGGAAAAGGCACTGCAGAGGCAGGAACAAGAATCCCCAGGAGGGCAGATGCAATGTAATCTGCCCCAGTACAACATTCTCTGTGGTTTTAATAGCTGGCATAAATCCCAACTAGTGAGGTAGTTCCACCTCTTTTAAAATGCCTTTTTAGTTGTCAAGAAGAGTTGTTAAGTGAATTAAAATGAGCTAGTATTAAGAAATGAAATAATATTTATATAGGGCTTGGATGAGTTTGACTTCACCTCTTTAACTAAACTGCGTGAAGGCAAAATCTTGGGAACTGATGGTTACTGAAAAATAATCTGGATGAGGAATGCTTATTAATTTAAAGTTAATTGTCTATCCCTAAAGAGTTTTATATATGGTTTTATATATATGTGGAAATTCTTGTCTTGAGGCAGACAACTGTGCAGTCTGGATCACCTGAGAGTACAAATCTGGGCCACAGTACTTATGATGACAGCACTGCTTTTCTATCATTAATTGGAATCTCATGGAGCTAATGCTACTCACTGTCCTTCAAAAACTGCTCAACACAAAAAAAACAACAAAACTGATTTTTGCTACATGTTCTCTGCCTTTTCAGCCCTCCAAGGCACTGTGGGAAGCAGACCCCATTGCCATGTAAGAGTGCTTGCAACACACTCCTCCACACGAGGAAGAAGACAGGCTTGGATGTATCTGCTTCCAAAATCAGCATTTGCTTTGAGGGGAAAAAAAAAAAAAAAAAAGGAAAAACAACCAGGAAAATCCATTTAAACTGAATTACTGGCACTACTATTTTCACCTCTCCACAACCTAGCTATGACTTCCAGTGCATCCTGAGTTAAGAGCTCATAATTCCAGCTGAACTTAATGGGAGTATTTACACAAGAATTGTGTTGCAATACCTAATAAGCTTGGTTGTGGGCAAATCTCTTTTACTGTGTCTGTACTGATTTCATTCCAAAGAACCTTCCCACTGCTGCAGTTCCACCAATAGGTAGGAATAATTTCAACACTGCTGTGACTGATCACTGTTAATTCACTGTTAATAGTATCTTCTATTCATGGCCCAGGGCAGATTGCAGTGTTTGCATGTTGGTGGCTACTGCTGCCTTGCCCACACCAGATCTCCCACCATCAGTATCACAACACAACTTCTGCTGGGGAACAACTCATAAGAAAAATGAGATTTTCATCAGGTCCTCTCTATCTCCATTTTTTTCATGGACAGGATAAAAAAAAAAAAGATATTTCTTGAGGTCACTTTGAAGACTGATGAGGAAACACTTATAAAGCACTTTAAAGATGAAAAGTGTGAAATATTCCACTTAGTTCTAAAAGCATAGATGAGGCCAAAGCAGCAGTCATCTAATTTGAATAAAATATCATTTTTAAAATGTTTTAGTGATGCTGTTTTTGGAATTTGATGGGCAGCAATCTCTGTACATAAACATTGACATCAGATTCTGCACTTCCTCTCTGTGAACTTTGGAAAAACTGTTCCATCTCATTTGATAATGAAAAGAAAAAAATAGGGAAGAGAGAGAAAGAGAAAAAGAAAGAGGGAGAGAAGAAAAATGTGTTCTTTGAGCCAATGTGAGGTATAGGGCAATGTTTCATATTAACCCTGGTTTCCTCTTCATACATCTGACTTCTTTGAAAAACATAACTGTAGTTCATCCACCAGTCCTGTGGCCCACATTGTTCCTAAGGGAGGCTCAATGCTATGGTTAGAAAGAACAAAAGGAAAAATATTGCTGAGGAATTTAATCAAAATTTTTGAGCTAGCAGCTTTGGAAGAAAAGAGGATGCACTGAAGCCAAAGTTTCTTATGAAAATTGTGGTGAGTCCATTGATACCACCGGGAAAGTTTGAAGTATTTCCAGCCAGGGCCAAACATAAATCATTGGATGGCATTGGATTGCATTTGGTTTGGTTGGATTAGGTAGGGTAAGGCACCTTCTAGAATATGGAGAACTGGAAGTCAAACTCTTGTTCATCCTCTCTCCAAACACAGATATCAAAGTGGCTCTCCCCTGATGTAACCAGTGATTTCTGATCAACTATTTCCTTTTTCCAAAATCAGTTAGGACTTTTCCAGCAGGGAGACTGCCACAGAGGAAGGGACATCCTCCAGCCTGCAGTGACAGGGATGCTCTGCTGCTCAGCAGAGAACTGCTTGGTGAGTGCAACCTGGGCAACCATGGTGCTACCCTGGACCTGGAAATCTGGGAAGATCAAGAGCAGTCAGCTGCAGATGATGGGCTGGAAAAACCTGTGCCCATGTGATGCAAACCATTAGGTAAAATGTGCCTTTCAATTTCTTGCTATGGAGTCCATAGCAAATGCAATGGCAAAGAGAGACCTTGAGCATAGATTTCCTACAGGACAGACAAGGTCTCAGAGATGCAGGCACAAGATGAGGGAGGGAGTGGTGCTTTCCAGGGGTTTCTGCAAAATGCCTCAAGCCTGAGTGAGACAAAGCTAACATGAATGATTTTGGAAATCAGAAATGTCAATGAGCTTGTGTTTATTTTCTCATACTCTATCAGTTGCCTGACCTTCCCTCTATGCATTCCTTTGTCTGTACACAATAGTGCAGAAGGGAAGTTATTTCACCTAACTTTGAGCATTCACATATTTTAGGACACTATTCAGGTCAGCTCTTTTAAACATCTCTCACAAGACAAATAAATCAGTTATGAAATACCTGTGTCTTTCCACTGACTGCAAAAGCAGTAGAGAAGACAAGTTCACATGCAGATATATGGTCAGACCAATTTTAGCCCCATGACTGCACCCCACATATCCTTTTCATTTCCCCCATGAAAAAATACAAATCCCCTCACAGCACAGAGCTCAGCACAAACAGGGCTCTGCTTGCTGAGTTACACCATGTTGTGTTCATTGATGAGTGAAACCAGGTTGAAATTCAACTGCTAGCTCTAGCCTCCCACTCATTATCTCTGCTGAGTGTTTAGATCTCAGGGAATTTGTGGAGTTTCTGGGTTTCCAGATACCAGATAGTCTTTTCTGTGAGGCAGTGGGTGTAATTCCTTCAATGATTATGGAGGAATCTCTAGAGGGGAACCTCATGAGCATAGCTTGCTCTGTCCTCTGAGGGAAGGAATTGAACTCATTGTTTTCTGACAAATGCTTGTTTTCTGCTGTTGTCAGAAAGCCAGGAGACATCTAGCAGCTGTAACAGTGGAAGCTAAATAAAAGCAGAAAATTTCCTGTCTGCTGCTACACTGGATAAGTATGTAAAGTGAGGTTAAAGAGAGGTAGATCTGCTCCAGGAGACACTGTCACCCAAAATAATTTTAGAAGGGGCACAGACTTCCCTCCCCTCACCCTTTGATATAGGTTTAATTCCATTAAACACAGTCCAGTGACCACTGTAAACTAAGGGTGGTTGCACATTCAAACCACATATTAATGTTAAAAGTGGACTTGTTTTCCAAATAGAATATGGCCACAGCCTTCCTCCAAGATACTAGTGTGCAATTGATGGGATATCTGTTTCTACTATGAAGTTGCCCATGTTAGAGACCTGGTGTCAACAGACACTGAAGTCATATGAATTATGGTAGAAAATTGATACAAGCAATACCTCAACTTCTTTGGAATATGAAACTCTTTCACTTTCTTTTCTTCTTTTGTCTCCTAGGACCCTGCTTCCTTCAAAGATAAAACTGATTACTGGTTTCAAGAGCTATTTATTGCCATGACAGTGACATATCACTCTGAGTAGTGCCTCTTAAGTACTGTTAGCACCTACCTGATCTGAAAAAGTGCAAACATTCAACCAAAACTGCTGTATTAATAGACAAGCCTAAAATAAATAAACAGGAAACAAACAGAATCTTTTAAAAGAAGGTACTGCAATTGAATTACTTTAAAGATAAATAAACTTTTAGATTTGACTCCCTCTAGAGTATATTTAAGGAAAAGCTTGAATCAGGAGAGTCCTTTTTTGTTGCAGAAACCCACTGTAGTCCCACTGGAAATTTTTCCAAGTGCAAGAATCCCTCTGTGCCCAGCAGCTTCTCTTCAACAGAGCTCTGCCAGTTACAGCTCAGCCCCTGCAGTGCTCAGGCCAGAGCATCTTAGTGCCTCACTGACACCAGGAAACAAAGGTAAATCCTGTTTTTCAGTAAGAGGTGATAGAGCTGTAATTGTGCATGCCCACATTTTCCAAAAAGGAGACCAAAACTTTCTTGTCTTCATCAACCAAATGCAATAAGAGGGTTTTCATTTGGCCTGCAGTGATGAGTTGGAGTAGACTCATGTCTCCAGGGACCTGCTGTAGAACAGGACCTTCGTTCACTTTGGCCCCTGAGGATTCAAACAAACTCGACACAGTGTTGCAACATCTGAAGATCCCAAGCGTCCTTTTTTTTTTTTTTTTTTTTTTTTTTTTTTTTTTTTTTTTTTTTCTAAAATGAGGGAATGAGCAGAGCCAATGTAGTCACTTAGGTCATTACAAGCCTGTTGGTGAAACTCCCTCAGTCCTGTGGTGCAGGACATGAGACACCAGTGCATCCTCTCTCTGTATCTGCTAGTGCTCCCACTGCCAGTCTGGGGAGCTGCACAGGTTTGTTTAGAGGTGGTAGTGAGATATTGAACCGAAGATAAAGCAGCACAGAATAAACAACTGAATTTTCAAGAAAGAACACGGTGGAAACAAGACACAGAGTCTCTCAAAGCATTTATGTCTATGTTTCTAATGAAAAGCAAGCAGAACATCAAATACATTCCATAAGTTTCACATGTAATAATGAAGAGGCAATACAGGACAGGCACAATTTTCCTTCTCTCTTTGCCAGAAAGTAAGATGAAAAATACTTGAGAGAAAAAAAAAAAAAAAAAAAAAAAAAAAAAAAAAAAAAAGTGTGAATTTACTGAGTTGCCTGGACAAGAAAATAGAGAAACTGGATTTCTTACTAACTAGGTCCATTACTTTCCAGCATGTGATGGATTCTCAGTTGCTAGGTTTTTAAAGCCACAAAAGAAAGGGAAGAAGAAACCTGGAGTTTGTCGTCTCTTGCTTCATGAATGTATAGATAAATTCAGTCTGACTATAACACATGTACTGCAAAGCAGTGCCTCCAGGAATAAATTTGGATCACTATGCCATAGACGCCAGAGAGTCAACTTGACATATTGCATCATATCCCCCTACACAAAAAGAATTTACTAACAAATATCACTTCCAAAAGTGCTCCTTTATTCCACTTTTACATTATAGTTTCTTCTGAAATATCTCAGTGGATGACTTTGGTGCTTTGCCACATTTCTCTCAATCTATTTATAAATGTTTGGTTGGAAAGAAAGTAAACATTGCAGGACAAACATTTTATAAACCTTTGCTATTTTCATATAATACTTGAACTGGAATTAGTTTTGCTTAAAATAAATAATAATCCTGGAGTGCTCTGCAAAATGACACAAAATCTCCCAAGCTTGTTAAAATAAAAATAAAAAAGTAAAGAAAACAGAAAATAAGAAAGCATAAACCAAGTGGTTTGTATATCATCTGAGAACACAGAAAATTATGTCTGCTATGAGGGGGAAAAAGCCAAAAGCCAGCCTGCCAGGTAGACTTCATTCTTCACAGTATGTCGCTGGTAACAGCCTTCAGGGCAATTACTGCTCTTTGATTATAAATCGAATTGACTAACATGCCACCAGAAAAGCGGCAGCATCGATGAGTGTGTGATTTCCCCGCGCCCCAATAATGGATTAAACAAATGTTTCATCTAAAGACTCCGGCTGCATTTGGAAAAGCACAACTGGTTTCTCACAGTCAGAAAAGTGCTGGCTGACAGAGCGTGTTGCTGCTGCCTGCTGCTCCCTTCCCACCTCACACACCCAGCGACTTGCTGCTTGTTTATTTAAATGACACTGTTGTTTGAAATGATGGGGGCTTCTTATCCTCTTGAGTCATGCATTCTCTGTCTGCGATCCTCTGTTTAGGCACTTTTAGCACCTCATTAATTACTAACTGCAACAAAGTCATGCTGTTTTGCAACTCTATTGCCTTTGTTAAGAAATCTCAATCCTGTGTTAGAATGTGAAAGGGGACTGTTATCTACCATATGCCCTGCTTGACTCCATGCTACAAAATTAGCTCTCCAGTTCCTGAAAAACATATACATGTGCTCCTTATATGCATACCCCATGGTTAAACATCCTGGCTTCCACTAAATAGCCCGCCAGTACCAATTGTAGAAACTACTGTTACAGATAAAACCCCATCTTAACTCCACGTTATAAATAAATGTATTATCCAGGAATATACCATTTCTTAAAAATGTCCTAAAAACTCTTAATAAGCCTTAATAATAAGTCCTTCTACAAAGTGCTACCTTAGATGCTTTTCTATGAGCCTGTAGGTACTAAAACCTTCTCAAAGTTAACTATTAAAGATAAGTAACTGACAGATTAGAGGGTTGGAGATATTATTTCTCTCTTAGATAGAAGGCTAGTGGGATAACATCATGTAAGGACAATGGAAGTCTTCCTTGTGATGCTCTGAATGTTATCAGAGTATTTAAACTCTGCAGACACATTAAAGCCCATTGGTACAAGAGGTTTGATCCAAAAGGGGTTTTGACAGCTGTGCAGAAAGCTGTGATTTAAGAATCATCTTCAGAAGCAACTGAGGCTGGAAGAACCTAATTAAATTCACAATGTCCTTCCTTGTTTGAGGTGAATGCTCCTCAGAGTACAGCTCCTGCAGAGACCCAGAGCCAGCACAGGCAGGACTCTTGTGTGAGCAGATGGTGGGCCAGAGCTAAATTCACTGAGGATCTAGACCAAACTAGCAGTGGAATCAGGCTCCTCTCAGCAAGCAGTGTGTAAAAAATTGTTTACAAAGCCGAGACAGAAAAATAGAAATGGTAACAATAGCCACTTTTCTTAGTGGTTAGGGTATATGCAGCCAGAAGATACTAGTTTCTGCCCATAAATTTCCATTTAATGTGAAATGTGCAAGCATACTTTCAAAAAAGAGACAGAAAATCAGATTTCCCTTCATGTGCCTTAAAATCAATTCCTTCTTATCATCTGACACCAAGAATGTTTATGGTGGCAGAGATGCAGCAAAGCAGCCTGTGAAGCAACCTCATGCAAAGAATAACTGATAGCTCAGGGTGAGGGGTGCAATCGCACCCTGAATCATACCCATGGAAGGTACTCATGGAGCAAGGGTCCACACAGTGACCAACTTTCATTGCCATTGGGCTAAAGGGAACTCTAGAAACAGACACAACTGACTATTTTTTTCAAAAAAAAAGGACCTTAATTTCTCCCTTGATGGAGGGGGTTGGCTGACTCAGGCATGAATGGATATTTAGCTCAGCAGAAAATCCTTGCTGGACAGAGTGTTTCCTTCTTGCTAGCTCCTGTTTGCTCTCAACTCAGGATGGATGTTGATTCTGGTAGCAGTTTGGAAGGAACACCTATTGCCACAGTTTATTTGGAGAGTTTAGACATCTAAATATTGATTGTTGGATGTCACTTACAAAATCATATGCCTACAAGGTAAGATTTACTACCCCTAAATTGAAGGTGTTTCCTTATTTCATGAGATCTTGGGTTTCAAGTTGTAGCTGTCTGATGCCTGATTTGTAATTTGTTCAATATAGTAGATGTAGATATTATCTTAGCAGAAGATCTACATCACTAAATCCTTGTAATTCAATGAGCAGTCATCAGCCTCATGCAAAAAGAGAACTAAGTTCAGAAGTAAAACATGGCATGATTCTTTCCATTCATGAACAGTGGCCAGAAATATGCTGAAAGGTACACAAAAAGGGTAAGGCTCTCACTAGGGAATGTCTGTCTCTTCAGAGAAGTACAAGGGCTTTTTTCATCTCTGATGAAGTGAATGCAAAATATGAACTGATACAAAATATCCTATTGCTTCAAGTTCTCCAGGCATGGACATCATGATGGACATCAGCTTGTGCTTAAAAGTCCTTCTGAAGAGTACCATGACACCAGTGAACTATAGTCAAGAAGAGAATAGTCTTCAGGACTACCATTTTGCAGTTTTCCAGGATTTCACTTTACACCTTGAAATAATCAACATGAGCATTTGGGTACAAAAGTGTTCCATTCTGCTCAGTACTATCTGCCTTATACTGGAAAATCCCATATAGTGAGTATCAGTGACACATTTACCAATGTTTAGTGAAGGACAGGGCAGGGTAACCCATGGCTGCATGCTCTGCTCCTCATGTTGTGACAGTGGCTGCCCAGCTCCTCAGCTACAGCCTTTAGCACATCTTGTGACTTCAAGCCACTGGAGCTGAACTGCTTCAGTACATCCTGGCAATGGGATGGTAATGTTGAGGACAGCTGGAACTGCAGCACATGAGCTCCCTCAACACTGCATCATCATCCTTCTTCACACCCACCTGTTCCTCTGTATGAGCACTACACAACCTGCCTGTCAGCAATGCCGTGTGCAGAGGGAGCACACACGTAGAGAAATGGGCTTGTTCCCTTGTCCCTGCTTTTCCAAGGAACCCTATGTTTGTAATTTCACCTACAGTACTGAGATTGCCTCACTGACCTATTTGAGACACTCCCTGCTCTTACTGTTTTACACGTCAGGTTTTTAATTTCCTCATGGTGTATCAGACCAGGAAACTTAACATGCTGAAAAAAAGTGGGTTTTTGTTTCATTTTTCAGCTGGATATTTCCCAAACCCTTGGGCCAGCAGAGCCCAGGAAATGGGAATGAGCAAGTCACTTGGGCAATGGAATCTACTTAGATGGACATTAATACCAAAGAAATTCACAAAAAATACTGCCAAAGTGAGAAAACAGCTCCTCCCAAATACTGAAATCATAGAGAAATCAATGCCTAGAAAAATGGATGTGTCAGAGGGCTGTGAATCTTTGTTGCTTGTTACTCACATCCTCTAGCTTTACCCAGTGATAGTTACACCCTACGGGCTGTCACCACAGGAGAAGCAGACTTGGGCAAACTGATGCATGAATTTAAGTACAGTTATTCTAGTTTTGCCTTCTGGGTGGTTAAAGTTAGCCTACATCAAAAGATTTTGGGTTTTTTTTTCAGATCAGCATACATTAGAAAAACATTTATGTTAATTCCTTCTGTTCTAGAATGAGTATTTACACCCAAAATACACAGATACTTCCATGGCAATGCTGAGATTTTTTCTTGCAGACACAGTTGCTCTGGGCACAGATGCTGCAAACACAGAACAAAAACTTGGTCTGGATCCCAAGAGTTTTACAGTTGGATCCCAAGTCCAAGAGACGACCAACTGATAGATGAATACAGGGAAACAATGACTTAGCACGGTTTGATCATCCTCATATTAACTGCAAAGACTCCCTCTGTGCCAAAAATTTCTCATTTTGAGGCCTTCCTGTTGGGCTTTCTTAACTGAACTGCATCTGGAAGATTTGTGCTGTAAAATTTGTTCATGTGTTTTTCCCACAAATATGCCTTTTTTTTTTTTTCTACATACAATAAAACAACAATTCAGCCTTCCTCCAGTGTGATGTTGAAGACCAGATCCAAACCTCTCTCAGACTGATAAAAGGTCAAGCTGACAGCAGCAGGCTTTGGACCTGACCCAGACACAGGGGTAGTCCAGATCGACATGCTAATTTAGGACCTGATCCTGTAAACTTTGATTACACTGGGATTTTATTACAATGACAGAATTGCACAAGTCGGAGATGGGAAAAATCAATTAGGTCATCTAGTCTATTTGTTGCCAGTGTAGGATTGTTCTCTGCTGCACATGTTGTTAGTGTTCTGCCATTAGATATTTTAAATATCTGAAACATAAAGACATTATTAAGGATACTGGATCTGGATCTTTAGGAATAAGTTTATTTTTTTAAAAAATATACTTAAGTTCAACTTGCTGTAAGTAAAGCATTTTTCTTCATTCAATTTTTTTAGTATACTTAAACTATTCAAATATAATCTTCTGTTTGTGATATTAACAGCTTTTGAGAATACTCATGATGTTACAGGAGATTAACCTCCTAAATTGAACGTGGCTAAATAACAAATGGGTTATGTTAGGAAACACAGAGAAATGTCACAACTGTCAGATTGGGAAATATGGAAAAGAATAGTAATATAGATACACAAAAACACAAATACTTACAGATGTGTATGTGTGTGTTTTCTGCATAATTTCTTACATGTTTGTATCTTTCTGTGTGCCTTGCCAACTGGGCTTGCCCTTAGTTTGTACAGGAAAAGAGAAATCTGGAGCAAAGACTGTCATAATTTGGGGTCCTGTGTGGTGCCAAGAATATTGTGGGTGTTTAACAAATAGTAGATGCGTCGGGTTGTGCAACCATTACTCAGGACTCCTGCTCCAGTCCTCCAACCCTTCTCCCTTCTCAGACATTACTGACCCAGATCTGTGGGGAGGCTGCCAGGGATGACTCTTTGGTGGTGAAGTCTGACCTGTGCCATCTACACCCTGATCAGTACCTGAAAAATAAGGATATATATCGGGCACAGTATGCTTCATTTTCAAGTTATATATCAGAAGTAATCCAAGGCCCTTATTCCTTTACTGTGTTTCCCAAGTTGAAAAGGCAAATTAGTGACTCTTTTGTTCACTTACACAAACTATTTCCAGTCTAGAGAAGAATGACAAAGGGTGAGCATTCAGCTGTCCTGTTCACATGGCTAGTTTTTATGACTAGAGTGCCATTTTAAGCAAACACAATATCAGCTATTAATTGAATATTAATATTTTATTTGGGATATAATCTGAGGATCCTGAGGCCACTTTTTTTTTCGATACAATGTATTAGCTATTTGGAAAACTGAAATCAACATTTTCTAGCTGTGGGAGGTTATGCAGAGAAACTGACAGGCAGGAATTACAATAGTGAAAGCACCACACACTATTACTCTTTGACTAAAGGATTACACTCCTAAAAAAAAAACCAAAAAAACAAAAAAACACACAACCCAAAAAATCCCTCAAACAACCCAAAAAAAACCCACAGCAAAACACTACCTAGCTGATTTCACAGACTCCTTCATTGCAGCTCAGTAAAACAGATATATTTGACTTTCCAGCAGCCCACAGACTATCAACCCTTCTTCCCCTCCCCACTCTCTTTAATAAACCCCAAAACAGGGAGGCACATAAAACCACCCTGGGAATTGTTTCCGATTCATCTGTTTCACTTGCAAGGAAGCACTACATCCAGCTCCCTCCACTGTGTGTGCTGTTGCTGGCTCCTCACGTCTCCCAGCCTGGTGAGAGAAGGATTCTTGCACGCTGGATCCCCCAAAACTGATCTTCCACCCACCGCAGGCCCGGCACAGCTGTGCAGCCCAGCACAGCCCAGCCCGGCCGCTGGCTCTGCCTCCCCAGGGCTGATGTCAGCCTGAACTTTGCCGCTGATATCTCATCCATCGGGATGAGCGACATAAACAGGGAATTGCACGCCAGAGTTTTGCTCTGGAACAAGCTCCTTCCACACATTTCAACAATATAAATCTTCCCTTTTTATCGTGGAACAGCAGTAACTGTTTATGGGTTCAGTTTGTTATTGTTGTTGGGTGGTTTTCTTCCCCTTAATGGGGCTGGTTTGTGGAGGCACCCAGGCTCCTGGCCTCCTCTCACCCTGCCGCTTTTTGGATCCTGTCTTGAGTCAAGGCACAGCTTTTGTTTTCTCCCCGGTCTGTGTCTCTGCCCCTCTTCCACAGCAAATAAACCACCTCTCCCCCCCGCTGCTGGTCGCTCATGCATACCCTGCCCTACTGCTTGGCCCTCCGTTGGTGCACACTCCACGAGTTTTGCTAAGGCTCTCGGGTGACCCATGCAGTCCCCGGGGCTGTCTCCCAACACATCTGTCCCACACATCTCTGCCGAAGCAAGGACACAGAGAAGGGAAGAGGCTGGAGAGACAGTGAGCAGAGTTTCTCAGTCGTACTTTGTCAGGGCAAGGAGAGGGAGTGCACTCCCCATTTGTTTAATGTTTTCCTTATGTTTCTCGCGGAACGTTTATTTTTTGACATGCTTTCTCTGCCCACTGGTGCTAATGCTGCTCGAGTGAGTTGGCTGGCTAGCTGCAGGTTGGCTCACATACATGTCCCATCCTTTCTCCACTGCCTTGTTTATTTATGCCACTCGCCTGACTTGCTCAGCTATTTATACACACATACTAGCACACAAGTTTCAATCTCCAATGAAACAGAACATCTAGACAAATGTACTTTCTACATGTCAGGGTAGCCCCTAGTTTTGTCTGCTGAATGATTTTTATTTTATGCCTCTCTGGCAATCCCACCCCATCCGGCTCAAGTATCCTGGATTAGAAAGACTTTCCCCAGAGTCCTTTTCAAAGGGAGCCTCCCACAGACCTTTAAATCCCCCACATTTTATGGTGCCGATATTTAACAGCTCTGAGAGGGACAGCGGGGGGAGAGAGTGGGCAAAACAGTTACAAATAAGGGTGGCCGCTCCTCACACCATTGAGGCTCTTGATGCGATCAGCGCCGGTTTACACGGCTCACTCTCTCATCCCAGCGATAGCCACCGAGATAAGAAGGCAAGCGAGAAAAGGCTCAGTGAAGTCGCCAGTTTTACCTCGAATCAACCTCACCACCCCCTATGTAGCATTCCCCTTCATCCCAAAAGGAAACTCTTGCCGGAGAAAAGAAACGCGATACCCTTCTATCAAAGAGGCGGCCTCGCTTGGCCGAGGTGCAGCAGAGCTGTGCCCCTGCTGCCGGCGCTCTGCTGAGGGTCCCGGGGCATGGGCGGGAGCTGCTGTGTTAACCCGGAGCTCACGGCTCCGCTCGACCCTAGCCCGGGGCCAGTCCCATGTCTCTCCTGCCGCCAGCCGGCAGTGGGGACGGTCCCCAGCCCCGGCAGGACACGCGGCTTTGCTCTGTCCTGGCCCGCCGGAGAAACCACCCCAGAAAACTCCTGCCCAGTGTAGGGGTCAGAGCGGAGAAAATCCCGAGAGGCTGGAGACCCCTCAGCGCCCCACTCCCATCTCCCCACGTCCGCTGCGGGCCGGGATGCGAGGGGCAGGTTCGGGGCAGAGAGGGTGCCGCGCTGTGTCCCTCTCCGCAGGGAAGGGGCTGAGCACCCCGCCCCGTCTCCCCGGAGAGCGGGGCGGCCCTCCCCACGGAGGGGCCGGGGCGCGGGGGGCAGCGGCATCTCCGCGGTGACCCCGGCAAGGCCGGCGGAGGAGGGGCGGCGAGCGGGGGCTGCCAGCGGCGCTGCCCAGCCCTGCCGCCCGCGGGCCCCGCTGCCGGAGGATGCTCGGGCGCCCGTGCCCCAGAGGGCTCGGCCGGGAGCGGGGAGCCTCCTCCCGCCGTGCCGGGCAGCTGGGGCTCGCCTCCTCCCGGCGCGCCCCGCCCCGGGGCCTCTCCCCCGGGGCCCCGCTCAGGAGCAGCTCCCGCATGAAGCCCGGGGGCTCCTGGTCGGCGGGCGGGAGAGCCGGGGGGGCCCGGCCCACCTGCGCCCGGCGGCTGGCGGTGCCCGCGGCGCAGAGCGCGGCTGCTCCGGCTCGGCGGCGGCGGGGCTGGGTCCTCCCTCTGCCCCCCCGCCGCTCCCGCCCTCGCACACTCCTCTCCCACCGCCATCCATCCATCCGTCCTGTCGGCACCTCGTCCGCCCGGCGCACACACGGGCGCGCTCAGCCGCACGCACCCCGGCACCCTCACATCATGCTGCCGGCCGCCGGCCCGGCATGGACCCCGGCGGCGGCTGCTCGGCTCCTCTCCGCTGCTGACTGCCCTCTGAGGTTTGCGGCAGGTAGCGGGGCAGACTGCTGGAAAGTGCAATAGGAAAAGCGAAGGGGAAGGAAAAAAAAAAAAAAAAAAAAAAAAAAAAAAAAAAAAAAAAAAAAAAAAAAAAAAGAGGAAAAAAAAAAGGCAAAAGCCATCAAGCCGGCCAAGCCCAGCTTTGGATCTCAGTGCAGGTATTTCTGCTGCTGTGTTCATCCCTTGCCGCCTACCACCCCGGTTTATTATTTCTTTTTTTAAGGAAAGAAAAAAAGGACGAAAAGGAGAAGTCGAACTCTCAAAGGGTTACTATGCAATTGCGACTGATTTCTTGGTTTTTTATCACTTTGAACTTTATGGAATACATTGGCAGCCAGCACGCCTCCAGGGTACGGCGACAGGGAAGAAGTAAGTGCGAAGAGATTTATACTTTGATAACTTCTGCTTGCTCTTGTTGTGCTGTTCACCTGTCCGGGGGGCTCCGTGCCCCCGGTGCCCGGGCGAGTGCGCTGGGAACTAAATCCCGCGTCAGCGTCGCGGCCGAGAGGATTTGCAGGCAGTTTCATTCAATTGGAGGGACGAAGGCGATTTTTGACCTCTCTGTGCTCTTTTTTCTCACCTCACCGGGATGTGCAGCGCGGGCTCTGAGAAGACCTGCGTCTGGTGCTTTAGTTTTTAATGTCTGGTAAAAGGGACCGTTCTTTCTTAGGTCTTTCCCCTTTTGAAGGGAAAGGGCGATGACACAACAGGTAACTTTTTGCCGGTATGCCCTAAGCGTCTTTCTCCACCCCGGGCAAGAAGCCCCCTTTCCAAGAACGGGCAATACAAATTATCGCTAGAGGTTAAACCCGGAGCCCGGGGGTGAGGAGGGGGTCTGGGGTGTCGCGGATCCGTCCGGCCCGTTGACTTTCAGCCTCCGCTGGCCACCAGTCACCCACTGCCACCGTCCTGGGACTGTGGCCCCCGAATTTTTTAATATTTTAATTTTAATCTCATGGGATGAGGCGAGTCCATCCCTTCTGATTTAACCTGTCCATCTCCACCCGGGTCCGGGGCAGAGGCAGGAGGCAGCCGGGGGTGCGGGGGACGAGGGGCAGTACTCAGGGTGCTGGCAGAAGCTCCCTGCCCCTGTGAGGGTTAGAGAGAGGAGAGTCCCCCGACATTGGGGAGGAAGGAACCGGGACGCAGCAGCGCGTCTCCCCCTTGGGAAGTCGCTGTCCAAGTCGCGGGGCGCTGCCACGGCCAGGCGGTCTCTCGCTCCGGCGTGGGGATGTCAGGCTGCAATCCGCGCTGACACCTCCGGCAGTGCCGGAGCTCTGCCGGTCGGAGCTCTGCCGTGACCCTGCCGCGAGGAGCCGTGGATGAGGCGGGATGCGGCAGCAGAGGCCGCCGGGACGTGCCCCCGACCCGGCCTCGCCACCCCGCCTGACTCGGACCCGCCGCTCCTTCTGGGGAGAAGGCATTTGGCATTTTCTGTGCACCTACCACGGAGGGGCTGCTCATGCCTGTCCGCTCTCCCTGACAGCTGCAGACACCGAGGAAATGTCATAAAACATAGCAGCCTGCATTTCATCAGCAAGAAGTAACTGAGTTACTTCCTCGGGGAGGGGAGGTACTATTATTTTAATTTTCTCCTGCTCAGCCTTCTCTCCCTTGCCCTGCTTGGCACGGCTGGTCCTTGAAAGCCTCCTTTGTATGGTTTGCCTTCTACAAACAAGGTTTGATTCACCTAAAGTGCCCCTAAAGCAGAGCTGAGGACGAGAGAGACCGGGGCTCCAGCCCTCCGATCCCCACGGCCTCGCAGCGAGGGAGCACTAAGGGCTAAGTAAAACATGTCAGGGCATCGGATTTATTATCCTTGGCAAGGGAGGGCTCCGCAGCCTCCATCACTTCCCACCCACTCCTTTAACCCCTGGCAACCGCGGGCCCGCAGGCTGCGGCTGCCCCGCACCCCCAGCCGCAGGGGAACCCCGGCGGGAGCGGCAGAGCTCCAGCCGCGGGCTGGGGGCACGGCAGGGCTCGGGGGGCAGGACACCCCCGCGGGCCGAGGGTCGCGGAGCGGGGCCCCCTCCTCCGGGACTCGCTCCGGCACCTGGAGCGCGGCGCGCCGGGCCAGCGCCGGGCCGGCGGCGACCTCTGCTGTCCCGTGCCGCGGCGGGCAGCCCGGGCTGCAGGTGCTTTCCCCGCAGCACGGCTCGGCCCGGCACGGCCCGGGAGCTGCCCCGCTTTCGGCGGGACAAGGCGGGTCTGCCCCTGCCCCCGGCCGCCCGCAGCGCCGGGCGCCCGGAGCCGCCGCTGCCAGCGGAGCGGCAGACGCGCTGCGCTCTCCGGAGCGCGCCGTCCCACCGCGCTCGTCCTCAGACAACCTGCACGGCAGGGCAACCTTCGGGAAATTGAGCAGGAGGTGTTGGCCGCGAATGTTTAACTGGTTGGTACACTGGGGAGAAGGTACCGACCACTTTCCCAAAGTTTTATGGTTAAAATGAATGAGTTAAGATAAATCCAGAGCAGAACAAGGGGCTGGAAAACCACAGATAGAGGATTACGATAGAAATCTGCCTCATTATTTTGGCAGTGAAGGCAAAAAGCCTTTCAGAGCACCTCACCTGGACGTGCTATACATCGCCTACTGGCCGAGGTCATCAAATCCAGCTGGTTGTAAATCATTATTTGGTGTGTATATAGAGGTTACTTGGCTTGAGCAAAAAAATTAGAATGAGTGTTTATGAAAGTTATTACAAAAGTGGTTACAATCACTTGCACTAATCACTTTGGCTTTAAAAACCTAAGAATCGCTATTAGTGAATAGCACAACTTGAAATAAATTATAGAGTGTAGATAAAGAAAACATCTGTCAAATTTGTCTACTGTGTGGAAGACTTTGCCTGGATTTAGGTCTCTTTTGCTCAGATAGTCTCCTTTAATCATAAATCATAAGCACATTTCTAGATAAATGTTTTTAAATTTCTCTTTAACCTATTTATTTTTAAATATAGAACAAATAACTTCCCATCAGTCAGTGAGCCCATGTTACTTCATTTTATTTATTATCAGAGTCCTCCATTCCATGTATTATATTGTAGACTTACATATTTTAACTTAAATCATAAAATCCGCACTGGCTAATTCAGAATACGTCATGCCAGACTCCCAGCTGGTATAAAATGAAATTCCTTTGTTAAATTACCCCATCAGAAGGATCTGGTTCTGAAGCATTACTTGTTTTTTACCTATTGCCAAAGTAATCCTTAATATGAGAAATGTCTAGTTTGCATTCCTTTTGCTCTCCAAACTCCTACTGGATTTTCTAGTTGGGGAATCCTAAATTTCTGTCCCATGATCAGTAGTAAAGATACAGTTGGCTGTGGAGAGATAAAACTCCTCTGAAGTCAACAACAAAGCACAGACAGATGTTCAGGTCCAGAATTAAACATAGAACAAAATCAATAAAAGTTTAAAAGCAAACATGCCATTAGCAGAGAAAATTGTGGTTTTATTCTGATAAGAGCAATTAAGATTAACAACGTTGCTTGCTAGAGTCTCACAAGACAGAGCAATATGCGGCTGCGTATAGATTAGCATACCAATAAATAAGAATCACACTGCCAGTGATCGCAGTTTGCTTAGGGAAAAAAGAGGATCAAGTCACTAGCTCAAAAATATTTTGGCTCTGCAGGCCATGACCAACCCCCAAAATTTAGTACTGACAGTTATGTACGTCTCTCATTGACCTTCTAATAGAGAGAAACTAAGTATTATTCACTGCGGGTCTGTGAGTGACCGGCAGATCGTTTGCCATAACCCTGTGGACTAGCAGTGAGCCATGGACTAAATTTGGAAATCTAGAATAAGCAAAGTGATAGAAAATTCTGTTTTTCTATCCCACTCCTACATTTGTGAGTAAAATAATCTGTATGACTTTATGGGAATGAAGTTTGGATGCAGAGCTCCCATGATTATTGGTAGCCCATCAAATTGCCTCCTGCCTTTCACTATAACAGCATGTCCAGGATATCCAGCCTTCCTTCCTTCCTTCCTTCCTTCCTTCCTTCCTTCCTTCCTTCCTTCCTTCCTTCCTTCCTTCCTTCCTTCCTTCCTTCCTTCCTTCCTTCCTTCCTTCCTTCCTTCCTTCCTTCCTTCCTTCCTTCCTTCCTTCCTTCCTTCCTCCTTCCTTCCTTCCTCCTTCCTTCCTTCCTTCCCCTTCCTTCCTTCCTTCCTTCCTTCCTTTCCTTCCTTCCTTCCTTCCTTCCTTCCTTCCTTTCCTTCCTTCCTTTCCGTTCCCTTCCTTTCCTGTTCCTCCTTCCTTCTCTTCCTTTCCTTCCTTCCTCTTCCTTCCTTCCTTCCTTCCGTCCTTCCTTCCTTCCTCCTTCCTTCTCTTCCTTCCTTCCTTCCTTTTCCTTCCTATCCTTCCTTCCTTCCTTCCTTCCTTTCCTTTCCTTTCCTTCCTTACTTCCTTCCTTCCTTCCTTCCTTCCTTCCCTTCCTTCCTCCTTCCCTTCCTGCCTTCCTTCCTTCCTTCCTTCCTTCCTTCCTTCCTTCCTTCCTTCCTCTTCCTTCCTTCCGTCCTTCCTTCCTTCCTTCCTTCCTTCCTTCCTTCCTTCCTTCCTTCCTTCCGTCCTTATCCTTCCTTCCTTCCTTCCTTTCCTTCCTGTCCTTGCCTTCCTTCCTTCCTTCCTTCCTTCCTTCCTTCCTTCCTCCTCCTTCCTCCTTCCTTCCTTCCTTCCTTCCTTCCTTCCTTCCTTCCTTCCCTTCCTTCCTTCCTTCATTCCTTCCTTCCTTCCTTCTCTTCCTTCCTTCCTTCCTTCCTTCCTTCCTTCCTTCCTTCCTTCCTTCCTTCCTTCCTTCCTTCCTTCCTTCCTTCCTTCCTTTGGTCCTCTGTCATTCCTCTGCTGATGTGGGACTGCAGGTCTTCCAGCATCTGCTTCTGGTCACAAATACTAGTGGAAAGCTCCAGTCTGCAAATGGTTTGCATTCAACTGCTTACAAGCTCAAAATTAGGGAGGTGTGTAACAGCCCATTTGTAAACAGCTATATAAATTAAAACAAACCAGAAAAATACTGACAAAACACCAACAGGTAAAATTATATCTTCAGTGTTTTTATACTCTTATGTAGGGTGTAATTCACATGGAGGTAGAATGTCAGCAAGAAAAAAGGCATTACATTATTAGTTAAAGTAGCACATCATTTTAATTCTTTTAATAGTTCACAACCTATATATATTCTTGATATCTACAGGTATGTTTAGGGTTGGCACATCACAGATGGCAGTACTACAGAGGGGATATGTGGTATAGATGTTGTTACCAAATTTTAAATATAGAAATAATTTTGTATCTCAGTGCAACAGTTCAAAGCAGAAGTTAGCCAAGCAAGCAGCCATCAAGCAGCCCCCCTTGGGCAGGAATGTTAGTTCTCTTTCAAAGTGTTTGCATGCTGCTGCTAATTTTTTTCTGTGATATCTTCCTATTAGCACTGTGAGAGTGAATACTTTGCTGGTGACAAGTGCAGCCTCTTTTTTTTTGTTTTGTTTCGGGTTTTTTTTTTTTTTTGCAAAGAAACTATATTTTTCATTTTTTGGATGAGAATCTGTACTTTCAAAAAGAGACAGTAAAATTCCTATTGCAGTCATTGGAAACAGAAGCTGTTCCATCGTGTTGTCGTAAACTGTGAGCATATCTCACTGTAGCGATATCTTAAAAAAATTAAACATCAGGAAATCACTACCAATTGCTGGAAGCTTTAGAAGCATGATACGGATAGACTGCTTGCGTTGTTATTTTTTTAAAAATAACTCTATATATATGTAAATATGTGCCTGATCATACCAGCATATGTGGAACAATAAGTATTGTTGTTCCAGGAGACTGAAGGACATTACTGACCAGTTCCCATTACATAGCTGACATCTGAAAGGGTGATAATTTCATGTTTTTTCCCCTATGACTTACTATATGAAATTGATGTTAGACTTTAAATGCACTTAATACCACAACTTCTCAAAGACATTGATGTAGGATGGTATACCTGAAAATACTTGAAAAGTCCTATTTCTTTCTGCAGACAGAATAAAATATTGCTATTTTTAGTGAGATGATTTTAGAGCTTGAATCTGCCTCTTCTGCTTTGAGTGGAGAAAGTCCTATGGACTCTTCTGTAGCTGGAGTGAGCTTTTTTCTGCAGGACCTCATGATACATTTTGAGTTTGGAAAATTGCAAAATTGCATGACTTAAATATGTACAGTTCCTAAAGAGGAGAAAACAATGCTTCTTACCTTTCAAAACTATGAAACTTAAGCTGCTTGGGAGACAGTCTCTTTCTTAATCATATAAAAAGTGCAACTTTTTTACTACTTCCACCTGTTGAGCCAACTGAAGCCAAATGAGTTAACTGAGACTAATTTCTTCTTTTGAGCTTTGCCCTTAGTGTACCAAGCCTTTGCTAATCCCCATTCTGCTGTTTCTTCTTGCTATAAATTTTTCACTGGAGACGATGGAATTTATACCTGGTGAAATCTGGGCTAGAACTCAAAAATCAGATGTACTTATTTTTTCTTGCTTAGCCTGCTCATTTTACTTTCTGGTTTGCAAAGCAAGTGTGCTGGCTGGACCACTGCACTTTATCACTAACAAGCTGCCTGTCATTTCATACTCAATCATTTATAGACAGTAACTACCAGCAACACTGCTCCAGTAAAACTATGGATGCTCTTAAGAACAATTTTTCCCCTGCAGTGAACTGTCCCTTTTGCTCAAAATTAAATTAGAAGTTACGAAAGCTTGGTGGAGGAGATATAAAAGCTAATAAAAAAATAATATTTTTGTCTCATTTCTAATTTTGGAGTCTGAATTACTCAAAATCACTTTGCCAATTTTTTTACCAAAACAATTCTGAACAAAGGAATCTTATCAGATGACAAAAGGCAGCTGAAACTATGTACATTTTTATACACAAGTCTGTCTGCTGTTACCACAAACAATGCTTCAGAAAAAAGTACTCAGGGAACATTTATTCATGTGAAACGTGCTATGGCTCTCAAAAAAAAAGACGGGAGCTCCAACTTTTTAATAAATAATTGAATAGCAGGTTTTGGCGACAGCCAAATGATTACAATTAATAAAAAATAATAATAAATCATCATATAATGTCATAATAAAATCTAACAGATTTTATTAATGAGTACTTTAACCTTATTTCTGTTACTAGTACAGAGCAGTATGATGAGCAATGCTACTTAAGAAATTATCGTACTATGGTTATACGACAGATGACTAATAAACATTTTTGTGCACTTCAGTTTCTAGATTACAAGCTATCAACTTTGCATTTTAAAGTGCTAGTGTTACTCCTGTGATCAAACATAGCAGGAACTGAAGTAAAGGAGCCACAAAACACATCTTTCTCCAGTGGTCCTAGGCAAGAACTCACCTATGGGGACCAGAGCTGAACTGGGAGAGCCTTTTGGCTGGGTCAGGGACACTGAGCTCCTGGCAGCTTGAAGCAGCATCCCAACCTTGCATGGATATTGGCTCCACACAACAGAATAACTGGGAGGAAGAACATAAAGGAATGCTTATAGTAGTATTTTTCCATAAAATTAAAACCCCAAACCACAGGTTCACACCAAGTTCTCATAGTGCTGCTATAAACTTTATCCTTTCAAACTTCATAACGTGTGTCAGTATTATATCCTGACAGGGTTCGTGTTTAAAATTGAAAGGTCCTAAATGGGATTTCAGACATTTAATATTTTCTGCAGGGTAAAGAAGATTTTGGGGCACTGTAAAATGGAACAGGAGGTCATTGATAGATGTTGGGATAGTAACGATGTGTGATTCCTGTGGCTTCATTTAAAGTGCAAGGGCAAACACAGAAAGGCTCACATCCAAGAACAGGACATAAAGTGCCTAAAGTGTGTCTGGGACAGGATTTAAATATGAGTCACTCACCTTCAATAATGCTTAATTTCCACCTCACCTTTGACACATGGACATTTCTCAGATGCTCTGTCATTTCTAAAGTGATGTTTCATCTTACTGGCATTGAGCATCTATCTGATGATCTAGTCTCATGCAGAGACTTTGAGATTTTCTCTTAAAGAAACCCCGTGTTAAAAAATTACAATGAATAAATAGTGGCAAATAATAAATATATCAATGCAAAGTTCCTTCACAAGGAGCACACAATATTGCAGATGATTGCTTACTGACATTGGAATAAAGTCACGTGCATTCCTGCTCCATACTTAGCTCTCAAGCCCTCGCCTTTCCTGTGCAAGCTAAAACTGGTGTGAGAAGTGACCTGAGATTACATGGAAATCCAGGTGAAAAACATCAGTTTATTATCAATACAGTAGCCTGGAAAAACTAATTTAGCTTAGGTTTTCCTGGACAAACGTTTTAGCAGCTAAGCTTCTGGATACATTAAGGGACAGCAAGGCTGCTGCTCCCTTCTTGGTGTGTTTCAGAAGAAAAGAGCGAATTCTCCTTTCTTTTGTTAGAGAATGTACAGGTTTGCAGTGCTGTGTAGTAATGCCAGGGCACCTAAACTCCCTGGACATCCAGGATTTGATACAGTTTCTGACCTCTTCTTTTCAGACCAGGTTAAGGCTCCTTTGTTCAGCATGCTGGATTTTGTCCCTTTTGTAGGCACCCAATTCTTCTCACCTGCTAAAAGGCAACAAATAATTTGCTCAGAGTTGCCAGCTGTACTTTGTTGGAGATATCAATGGAGTACATCACAACATAAAGCAGGGATGTTATGAACAGCATAAATCCTCTACCAAGCACCAGCTTATCCACCCCACTTCTCCCCAAATAACTCCCTGGGTACACAGCTTCAGTGGTGATAGAGTTTTCATGGAAAGTCACAGCAGAGGTAGGGCTTGAGATATTTTCATTCAGCTTCCCTACAGTGTGAGGCTCTGTTTCAAAGAGAAGGAAGACAAGGTTTTCAAGTGAACCAGAATTGTAGAAGCAACCAGCTGGTGGAACAAGATTTCTCTTGAGTTCCTTGAAAAACTTTTATGAACATCCACATGATCCAGAGCTACTAAAACCCGACACTTTAATATGTTTACAAAGTTTATGTATGTTATCAGCACATGCAATACTCCCATTAGGATTTATTACAGGTTTCTTTAGTAACAACATTTTTTATCATAACAGCTCAACCGGTCAGAGAGAGGAAAACAGCCAGTTTCTCCATAGTGAGCCTCCCACGCACACTTGCCCAGCATTATTGAGTTGCTTATTCATGAAGATTACACAAACCAGTGTCGGCAAGTGTTTCATAACCTTGTTTCCTCTTCCTAGAATGTTCATAATTAATTTCACTCTTTTCTATGCCACTGAATAATGAGTTGCTGGTGTTATTTTACTTGATGTTACTGCCGAGTGAAGAACTAGCCCTCCCAAAGAGAGAAGTGGGAGCAAAGGCTATTTATTCAACATGGGAGTCATAAGATGTTAAGTGCAAGTATTTCGCAAACACATGGGGATGGATGAAGATTCCAGAAAGTTTTAGTATAACACAGAACTAAAAATAATCAGCTGAAATGAGACCTTCTTGTGCTGGGCATGCTGGCTGCAGATGTCTAATAGACAAGAGCCTGAAGGCCTGGAAGGCAAATAAATGACATGATTTTGTGTTTTGCAAAAAAAAAAAAAAAAAAGCCACAGCACTTTCTGTTTTGCAGTCCAAAATGAAATCACACATTTGTCTCTTGTGTTTATATTTTATGAAGAGTTGGGCAATTGAAAGTTTCAGAGTTGAGGGCGTATTAAAAGGGAAAGTAGAATTCTGTATGAGAGTGTAGAATTTATAACTTGTGCTGTGTCCTAGACAAGAATTTTAAAGATCAAGTCCCTGACTTTAGGAATAAAACTATTTACATGTGCTTTCTACGCTACCAGCTGAGGAGAAATTTCAGACATGTAAAAATAGGATTCAATTTCAGGTGAATGTCAGCAAAAGGACATCCTCATCACTGCTCAGGTAATATATTATTTCTGAAGAATAGACCAAAGTAATTTTGAGGAGCAGATAAACATAAGAAAACAAGTTCCCCTAGAGAGATTGTGACAAAAATATTGCATTTTTTCTCCATTGGGATAATTTATTCCTGCTAAAAACCTACAAAATCAATATGATTTGAAAATACTTATTCTTTCCCATGACCAGGTATCATATTCTTTAATCTGAGTAATTAAATAGGATACTAATCCTGCTTTAAAGCCCCAGCTTCCTTCAAACATATGTCTCAGAACAAGTAAGCTGCCACATTACTAACTGAGTTCAGTATATCTGACAAGCAGTAACATGTATTATAGTTGTGTGGTCTCAATCACCCTATGAACATGAAAATTTTGGAGGAAATTTCAAACAGACTTTAATTTATGAGGTACATATTGTACCTGGATACTCTGCTAAACACAAGTCTTCCCAAGCCTTATGAAGGTTAGAAGCACTGAGTGGGGAGTGACCAGAGTGGGGGCTCTTACTGCTTGTTGCCAGGATCTGGCTGGCCACAAAGGAAACTGAACTGTATCCATTCAAGATGAGGACAGACTGCTATTCACCTCTTTCTGAAATCCCATAATTTCCAGCTACCCAGTAAGCAGAGAAGTTATTTCATCTCTCAGGATAAATCACACCTGAGTCAAGATAAAATACATTGATCAAAAGGGTAGCCTTCTCTTGCATTTCCATACTTTCTTGATTATGTGAGAGAGGAGGATTCTATCCATAGCTACCACTAAAAGACCACCAAGCATTATGAAAGTCAATGCATAATCCTTTCTGCAGCCTTGCATAATTTCTTGAAAAGTAAGTTATTCATCTATGAGATTTTCTGGTTGAGCCTTCTAGTCTGGTTCCATGACTGGCTGTGGTTACTTCTGGGAACAGGAAAAAGGGCCTGTGTTTTTCATCTGTAAGTATGCAGAGACCTTGGACACATCTTGTTCAAAAGAGATCAGTCACAGAAATTGCAGTACTGCATATAAGAGAGTTTATTCAGAAGTAGAATCTTCCATCTCATATTCCTTGACTCTCAAAGAAACATTCCCTGGCTTATATAGTTAATTTCATGGACCCTCCTGGCCCTACAGTTGTTGTCCTAGAATTGGAAAAACTCATGCTCATGCATTGCCATCTCTCCCTTCTCCCCTACAAGTTAATATCTATGTCTGTATATTTGCATTCCCATACATACACAAAACTTCACATCAACACAAGCAAGAATTAAAGTATTTTCACTTTGAGATTGTCTTAAAATACAGGTGAAATGCATGCTGATAACCTCAGAAGTTTTTGACTCCACATGAAGTCCTTTGATTTGTCTGAAAACTTTATCTCTTCTCCCACTGTTCTTATCATCTGTTTGGTCATGGAAAACAAAATAATTAGTTTATGTGGGTTAAACCAAATGCTAAATTAAAGAACAGCAACAAAAAATACCTGGAAAGGTTGGTTAGGGACCCTCTTTTCTTTCTGATGAGCTTGGTGTGTTTAAAACTGCTCCAGAAAGTTATATGGACCCTTTTTGGTTATGAAACCTTTCTTGCTTTTCACATGACCTGTATCACTAGGCTGGGAAGTTTTTCTTAGCCACTTGGAAGGAAGACAGTGCTCCAGAGGTTTTGCTCTGGGTAGGGAAAATTGGTGGTGCCAGTGGAAAAGAGTCTTTCCTTACCACTGTGACAATGCAGCAGCACTGCTGCTAATGTTCCTGGGGTTGGCCATGCTTATGGATACACTTCTGCAAACTGCATCTGTGCTCGTGCAAGGAAACACAATATTCCTCTCTTTCATCAGCAAACAGAAATATCACAATCATAAGGCACATGCCATACTAACCCAAGGTTTTCAATTAGAGCCTCTGCATTGTTTTTAATGGGAGATGGTTTAGGCAGAATAAACATGTCACAAAGGTTACGGGACTGATTTTGCTTCTAGTTACAACTCATGTCAGGAAGCAAATATCTCACAGAGCCCTGCCAGCATAAAATTTGCATGTGCACAGAATCCAGCCTAAATGTTTATACAGGCTACTAAAAAAACATGATAAGTGGGAGGTTTTTGTTGCAAATCACCAAGAAAAGGAGCAGAAGTGCAGTTCTGCAATTCTCTGAGTTGCTGTTACTGGACATGAGGGTATTCCACTGTCTTTTGTCAGAGAACAGCCACAATTTGCCACTTAAAAGTGTAGGAGAGATACTTTTATGGCTTTCCCCATGCTGCACTTATTCACTCTGCCAGCACTGTGTATTCCTGAGCATTTCCCTTCTTTGCCTTCCCTCTCTTGCTACAGATATTGAACCTGAGCACTATCTCTCAAAGTACTGCCTGAAGTAACTCACAGAATGAGAACATGCACCAGACTAGCTAAACAAGTGAGCACAGGAATAGACAAAATGTTGCAAATTCTGCAGTAGCAAGTGGTGAAGGAAGTAATAAGTCTGTATCAGCTCCACTGGCCTGCCAGACTGAATACATATTTGATCCATGTCCTTCTCATAATCCATCCTACTGGAAATGAGAACTAGCAGGTGAATGCATTGAACCAGAACAGACACACCCGAATTCAAATGCAGTCATACATCCAACATATAGGATGTACAGTAAGGTGCCTTTTGCCAAATCAGTTTTTAAAATATTCATTTTCTCATAATCAGTTTCTGGTTTTCCTTAGTGTCACCCCAGAGAAACATGTTTTTAGTGTTCTCTTGCGCTCACTCCCTTGTATCTACAAGTAAGTTTCTTTCTCAACGTACTTTTCCCTTTTGATGCCTCAACATACTTTTCCCTTTTGGTTACAAATTATTGCAACTTACATTGCTAAGAGCAGGGTTTTGGGGAAAATGGTGGAAAGAGAAAGGATGCCCTTGAGCTGTGGTGTGATGATTTGATGATAGCAGTGAGTTTCTTGGTGGACAAAAGAAGCAATGAACAACTTCTTTGATTTACAGAAACAGATTGTTAAAACAAGCCATGAAACTCTGCATATGCAGAAAGATGTGAATCCTTGGAGCTTATGTCAAACATAATGAAGGATGGGAAGCTTTGCCTAGACTAACAGAGAATGTAGCCCTGAAGACTATAAAATACAAGAATATGAAGTGTGGAGTTTGTAAAGTGGTGAACTATCCTGAATGCGTCAGCTGACATCAAACACATCTATGGCTGCTTGACCAAGCACAGATGCCAAACTATCCACCCAATTTATCTACTGCTCTCCCCTTCAGGGACCAGCAGAAAAAATTTACTCTTTGGAAAAGCATTGAGGGGGGAGGAAAGCCCTCCCCCACAATATCATGCTTTCCCCTGCTTTATCAGGGATGGTCAAGATGCGTGGCAGGGCAGTAGGGCTCGACTCAGTACAACTTAGGAGTTTGTTCAGAAGCAGAATCCTCCTCCTCAGCTGCGTTGTTTGCAGACAGAATGAGCAGCAAAGTTCCTCAGCTGGACTGCAATGTGCAGATCTGCTCATTGTACTCTATAAGCATTTCCCAGCCCTTGTAATGCCTGATGGTCCCAACTTTCCCTATTTCCCTTTCTCCAACACATTTAATTCCTCAAAGCTCTGCACATCTCTATTCTGTCTTGTGACAGGAGTTGAATAATGTCCACAAATGGAAATAGCTACTCCTCCTCTTGGCTTGCTGTGGAGCCGTAATCCCCCTCCCCCAATATATTCAGTCTAAGTGGATTTACAGAGTCTGTCTGACAGTTTCTGAAATAGAAATCCTCTGGTTCACAGCAGAGTGCAAGCACTGCTGTCTCTACAAGCAGGCCAGTGCTTCTTGCTTCCCTTTAAGATGGATTCACTTGAATGATGCAGGGGCAGAGAAGGGACCACACCCTGTCCAGCCGTCAGCCTCGTGTTCAGACAGCTCTCTCAGCTGCCAGTTCTCCTTTAGGGTTTTACAATGAAAAAGTTTCAAACAAATATCAGATGAAAGCAATTTTGAGCCTAAACCAAGCATGGCCAGGTTTGCATTGGTGATTTATTGGTGCAAGTCATCAGCTCCTATTACCTTTTTCTTGAGCCATGCAATTCTCTGGCTTCCAGACATTTCTAGGGCCTGATTCTTTTCCTATTGAAGTTAATGGGAGGTTTTGCCACTGATTTCAATAGGAGGCCTCTAACTTTCCAACCTTCTGCCTATAGAATCTTGAAGTGCTTCCAGGTTTCCATCACAGTCTGCGGTTCCCCACTTTAAGTCAACTGGACATTAACAGATTGCCTGGGTCCACACCTTTGGATAGAGGAAAGCTCCAGATCTGATTCAGCGCTCACTCACACACCAGCTTTATACCCCAGTGGAGTTCCTCCTGATTTATATTGGCAGGAGAGTGAGGTCCAATGTTACTTATGCCTGGGTCATTGCCAGCAGAACACAGAGAGAATTCAAGTCACTTGTTATCCCCTTCCCCACACCTCTCAATCACAGCGTAAATGTATGTACATTTATGTGGATATATTAGAATCATCTGGACTCTTTTAAGTTATTTGCCATTGAAACTGACTTCAAATTCAAGTTTTAAAGTTGAAATAACAAAGAAGGAAAAAAGTCAGAAGGGAGCCAGCTGCAAGGGTACTCACAATTTTCATCAGTCTATGGGACACTCCTAATAACATATTTTACTACTTTGTAGTGAACTTCCTTTGCTTCTGTCATAAATATATTCCCTATGCTGTAAATGAATAGCTTTCAAGCTCAGT
The DNA here is from genome assembly GCF_903797595.1 of Erithacus rubecula. Taxonomy (NCBI): domain Eukaryota; kingdom Metazoa; phylum Chordata; class Aves; order Passeriformes; family Muscicapidae; genus Erithacus; species Erithacus rubecula. The sequence continues at coordinate 50,938,407 of NC_136685.1, forward strand.
AAAGTTAATATAGAAGAATAAATCTTAACTACCTAATGTCAGGTCAGAAATATAAATCTTATCTAATATTCCAGGTCAGAAGGAAAGAATACTTTTTGCTGAAAATAGCAAATACTTTCCAGTGCAGAGTCGGAACTTATTTTTCTCTTTAAAAAAATGTGCTGCCCCTAATAAGATGAGTTGAACAGTCTCTTTTTAGAATCTCCAAAAGAAAAATAAACACATAGAGCAGAGTTAATTTATAAAATGCTCCAAAGTTTATCTTGGCAGAACAGTTGCAGGCAGTGAGAGTTCTCTCCCTCTCACACATGCACTCATACACACACAGAGAGACACATACACGTCTCAAAATTAGGACAGGTCTTTACAATAGCAAATGCTACAGAAACTTACATATCTGGGTAAATTAATAGATTCTTATTCATGCAAGGGTCTCATTTTAAAGTCAATGGAAATTTTTCCAAAGAAAGACAACAATCTTTGGTGCCTTTTTGTGTAAGTACAGACCTGCTGTGTCACAGTAGGGGATAGAAAGACACAAATGCTTTGTGTCTCAGGCCCCCCTCCCATGTACCAGCACTTCTGCCAGCTGTAAAGCAGGGATGCAGCCACCATCCCCTCCTCTTGCCTGCCCAAGACCTCACTTGCTAGACACAGCTGGACAGCTGTGAGTGATCTGATAGCCAGCAGCTGCTGGCACACAAGTCCCTCCCACTAGGCACAGGCTGGTACTGCTCCCCATCCTCTTGTTCATCTTCCATACCCGCTTCACACCACAAACCCTGTTCTCACCAGAGCTAAGGTAACTTCAGAGGCTGAGGAGATGAGGCCCACCAAGAGCTTTCTTTCAGCCTCACAGTATTAGCTTTATTTATTTTAAAGTTCATATCAGTCTGTGTCAGGGAGCCACAACAACAGAGAAATACTGCAGGTTCCAGATCTACCAGCCAAGAGATTGCCCAGGAGAACAGCAGGTGCTATGCTGACATCCCCAAACAGTTTGGAGCTCCTCCACCTCTTGAAGCAGACACTGGCCTTTCATACAGTTTATTTATTTCAGTGTCTGAAAGGCAAACAGTCAAACATTCATTTTCCCCAAGATAAACAAGAACAGAGGCAGTTTTACATGACCAAAGCACAACTTGATCCTGGGGGTATGCAACAATACTCTGGACCATTCTTGCTCAGTGCCATCAAGCTACCAAATGCAGAACCTGTCTCACTGAAATCCCACAGAAGAATGCAACAAGTAGGTTCCTCTTCTCTTCCTCTTCTCTTCTCTTCTCTTCTCTTCTCTTCTCTTCTCTTCTCTTCCTCTTCTCTTCTCTTCTCTTCTCTTCTCTTCTCTTCTCTCTTCTCTCTTCTCTTCTCTTCTCTTCTCTTCTCTTCTCTTCTCTTCTCTTCTCTTCTCTTCTCTTCTCTTCTCTTCTCTTCTCTTTCTCCTTCTCTTTCTCTTCTCTCTCTTCTCTTCTCTTTCTCTTCCTTCTCTCTCTTCTCTCTTCTCTCTTCTCTTCTTCTCTCTTCTCTCTCTTCTCTCTTCTCTCTTCTCTCTTCTCTCTTCTCTCTTCTCTCTTCTCTCTTCTCTCTCTCTCTTTCCTTTTTGGCTGCTGGGAAGTTGCCAGTAATGTCCAGCATTCGGTCTGACAACTGTTCTACTGTAAATATTTAGAAGAATCCATTAGAGATTAAACAAAGTGTAAGTAACTGCTCCTAAGTGATAGCTCTTATTAATGTTTGCAGCTATAGCCTCTTTACAAATGCATATGAAAGTCCTACCTCTAGGCTGCTTGTGAGAAAGGGCAAGACAGAGGGCAGCAGCCAGAGCACAGTGTAATTTGAGCGTCAGTGTGTTATCATTACAAATATCAGCACAGAGACAGCATTCTGTGGAGTGTGTACCATGCTTGCAAATCTTCCAGACAGCAATGGGCAGAGTGCGTTACCCTGAGCAATGCATTTTAAATGATCCATATAAAGCCACAAGAGTACTCAGAGTCCCTGCTAAGTTATCTTTGCTTTTCTCTGGTCTGCCCCAAATATATAACCTCCCCCTCTTAAAAAAATAACAAAAACCCAAATCACCAAGTCCCCTTCCACCTCAAAATATATCAAGAATTGTCATGTGTTGCAGGGGAAAAGGCAAGCACTGGTCTGGTGAGATTTTTAAACTCTTATTGTATTCCAAAATTATTCTGCTTATACAGTATCTTAAATGTTCTCTGTGCAGAAGGATGTTAGGAGAAACAGTAGGGTATTCTCTGTGCAGTAGGATATTAGGAGAAAGAACGAACACTGACACTGTTCTGGAGCTTATTATGAAATATTTAAGAAGTAATTCTAGCAGAAGTCTCTTTCCAGTGGACATAAGAGAATAAAAAATGCTGCTTTTGCAGTCTACTGAGATGAATGAAGATGTACAAACACATCTACAAGTTAGCCAATTTCTTTGCTTAAAAAATAAATTATGTTCTAGGAATACAGTGAACAGCAGGTATATGCAATTATACATGAGCAGACTTTTCTGTCATAGCAGAGGTTTGTGATACATATTTTAAAAAATTTATTTGCTCGATTTATTGTCATTGATCAGTAATCAGAGTGTGCTAGTTTCAATACCAAAGTGGTAAAAATTGAATACAACATTTGACTCCAGTGTCCATCTTGAACAGGTTAAATTCTGCAAGAAAAAGGTTTGGAGCTTATCCAGACCACTTACAATGCTTTCCCAGGGTGGAAATGTCTGGTACTCACGAATAATGTATGGAAGGCAGACCACTCAGCATCACATCTAATTTTTGAAGCTACCAGTCTCCTTCTCATTTCTTGTCCACTTACCTAAAATAAAATGTCTGGATAGTGTTTCTGGGTTATCCTAGACATCAGTCTGTGCTAATCCTTCCAGCTCAGCTTCATGGTCATATGCAACCTTTCAAAGTTAGTCACCATTTTCTATAAGTGACTTTAGACCATCTTTGACCATGGTGACTTACAGAGTTGGTGGCTTCGGTGCCACAGCAGCAAAGAAAGTAGCATGTAAGGCAATTTATCTTCTGTACCTCCCTGTGTGCATACATAGACAGGAGTTTCAGAAGGTCAAGTAGAAAAGATACTCCTGCTCTAGAAAACTGTAGACTCAGTGATCTCTTCAAGGAAGAGGAACATGAGTAAGCTAGTGGATTGGACAAGTGGCTAAGAGAAAACTATGCACAATCAAAAGGATACCTTCTTGATATTTCCCACTCTGCATCCTACACAAATATATAATGGCAAAATTAACAAGTCTCTTACCATCACTTTGCTTACACTGATGCCTCATTCAGCAGATATGCTACCTAGAAACCTCATTAGACATAAAATTCCAATTTTCTTCATAAAGCAATGATGTGGAGTTTGTTATAAAGAAGTTAAAGTTTATTTAATTTCTGAAATCGCCTATGAAACAAGTAGCGCTCAAATCACAAAAAAAAAAATTGGATAAACACCTTATATTACAAATATGGCACTTTTATTTGCTTTTATACACTTTTATTTCATTCTCTTTTTTTTTATCATTAGAATTAGATTGATAAGCATAACACAACTTACTGTGGGTAAGAAAACTGTGATATTGCTGATACTGTCTTAAGGCAAAATCCTAACAGCAGGCTATCTTGCCAATGTGTGCCTCTAAACACGGGCACAGTGACAAGGGATTTCAGAAGATGCCCAGCATAAACTGTTGGATTGACTCAATGGTTCCTTTTCCAGGCACACTAATTTGTGGCTAAGCTACAGCATGTTTTTTAAAAGACATCTCACATCTGATTTGAAACTTACATGTGACTGAGATTATACTGCCTCCCTGAGACTGCTGCAATGATTTTATTTACCAAGGCTTTCTGAATTTTATCTTAATGCAGTTGAATCTCACTGATGCCTTTTTCCAACCATTAATTGGTTACATCCTCACTTCCAGTGGTAGATACCATTATAACATAGATATTTTAGGGGCAATGCTTTGTAGCAGACTGACTTTTGTTTTTCTTTTTCTTTTTTGTTTTAGTTTTTTTTGGTGGGTTTTTTTTGTCTTGTTTTGTTTTGTTACTGCCTGGACAAAGACCTGCTGTTGTGAAGTGTGCTCAGAGAGGGCTGGTTTTGGAGGTTTTGGAGAAAACTGTCCCCTAAGCTAGTTGCAGATTTTACTATGTGTTTTTGTCTCTAAGAGCAGGTTTGACTGAGGCCTCAAAATGTCTGAGCTCAGCCCCGTTCTATATCACTGAAAGCCTTTTGGTGATAAATATTCATGTACTTGTTCTTTGCTTACAAAGTTGTTATGGAAGAATCAGGGCAGAGTCCAACACAGTGCTGTCCCTATGTTGTCACCAAGAAACTGTGTTTCTGCTGGAAGATGTGAGGACATCCCAATTGCCCTCATTCCTGTGCCCTGCCTGCCACCAGCAGCTCTCAAGTATTATGAAGCAACAAGACACTTCAAAGCTTAGAGGTCCTCATATGTGGGAAAACAGCAGTGAGGTGATGCACAGTCCCTTCTTAATTCCCTTCTCCTGAACTAGTGCTTTGGCATGGGCTTAGGGGTGGCTGTGCCTCCTCCTTGCAGTACAAACAGAATAAGACCAATAGCAACCAATCTGGGTTTGCTGGCAAGAGTCACAGCTTCAACCCGAAGGTCCCCCAGATGTCTCAGTTCAGACTGGTTATAGCAGCCAACAGACAGGCAGTGCATTTCCCACTCTTCTCCAAACATGTATTGTTAAAGGTAATATGCCCCCTAGGCATTTACTTACCTCATGGAGCTGCATCTCATTTAATTGTTATAAAGTGCTTTGAGGACCACAGGGTGAAAAGTCCTACAGAACTGCATGTATAGGGGAAGTCTTACTGCTGCTGTTGCTATGTGATTATATAACTTTCTCAGGGGTTTTAAAGATGGTTGAAATCACAGTAGTTTGCATTAATTATACTTATGCTCTTTTCCCCATGTATGTGATAAACTTTGTTAATGTTTTCCCTGATCACTTGACCTTCTTTTTATTTAGCCTGACTTTGAACACATCTTTCTAATTTTCTGTGAGAACACCTTTGTCGTACTGCCTTTTATCCATATGGAGTGCTGCATATGATGCTGGTATGGAAAGTATTATAAGGCAAACAGCAGATTTAAGCTGAAAAAGATACTTCAGAGATTAATGAACAGGCTTTGAGTCTCTCATTTTATAGGACACTGGTTTGAGTCTTACTGAAATCAAAGCAATCTGTTTGCCTTCCTGGGAGGATATACCTTAGTAGCCCCTTAGAAAACTGTTTAATAATCTAAAAGTTGAACACCTTTGTATTAAAAAGAGCACTGAAATTGTTAACTTTGTTGAGTCTCTTGCTGAGACACAAAGGAACAGGGCTACTGACTCCAAGCACTGTAGGAATATTACTCCCAAATATAATGGCAATGATTTAAAATGTATGAACATTAATTTTAAAAAGTTAATAAAGTAGTGTTAGAAGCCTTTCATAAGTCTTTTGAATTCACGCAGCTATGCTTTTCTCTGCAGCACTAGGGAAGAGAATTTTTTTTCCAAACTTTCTAAAAATAAGGAGAAAAGAGTAATGGTTTTGCTCTCTGAAGCACCATGAAAACATGGCCATTATGTTGAAAATATTTGTAGCGATTTTTTTTTTGTTTTTGTTGGGTTTTTTTTCCCCAATACAAAATTACCTTAAACTATTGAGAAGCTAAAAAATAAAACTGTTTCAACTTTGAATTAGTTAATGACAGAGAAGTTCAAGGCACTATTTTCAAAGCTAGTATGTTAGGACTTAGGCTTTTGCCTACTTCAGGAAGATAAGTGTCTGCTCCAAGCACAAGAGCCTCCATTCAAGAATGAGTCCTTAATTTTACTCAGGTATTTAAGTCTAATTGAAGTCAAGGGGTCTGTAACATATGCGTGTAGGTAACCATATGCTGATGTGCTTTTTCTAATGGGGAGGAATTTAATCGTGGGCTTACATGGTAATTGAATGGGGTTTTTTTTTCCCAGTTTGGTCTGGGTAGGCAGAAAGTAGCATAAAAGGGATCAAGAAACATTAAAGCTTGTTAACTTAGTGCTCAGTGTAGAGGAGAAAAAGAGCCTTTTATTTCCCTGAAATTTCTGACCTTTTTTGTTATTTTTCTTCTCCCTGTTGCTCTTTGCTCACCAACCACAGCTCTCGTTTGCTGTGGACAATTCCCAAAGGGAACATTCCTCGCTGGAGTAACTTACCCAGCTCTTTTTCTTAATTCACAGTGAGTACAGCACCCCTTGCAGAATCCATAGCAGACCCTTTGGCTGCAAGCCAGTGCTAATAGCATGTTTTCCAATAATCTAATCTCTTCAGTCACAGAGCAGAAATCAGAAAGTTAAAAGAACTGGCTTCTCAACTTGTCTCAGTTCGCCTTTGAAATCTGTGCAGGGAAATGTTGTGTGAATGACTACAATAAATTGTTACCACACTTGCACCCATGACTCAATAGTTGTGCCCATAACAATCTGATATAAATGAGACAACCCTCTATAAAGCAAGGTTTAATGTGGTGCCAGGAACAGACTCTCTCATGAAGGCTTGCGTCTACAAAGAAGCCAGGAATTTCAGCCAAAGCTGAGGACACATTGTAAATATCCATGAATTAAATACCTCACAGTCCTAAGAGATAGGTATCATTTCTCCTTTGCAGATTAAAAAATTGAAGCTCAAAGATGAAAAAGCCAAAAATTCTAAGTTTGGCTCTAGAAGTGAAGTGTTCTTTGATTAGACTCCTGAATAAATAGCTTCATTTTCAGACCTCTGACCACCTGCATCTTCTGCAGCCATAATGAAAATGAGGGTATAAACATAGAAATGAAGCAGGAGATTAGTTGTCTCACTGGAGGCCCTGGATTTGAAAATATACATTCTAGTACTTTACAAAACTAGAAAGGGAGCTTAACCAGACAACTTTATCAACCTTCAAATCCAAGGACCCCTGAATTTCTTCAAAGGCACATAACTCAGTGGTATTGTTAGGGAAAGACAAAGTAACTAGATCCTGAAAGCATTTACCTTTTTCCACATGGCTTCTTTTTCATGTATGCTGACTGTATATTTTAGCTTTGGAGGTGGAAAACTGACACCATCACAGTAATTTTTCCTGATTTCTAACCTCATGCATATCTCTGGTGGTCTACAGATCACAAGTTGGTGACAGGGGTCCTATCATTCTACCCCAGGACTGGATCCCTTCATGTATGATTTTGATTGCTGTCACCAGGAGCATATGCTTTTTGGGTACTTGGGGTAGCAGTTTGCTGCCTCTGTGAGACAAATGTCTTGACTTGCTTTGTGAAAGTCCGGGAGGTCAAGGAGCCAATTAAGGAAGATGTTTTCATTCTAGGGCACAGTTCAGTCTTTCCTTTCACTTATTCCATTTTGGCATCTGCTTGTGACATTTTTTAGCATGATTTTTTTCTGCAGCAGCCCCAGCATTTTGAGTGGTGTTGTTGCGGTCATCTCACATCCGAGCCCTGTCTCATGGCAGCCCAGTGTGGTGGCAAGCCACTAGCCACCAGCTGAACTGCCAAGTACTCATCATTTTGGGTGCTTTAAAAATAACTGCTGTGATTTCATGTTTTTCTAATATCTAGGAGATGTTGGGTTTTCACTGAAGCCTAACTAATTGTTGGTATAACTTATATTAGGCAGTTCTATTTGCAGTAATGGGTTCTATTTCTATCATTCATTCTGCATCAGCTTAATTAAGTTACAGCGTGACAAAACAGAACCCAACAGTCCTCTCTTCCTTAGAAAAATGTTCTTCAACAGAGCACGTTACAAAGTGCTGAGGATATTTTGCAAGCTGTCTAAGGCATCCAGCACCTGAAAAAGCAGCTCTCTTAGGCCACAAAATAGTAAATGGATCATTTTCTTGTGCGAGAGCTTGGTTAAGAAGATGGTGTCTTACAAATTTGTACTAGAAAGTGCAGAGCAAGGTTAAACATGAACCCTCAGGATGCTGCTCTGATCCTGCCTAAATGATGTGACTCTTACCATTGTTACCAGTGAAATACTTCAACAAAAGTATATTTTTATGACCACGGCTTCAATCGTGCATAAAAAGTGTCAGATGTCACTTTTGATGTGCATCAGTGATATTAATAATGTATTACACAAATAAAAAAGTCACACTTAAAATTTATAGTTCAGAGTTTGCCCATTAATCTTTCCAAATGTGAGAAGTTCTTTTCTGTTAAGGCTAGATAGGAATTTTAAAGAAAAATTAGACTTTTTTGCATATTTTTTTGCTATTGTACAGAAACATTAAAATGGCTCCAAAACCATTGACTTTGCAGCTCTTGCTATAAAATGTTTAATGAACTCATAAAACTATCCCAACATTTTCTAGATATTTAATTCTTTTATATTGATAAATATATGTAATTTGATTATATAATATAATATAATTATATTTTTATATAATTATTGGGCTATGAAGTTTTGTTTTTCTTTACCTAATATTGTCAATAGATGGCTTCAGTTTATTTTTTTATTGTAGAATTTATTTTTGTTTTTAAATGGAAATTCTGTATCTTATAATTCCTTATCGCCTTTACAACATTTCTATTGCTATTTTAAATTAAAGTCACTCATGCAATTGTTAATGGAACAGAATTCCATTAGAATATGACACTTAGAAAAAGTTTGATGTGTCAGCATTATACTGTTAATTTGATTTGGGATAACAAGCATAAAATTACAGATGTTAAAAAAAACAAAAAACCCAAAAACCGAACAGAAATTTTAATTCACTTTAATTCATTTTCTGTTCCAACCAACTGACCTGATTGGTGTGCAAGTCCTCAGGGAAGTGGTGGTGTACCACCACAAAGAAAATGAGCTGTTTCTCTGCTTTAGCACAAAATGGATGATAGCCTTGATTTCGTCACCAGCACCCCAATGATTCAGCTCAAATAGTTTGTAGCACAGCTGTAGCTCAGCAGTAAACTGCCTGCTGTGTGTCACTGCAGTGATGTCAGATGCATTACGGTTTTGGGGAAGTGAATGATGCTCGGTGAGAGCACTAAATTTCTTTCATGTGGGTCAGTGTGTGCGGCAGTGAAGCTGGTTGGGAGGGAAAGGCTCAGACTTCAAAGGGAGGGCAGCACGCAGAAGGGGTGATAAAGCAAGCCCTAAGTACGTGCCATTCATAGTTACCTCACAAGAAAATCCAGGCACACAGAGCTGTTGAACTGAGTCAGTTACTCAGGAGTTGGATGCCTACTTAAATCTCATCCATCCTATTACTTAATCCCAATCTAAACAGGCCATCCAATCACACTGCCCTCTAACAATCAGGTACCTGTGCTCCAAACAATGGACTATGGTATGTTGATTAACAAATTATCCTCATTCAATTTTCTTCACAGGAGTTCTACCGTTGATTTCAGGGGACCAGGGCTTTTGTCAGTGAGTCCAAGCTGATTGGTGATGATGACACTTGTTTCTTTTCCACCAGAGTTATGTTTAATTTCACATCATACTGTTCATGTTTTGCAGTCAGAAACTTTTGACTTCTTTCTCTTTTAGACTAGCATGAGAACCAGTGACATGAGGGAAAGGTGAAAGCTGTTAGATCATCATTTGCTGAGTGCTGCTACATAACACTGCAACAGAGAAGGGTGGCTAGACCTAGTATTTTAATCATTACTTTCAATGTGGCATTTTGGACTGTATTTTGTGCCACTTGCAGATGGATGGTCCAGTCAGCCTGGAAAAGTTAGCCTTTTTCCTTCATGAAAATGTGAGAACAGAGTTTTTCCTTGTTACAAATCACAGAACACAATTTTTACAGATTCCCCAGCACTGTGATACTCCTTAATATCTATACTACGATTTGGAATCTTGATGTGAGCCTTGAATTTAAAGAGACACGTTCCATTTCAATGTTTGCAGGCATCAGTCCAGAACAATTCCACTGTGAGCAACATACTTGGGGCTTCCAGTTAGCTTCAGTATGGTATGAATTTAATCATTACACAGAAAGAAATCATTTCATTCAGTACAAACTTTTGATCAGTTCCACTTAGGAAAATACATTAAATTGAGAGGATATTAAGTAATTGACCAAAGGCACATCTGAGCACCGCCAAGGCAGTGGGCTGGCTTGCTGTCTGGCTTATTAATTTTTTAATGCTGTAAACATGGTAGTAGAAAATCATCGTTTCGACATGGGATTACAGGCTTCTGCTGTCTAAACCCTTCTCCCTAGTCTCCAGCATGGAAAGTAAAATCTGTTACATCCTGCTGTTCTTTCTGTGGTTTCTGAAACAAAACTTTGAGAGAAAAACTCTGGTCTCAGAAGACCCTGTGGGAAATGAGAAACTTGCAAATGCTACTGTAGTTGTGTAATGTTGACAGTATGAGCTGAGTGATCCTTATACAAATTGGAAATACATGAGCATCTGTGTAATACACAACCATAAAAGTCTCCAGGATGTTAGGAGAACAAAACAGGAGAAGCAAATGGGGTGTATGGGGTACAGGCTCTGCAGCCACTAGGTTGGCCTAAGCATTCATGATCTTTGTTAGAAACACAAAAATCAGAGATGGAAAGTTATCATCAAGCAGAAAGACCACACGTTTCAAAGAATGAGTCTGTACACTATATATTTTTGCTTCTTTATTTAGTAGAAGCATGCAACTCTTGTAGGGAAGAGATTGAAGAGTCGCAGTGATGTTGACAACCTTGTTTTTTAGAGTTCTGTGTCCATACAAACAGTAAAAATTCAGCTGCGGATCTTCATGACAGCAATTTGCAAGAGTAGAGCATTAAAATACTATCTATATGTGCATCAAATATAATCTCTTTCAAAAGTCAGATCTCCTTTTTTTTATCTGAGCACAGATGCTTGATTAGTAAGTAGCTGAGTCTGACAACTGTCATAACACAGTGATTATGAATAATTAGGTTACTACAATTACTAGGTTACTATTTTTAAGAGATCTATTACTTACTATAACAGCTTTTTTAATCTAGACAATAAGACAGAGATTATGTAATTGAGTTTACATTTTAGAAAAGATTAATAATAATACTCTTGAAGGCTGGGTATTTGGAAACAATTACAGCTGAGTCTAAAAGTAATATCTGTAGTTGCTTACAGGATTTAGAATTTCATGTGAGAAAGTATTGACTTCACCCTCACCATCACTATCAGGTTGTTAAAGGCAATTTTCTCAGGGATCCTCTTTGGTTCATATACTGGTTAAACTTCCTGGATCCTTGAATGTTGGTGGTGCTCCATAGTATGTGGGGGAAAAAAGTCAATTTCCCTTCTCTCTCCATAAAAAGAATTTTTCAGTTTATTTACAAAACTCTCTGGAATGACAAGGAGCCATTTGTGGTTGTTGTGGCTGATTTCTGTTGTGCTGAAGATGCTAGGAGACTGCATAAAACTCTGCACCCCTAGTGAGATTTTTCAGCCTGTTGATGCTCTTTCTAACTGAATTCAGGGGAAATGTGTTCTGGCTGCCAGTACACTTAATTTTCAGGATCACTTTGCCAGACATGTGTTTAATAATGATGAGGCAATCCCCAGTGAGGTCTTGGCCATTTGGGCCAAGGGCCTCCTTGCTCGTAGACACCACTACAAAACAGTTATGGATACTCTCTGAGACTGTGGAACAGTCCCATACTCAGGTTTCTGCTGCTTTTTAGAATTCTTGACGTTTGGTGTATAAAATAAGTTGATTTCTTTTCCCTCAGATGTGAAGTATCTCTTGAAGGGAAAAATATTGTCAAGCCAGGCAGATGTTTGGAGAAAACTTTTTTTGTTTCATGTAAGATCTTTTTCCTTCAAAACATAGGAAGACACTTGAGAATCCTCTTTGCTACATGCTTTGTATCAGAAGGCAGCAATACTCTGAAGTAAAATAAAAGTCAAGCAAATCTCTGGAGGAGTTACCACCCTCTCAGAAATAAGTCCTAAAATATTTGTGAAGACCAAATCACAAAGAGAAGCAGAAAACATTAAGCCTTTAACAGCTGACTTCTAGACAGATTTTTCCTCTTTACTTCTTTTGCGGGAGCCACAGAATCCTGTAGATCCAGAAGAGGCTGAACAGAGAATCCACATTCCTCAGCTATCACCACTGACTCAGTTGCATCCCAGAACACTTATTGCCAGTCCAATGCAGTAATTGCCACGTACAGGTTTACCTTCCCCAGCTGCTCCCCCACCACAGCACATCCAGTCCCTCGCCCAGTGATCAAGCAGAGCTTGGCTTGCAAGACTCAGCTCAGGTTTCACCTTGGCCCAGGCTGGCAATCTACTTAGCACTGATAATACAAATTTAACAAGCCCATGCATACTGGCTCTCCCAGGGCTGTCCTACCACTCCTGGGCTTTGTCCTTGCTCCACGCTGCCTGTTGCCTACACGACAGTTCAGCATTTTTGCCCCACTAATTGCGCGTCCCACCTCTAATGCCTTTCCACACAAAGAAGCACTGTCCAAGAAAGAGTCTGAGGAAATACACTGTGGTTTGCAAACTGAATTCCTTAATGACTTTCTCATTAGAAGAGATGACTGCCAAATGCTCTTTGCGCCTGCCTAAAGGACGGCCTGCATGATTGAGAGTAGCTCTGATTTACATGAAGTATTGTTTTCAGGCCACCACCACAGGCAGCTGCTTCTCACTAGGCAAGTAAAGAGAAAGGAACGCGAGTGAGCGCTCAGAGCAGTCAAATGACACGAGAACCCGTGGGATTTCCCATCCCCAATCCCCATCACCACAAGGACTAATGTCCGTGCGGATGCTGCGTGGTGGTAAGAGCTGAGGTGGGGTCTGGCTCTCCTGGCAAGGGGCAGCCCAGCTGGGAAGGCTGAATTCCAGAGCAGCTCTGCTGTGAAAATATTTCCTGTGAGAATGTGCAAGCCTGAGAAACCAGGAGCAGCAGCAGGGATGGATTTCATTTGCGCAGCACATCCATTTCAAGAGCAAACCTCTAAATGGACATCTTGTTGTTGGAGAGCAGTGATGAGACAGTGCCCTTCAGCTGTTGCAAAGTGGCAAAGAATATTCTTCTACCCTGTGCTTTCCCCCATCTGTCAGAATGCATGCCCAGCTGGATTTCTCCTGTATTTTCTTATTTCCGTGTCTTTTGATTCCATAAACTTTAATCTATACGTGGAGTAAAACTGATTGAAGGATGTCATTGCAAAGGTTTAGAATGTATTTGCTGCACATGGTCAAAATCTAGCTTCTTGTCCACAAAAGTTTTCAGATTCAAACTCAGCTCCTTATCCTTATCCTTAATTTTCTATTTTTAATAGAGACCACAACTCATTCTTTCCAGAGTAGGACTTTGGAAAATATCCTGAGATTTCATTTGCTAATGAGACTTAAAACTAATATCTGGACAAACGGCTTGCAGAAGAAGAGGCCTCTGAGTAAAAAAGGGCTTAAAGACAGACAGGAGAGGGGAACAGTTCAACATTCATTCAGGATCTTCTTTAATCTCCAGTATTTAGGTTTTAGAAAAAGAAAAAAGAATGGATAGGTTTTGGACCTATAGCCAGTCATGAGTCTGCAAACGAGTAGTTTGTACCACTTCTGGCTAATGTTTGTGTAAGAGCTGAGAAAGAGCTTGTCTGTGGGTCTCTGTGCTCCCACCATTTGCTTTGCCCCCTGCTGTGCTGCATTTTCTATCCCTGAGAGTCTGTGATTTCATTGTAATCAAAAAGTGTTAGGATATAAGAGGGTGGAGCACTCAGTGGTTAGTAGGGTCATGCCTAGAATATTTCATCCTCATTGAGTCTGTTCTGAACATTGTTGAGAATTTTTTATATTTCTTTTTTTTTTTTTTTTTTTTTTTGTCTTTGTAATGGAGCAGGCTGCACCAAAGACCAAGTGGTTTCAAGCAAGTGTATTTAGCAAGAGCATTTCTTGGACATATTTGCAATGCTACAGTCCATACCTCCTGGTTCTGCAGCCAGTGTCTAACCCACAAGGCCACAATGCCCAACCTTCTGCCAAGGCACTGAATCTCTCTTCATCCCTCTTACCATATCTATAATTTGTGGCTAACAGGAGTGGTCTGTGCTCTTCTAGTGCTTTATCACCTGCTTTTACACTTTGAGTGTTTCTTAACTTGGATATACATTACCTATCCATTTCTACTCTTGACTTAAGTATAGAAATTTGAAGTTATGCTTACACTCACTGTACCATGACTGGATTTCACCAGATGGGGTTTATGTTTCTAGCTTCTTGTGGCACATCATATAAACTCTGAGCTCAGTGTCTGATACAGGGAAAAAAAAGAGATAAAACTTCTGGTTGTTTCCTTGGGGTTATGGTTGTAGTTGCTGAAGCACTTGAGATGTCTAGGTACTAACAATTTGCTGAAATGAGACAGGAAGAGTAAGGTCCAATTCTGCACCCAGAAGACTGAATGGATTCTGGAATCCCTCCAATCCCACCCAGCATTTGCAGCAGGGGAAGGACTGGCCCATGCATTGCAAGGCTATGGCAAGCATCTGGATCTGAATCAGAGAGGGAGGAGGCTGAGAGGTAACAGGAACGAGATCTTCACCTGGAGCTTGGAGACGCCTAATTTCAAACATGTTATCTCATTTTTTAGGCACAAATATTTTTTGCTTCACAATTTTTTTTCTCCCAGGTTCAATGACAAAGCCCAGTGCTTTTAGAGAATGCCAGTTTCTGGAGCATGCAGCTTGTCCCTCCCTGCTTTGATTCTTTCCTGGGCCAGAATAAGGGTCTATCCTTCCTGCAAGACAAATGAGAAAGTATTTTATTACACAGGTACAAGACTCAAACAAATGCCAGACACAGTAAGAGGCAATAAAAAAGAACATCTCTTTAATAGTTTTTAAGAGAAAAAAGCCATGCTTCATTTAAAATGTTAGTTCTGACTTTTCAGTGATATTTTTCTTTAAGAATTTCCAAGAACTGGAACTTATTTTGCTTCACACATTCAATTATAATATGACATGAAATCAATGGAGCTTGACTTGCATATTTTGTCCTATTTCTTGTTCCATAACTCTAGCAATAACATTCTTCATTTGGAACTACAGGCTTTCCTTTTTTGTTGTGTTATTAGTAGGAGATGTATCTGGAATGCATGAAAAGAGGCAGAAATTGTGAAAATGGCTAAGAGTATGTTTTATTTTATACTTAGTACTTCTGGAGTTAAAGGGGAGATGGAAATTGGCCATGTAATGGATCTTAGCTATAGAGAATTATCATATTTCAATAGTAAAGTATTGCCTGTCTCGGCTCACACACACATCTTGACCTCAGAGCAGTTGCACATAATGTTTTCTCTGTCAAGAGAATCTATTCATAATGATGTGTCACAGGTGCTCACACATAATATGTTTCTCGTCAAAAGTGATCATCCATATTTTATATAGCAGCTTTGATGACAAATATTTTGTACTTCAGCTGCTTTTTCATCCAGCTGTCAGCCTTAATGAAGGAAAGTCACAGATAGTTTTTAAATAATGTCAGCTTCTTAGATCACATTACTGTGTCTGCTTTTTAAAGTAGTTTCATACAAGGGCCACAGACCTTGTGGAGGGAAGCAAAGACGTTTTCATTTACTTAAATTTAAAAAAAAAATCCAGGCTCTTAATCTCAAAATCAATAAGCTCTGTATCTTTGGAATATTTTCAGGAAAAAAAAAAGTGTTATATTTATTGAGTACTCAGTATTTTGGGAGTCTAGTGAAAACAAGTATGACAACTGAATTGGGGTTGCAACATCTCACTGTGCGGTATACCATTTATTCCCATAGTGGTGTCATGTCCTCATTGCAAGCACACTTTCCTCTAGGTTGTGCTACAAAATGAGTGCCTCAGCATGCACAGAGAATTGAGTTCTTGTATTCTTACTGAAATTGTTAGTGCATATAGCAAGGCCAAAGTTCGTGCATCTCATGTATGTCCAGCCCTACTGAGAGAAATAACTCTCATTCCTTATTTTATTAATGAAAGAGTGAACTTGAATTCCTTTTGAGTTTCTTCAGACCACAGGACTTGTCATTGAGACCTCAGAGGACAGAGAAGTGCTTTTCCCATTCATGGGACATCTTTTCTGCTGAGAGTGTGAGTGAACACAGTACAGAGGTGTCCCTGAACTTCCCTACCAGGCAACCCTCCCCTGAGCAGCAGACAGAGGTGGCTCTCAACATGTGAGCCATGGATTCGTATGGACTCCTGGTCTGCCTCCAAGGGCTCCACAGAAAGGAGCTGAAAAGAACAAGTTAATTGTGTGTGCAAGCTATTTAGCAGTGTCTGCAGAGCAAAATAAAGTCAAAGCACTAAAATAGGTGACCACACTATAGCATGTGTATATTTGTAAATTTATCACTGGTCTGAGGAGAAGGCAGAACAGCAAGCCTATAGTATTTAGAAATACAAGTTATAAATTTAAGACTATATTTTTCCATATATGAAACATAACCAGATGCGTTAGAGATTAAGCTTTGCACCTAAAAATATGAACATTTTTTCATGCAAGACAAGGCAAAAAGAAGATGGGACACAGGGTCAGGAGTTACTTGATGTTTTATTTTATTTTTAGTTTCAATTTATTTCAGAAAGCAAGAAAGAAGGAATTAAAAATAGGTAACAACTTCTAAAGTACAGGAGGATGCAAAACTTTATTCTCTACCACCTAGAAGTAATGAACTTCAGTGTATCATGCAGCAGATTGCTACTGAAAAAATAGTCTGCAACAGCATCCTCTTTCCTGCTATCCCCAAGCCCCTAAAAAAGTTAGGCAGTGAGTGCAATAAATTTTGCTTTCCTTGTCTGAAGAATTAGAACAATTCAATTGAAAGGCAAATATAATCCTACCTATGCTACATGCTGAGACTGGAGCAGGGTGAATGCCACAGTTAAGTCTAAACATCAGGTTGTAATTGCTAAAGATTAAAAACATGCCAGAGAGAACATTCCAGGGAAAGAAGGAGGGTGAGAAGGATGACTCTCCTGTGTCTTTTTTTAAGGTAAAATATCACCAGATCTTACAAGGGCATATTCCTGAAGAGCAGAACTCAAATAAAATGGCATTTAGTCAATGAAGGAAATTATACACTAGACCGATTTTTAATCATCTAACTAGGAAAAGCACGAATAAGTGAACATGAATTTATCTGCTAAGCCAAGTGCACACAAGGCAGGAAAGCCTCTGAAAATAGGAAAAAGAAGAATGAATGTTCTCTAGAATGCTGCTGTTCCATACAACATATTTCAAAGATCATTTACTGTTGGCTATTTCTGCAAGATGTGAAGATGTCAGCTGAACTTCTCATTTTTATGCAGATGAAATAATTTCTGAAATGACAAGTGAGGTCATAAGAGACACAAGAAAAAATGAGGTAATCTGTAAGAGCTGTCAGAAAGATGGATGGTCCACCCTCCCAAGTGGAGAGGAACCATTATTTCATGGTCTTGTTTAATGTATTGTTCTCTCACAGTTTGTTTGTTTTTGTTTTCTTTTCCAATTCTTTTCTTCTCAGTGCATCCTAACGTGAGCCAGGGTTGCCAAGGAGGGTGTGCTACATGCTCAGACTACAATGGATGCCTGTCATGTAAGCCCAGGCTCTTTTTTGTTCTGGAGAGGATTGGCATGAAACAGATTGGAGTGTGTCTTTCCTCGTGTCCAAGCGGATACTACGGGACACGGTATCCTGACATTAATAAGTGTGCAAGTAAGTGATGGGGAAAGGGGGAGCACATGGATTTGTCTGTTCTCTCTTGAATGCTGTGTCTCCTTAGGAGTCAAGTTGAAGGAGAAGGAGGCAGACAGGCTGTGTCCTTATTTGTTCAGTTCTTTGTAGTAGTGCAGTAAATATTAACCCAAGCAAGAAGTTAAAGACCACAAAATGGCCTAAAGTTCAGGGATCCTGGCTCTGCATGAATGACCTGCCTAGAACCCAGGTGCTGGCCTCCTCCTCCTCCCCCTCTACATCCCCATGTGAAGAGGAAGCACCAGTGAGCACCAGGCACTGCTCTTCAGAAGCAAGAGAACACTGATACCTCTGAAAAGAGAGAGGGGACTGAGGAATGCTGAATCTTGGTGGTTGGAGCTGTTTAACCCACTGCCCTTACCTGCCTTACTCCTGCAACAAGGAGAGAAGATGGCAGGTGGCATTCTTGGAGATGGGATTTGCCCTGGTCTCTTTATAGCCTGTCTCATGCTCATTGTAGTCCTCTGAATGCCTGTAGGAGCTGGCCAGGCTTCAGCTGGCCAGGTTTCAGCCTGATTTGGGGGAATTTACTGATTTGTGTTGTCTCCAGGCTGGGGGACAGAGAAGCCAACTCTATTCTTTGCTGCTCAGGCAACATTTTGACCCCACCATGGATTTTTGAACCATAAATGAACTGGAAAAAATTGCAATGTCCTCCCCACTCCTCTTTTTGTGGTTGAATTCACTGTTTTTAATCCCATAGGTGATATAAAAACATAAGAGCAATGGCCAAGAAACTCTCCCAGTCTTTACCTGGTAATAAAAGTTATTTAATGAATGGACCCCAGAGTAAAGTCTTAGAGAGTAACTTGACACTGCAAAGTATTTGTTCACTTTTTAGCAGTGTGTGGCCTTGCATATCAAACATGAGCCGTGCCATACATAAGGTTTTATGCATTTGTCTTTAAAATTTCTGAGAACTGGGAAATATATCAACAATGCCAATTTGGGTAGTCATAAAGGGAATACACTAAGTACTACAGAATATCTGATTGAACATCAGGGAACCATTTAAAGAATAAGAAAGATATGTTGATCAAAACCACTCCTAAGTAGATTCTAAATTCTGTCATATTTTTTTCTCTTGGATGAATATTTTTCATCTCTTGGGGACAAGTAGTGTGTAGCCAACCCAGTACTTTTGTCCCATGGGGTTACCTAGTACCTGTGTGGTGCCAGTGTAGGGCAGAAGCAGCACAGTGTGACTCTCATGTGCAGTGCTCTGCCTGCCATTTGCATAGGTCTCCAAGAAGATTAGGAGTGTGATGCTGCTCAGCATAAGGCCATCCCCTCTAAATTCTCACCCATGCCAGGGTCACTTGTGGCTGGCCTCACCATGTATACTGTCCAGGAAGAAGACTTAGTGTAATCTGCTTCCTTTGAGGATTATCTGACATTGCTAGAATTGTGTGGTTCTGGTACATGTGAAAGAACTCATGGTAGTTCATGGCAAAGAGCAACAACGCTGTTGTTTACTGTTTGCATTTCAGAATGTAAAGCTGACTGTGATACCTGCTTCACCAGAAACTTCTGCACAAAGTGTAAAAGTGGGTTTTACTTGTACAGTGGAAAGTGCCTTGAAAAGTGCCCTGATGGGCTGGAAGCCAACAACCACACGATGGAGTGCACTAGCATCGGTGAGTCTGCTCCCCGTGTCCTGTCTCGTTTTCCCAGAGGGAATCTAAATGGGATCTAAGGAAGGCGTGATCAGTTACAACACCAGGGAAGTGCAACTTAAAATTAAAATGTTATCCATAATAAGATATATTCCCCAGCACAAAAAACTCTAGGTATTTCCCAAGTCTTCCACTTCACAGGAGGCATAAACTTGGTTGTGTCCCACAAACGCAGCCTTGATGCTAAGGGCAATTTTGCCAGAGGAAGGATAGCCTGATAAGTCTACTCTGAGGTAGCAAGACATACATCTCATTCTCAGTTACAGTGTTATGCAGCACCACTAACATCAAAATTCCAAAAACACTGAGTCAGATCCCACATGTAGTTTAAAAAAGATTAAAATACTAATAGCTTTACTTTAGCTCCCTTGTACTACCTGAGCCTTCAAAGCATTCATGCAACAACAATTTGAAGCTTACCTTTTCAAAGGTGAAGGCTAGAAACAAATATATTAAGGAAACATCACCCCTAAAACCCCTCCAGTCTCCAAATTGGTATATGTGCATAATCACCTGACTTCAGAAAATGAGAATTAAAATAAAACACCAAATAGGGTGTCACTGACCCTGAAGGAGTGAGATTGACGTCATTGTGACTCACTGGCTGTGGAGAAGAGACCTGCTTTTGTATCTTCAGCCTCTGACTCAAAAGCTCCGATTATTCACACAAGGACAATTTTCAGAGGCCACCACACCTAACTGTCTGCTCCAATGCTCTGCCATCCCTCCAAATGAAAGGAGAACACGTGATGTGTTTGCCTGTGAACAGCTGCAGTTAGCATCCCCCACCACGGGTACACTCAAGCTGTGGCAGGGTTCAGCTTATTTAATACCTTGGCTGTGAATTGTGATTCCCAAGGGCTGTGAGCTGCAGTGCACGTGGTAAAACTCTTTCAGGCACCAGCAGCCAGGGAGCACATAGGCACAGTATGGCCATGATGGAAATCTTCCCCAAAATCTTCCTCAAAGTATCATGCACATAGCTCTCCCTGGCATCAAGTGTTTTGGAGGGGAAGTAATGCAGGAATAAAAATAATTTGCACTAGTTTGGCGTTTTCCTTTTCAAATATATACTAATTCAGGTGGTAGTGTAGGCTTTTATGGTTTTATTTTCAGGAAAAAACAACTTTCATCTTTGAAAGAAATTCAAGGGATCATTTTTGTTTCTTGATGGCTGTTTCCAATAGCTGTAGACTCAGCTGCTTTAAAAATGAGTCAATCTCAGAGAGGAAAAGCCATTTTAAGCTATGGAGTAAAAGAAATAACTTTTTTGTGCACGTGAAAGCCAATTATTTTAACAGAAGAGCTTCAGTGTAACATGAAAAAAATTACTCACATGACAATCCACTGGAGAAAGGCTCAGAGATTGCCTGAAGTCAGTTATATTTCTAGGTTTCAGAAAATTCAGAAGTAAAATCTGGATCTGGAAAAATGCTGACTTACTAATTCCTCCTTATAGAGGGAGTAGAAGCCATTCCTTCTTAATTGGTGACTTGTAATCTTAAGCATGTAGTTGGACCTCACTTAAATATATATATTTACTTTCTTTTTGCAAGAGAAAGATAGTGAGATGGCATAAGAGAAGGATAGCCATTAAAACATATTGTTAACTTTCCAAGGTTACTTTAATTTTTTATTTACACTCTTTGGACAAGGGTGAAATGACACACCTTCTGGCTTCCAAATAGTATAGGATGCACATTCACATTACTCTGGTTTAGAAAGGGTAACCTACACCATTCTGAAAAGCTTGAAACCTCACACTGATCCAAATTTCCCTCTGTTTTGCCTGTTTCCAGCTTGTGTATGCAACAGATGATGGCTCTTTAGATGGCTAGACATTCAACTTCTAATGTAACATCTTTTGGTATCAGTTGGTCCTTTATAACTATCAATCTCCAAATTTCCATCTTTGAGACAAGCTACAGCAGCTTGACCCAATGACTTCACTCACCTTTCACACAGGCATGGCTAAAGTTCATTCCACAGAAGCTAAAAGGATTTACACCTCCATCAAACTAAAGCAAAGTCAGAACAAACCCCAGTAACTGATAGCATTGAAATCAGTTGTGCTGTTATTGTCTTGTTTCAGTAATGGAATTACAAAACAGTGAGTAGAAAATAGTAACTGACATAATTACTTGACATTATTTTGTGCTGTATTTCCTCAACTGTCCAATTTCTGTCAATTCATTGCTGCAACTCACTAGTGATTAATCCCATTAGTTTTTACCCCCTTTTGGCTGATGCTGAATGAAAATAATGTCCCATATGTATTCTGTATACAAAAATATATTGGTCAGGCTCAGTTTGTTCTATGTTTATTGCAGTGCACTGTGAAACTAGTGAGTGGAGTCCATGGAGCCCTTGCATGAAGAAAGGAAAAACTTGTGGTTTCAAAAGAGGAAATGAAGTAAGGGTCAGAGAGATCGTACAGCATCCGTCAGCGAGGGGAAATCCTTGCCCAGCTACAACCGAGAGCAGAAAATGTATTGTACAAAGAAAGAGATGTCAGAAGGAAGGAAAAGGTACCAAGTTATCATCATCATAATATGAGATACATATTGTGTTTGTTTAATAATTTACACCAGAATTCTTAGGCCTCAGTTTCAGGCTTCACCAAAGCTGCCATTAATGTGGTGGTTTTTGGGCCGGAGAAAATTGTGCCTTTGCCTGCAGTAAATAAAATCCTAGCACTGCTCAAATAATGTGCTTTGTGTGATCTAGAAAGGACAGGGTGAGCTGGAAGGGAAGGCACTATGTCTCTCAATTCTGTCTGCTGGAAGAGTTGCCAAGATGAAAAGTTGCACTGTAGTACTCAGAACGAAAAGATCCATCATAAAACATGTTGAGCTGGGTGCTATCTATTGGGTATCAGGCAGCCAAGTTTCATGCTTCAATAGAGGGATTCCTCCAAACCAATTCCTATTTCATGCTTCCCTACAAGTAAGATTTTAGCTCTTGTAAATGGCCAGGGTTGCTTCAAATGACTTATGGAAATGCTCAAGGGGCTTGGATCTTGTAACCCTTCTGAAGGTTGGCTCATTCCCTGGGGATGTACCTCATGAGAAGGGAAATAATGTTATTAGAGAGAGTCCAAATGAGGGCCACAAAGATGGTGAAGGACCTTGAGGGGAAGCTGAGGTCACTTGGTGTATTCAGCCTGGAGAAGAAGAGATTGAGAGGACATTCCCTTTGTTGTCTACAACTTCCTTGTGAAGGGTAGGGACAGACACTGATCTATTCTCTGCGGTGACCAGTGTCAGGACAAAAGGGAATGGCATGAAGTTGCATCAGGAGAGGTTCAGGTTGGATATTAGGAAAAGATTCTTCACCCAGAGGGTGGCTGGGCACTGGAACAGGCTCCCCAGGGAAGTGGGACAGCACCAAGCCTGAAACAGCTCAAGAAGCATTTGAACAATGCACTCAGACAAATGGTGTGACTCTTGGGGTGTCTTGTTCAAGGCTAGGAGTTGGACTTGATAATCCTTGAGGGTCCCTTCCAACTTAGTGTATTCTCTGATTCTGTGATTCTATGGTTAGAAGGAGGATCTTATGGACCAGACAGCTACAGGTGACTCCTCCTCACCCAAGAATTGGGTATATCTACTGATCTATAGGGAGTAGATATCAATATCACCTGCTCTGTCTTGTGTCAGGCAGTATCCTGAAGAGGTAGAGAGGTGTACCTGTGTCAAGGTCACAGTCAAGGCAACCTATTTACAGATTCCCTTAAGAAATCCTACAGATTTCTATGTTCAAAATGTCTATGCTTGCTTCTGTTCCTACATAGTGGCGCAACTTGAAACAGCCTCTCATTACCCCACTGTAGCAGGGGAAAGAGTCCGTTTTCTTTCCCTACCAAAGCCTAATCTTGACAGAGATGAAAATGTAGGATTGAACTATAATTTTGGACTATGAAACTGGGCTTTTTTTGAGGCGATGATATTGTGTTTGCTTATAGCAATTTGGCAAACACTTCAGATTGGACAAGGCATTTCTCTCTGAGAAATGCCTGCTGTTCCTGTGTAATAAGAACTTTAGAAGAAACTACTCACGTATTTTGCTATCCATTCTTATTTTATGGGATTTGAGCCAAACCATACTTGAAAAATACTGTGCACCGCAAGAATTTGTTCACAATCATGAATCTTTTTCTTTCCTTCTTTCCTTCTTTTCTGCAATATGCATAAAGGTGGATGTTTTTCCTTCTTTTGAGCAAGTTCTAGTCCATATTCCAGCCTGTTTTATTCTCAGTAGATAATTCCTTCAAAAGAGGAACCTATATTCCCACTCTGTCTGTGCCCTTGGGATTTATATGCCTGTCTGAGAGCCATGGGGTTTTTTTTCATTCTGACATTCACCTTCTCAGTACTCACAGCAGTCTTTCCATTCACATTCATCGCTTCAGGGAGATGAACTTATTTTATTTTTTTTTCAAAGAAAGATAGTTCTTAATAAAACTGAGGAATATCACATATGAAACATCAGGTTAAAGGAGCTTCAAGGCATGAATTATGGTAACAAATTAGGAAGGTAATAATTAAGTTAAAAGTCTTCCTTCTATTCCTACTGAAATGGGGAAACAAAGCTTTCCAACTTGATCTCCAGGCAACATATCTTCCCTACTGTTACTGTCCCTTATTACACAAAAAGAACCTTCTATTCCCCTTTGAACAATAGAATAATTGCCCAAGAAAGAGAGCCAGACTCTGCTCTTAAGGCTAGCTGTGCCCTGTAAGTGAGTGCAGAAGGAGGTGACAACAGAAACACTTGAAAGGAAAGGGAAAGTCAGTAAGTTCGTATTTACTGTTGAGAAATATTGAAAAGGGTCTTTTGTGTTGTACTACAACTCCTTGTGGCCGCTCAGGCATTGCTTTAGAGTTGAACTTCCATGGCATTGGCTTTTGAAGTGCTGCAGCAGACCCAGCAGTGACCAGCAGTGCTGCTAATCTTCTCTCCACGACCATGGAGAGAGGGTCAGCTCGGTCACTCTCAGCCATTTCCATGTTGGATAGATGTCTGTGGCTGCGGGATTTAGGGCAAAGACCACATGATGACGGGGTGTGCTCGTCACAGATGCCTCAATGACTTTGCTGAAGACGTTGAGGTCAGCGACAGGATGTTACTCAGCGAAGGCACTGCTATCGCACAGCAGCAAGGACATGATTCCGGAACAGCCACGCAAAACGAGATAAAGCAGATGAAGAGCCTTTTTTCTCTGTTTGTTTCCATTGCTGGTGTGTCATTGAAGCTGATGAGATGTCTTGCAACATTTTTTTTCCTTACTGGCTATGCAATGGTGCTTTACTGTGAGAGGATGCTAATATTTTCAGAATGGATGCAAACAAATGGGAATAACTAGGATAAAAATTTTAGGCTCAATTAGCCTAAAAGGTTCTTTCAAGTTATTTTAGCACTAAATTAGTTGATCCCAGTGTGATCTGACATGGTAATTCCCATGTTTTACCCATAGGGCCCCCTTTTGTATTTCAGTCCCATCCAAACCTCACTGCAATTTATTTAATCATTCTATTTTAATCCCATGATGTGTTCTTTTTAGTCTGCATGACTATATGATATTAAGTTCCGGTTTTTACTTCCTCCTTTCTTTCCCTCACACTTTTGGTTCACCCAGTTGCAGTGTATTGCAACTCTTACCTTCCCACACTTAACACGTTCTTGGCTCCTACCCTTTGCTGACAGATAAAAATTGAGACACGTGTTTCCTGTAGCCATGCCCATTAATGGCAAATGGCAAATAAATGTACTGGAAAAGCAAAACTTTCAGAGCTTCCCAAACACTGCTTATTATCCATCAATATTATTTCTCTCCCTTAATAGATGTGCTCTGGCCTAACACAAGTCCCTTTGGACTGCTGTCAGCAAATGTATGAGATTGACTTTTACTGGACAAAAGACAAATATTCTGAAATTCCGATATTCTGCATACAAAAGTATTTGTGGGGAGAGAATTGCATGTTTTCATGACTAATTCTGCCAAGAAGAGAATATTCACCATATGACTTTCTGTTGAGTCCCAACTAAGCTGCCCCAGAGATCTGACAATTTCAAGCATTTTCAGAGAATATGTTTTGATCAGTTTGAAGAGAATAAAAGCACCCACCAAAATTAGTATTAGTTATGAACAAGGGAGACACCTTAGAAATTTGGGTATTATCCAAGCCAGTAAACAGATTACATTGATTACACAGCTGCATTACTGTAAGCAAATAAATAAATTTCAATTTTTTCTCATTCTTATATTGAATTTTTGCATGCTGGTGGTGTTTAAATATTCAGAGGACAGAAGCAATAGTAATTTAGCTGTGTTCCCCTCTGTGCCAATACAGACAAAAGAAAGTTCCTGTTCCTGACAGGCAAAATTTCAAGCATTTGACATGAAGACATGGGAGGGTGAACATAGAATAGCATATTTCTTTTTCACTGTGGAATGTAGCAATTGTCACCTTGTATAGTGTGAAAGCAGGATAACCTTATGAGAGGAAGAAGGATAATTTTAGTCAAAATTCAAAAGACTACAACCCCCTGGAGGTGAGGTAGCTTCTCAGTTAAAGCTCTAACAAGAGCTTTAAGCTCTAATGAGAATAGAGATACTATGCCATGATTTTTTTAAGTTTACAGCAGGAATAAGAGAGAGAGAAATGCCTTTGAGGTGAGGAGCTGAATTCTAGATGCAGACTGGTGAACAGAAGTCAGCTAAGGCAACAGGATTTGTTGCTAAGGAGTTTTGATGAGGAAGTGTATAAATTTTGGATAAATAAATTAAAATAATAACTTTTATACTGTACAGCATACATGTGAATATAAAACTGCAGGTTTCATTAAATAGCCTAGAGAGCTGAGACTCAGCTCATTTCTGTTGTTTCTTTGTACTACTTCTTCCACCTCTTATATGTCCACATAATGCTTCCAAACACATTAATCAGATCATGTCAGAAAAAGTCTTCAATTGGCTGTGGTGTGAGGAGCAGGACAAATGTATTTCAGGGGGACTGCAGGTCAGCCACAATAAAACAAAAATTTGACTTGAAAAATACTCATGTCCAATGCTAATTTTATCTAGTCTTGGCAAAATCAGGTTAGAGCAGCATTTTGTTGTGCTGATAAATGTGTAGTAATGGCTGTACACCATCTTATTCAAATGAATAGTGGGTCTCTATACATTCCATACTTCAAAGATAAAAGTCTCTTCCCAAGGCAATGGAGGCCCACACCCCTTCAGCAACTCCTCAGAGCACTATTTTTAATATTTTTCTGATTAAAAAACAATAATTAAAAATTGGTTAACAATTTAGGTATTTCTGGCATTGACTACTTTTACTTAATCACATTTAAGTCCTAAGCATGGCTATGTGGGAAAGCAAGATATTCCTATCACAGCCCATTCCACAAGTCACATCCTCTTGCTCATATACAGCTCAGTGGCATTTAGAACAAGAGGGCTGGAGCATGTGAGCTGGGGAGACATCCCAGTACACAGTTTGCTCGTGTAACTCTGAGAGATGGAGTGTCCTGTGTGAAGGTCACTAGTGTGGTTATGGTTAATGACCCTACTCCATGGCAGGTCACAGAGCTTCTGAAACCTCAAAATGAACACAAAGCTAATTACTGCATCCCTCTGTTTACATACTGCATATGCCAATGAGTCCTAACTCTGGCCTTTGTGAGCCTGAGTTACTATAATTGAGGAATCTGTCTTGTGAAGAGTTTGGTTGTTTATTTTCCGTTTGTTGCTGCCAAGAGGGCTTCTCATTTCCTTTCCTTGCAAGGGTTTTGACTCTTTAACTTTAACACATTTCCAGCCTCCAATAGAAGGGCTGCTGAGACTGGGAATCCACTAGTTGCAACAGCAAGGGAAATGGCATCCTGGGGATACCCCAAGCGAGGCAGAGCACTGTCAGCACCCGGCTGCCACTGCCACTGGCAGGCAAACATGGGCACAACCTACAGAAGAGATCTGGGTGAATAGGCTTCAGAGAGAAAAACAAGAAAAAAATAGTCAAATTATTTGTGAATTGAAAACAGCTAATAGTAGAGGGTGTACTGAGTAGAAATCAAGGGCTGAAAAGGCTGGATAAAGCCATTTTTAACCTTGTATCATCTTCAAGATTTGATCATATGCAGCTTTGAAAGTTTTACTAAGTTGCTACCTGCAAATGGAGACATTAAAATCTGAAGTAATTACTACTAATGTTTCATTCCACTACAAGTTATTTTGTTTATACTACTGTGAACATTAAATTCTCATCAAACCTCCCAGTTCTGACAGACACACATGAACCACACAAGCAGATAGTACATCCATGCTGTGTGCCTCTGTATTTGTGGTATTACACATGAATTCACATCCTCTGTACATGTGCACTGCTGTGATCTCTGAATAATATGCATCTTGATGAACAGATAGATGAAAATGGTTGTGCCCTCAGATATCAAAATTAGTTTAAGCCCCATAGAGTGCTGGGCTGACACTGTCTCTGTGCTCCTTGGAAGATGTTCTTTCCTACTGCTAGCTCCTCTCCTGCCATCTTCTGCCTCTTCCTTGTCCTGGGGAGCCAGGGAGCAGTGGAGACGTGACTCAGATGCCCTAAGGTCCTTTGGAGCATGCTATAAAAAACGTGCTGGGCATGCTGATGATAAAAAGCATCAAAGCATCAACATATTAACAGGAATAGTGTCAAAGCTGAGACAGAAGTATGTGGTCAATTGTTCTTGTAAGAGAAGTGAATTAGAAAAAAGCTGATTGCATTCTTTCATTAAAATGTGAACAATGTGAGAGCTGTCCTCCTCAGATCACTAAACCAAATAAGGGATAGAAACCAGCTCTTTTTCTCTTCTGATCTTCCCTTTTGGTGCCTCCTTGTGCTCCAGAATTGGCTAGCTGACTGTATTTTAGATGCCTGAGCTTTGTAGGAAAAGCCGAAAGGAATACAAGCCCCTCAATAACCCTTCTTCTTCTCCCTTCCAAAGTATCCATCAGGTATTCATTCAGCACTAAATTTCCAGCACCTGCCTAAACTCTTCCCTCTTAAATAAAAATTTTGGATTGAAGGCTCCAGCTTCATAAAGTGAAATCCATGTCTGTGTCTATTCTGCGAAAGAAAAGAAGGCAGAGGTCTGCTCCTTGCCCACAAAGTCCAGGTCCACCTTCTGGCTTGCCACCAAACCAGCTGGGGCTGTTCCCTCCACGGCAGATATGACTGGGGAAGAGGGCAGGTCAGAGTCCTTAAACAAACCCCCAGTTATGTTATGCAGACACGCAGGAGTCTGCCCAGTCTCTGATCTTCCTCCCTGGAACAGCTCCAGATAGGAACAACTGTGGCACAACTTATTCATGGCACCTTCACCTTCAGTGACTTCCCATTGTTTCAGGGAGAGGCTCACAGGAATATATGACTGCTCTCCCTCTCAGTGCTGCAGGGCAGAGACCACGTGCAAAAGAGCAGCGTGTCTTCTCTCCTACACCTCATCCCTTCCTTCCCCTGCCAGAACATCCTCACATACCCATCTGTGTCCCCATGCTGGTCATCTCTCTCAACTCACAGCTAATGCTTCTAAAGCCCTTCCCCTAACCCCTACTGATGTAAGGAGCTCTTTCTGAGCAAATTTGCCACTGCTGGAAGATGAAATGAGGCTGTTCCAGGATGTGTGCCACAGGGGGATACTGTGACAACTTCTTTCTGCTAATGCTTCAGCATTAAGCTGTTTTCTCACTTTTGGGCAATATTGCTACAAAGTGAATGTGAAGGGACCTGGCTGATAGGAAGAGGGCCCACCTGGGTCTCACCACCTGGAGACCTAAACCCTCACTATTTTGACCTGAGTGTCCTGGAAAGAGGAACAAATGCAAGAGAGAAATTTGATAGAGCATCTATCAAATTTAGTCCAAGAATGCAAAACATTTGGGGTATGTGAGCTACAGAGTAAATCTGGCTGTGGATGTTTCAAGTCTAATGGCGACATGTCCAGCACTGTTTAATCAGCTAAATCCTGGGCTATGGAACACTTCCATGTATAGCAATGCTGTTATAACACTGCAATCACGGGCAGCATGGCACTCATTCATTATTGTGTTACAGCTGCCCTTATTTTAAAGGGCCTGATCCAAGACCCACTGAAATCCCATTGACTTCAGAGTGCTGTGGATCTAACCATAGTGCAGGGATTTTCAGCATTCCTTTGTAACAAAGTGAAAACAAAGGAGGACTTTTTTGGCTGATGTTTCTCCTCATCTCTCTGGATATTTGCCTGTTCTTCCCCACCCAGGCAGCTCTGTTTGTTTTTCCCCACCCAGGTCTCTGCATCCCCAGTCTCATTGTCTCTCCCTTGCTCACTCTCCCTGCCAGCTCTGACACCTGATGTAGCCCTTGGTCTACTTAGGCTGCCACCTCCCAGCTCTCTTTCACCTTCAGAACTTTGAAAAGGCTATGAAGTTAAGTATGGAGTTAAGCACTTGCTGCCATAACCTTGTGTTATAAAGGGGAGCTTCAGAACATTCCCAATGAGATAATAACATCCAATGTTATTCTCAGGGATCGTAAAGATTGGGAGAGAGGTTGTGGGAACCTCTGTGGAAGATTTTTAAGGAGGTTAGACAAACAATCATCAGAGCCAGTTTAAGTGTAGTCGTTCAGATTCATAGATTAGTAAGGGACTAGATAATTCTATGATAAGTATTTATAAAATGGCTACAAAATTTCCACAAAACTTTTTGTCACATGTTGCCTTCTGCAAAACTCCCTCCAAAAGACAGCATACTGCACGTTTACAGAGCACAAATCCAAGTATCTCTGTTCACTGACATCAGTATAAGGCCTCCTGCTGTCATTTACCAAGCTCAGACTTTTATTTGGGCCTGAGTCAAAGAACTGAAATCAACTCTTCATTCTTTTAGTCCTGTTTAGTCATTTGCATTGTGGAGATATCTGTTCATGATTCTCTTTGCATTCACCAGCTTTGAATAATTATTACAGGAAAAGTACAGGGCTGGATTTTCTTGCTGACTTACCAGAGATATAAGGTAGCAACTCTCTGCCGATGAAAAGGTGTCTATTTTAAGAGCAGATGCAGATATGGTCCATGAAGGGCATATTACTGCATGATTAGGCCTGGGGAAAAAAAAAATAAAATAAGGACAGATGCAAACAAATATTATTTTCAACATTTTTTGTTGAAACAATCTTGACAAAAAATTATTGGACAAAAACCCCAACATTCTTCATTTAAAAATGTGGTGGCTGTGCAAGATTCAGAAAAAGCAGTTTCTAAATTTTCTGTTTTCAGTTCCTTGGAATTCAAAATGGTAGCGAAAGAATAAACTGGTATTCCATGAGTGAAATGTATACGGCTGACATTAAGGTCAGAATTTGACAATTAACTGTGGGGATTTTCTATTGTTGTTTTGTTTTACAAGCAAAATGACCCAGTAATGAAATTTCTCAATTCTAACATAATCCACCCCAATATCTACAGCAAACAGTAGCCCCAGTGTAAAGATTTACAGCTACAGTTATGTCTCTGCTTTGTTCTTCAGCATGTATTTACTTCTGCCCATTTGCTTTCTGAAATTCTCTCTCATTTGTCATCTGAAGAACTCCATTTAAAAGGAAAACAGGCTTCAGACATGAAACACAGCTACATTCCTGAAACATGAGATGAACAACCTTTAATTCATGCAACCTTTCATTTACAGTAATGTTTAATGGATGGGCTAGTTTCATTATGGACAATGCCTCTCCCTGTCGTTAGCCTGCAGAAAGATCTAAAACTCTTAAGCATTTAAAGGAGCTCCATTTCAGGCTCTGTATTCTCTCCTGCCCTCCCTCCCCCACTCCCCATCACCCCTTGTGACTGCCCTTTTTCTAAGTGCATAATCTAAATGCTGCACTCTGCAAATTGCACTTATTGCTGGCTTCGAGCTTCGAAGAACCCTTCTGAACACTTTTTATACAAACCCTAACAAGGTCAAAGTTGGAAAAATCTCAGCTGGTGGACTTGGATCCCATGAGCTAGTGACCATTTATAATTAATATTAATGAATGGCAGATGACAGATGTTTATTGCCTAAGCAGAAATGTGCATTGCTAAACCAGAAGGATTTAGTTTAAATCCAGAGGAACTGACTTTATTTCTTGTATGGATGTGGGGTGGTGGTGGGGAATGCCAGTGGGTGATCCAGCCCCTACTACCTTTAAGCATGAGCATGCAAACAATAATTCTGTAGAAAAGGATTCTGAGCTCTCTAGTTGAAGTACAACATTTGGTTCTTCAAAAGATTAATTGAAATAAGGAGGACTCTCTGCATACTTCAGCAACTCTGATTTGCTGCAGTAGTGGGTTTTATCCACAGAGTCTAAAGAACAAAAATTAAGGAACTCTTATCTCTGTTCTAAACTTGTGGAACCTACGGAAGTAATATAAAGATGGTATTATAAAGAAAAAAGTATTTGTCACTGAGACAAAGGATTGCACTCCTGGACACAGATTATTTTTTGTTGCTGGATTTTTTTCCACAATGTTCTTAAGTTAAACTTAAGCTTTGATGCATAAATCTCTCAAGTTTAAATGTGACACAATGGAAGACGTAATATGGAGATGGAGGAGTCTTGTCTCTGCAAATACCTGTGAATACTTAAGGCTGACGGAATCTCTGGTTTCTATCTGAAAGAAACTCTTTCACAGCACATAAATTAACTTCCTGGACACACAGGCATCTTGGGTAACATTTTCAGAAGTACAACAACAATTTAAAGTAACTTCTTAGAGATTCTTGATTGAGAAGTAAGTGTCTATTTGTCCTGAATCCCTTGGACAGGAAGCTCCTTAGTACCTTGCAGTATGTGTGCACCAACTATTTGCTGTTTTCTTGCCCCCGAGATTTCTACACTTTTGTATTACACTGTTTATGAGTATGCCATTCCAGACCCTTGCAAAATATTATTTGGTTTAGTGACTACAAGGCTGGTCTCAGGTCTTATAAAAGAGTGCCAAAGGAGTTTCTAACAAAAGCAGGTGGTGCTCAAACCTGTAGAAACAGTGAGCAATTTCTGCTTTTAGCTAAAGCAGAAGTTCTTTAGAAGTTCTTTAGAAGGAGCAGGCAAGAAAATTATTAGTTACTTAGTTAGGGAAGCATGAACATAATTGATGACTATTCTACAGTGGGCTTCCTCACCTGGAGGCAGGAGGCAGCTGGAGAGAGAAGCTGCTGATCACCATAGTCTCAATTTTTCCCAGAGAGGCTAGAGAGGATCCTGACTGTTTACAATACATCATTGTACTGAAAATATCACTTTTGCATCAGATCCTTAAAACCTTTCTTGCATTCCAACAGTTCATCTCCTGCAACCAGCCCTGCTGTATGGGCTGCACACACCACAGGAACATCTAGGGGTGCTACCCTTTACTAGCACTGCTGTAGCACTATTAAGGCACCAACCAAGTAAAAAATTAAACATGTAAGTTGTGCTGAATGGCCACTGTGCACTGCTGGCAGGATCTGTGTGAGACAGGACAAAGGGCAGGTCTCCTGGTGGAGGTGGATCAGGGCTTGCAGACCTCCCTTAGCACTTGTGGGTGCTCTGATATAGAGGCTGCATTCTCATCTCAGTGGAGGCTGCATCTCTCCTTTGGACCACGTGGCCTTGCCTACATCCATCTCACGAGCATGGCAGTCAGTTTGTGAAGTATCCTAAGTGGGCTCCAGTGATGCACTGTCACATGGCAAAATCATTCTTCACATTCCACTCCCTGCTACTCATAAAGCTGGCTGCTCACTTCAGTGTGTGCAAAGCTGTGTTACTGCAAAAAGCTCTAAATGCACAGCTCATCCTCAGAGGAATTTAAAAAGAATAAACTTATCACATTCTTGGGGAAGAAAAAAAAATAAGAGGAGGCAAGACAGCCTGGATAAAATTCACATGGACAATTTCTATCTGTGATTCATGTTAAATTGAAGACTTACGGGCAATGTTAAAATATTTGCATTGTAGTTCCTTTCATGCATATCCACCATGACTCCTACTTGGAAATATTTTTTTTTAATATTTTATAGGCGTTGATTTCCCAAAGAAATAGAAAATACCAGATTACCAAAGTCATCACATTTCCCAGAAACTTGCTGATTTCAGTGAAGTCCCAGTTGAAAGTAGGCAGGGTTTTGAAACAATCTTGCCTTAGTGTTAGTTTTCTGATTAGTATTCTTCCAGCTTGCCCATTGGGTTGGCCTCTGGCAACCCACCCAGCAGGCTGACAAAACCCAACAGCCTGAAAACCTGAGATCCCTTTGGCAACTTGGTCCAATATTCCCAAGTGTCCTTGGGCTAAATTCTCAATTCTTTTGGCATATAAATTCCCTGAGCCTTTTTCAAAGGCAGTCCAAGAGTCTTGGTGATCCCAATGTCCTTTTCCATAAGCTTCTTTCCAGCTGGTAAACTGCCAAGTATTCTCTCAATAGGTAAGAAAAATCCATCAGAAACTAAAGATGGCCAAAGTTAAATCTCATGTCACCCTTTTAGAGAGGGAACTTGTGGAGTCTCTGATCCATATGAAATTTAGAAGCCTGACCTGTCATTCTAATCAATGTGAAAATGTATTTGGAAATATTGGCACTACTTGGAAAGGGGAGGGTCAATGCTTTGGCCAGCAGAAATAGTACACACATACTGGAGACACAAAACAGAAAGAGACAGTCAATTTTCAACACCTTGATTTGACAAGTATCCTTGAAAGCAAATTCTCCCTTCAATTACACCAAACACTAACCTTGGTGACCTTTGTGTGTTTGAGCAAGTGCAACACAGAGGTCAGAATCAGGCTTCTGGTGAATTTAGCCTGCTTCTGTGCTGGTGGTTTTGCTGAGAGGATCCATCAGAAGCTGCTGTCCCCCTGTAAGCTACCTGCTGCTGACAGGTTGATCCAGCTCTCCAGCTGGCCTGGGGTGCACAGGGACTCCTGTCTACCTGTCAGCACAGGTGTCACCCCAGGCAGAAATGCAAACAAACGATGCTCAGAGTGGAGGGGACAAGTGAACCGTGCCAAGAGGGGCCAGAGGTGCATCCTGTTGACTCCTCATCTTCCTTTACCTTCCTGGCATATCAGAAAACTTAAGAAGATGTAAGGAGGGAACTCCAGGGGGAGGGTATATGTGCACCTACACCAAATGAAATGGTGGAAGATGTCCAGGCTTCCTGGTCCTGGTGTGTAGTACCAGGGCAGGAACTGCTGCCTGCTCCAAGTGTTGGAGTTAGCACTTGCAAAATGCCTCCAAAATCTGCATTCAATCACCAGTATGGCCCAGCTCTGAGCAACGGAAAAAGGCATTCCTCAGGATGTACCCAGACTCTGGGATCATACAAGTATCATCTGAATTATCAGGTTCCATTGAGACAATCAGTTTAAGTAAAGCCAAGGAAAACACCTTTTCTCACATCCCTCCCTTCAGAGCACACCAAGCACAAATTTGAGTACTCAAGTTTCTCTGGGGGTTTTCTCCATTTTACTATTGTAATAGAAAGAGTTTAAATGCCTGCTGAGGCACTAGCATCTGTCTCTTATCATGTATAACTTTTCTTGATTATTTCTAGAGCAGCAGACTAAACATGCAGCTCTGACATAATGCAGCATCACATTTTTATTTCTGGTTTGTTCTAAAGCCTGCACCAGCTGAAATAAGTCTCTAAAAAGTACTATATTTATGACCTCAATCCAAGCTAATGGGAGGGCTCAGATTATTGGTGACTAAAAGGAAAACAAGCTATTAGAGATTTCTCCCAATACTATGATGCTCTAAAAACAGGGTAAGGGCATTTGGTACCAACCACTATTATCCCCTATCTTTCTACTGGTTCCTGACTCTCCTAGTCTTAAAAGAGGCCTATCAAGTGGATTTGGACACTTTGGACCTTTTTGCCTCTTTAAAACCCAATCCCAATCAGAAGTCACCATTAAAAGTCTCAAAGGAAGAAAATGCCAGTTTCCTAAATACCAGCATGGTCCATGACACTTCCAGTCCTAAAGAATGGAGAGTGATTTTCTGGTCTGCTAAACTGCCATTACTATCCTGTCTTTGGAAACTGTGTTCAGACTTTATAAGCTGCGGTTTCTTATAAGATGAAAACCGTAATGTAATTACAAAATTGGTGTTAGCACATTAGTCCTGATTAAAACAAGGCTGCTAACAAATTCTCTTAGTCCCAACAGACAAGAATGAAGGGAATAAATCCCCACAAGTACTTGTTAGAAGAGGCAGCAGTAAATGTCTCCACAAACAGCAAACAGAACTCATTATAGGAATCCTCCTCTGGCTGCTTCTTTGACTGGAGGATATTCTGTTTTCAGGCAATATTTTTCTATGGCACAGGAAAGGCACATCCAACCAGTTTCTATTGCAAGAGGTCATCACAAGCCAGGGACTTTCCATAAGCCTTGCTTATGAGCTCATGAGTGTAGAAGTGTCATTTCCCAGCCATCCACTGAAGATATTATTTCTCCTGACTTCCCATACACCTATCAGGATACAACTTTTTCCTTATCCCCTGCAGCAGTGAAAAGCCCAACATCTCCTGTCTTGGTCTAACTAATTTGGTCAGCCTCCTCCCATTCCTCTCTGCCTGCTTTTTGCAAACGACTGTGGTGCAGGCCTGAGCTATTTCTGTATTTGGAAACAACATTCTCATTCCTGTTAATGTGTCTCTTTCAGCACTGTTCTTGCAAGGACAAGCTAACACACACAATGTAAATAAGAACATTTTTCAAGTGAATGCAATCTAGTAGTCCAGATCCTATTTTCAGGGGCAAATGAAACTTGAGAACCCTCATACAAAGACATCTGAAATCTGCATCTAGAGGAATATTTCCACTCTTAAGAAGAGATAGGGCACTTAAGTACAAGTTAGTCACCAAGTCCCATACTACAGTTGTTCAAACATAATTATCAATAGCTTCTGAGGTACAGTATCATCACAAAATCACAGGATGGTTTGGATTAGAATGGGTCTTAAAGATCATCTAATTCCACCCCCCTGCCATGGGCAGGGGCACCTTCCCCTAGACCACATTTTTTGAAGCTCTATCCAATCTGGTCTTGAACAGACCAGCTGTGGGGCAGCCACAGCTTCTCTGGGCAACTGCTTCTAGAATTTCTTCCTAAAATCTAATCTAAACCTACTGTCTTTCATTTTAAAGACATTCTTCCTTATCCTGTCACTACCTTTCTTTGTCAAAAGCCCCTTTTCTTTTTTCTTGTAGGCTCCCTTTAGGTACTGTAAGCCCACAATTAGGTCACACCAAAGCCTTCTCTTTTCCAGGCTGAACAATCAAAATTCTCTCAGTCTTTCCTCATAGGAGAGGGGGTCCATCCCTCTAATCATCCTGGTGTCCCTCCACTGGACTTGCTCCAAAAAAGTCAGTGTCCTTCCTGTGTCTGGGAACCCAGAGCTGGATGCAGTGTTCCAGGTGGGATCTTACAAGAGGGGAGGGTAAGAATTCCCTCCCTTGCCCTGCTGGCCACATTGCTTTGGATGCAACCCAGGACACCTTTGGCTTTCTGAGCTGCAGGAACACATTGCTGGGTCATGTCCAGCCTCATCCATCAGCACCCCCAAGTCCTTCTCACAGGGCTGCTCTCCCTCTGTTCATCCCCCAGCCTGTACTGCCACTGCGAGGTGTCCTGACCCAGGTACAGCACCTTGTACTTGGTCTTGTTAAACCTCATGATATTCCCATGGACCCACTTTTTGAGCTTGTCCAGGTATCTTGGATTATCTAAAATCACCACATAGAACTATGGATATGACATGTGCCTTGAGATGTGTATCCATCTGGACTGGTATGGAAACCAGGCAGACTATCTTCATGCATCTCAGCAGCAGGAGAACAGAGGTTTGGCCTGGCTCCTTGAATGTCTCTGGACCTTAGCTCTGTTAAAATTTTTGCCTGTATTCCCTTCAGCATTTGGAACATCTTCAGTCAGCAGTAAGGCAGGCCATGAAATGCACTAAGTCATGTAGCAATTAGATTGTCCAGAAGTTGTTGACCCTCACACTCTGGTTACCTGGAAATCTAGTGATTATAAAACGGCCATGATAGCTAATGGGAAGGAGGGAGAAAAAAAAAAACTACAAAAAAAAAAAAAACAAAAAAAACAAAAAAACACTGAAAGACTGCTGTGAAAAAAGTCATGCAGTTATGCTGTTTAAACTTCAAAAAGACATACCAGATGAATCAGCCACTTGTGGCTTGGGAATGAAAGGAGAAAGTCCATTGCATCACTGGGCAGCCAGGGGTTTGGAGGATTGTTATCTTGGCAAGTAGTGTGAGTACATGCTACAGGCTATGTTCCAGAAAAAAAATGTGTCACTTTTCTTGAAAATGAGAATGATCTGCTCATTTGCATAATATGGCATGACTGTACTGTTGACAGAGCTAGAGTAAGGGAGTTCAGAGCCTGGGGCATTCTCCTCTTTCTGGTTTCTTTGCTCAGCATGGTTTGTTTGCGTCATACTGTTGCAGTCCAGGCCACATCATGAGGAAAGTGTGACAGACTTTTAGTGTAAGAGGACTAAAAATGCGTCTGAGAAGGGTGTGGACAGGTGGGAAGGAGAGGAACACAGTGTGATGGCACTCAACCTTCAGGTTTGGTCCCTGTACCTCATGGGGTACAGAGGGATTGGGGCACTGGTACTGCAGCACCAGTGCTGACAGGGCTCCAGCAGCCAGGAAAGTGCCAAGAGGTCAGACAAGGCTCTGAGGGGTGTGAAAGAACACTGTGGCAGGTTACAGCAGTGGCTTGTGGTCTTTCATTGCAGCCCATTGCAGTGTAGTGGGGAGGTCCGTGGTGACAGTAGAAGCAGCAGGACCCTTCCAGAGAGGGGCTGTGACATCAGTGCCTGCCATCCCGGCAGGAGCAGCTCCATGACTCCTCTGCTCCTTTTGGTTTCCCAGGGTAAATGTCTTCATGGGAGTGATGAAAGAAATGCAGTCATCACAAACCTCTGATGCCAGATTCTCATCCCTCTGGGATTTCCATGAGGCCTACCCTGCAATACTTCACCCCCCATCAAAGTGAAGCAGTTTGCACAATCAGATTTTTGTCTTCCTATGGTGTTTTGGCATTTCAGCACCCAAGTCCCCTCTAAAAATTACAGCTGAATATAATAGATGAGACTAAGGGACAATGCTTAAAGCATAAGAAATCTGTCACCTGTGGTAGTTAGTCCATGTCAGCCACGATTTTCTCAGTAACTGTAACATAATGATTTTGAGTACCAAGCCTCCCAAGTAATGGCCAATGCTTCCTCCTGCTAATCCATAAAACACAGCAATAGATCTAGTGGAAATACCACATCTGATGAGATAATGCAAAGGCTTCTCTGAAATACCCTGGCTTGTTTAAATAGATGTATTCAGACATGGATTGCATAAATACAGACAAAGGAGTTTCTTTGACCCTGGGGCTATAAAATATTTTAACAAGAACTCATCACCTTGCATCTGATGAGACATGCAACGATATTGCTATCCAAACTAATTTCATGTCTGCATTTAATTTGAACTATTGCACTTCTCAAAATTATAACAAGTCTCTAGATTTTCATCAGTATAGAAATTTGCTATTATTAGAAGCAGCAAGGTATCTCCTGTGTACCAGAGAACTCACAGTGCCTGCAGATCAATTTTTCCAGTACAGTTGTCTGTACAAAGACTTAGTTCCAACATAAAAGCTACTTTAAAACCAATTAATTACTTTATTGCAATATATCTTGCAAGTACTACACATTCATAACACAATAGTTGCAGTACATAATATCAGAGATGTATTAGACTCTCAGGAATACTTTTCTGATATTATATATATTCTTTTCATAAGCAAAGCACTCTATTGTAAAATGTTTTATGTCCTGTCTAAATATGCTTAGCCTATTTTTTTTATTATTATTATTTGGAATGGTGGTATGAATCTATAAGAAGAAATAAACGTTAGTAACGTTAGTGTATCGCAGTAAGAAATCCGTGACCCATCGGGAATGTTCACCGCAGGCAAAATAAAGCAAAGACAGACGGTATAGCGGCAGGAAGGGCACGGGCGGGAACTTTAGGACACGACCGGAGAAGGGAAAGGAGAAGGGAAGGGAGAAGGGAGAAGGGAAGGGAGAAGTGAAGGGAGAAGGAACCTGCGGCTGCGGGAGCAGCGGAGCCGCGGCGCCCCCGCGCGGGCAGCACCGGCACTGCAGCTCGGCCCGGGGACAGGCAGCGACCGACGGACAGACACACAGCCACAGTGCAACAAAATGCTACAGGCTTCGGCCCGGGGGAACTTTCTAACAAGAACATTCTTCATAAATTAAATTGAAATTCCAGAGAATGTATTCCTCCAGGTCATGCTATTGCGTCGTTTACTTCTTCGCTGAGTTCGAGTGCAAATAATGGCCTTGCCTTGTCATCCTCTTCATAGGCAAAGTAGGTCATAGAAATACAGAATGGTTTGGGTTGGAAGGGGCCTTAAACCCTTGAACTCAGCACCTCTGCCGTGAGCAGCCACCTTCCACAAGACCAGGTTGTTCCAAGCCCCTTCCATACTGGCCAAAAACACCTCCAGGGATGGGCTATCCAAAGCTTCTCTGGACAACTCGTTTCAGTGTCTTGCCAACCTCACAATAAAGAATCTCCTCCTAATATCTAATATCAATCTCTCCTTTTTTAGCTTAAAACCTCTCCTTCTTGTCCTATCACTATCTGTTCATATAAAGAATCATTCTTTGTCTTTTTTTACAAGCTCTCTTTAAGAACTGAAAGGCCATCTCTTATTCAGAGACGAAGTTGTAAACATAATGGCCCATGCCATTTTTGCACTTTTCATTTCACAGATAGCCAAATTCCCAAATTTCCAATGAATTTCCACAACATTTGGCACCCAGTTCAATGTGCTGCTATGAAGTCCATTTCAGCAAGTAGAAGAAAAGGAAAAATATTCAGGACTAAATCTCTGGGAAGAAGAGAGAAGGGATATGAGCAGGAGGGTGATGACACAAGAATGGGGCCCCAGCTATATCCCAATGCTAGCAGAGAACTGGTGGTAGAATCTTTTCTTGGGTCTAAACTGAAACGTGGACTGAGTAGGAGTAACATTACACTGTCATATAAAAATTCCCATTTCAAAAAATAATTGTGAAAGGAACTAAACCAGCAAAGATGATCCTTCTATGCCACAGTGCTTTGCCATAAAAGTGTAGGTCTAGAGGGCAGATCTTTGCACAAATTGCAGCAGAATGGAGGTGGCAACATTAAATCATGTACAAACTGCACAGAGGACTCCAAACTAGCTGTCCTCTGAGTAGAAGAGAATTAGGACTCGGTTTTAAGTATTTTCCAGAGATCAGTTTTCCTTGTCATTTGTAAAGATACCAGTCTGATTAAAACAGAAACAGTAAAGCCATGCCTAGATTAGTCCCTAGCTACACAAAGATATCTTTTTCTTAGCATATCCACACACATATAAATACATGTATCCTGGTCCATGACTGAATGGGAACCCATTACATGTTATTCCAACAAACTTAAAGAACTGTGGCTGGGAAGTCACAGCTGAATGATTTTGGCTAATCACCAAGTGAGTAATGTCAAACACTGAACGTCTGGACAGTTTCCATTCAAATAACATTTCATCTTGGGCCAACAGTATTTACAAACCACTGGAATGAAATCCCATACTGTCATTTATCCATTAGTAAGAGACAGCATTACAGCTGGGTAAGATGCAGCCTTATTTCTGCATGGGGGTCTCTCAGTTCTCCCAGTGGTGGTAGCTGTTCCTGAGCCTCTCACACCAGTTCTGCAGGTCTCCCCTGCTCACCTCTGCACATCTTAGATGGCATTTACAAATTCAGAGAGGAATTCTGCAGGTATGTGGGTGTATATTCAGGTAATCTCTGACTAGTTCCCTGAAATTTAAGGTGTCATTTTGCATTTAAAGTTTTACTGTTTTAAAAACAAATTATAAAGGCAGGTATTGGTCCTTGATTGACTTGATGTGTGTATTTAAAACGTCCCTTGCTCTCAGGCAGTGGTGGTAAAGAATAGAGAAACTGTAAAACATTCCCATAGAGCTACACAAGAAAAAGATACAGCATATTCTCAGATCTTGGTCTTGCTCCTTGCTTTCTGCATTCTCTTCACCTCTTCTGAATCACTCTCCCTTTATCTGACCTGCATCCTGCATATCCTTGGATAGTTATCTATTCTCAGACAAAGTCGATTCCCCTGCACCTACTCCCTCATTGTGACATACTCCCACAGAGCTCAGTGAGGCATCAAAAACCTCTATCTTTGGTTTTGAGACAGGAATGGGCAAAATTGACAAAAAATTTAACAGCCCCAACAGCAAGAGCAACTGCCAGGTTTGTGTAACTCCCTCTAGACCAGTGCAGGAAAGCCTGTATTATCTCTGTTAAAATTTAAAAACAAAAGATGTTCTCTCTGTAACAAAGAAGGATAGATTACTTTTACTAATATCATTATTGGGATATCATAAAGAGAGTTTAGCCAGATGTTTTTCAATTCTTATCCAGATCTTTCTCCATGTAAGAAGGCATACAGGTCAGTATGGCATTCTATCAGGAAAGTCTCCAGAGAGGTTGCCCTTGAAGATGCTATTAGGACTTATCTAACTACAGGTGAATTTCAGCTCCACAGCTCAGTAGTTCTACATAGACAAAAAATCTAATCTGTTTTAGGTTTATGTGTACTTACAAGTTCAAGCCAATGTCAATCCTGCACTGGTTTGTAAAGCTAATAGAAGAAATAGAATCACAGAAATGTTTTGGTTGGAAGGGATCTTTGAAGATCATCTGTGCCATGGGTATCAACATCTTTCACTAGATCAGGTTGCTCAGAACCTCATACAGCCTGACCTTGAAAAATTCCAGGTGATGATATCCACAGCTTCTGTGGGCAGCCTGTTCCAGTGCACCACACTAAGCAAAAATAATTTCTTCCTCATGTGCAAGCATAAATGCACTCTATTATATCATCTCCACAGCCAATATACAAAGTTTTAATGCTCCTAATGGGATAGCATGCTTTGCTGGAGAGGTCTGCAGCAGCAACAAATTCCCCAACATCTTACTTTATTTAAAGCAATAAAGTAGTTGAACATTGAATTTTGTGAAAATGGTCTAGAGTTTGATTTGAGACACATTTTAGTCTGAAGACTATCACATACATGTGCTGGAGCAGACACTTTGCCATGGGATTCATGTTGCAATGCCAAGAAACCCCTGGGATGTGGGAGTGGTGATCAGACATTCCCAAATACTAATACTAGTGTCCAGCTCCTAATGGGAGGTGCTAATCCAGGACTGGTTTCACAGGTTATGGCAAAGTGAGGAACTCAGAAATTGCAATAGTCTGAGCAAATCTTCTAATGTGCCATCATTTTTTTTCAGGGAAAAAAAATAGGGAGGAGAAAAGGAAAAAATCCAACAAAGACGAAAGCAAGGAGACAAGACAGGAAAGCAAAGGGCGAGCAGCCCGAAGACAAAACCGAGAACAGAGGGAAAACAACAACAAAACGCAGCCGAAGAAAAGGAAAGCCCCCAACAAAGAACAGGACCTGGCACCTGTTGACACTGCACATTAATGGCCCTCCATGATTGTTTAAGTCTTATGATGCTGCTATCTCTACCAGATCGCCCTGACAGGTGTTCCAACCATTCAGGCTGCAAATGGACAATGCTACCAGTTATTATTAAACTTTAAACAACATTCCAAATACTTCCTATATTCTCCAAGCAACCATAGTTTATTAAAGAGATTGACATGAGCCAAGGAAAAAAAATCTAAAGATGGGATACTTTAAAACTGTTATATTATATGCTTCCATGCATCTGTAAAAGGCAATTAAGAAATTTTGTATATATTAATAATAGGGTATAAAATATAGCAATATAATAATGAATGACATTCAGATGAACAATGTTCTTTTTCTTTGTAAAATATTTTTCAAGTTATTGTTTAAGTATGAGGCAAGAGATATGTCTAAATCAAAGACGAAAATCGTATCCCTTCATATATTGTACATAATTAAGAGAAGGAGGAAAACATTTCTGAAGAGCCAGTAGGAGCCCAAGGTTTTACAACCTCTGGTGGAGCAGGATGGGATTGCCCTGTGTTTTCCCAGTCCATGCTCCAGACATGGGTGAGAAATATCAGGAGAAAGCCAGCAGGGCTTCAGCTGCTGAGGGATAAGAAGCAGAAGCATCTGCAGCTTTGAAGACTGAATCCCTGAGGCAGAAGGAAACTGAGCTGAGCTTGAATAATGCTCTTATCTGTGGACAACACAATGTTTTCTGGTCTAAACAGTGGTACTGTGTGCTGGTTTATGCTTTTTATACCTATGTGTAACTTAAATCTACATTTCAAATCTTCTGGTGAATGACAAATCGTATTTGTAGGAGACAACGTTGAGTTAATAAAAACCAGAAAAATAGATCATGTAAGTATGTGTTTTTCACAGTGATGGTGTCACTTCTTCTGTTGGGGAAGGGAATAATTTCATAGCTTCACAGACAGAAGAGGACATAACTCACACCCAAATTGTGCATCTAGCAAAAGAATATCCATGAACACAAATCTACAAACGTATACAACTTACAAATTTCTGTCCAATTTTACGTAAATTCCTATTCTGTTTCTTCTCTCTGACCCAGCAGAAGTGAAAATTTCCACTGCTCAGAGGACAAACCAAGTCCTGTGGTACCATTCTGGGTATGTAGAGGCCAGAGTGGCCTATCAGTGAAACACAGGTTATGCCACACACTGAGCTGCTTCTCAGAAAAGGACTTACCATTTACAGAAA
The DNA here is from genome assembly GCF_903797595.1 of Erithacus rubecula. NCBI lineage: Eukaryota > Metazoa > Chordata > Aves > Passeriformes > Muscicapidae > Erithacus > Erithacus rubecula. Next base: position 50,982,744 of record NC_136685.1, read on the forward strand.
CATGTTGAGGAACCAGCATACCTCACAATATGTGTTCTGCTGCCATGTTTTGCCCAATGACAGCTGTCATGGGGGTAGCAGCCCACTCACTGTGGAGTGTGGACTAGAACAGGTGGCAGGAGTCAGTTCCCCTCCCTGTTCACTATTTTTGTTTCTCACAGTGAGTTTGACCTTTAAAAAGACCCTGTCCAACACTGAAGCCTGTCTCTCAGGCTGAGAACACCTGAGTGACAGGCCTCAGTGACTTTCCAAGGAATATCCTAATCACCCAGACAGCAATGTAGGATGGTCTCCTACAGTTTGCTTTGTAAGAGCTTTGTCTCTAATGATACATGTAGATGCAGTAGCCTAACCACATGGTGTTTAAGGCTTCCACAGTTTGCCTCCTACATTCACAAGAACTAATTAAAACTTTCTGTAACCACTCCCTGATTTTTTGCATTTATTATATTTTTGCTGTTGAGAAGACCAAAAGGCTGAATTTTACAGAAATGAGCATGCAATTCTCCTCACACCAATGGAGTCTGAATTAGTGAGAGAGCAAAGCAGGGTGTGCTGATTGCCTATGAGGAGCACCTAGCAGAGGGAGACTGGAGCAGGGGTGACTATTTGTGAGGTCCCAGCTTCATTGCATAACTTGCTTGCACCCTCCTCCAGAGTGGTCTGGTCTCAGTCTCCCACTACTGATCCAAGCAACAGCAGTCAAATCCCTCCACCAACATCCTCCCTCCTTGTTGGCAGCAGCAGCCGAGGAGGAGCTGGGCTTAGAGTAATGGAGGGTGCAGAACCTGTGTGCAGCACTGAGGCTCTGGGTGATGCTGATGTAGAAAGAGGAAAGGAGAAATCCTCATGCTGCCAGACTCAGAAGCTGGCACCAGAGGAGGTGCAAGTAGCAGTTCTAGGCTGAAAGGTGTTGGTATCACAACAGAAAGGGGAACCCAGTGCTTCAAACCCTGTGCTACAGCTGCAGCCATCCATCTGTCTGCAGTGCTGGTGGGCAAACAAGGATTTTCAGCTCTTCAGAAAGAATTTAGTGTTCAATTTACTTCCTCCAAAGATAGGTTTTTGGCCAGATGAAGCATCCCTACTTGGATTCAGCAAACTAGGTCAGCAGCTGGACCACATGAATACTTGTACTCACGGAAGAATTGTTGGCAACTCTTAAAAATAACCAGTAGGATTGTGTATTTTGCCTGCCTTGATTAAATATAGGAGATAAATGGCTAGGGGGTTTGGTATGGAAGAATAGCTTTTGATAGAAGCACAAACAAAATCTATAAAAATGTACCAGAGTGTTCAGAGAGGAATTTTTTAAAAAGAAAAAAGCAAAACTAGATACTACACTCAGAATGTCCCTGATCTTAGTTATTCTCTACTACAACACTTGGAGGAGTCAAAGGAATGCCATTTATCTGGCAAAGATAAACAGGAGACTGGAAATCAGTATCAAGTAGGTCAAGAATTACAGACTGAGGGAAAAGAAAGATGGAGAAAGGAAAAGAATGTAATTTAGGATACAAATGTGAGCTCTGTTATACACAGTCACAAAAACTTTTATTGCAAATTCCCTGCATATGCAAGAGGCAGTGACAAGTCTGTCTTACCAAGAGCAGAACTTGGAATGCAAGGAATAAAAATGTAAACAGAATTTGGCCCATGTCAGTAATTTATAGCTTTAGTACCTGAAAAAACATACTACCTCTTTCCTGGAAATGAACAAGAAAGTTGCTGTCATGATGCTTCCTCCCACACAGAAAAATGTTTGATAGTACTGCCTTTAGCCAGGGTGAAGCACTAAGAAATATATCCAAGTCATCTGGGCAACTAAAATTTTCTCAAGTCCTGGCACAGAACATAGACCACCCTGCTGGCAGGTGATCTACTCAATTGGGACTCCCAAGAAACTGAAGAATATGGACCTTTGTAGGCCAAGTATATTGCAATAAGACCTTTTGCCCATCCAGTAATAAATGTGTAAAACCAGGAGTCAATGATCTTACATGCTAATGACAGCTAGTGAGAACTCATAGGAGCTTACTGGAGAAGATCTGATTCAGTAGTGGGAGTAGCTGTGACTTTGTGTGAAACTTCTTCCCTGACAATTGCTCCCCAGTTAAAAAATACCTCAGAACTTAAGAGTCCCAGAGAATTGTGAACAGTTATTTCTTAAAATGGGACCTAAATTGAATGAATATAAATTATAAAACAAATTCATAGTGTGCTAATTATTAAAGAATATATCTGAAATAAAATACTAAATATCAGTTAAGGCCAGTAGATAAGCAAAATCAAGTGCTATTTCTGACAGTTAAGCTGCTCAAAGAATTATCATCACTAACAAAGAGACAGAAAAAAGCAAACAACTGTTATGTCCCAGGCTTCAGACCAGTCTGACCAAGCTGTAGCTTGTTCTCCCACCTGAAGATCAGAATAAGGGAATCCAGTGTTAAAGAGTTTAAGTGCTGAACTGCTGAACCCTTCACTGAATTTGTCCCAGCAGCTTTATTCTGAGCCACCACAGCAGAGCTGTCAGGCTGACCAATGCAGTAAATAAATGACAGGTTTTGCTGTACCCTGTAGCAAAGTGGCAGCAGAAGAACCCATCAGCAGAATGGGACCACCACCATCACCATCATCCCACAATGAAGGTCCTGTGTCTCTACCAACAGCCTCTGGGTACTTGTGGTTGATGTGCTGACGGGAAAGCAGCACATGAATATTGTTATTAATTTGGAAGAATTCCTCTATAGCCCTCATGAGTCACTACAATTATTTTTTGCTTCTGTGGTTTTAGGCTCTGAAACTTATTGAAGGTTGAACTTTCTGGTGCAGCCTGAATTTACCATGACACTTGGACTTAATTGCTATGCATTGTTATTTGCAGAGACAGCACTGGGTTGAGTTCACATGGTTCACATGAAGTTGCACAAATTCAAACAAAAACCTCTGCATAGGATGACATAACAGCTGATCATGGGAGCTACTCTTCAAAGTGACATTCTGCAAGCATCAGCTGCAGTTTGTCTTTCCTAAGTCCATCAGCAAGGGCTTGGCCACATTTTCAGGCTCAGATCTGCTACTTCACCACTGTTGTTTAGCACAAAGCTTACTCATTAAAGACCTTGCACTCTTACAAGCAAGCACACTCTGTAGTTACACATCCGCAAATAATTTTCTCATGTGGCCTCTTGTTAATACAGGGTTGGATTTTTCCTAGTATTTTGCAATAATTTGGCATAATTTAAAGAGAGTTAAGTCAGTGTGTTTGTTCACCATTTTCAGAACATGTCTGCCCCTTACATTTTCCTCTCTTAACTTTGCTGTGATACTCTCTGTGGGTTTAGGCCTGCCCTTTCAGATCTGGAATGATGATTGCATTTAAAAAGCACGACTACCCATTGATTGGTTTGACACAGAAATTTCTGTGTTTTCATATGCAAATTCTTGTTGATAGTGTTCTATACAGTGTCTCAGAGTGCTAAATATGTCCGTACAAAACAAAGTGAAAACAAACAGTCTTACCTCACCTGTAATCATGGAATCCCAGCCTGGGGAAGGAAGGATAGGTTAAGCAGCCTCTCTTGGATAAAACTGGCAGCACAACTTCTTCTTTAGTAACTGCTGTGGAAACAGAACAAATTCTGCAAGTACCACAAAAACATGAGGCAATATAGCAAGGACAGGAGAGAAAAAAAGTTGTCAGCTGGTCTGCCACCTTTAAAAAGATGATGTGAAGAAAATTAAACTAGCAACAGCAGCCATGTTTTCTTGTATAAAGGGAATGAAGCATTAGGATAAATGATCCCAGAATGAAACCAATGTGATTCAATACATTTAGTCCATGATGTGCATATAGAAGGAAACCAAAGATGCAACAAATTAATGCAGAGAAGAGAACAGAGTGCTGGCAGGCTGCAGATAAGCAAGAAGCTGAAAAACATGCTGCCACTATTATTTAATCTATGCATGAAGTAATCTCATTTATACTCACTTATAGTCTATTCCAGTACACCTGTGTCTAAACAGGTTATTAAAGTTCTACAGATGTTCATACAGACATTGTCCAGGGAGAGCCATACAGGAACTAATACCTTGCTATAGTAAAACTCTGCTGTTTTCCCAGAGCATGATATTCTGCTTTTATGATTTTGAGGTATTTTTTGTAACTGAAAAACAGGAGGGCAGTTTCCTTCCTACTTTAGGCTATAGCACAAAAAAACTGGTTTTACAAATTATTCAATCCTTACTATATCATCCATGTACTGTTTAAATACATAGCAGTTCATAAAGGAAGCTGCCAAGAAAAAGGAAAATGTGGATGATATTTCTTATGGAAATCAGCATAATCTGTTCAGGGCTGTGTTCCTTTTTCATAAGAAATGATGTATTGGTTTAGTCTGCTGTCAAAGTTGAACAATAGTAGAAACTGAAAAACATCTCACAGCAAAAGCACAATTCCAAATGTTAAAGGAGGTTATTTTTCACAGTAATGCTTGGTTCATGAAAGAAACCTCTAGTGAGCAAATTACAACAGAATATGTCCTATAGCTACCCTAATAATTCTGTTGTCTGGAAACAGGGTTTACAGTTTCAGACAGCAGGAGGGGATTAAAAATGAGTAAAATATGACCACAAGACACTGATGGATAACTGTGTATTCCTTCTAGTTATTGGAAAAGTAATATCCAAAATAATAAACTCATGGTCATCCTTTTATCAGCTCTTTCCTCCCACTGGTACTCCTAAACTAGCTGATGAAAAAGCATATGGTTTTGCACACCAGAAACTAAATAATGAGCAAGGGGATGGCAGTCTGTTTTTAAACCAGGAGATTTCTTGAACAGTGGCTGAAAAGCCAGAGTTCTGTCATGTTTGCTGATAATGTCTCCCATGTCAGAGGCTTATCCCCTGCTCTCACTCTGTTCACTAATAATACCTGAGATATTACTGCTCTTCTTGTGTATCATTTCCATTGAAGAGTGACTTTGACCATTTACAGTGTGTGATGAGCTTCTATCTTTTCCAGATGCTATGTACTTCTTTCTAAAACATTTTTCTACCCACCAGCCTCTGCCTTCTGTTCTGTAGATGTGCCTTATGTAGGATAACTAACCCAGTTCTGCTGAGAACAAGACTGCATGGTTTGGATGTCTCACATGCTCATGTGTGTGACTGCAGTCAGGGATGGAAGGACTGGTGGAGACTGCATTTTGGATCAAACACCTCTAAAGAGGGAGGATATTAGATGAGCCAAAATTATACTTTGAAACACTTTGAAAGCCTGTGGGAAATCATCCACACGTTAGTCTCTTGTAGTCATCTTTGAGATGATTCCCAAGGGTAGAGCCTGACCTCATGGGCTACAGCTTTGGCCCATTTCTACAGCTTTGGAATATATTGTGCTATTTCTGTGTTATTCTCCTCACTATGGATGCTCAGCTCACTTCCTAATGGGATTTGTAACAAATGGACAGTCTTCTTGAATGTTAATTAAGTTGTTTACATTACAGTTAATGAATAGTAAGGGCTGAGCCACCTGCTACTCCCCATCCTGACAAATCCTCTTTGGAGTACCTTTTGGTGATAGCTTCCCAGATAATCTTAAGCACATATTCTACTCCTTATGAATCCTTTTACCTTGCTGGCATTATCTGAGCTCCAGTAGTGCATCAAATGATGTAATTAGCATCCCTCATCTGTGGTTTCTTTTCACAGCCTGTTTCCTACAACCTTACATTTATTGTGCCAAATGCATTACTGAAGTCTAGACATATTGTACTTGCTGCTTAGAGAGAAAGAAAAAGAAAACCAAGTATTCTCATGGCAGTAGAAATCTTGCTTGAGATATCAAATTCTTGTTTTGGTTTGTTTTCCTTTTTTACACAAGAGAGAAATGTCAACACAAGAAAGTTTTTTAGGCACATACACTCAGAGACTTACATTTTCCAAATTAATCCCAGGAGAAAGAAAAGAATGATAATTAAAAGTAAGTATTTGAAAGTCAGCTGGGCACCTTAAGCTGAAATACTGGTGCACCATTAGGGGGTCATCTCAATATAAGGTCTTAAGAATGAAGGTTTTAGAAAGACTTAGAAGTTTTATTCAGCTGAGACAGACTTGCTCAGGGATAAGTAAGAATTCTTTGCAATTTTCTCATGGGTCCTGCAGGATCCTAGGAACAATTTCATACATTAGGAAATGCAGGTCCACTGCACTTTAGTGTCAGTCAGTGGGTGGTTAAGAAGCACAATGTGCACATTGTACCTAGGCTGTAATTAAAAAGGTATCAGCTATTTTTCAATATAGAAAGCTTTGTTTTCTGACTTCAAGAATAAATAATCCATCACTCAGGAATGCTGGATAGTCATAATTTCAGGCCTATAAATCACATAGGTGTGTTTTGTAACCAGTTTTACTGAAATGTTACTTCATAAAAAATCACAGCAGCAGCACCATGCATTATATTGTTTATTGCTACAAGGGGGAGCTGCAGAAGCATCCTCCTCATCATTCAGCCACCTCCCCCTGCGGGAGAGCAATAACTGCCATGGTTTGAAGAACAGTTGGCAGTATCAGAAGGAATTTCAATATTAATTTGAAAAGTGGACATTCTGTGCTTGCTACAAGGAAACAGGCAAGGCAAAGCACTCTGAAGATTAATTAATGGATGCATTGACAGCACTGTGTATTGTTTTAAACAGTTGTTACCTTGATTTTATAATACAGTAACATTGATCTGTAATCAAGATGTCTTTGCATATGATTTGTGCAAGCAGCAACAGTGACTTACAATTATGTATAAAGCTGTCTGTACAAACATATGTTCCCATGCACAAGCTCTGCTGAAGCTGCTCTGAGGCTCCCATAGTCTCTTTTCTCAGCTTTTCTCTTTTCTCAAGAACAAACCTCCCAGAAGGCTGTGGCCGAAGGCTGAGAAGGTTCCTGTGGCCTTCTGTAAAGCAGCAAGATGAAAATCAAAGGGGAGAATGCATAGCACCACATGAAGGCAGGAGCATACAAATTCAGAGAGTAAGAAGAAAAGGCCCCTTAGGCAGCAGTGGTAATTCACAGCTGAATGTAAACAGTGTCATATCACAAAGAAAGCAAACATCATACTGGGACACACATGTAGAATTATAGCCTGTAATATATATAGAACTATTCTTCTGTTCTACTCAGTATTGCCAGAAGTTTTAGCCGAAGTACAATGTACCCTTAAGGTACCACAGTTGAAGAAAGAAGTGGTATAACTAGAAATTGTTCAGGCAAAAGCACTGACAATGATCAAAGCTTCAAAAAAATAAGCTTCAGAAAAATGTTCCCACACCTACCTACCTATGAAGCAGATAAGAGCCATACAGCAGCACTGCCAAGGATGAGAGGGATATGCCCACAAATGGGAATCAGCTGAAGGAAACAGAAATAATTCTTTATCTGTACAAATTTCTCTCTTTCTGGATATACTAAACAATATAACTCACTTATGGCATTTAGCAAAAGAGAAAACAAAACACAAGACTTCCAGCACCAAAACTAACATATCTCTTCCATCCCATCTGTAGCCAGTATCCAATTTTGCTCTTTTTCAGGATGTGCGTGTTTGCATTCCTAGCTCCCTCATTCATTATTTTAGAAAAGAATAACACCTTTCCTATTCCTTTCCAAATAAAATTTACTCTCCTTTTTTTTTTTTTTTTTTTTTTTCCCAGTGATTCAGAGAAACACCGAAGCCTCCTAATTTGGAAGAAAAATGCAAAACATAAATGTTATCATCTTTCTTAGAGGCACAAAACTTGTTCTATCATGCTGGAAAACTGCTAGTGAACTGTCCTAGTGAATTTCCACCTTGATGGCCAGTTTCACCCTAATTTCGGGAGAAAAACAACAAGTGTGTACAAAGCAGGCATTCAACAGACAGATCCTGAGCTGCCAGCCAGCATGTGCAGACTTCTTGATATTGAAAGAGTCCTCCCACTCCAAGTGTATCCTGAAAATGAGGATCCCATACAGGTATCCTCATAAAAAAGAGCAAAGAGCTGTCTAACGTAGTTAGAATTAAAAAGTGAATTCTTGGACTGAATCTCTAGGTGACATAGACATCAATGTCTATGTCTGCTCAAGCAAGTGATTTATTTCATGCAGATGCTGTGACCTGAAAGTAAAACAAACACATGCAAAGGGACAGGGAGAGTCCTAAACTCCAAACACCAGGATGCAGAACACTGACATTTCACTGGACTAGCAGAAAGATGTGCTCACAGCAGAGTATCCAGATTTGGAACAGACATTGGAGCAGAGCAGTGTTCTTACTGTGTGACTGCTCCAGTTCAGAACATGCACACTAAGGCAACTAGGCTCACATGGCCAGGAAGCAAAGGAACATCTGCTAAAAGAAAACCTGTTTTGAGATCTCTGACACCAGCCTCAGTGTCTGAACAGAGTTACATCTGGTTACCAGCAAAACATGGGTGTGCAGGGCAGAAAGTGATGTGGCTCCTGAACTGATGTGAGCACAAGGAAGGATCCATTTCAGAAAAGCAGTGGTTAAAGAAGTCCTACCAAAGGCATTACAGGAGGCAGAAAAACAGAAGTGTAGAGAATGAATGAAGCTATATGAACAACTGATGGGGTAGGAAATTTGGCCATAATATTAAGTCAGCAAAAAATATTTTACCTGGAACTTATTTATTTCTAGCTCTGGATCATGTTTTTTCCTCAAAGTTTTCACTACAAAAAGAAAAAATCTAGCCATCTGGCCCTTATTTTGACCCTACACATGCATGGTATTCCAGACTGCACAGTTGGTTGCAGCCTTAAACCTGGAGATAGGATGTGAGTGGGTGAGCCACATTAAAATTGTTCTCTTTCTTTTCTGACTCACTGCAGTTTTATATTTCAAAATTTGAAGTCACTTTTGCACTGTCAGCCATTTTAAATAACATATCAAATTCTTTAGCTGCAGTGTTCTCACTCATTTCCTACAGAAGCTTAGGCGATGCTGAAGATCTACCTGGAGATTTTTACTGACTTTTAGTATTTGTCATTGTATCCAGATGACCTGAAAAATGTCTTCATTTTAAATCAAATGATGCATTAACAACACATATGAAACAAGACTTATGATGAAGTCAGCCTTAACATCTGACAATAACAAAGGATGTGAATAAATACTAACATATACACACATGTATTCTACTGTAATTTAGAGAGCTTGTTTGGTGGTAGAAATCTTGAAATGCCACCTTTGTCTTTTTTCTACTCTATTTTCCACAATTCTATTAGGACAGAATGATCAAGACTCCCAGCAATATCCAAAGGAAAGTGAAATTCAGTCCTTAAAAAGGGCATAAGAGAGGATTTCAGCCTATTTTTATTAGCTAAAAAAAAAAACCAACAATCTGTTACCACTGTTTACTAGTGATGGGCCTGCTATATAATTTTCTGGTTTCCAGTAACTAACAGCCCCTAAGTTGTTTTCCAAGGTGTTTGAGGTACATCCCTATGAGCCTTTGCCTTTCTTGGCAATGTCCTGCATAGCAGGTAGGTAATGAGAGAAGCATTTCAATGACTCAGACCATGGGGTGATGCCTCCATAACCAACAGAGAGTCAGGCAAGAAGCTGTCTTCATGTGGGAAAAAATCTGAACCACTGATTCAGGGGTTGCTAATTGGGGATCTGAGACTCAGAGGGGACTAACACTATCATTTTCTTCATTCTTGTGTTGTGGACTCATAATAATAGGTTAATTATGGTTTTAATTTTGGAAATAGAGATCATTGTTCTTTAACACACAGGACAGACATATAATGATTTCTTTGTTGTAAGTCTGGCAGAATACAATGCTTCTTGTTTATAACAGCAACCGGACAATTTATATGCATGCAGGAGTAGTTTGTTCCACTAGATACCCTTTAGCCTTTACTTTTCCATTGTTCAGAAATAACACAGTATACTACAATTACAATTATACTACAATACGCCTTCAATTATTGGGTAAACAAATTTAATCAAAGAAGGGCATGGCTCATACATAGCTATAATTACCTGTAAAGTTATGGATACTGGCAGACAACAGTACTGTCTTTCACTGCATGATGAGAAATTACATACCTTAATTTAAATATGTTCAACTATCCATGATACTCCCATTGTTAAAGAACACTATGGTAATTATTCTACTGTGGCATTACTCTACCTTACTACCCACAGATGGACAGTGGAAAGATGAAAATTGTGGTAACTCTTGAATACGTTGTCTCTTTGCTGCCATCACACAATGGGAATTTCTAAGTATATCTCATAGTTTAAAAAGAACATGGTGCAAGCTCTTGGGATCCAATTCTTCATCATCTGCCACCAGCACACAAAAGCCTTTGCAGCTTTGACCAGTGCAACAGACTCTCTTTTGCTCACAGCTGCCCTAAGAACCCTTGGCTTCTACCAACACATGGATGCTTGGGTACAGGCAAGAGCAATCCCCAGCAAGAAAGAGCAGCTTCCAGAGCAGGAGTCAGTGACCTGCTGGAGCACAACTCATTGGCCAAATCAGCCTCTCTGCATGACCTCATTGTTTCAGGGCTGAGGTAAAGGACAAGGTTCAAACAAAGATTACCATGCCCAATTTTTACTGTTTCCGTGGAGGTGTCTGCACAGATTAGGTGTCTAAAATCCTGTTTTTGTCAGTGTTAAATTGGTGAATACAGTAGTGGAGGCTGGAGGGTAATGCAGTTGTCCAAAGGTAGGTGCCCAGGGGTATTTTGCATTCCTTATCAAGTCTGTGCTGATTTCCAAACAGAACATCAAAAAGGGCACATCTCCTGTAAAGATTGTGTGATATCCGAGATTATGCATGGCTGTCACCTGCTTTCTAAGTCACTTTGGGGCAAATTGAGCTGATCCAGTGGCTCTTCTGACTGTACTGCCCAGGATCTCAGGGCAGCTTCCTGAACATCTCATGGATTGCCATTTGAGATGCCCTGGGACAGCATGCCTGAGCTCAGGTACCATTGTAGACACTGTGTTAGAGGCACCAGCCCCCAGTGGGTGTCTCAGAAACTCTACAGCATCTCAAGAGGCCCAGACACCTGTACAGAGACACCTGAAGCCTACCTGCATTTCCACAAATTTAAATCCACAGCACATCTATAGACACTTAGAGAGGCTGAAGTGTATTTAATACTCATATTGAATCTCCCAGTGTGACCTAGTTTTGACCTGCTCCTTTTGGTTTAAAAGTTTATACAAAGACAGTTACGGACACTCAACTAAGAGCATCAGCTCTTAAGCTGTCATAACTGGACCATTTGTCTACTCTAAACAAAGTTAACAATTTAAAATTAGTTTAAAATATGAGTTCTCCCTTCTTTGCCCTTTTCAGTCTACTATCACCCCAGGCACCTCTCCAATATAGGCTTTCGTTTTTCCCTGAGATCTTGACTGCATTTTAGCTGGGTGATCAGTCAAAGAATGTTCCTTTATAAGTTTTTGTTCTGTGTAAAACTGTAGGTTTTCTCCCAGTCTTATTTCAGTTACAAGAACTTTCTATCCCATTGTTGGAGATAATGAAAAAAGAACAATGCCATAGAATCTGGGCTCCTGAAGAAGATTCAGCAGTTCTTCAGCTAACCCAAGAGGAACAGTGATAGATATTATGTGCCTCACTGAAGAATGAAGCCTGATAATATCAGAGACTAGAATTATAGAATGAGTAATCATACACTGCTAGTCCTTTCAGCAAAATATCCAGCTTCTGCACATACCAGCAATCCCTAACTGTCCACCATATCTGTCCCTGAGTCCTGAATATTCCTCTGCAAATCTTGCAAAGCCTTCTACTTTCTCTGCTGAGTTCTGTAATTTATTCTTCTTGCTGTTATTTTACAGCAAACTAGAAACTGAGGTGGGAGTAATGACGTGTAGTAAGCTAGATGGTGCAAATAATTGCTCCATCAACATAATTAATTATTATCATGTCCAGCTGAACCAAAACCACTAGTGTTAATTTACCTGAACCTACACAGAATATCTACATTGCTGGGCCTAAGCATCACAGAAATTTCCCACACAGCACAAAGCATAATATATCATGAACTGTGTATGTGAGAATGTATACAACTGCACACATCCATTAAAAACACATAGATACCTTTCACACCATGGAAACTCAGATGGAAGTACAGATTCATTCAGCATTTCTGCTCAAACCAAGCATTAAGCCTCCTGTAAAATGTACACAAGCACATGTGTGCAAATGTAAATGTAAAATGTAAAAGGGACAAGGCTATAGATCATCTTTGAAATCTATAGCCTTGCAAAAACTTTAACTTGAATCACAATTAAGTTCATTCATTCATTCATACATATCTGGTCACCTCTTCTAGCCTTACTGCTCACCTTTTAAGCCATTACATTCTGCTTCAACTTTGTTTCACTATCCAGCTGTGCTGGAATCTTGGATGAAATCATAAAAATGAGTCTGTGGATGGTGTAAACCAGTGTCACTTCACTGGAACTCAAGGAGTTAGTTACATCCTCTTACAACAGTAGTGAATTTAATGCAGGATCAGTGGAATAACATAGTTCCAGCATCTTGGTCAAAATGATTAATGGGGGCAGCCTTGAGGCCCCAGGTAAATAGATGCTATAAATTCAGCCCTCCTATAAATTCAGGAATGTATACAATTGGAAGATACAACCTACTCATCTTGCTGATCACATACTTGTGTACTTTAAAAGCTACACATTACTCATTGATGATGTAAGTAGCTGAAAATTTGCTAACTCCACCAAATGGCATTGAGTTCTGCTGGCTGTGAGTGAGTCCCTGGGACATTAGGGACTCACATAGCTAAAGGCAGTGGTGCCACAAAATGGAGAAATGCAAAAGTGAGATTTTTCAGAGCTCGTTTCAAAGTTACTGGAAATAGTGTAGCCATTTCCTTTACCTGAATTTTAAAAAGCCTAACACAATTTCTCTGAAAACAGAACAGTGAAAGAAGTGATCATCATAAAACTGAATTACTTAACTGAAATCAGTGAAAGTAATTCTAAAGTCCTACCTAGCAAGAAAAATGGTCAGAATTGAGCCCAAAGTGGCATCCTACCCAAAAGCAGAAAGAGAGGTGGACTGAGACTCTTCATTTCTTTCTGATATTAACCCCTCATGGACTTTTATCAGCAGTGCTGGAAGCCCAGAAGCAAGAACATCTTACTCCATTGCTTTCCCCTCTGCTTTCAATGCTCTGTGTAATTAGAACCCTTCTAGAAATACAGCTCATGTGAAGACTTCAAGTGAACCAACAAAATGCCTGATCTATTTACCTTAGCCCTTTAATAGAATACATATTTTTGAAAATTAATGATGCATTAATACATCAGAAGCTTTTCAGGATTATAAAACAGATGCAAACCACAAACAAACTCCAAACCAACATTACAGATGTACCAAGAGACCTAATTCACACAACAAGAAGCCCTGGAATAGCACTTTTAAATTCCAGTGAGATCAGTAATTATGCACTGGTGCACACAAAGGCTGAGGTGAGTCATTCCCAGGGTAGCTTCACCACGAAATGAAGAAATTAAAGTCATTTTGAGATCCTATCAACCAAACTAAAGAGAAGGAAAAATGCATCAAAGAACATCCATGCAGATATAAACTCAAGCATACATAATAGATACAATAATTTATTGCATGCACAATAAATGATAAAGAACTGCAGTTTGAACCCAACTGCTTTACTCAGAGAGTCGCCTACTCACATTTAGGAACCTGGAAAGGATTTTGAGGTCAGCAGAATACTACCACTTTGTAGTTTGTGTCTTCAAAGGACTGTGTTTAATGAATCCTGATAAGATTCCTGTGAAACAGGTCAGTATTACAGTTCATTTCATAGCTAGTAAAAATGACTGCTGATCTGGCAAATTTGGGATCCCAAAGGTACTGTCAGCCTTTTGTGAACTTTTCTGCATTCCATTTTTCTTTGCCTGCTCTCTTCATTTGGGTTCAGAGAGAGAATATAGTATTGCTGCAGCTAATTGTTGTCATCCTATGAAATCCACAGAACTGATATGAACTCAATATGAACAACCAGGCTATTAGAGCTAACCAAATGAGCAGGAAATGGCTGAAGTTAAGGGATTAAGCACACAGAAGGAAAGGGCTTTGCACTCTAGGCTGCAGAAAATGCACCCCTTCTCTTTTGAGATTACAAGTCATTTATCTTCTCTTGGAGCACCTCTTCCTGATAAATGGTGCTATCAGAGCAGCCTGCTCATGCCATGTCTAAACCAGTCTGGCAGCAAATTAAACCAGGATGTAAATTTGTCACTCTCAGCCCCTCAGAGAAGATCTACAGAGGGGTTAATTGAACTGTCATGTTTTCAAACCATTTCTTCTATAGAAGAAGGCATTCCCTGGGCCAACCCAAGCAGGTTGCAGGTAGCAAACAGTTAAACATACACTGATATTCACTTCGACAGTGTATCCTGATGGATCTAATGAAACTACTTGCAAAATTTAAGGTGTATAAGTGCTGGCCTGGGGGCTATGTAGGTTATCAGAATTATTAAATTTTGACTGAATTATTTATTTTGCAAGCTATGCTGAACATGCCTTTATCAGCTTATGGACACTATTTCCCCTTACTGAATTTGGTAATTCAACTCTAAGATATAACAGGCAGTACATCATTACTGATTAATGCATGCATCAAATCCTCAATGAACTCCTGTCATTTCAGAGTTTCATGCCACTAAGAAATTTCTGTGTAATGCTGTCATACTGTCTTAGAACACTTTATTAGACAGATGCAAAAGCAAGTGATAGTTTCTTCCATCTGCAACATCAACATCTACTTTGCATGAACTGCCTCACTCTTATAGCTTCTAGAGGCAACAGCCATCAAAATTGCAATTAGAATCATTATTTAAGCATTGATTGAAATTACCTTCTTTCCAAGCCTTTACCATAATGACTCCATCTTCTTTTTGTTGTTTATGAAGAAAAGTCTGGTGGAGCCACAGAAAGAGACTCTCTCCTCATTTGCTGCCTTGGTGCAGTGCTGGGGGATTACACACCATAGAGTATGGCTCTGTTTCTCACTCCCTTCCCTCCTGAGGAACCTGCCACATGCTGTGGAGAAGACCACGAGGAGCAAAGACCCAGCAGGGTCAGGCTGCAAGGAACAGAGCCCTGCACCCGGAGTCCTTCTCCACATTTCCTGCTGCTGGGGAAGCTGATGACACCATGAGAAACAGCTACGAAAGCTTCAGATGATACTGCCCATCATTATGGGTCTATCACCCAGAAAGACAGAGAATTTAAGCATTTGAGAGATCAAGGGAATGCAAAAAGCACAAGCCAAATAGCAAAGCAGCTGGAGACCTTTCTTTCTGAAAACTGGACACCTTTTTTTCTAAAAAGCACTAAGAAATTTTTGAATCGTACAGAAGAGGATAAATAAGATTTAATTGTGGAATTGTGTCTATAAATTTTGCTTCTGACACCCTTTTCACTCAAGTAAAGCTCAGAAGACAGAGTTGTCCAGGAAAGTATAAATTTTGAACTGATAATTTTCAAACTACAGTGTCATGGACTGCTACAGCAACTACATGGAAATAGCTCCATTTGAGCTGCTGAACTATTAATCCAAATGGAACAACATAAAATATTTTTGGTTATTTTATAAAATTCTAGCAAACATTTTATAGTAGCATATTTTAAAATATATATATATAATTACTATAGGAGATCCTGTTTTGATTGTGATAATGTAGCATTCAAAAATATTACCTGAAAAAATAAAAATATGCCCTCTAGTGTAAAAGTAGGTCCTTGCATGGAAACTATACAGTAGTTCATATTGTTATAACTAAAACTGCAAACCTAAACTTCCATTAGTTCTGTCTCCATACAGACTTTTACACCTTCTGAGCACTCACCAGAAGATTCAGAGGGTCTGATCCACAATGTTTGAAGACTTTGCTAACTTTCCAATAAAGCATGGGTGTTTTCAAGCACTTTAATAAAGTTTCCTCTTTCAATAATGTATTTCTGAGTTTGAGGCCTAAGTGCTGTGCAGTCTCCCAGAAAACATGAGCACAGAATCACTCAAGTAAATTTTGCCACTGCCTGAAACAGAACCAGGGGTTTGGTATAACAAGGAGCAGTTTTAGCTTCAGGAACAGCTTTGCAGGCATTCCCTCTGTAAGCAAGGAGTCTGGTAAGTGCAACATCTGGATCAGGAGAGACAGCAGTACCTATACTATCTCAATTTTTTTTAAGAGATCAGCTTCCTCACAGTTACAATATACCATCTAGCGATAGAAAATGAAATTGCAATTGCTCATTCACTGTTTTTTAAAATGAAAGCTGAAGATGACAACAACACATTTTTTTATAGTTTGCTTTCCTTTCACTAAAACAGAATATAATATGAGTGAACTACCTCCTCCCTGTCATTAACTGTTTTTCATATATCAAGAGTCTTGTAATTCCAGCTAGTTTTCAAGATTTCATTTCTGAAAATTTATGATCATGCAAGAATTTCATCTTCAATGAAGTTAAAATAAAGCCTGCCTTATAGCTACAGACAGACATTTTATGTGCAGGTATAAGTTACTGTTAAGTCCTACAGATGAAAACTTTAGGCCAAATTTAAAAGAAACCCAAAATCTAACCTTGTAAATTTTGTAAACATCATGATTTTGAAGATCCCAAAATACTTTTTTTAAAGGAGTTTAGTTGCTCCCCTGTTTGATGGGGAAGATGTCAAAGAGAAAGAGATTCAAGTGATGATGAGACTAAGGCACAAGATTTGCTTTTGGGAAAATAAGGTTTTAATGCTGCAAACTCTCTGCATGGAAAACTAAAATATTTAAGCACATTGCATTGTAATGCAGTAACTGTTTTGTGGTGGGATTTTTCTGCTTGTCTGCATCACCATATGGATGACTTCAATTCCACAGCAACATATACTGTGATATGATTTTGACAGCTGGGATAATGGAAAAAGTCAATGTTTACTTATTGGCAGAAGAAAATGTTACCTTGCCTGCCAACTGGGGCAATAAAATAAATTTGTTTTGTATGCTGTGTGGAATTTTTTAATGCCACTAAATGAAAACAAAAGAATCAGAATCTCTCCTTGGGAGTTCACAGACAGAACGGGTACAGATACAGCAAAAGTAACAGATTGAGAGAACTGAGAAAAAGAGCTCACCCTGAGCTCCTCTTCTCCCACTCCTCCTCCTCAGCATCATTCAGCTTCCTGCTTTTTAAAGCAAAATGGGATTGTTCTCATGACTAACCAGCACAATCCTTCCAAAGCTGTTAAATAACAGCATTTTTGGCAGAAGTTACTACATATCTAGATTATGTAAGCAAAATACAGATATTCCATGAGGTATAGCGGTTGCATTTCCATACACCAATTAGGCCTTTAACTGACACTTTGTTCTGAACCTACAAATAGAAACTGGAAATCAGTTTAGCTACAGTGCTGCAGGACTGTAAATGCAGATTGCTAAAACAGGCTTAAACCTCAGCAGTTTCTAGATAGTCAAAATGAAAAAACACTTGCAAACCCAAAAGGGCTTTGGAGTTCCATCAATCAACTTACATTTTATACAACATTGGCACAACTGCAATTGCATTTCAAGAGAGTTCAAGTGAATGTCATTTTGTCTTACTGATACCATCTTAAAGACTTGTAGCACAAGGGATAAGCATGTGTCTTGGACTGTGCAAAACTATAAATATCATTTATAAAAAGAAATAATCCTGGAAAATTATCTTAGTTTCTGATGACTGCACGACATTTATTACTTCAGTGAAAATAGCACTGCAACATGGTGATCTCCTGCCTTAGGACAGCTTAGAGGAAAAGGAACGCAGGGAGTGACAAGCAACAGAGGTTCATAAAGCAATGTGTCACTCAAGCAAAATCAATTTTTGTCTTTAATACATTTACACATTATAACTCAATTCTCAGCCCCTCTCTGGCTCCCTGCAAGGAAGAGACAAGCGCAGTGTACTGCCAACTTTTCATCTTCTCTGGTCTTTACAGAGGGTTTGCTGGAGGTGCAGCAGTGTGGAATTGGCACGATACTACACATCATCCACTCTTTTGCCAATAGGGTTAACTTGCAGCAGTTTTGAGGTTCTCCACATCAACCTCCCAAACTGCTTTGATATAAACTGACTCAAAACCACAGCAGAAGCAAACTGCTTTTCTCTCCTCTCATCTCAGCTGCACCAAGTGCAAGAAGGATTGAGCTCTTGAGGAATAGAAGACATTGGCATATCTGTAAAGGTTTATATAGTATCATATAGATTTGAAGAAGCAGAAAAAAATGCTTTATAAATAGAAACACTTACCTATGGATTAATAGTTCTCCACCATCACAGCACCACCAAAATATTAATAGTGGGACTGTAGACACTTTGCAAAGGAAGTGGACTCTTTACTTTTCAAACCAATGTATAAATTAATAATTTAATGGTGAGCAAAATGGTGAGCAAAAGACATAAATTTCACAGTGATGACATTGTAGACAATAAAAATATACAGGGAGAAGCACAGCAAACAACAGAAATGTAGATGTAGATGCAGAATGTAGAAAAAGTACAAATCTAGATGTAGATGTAGATGTAGATGTAGATGTAGATGTAGATGTAGATGTAGATGTAGATGTAGATGTAGATGTAGATGTAGATGTAGATGTAGAAAAGGTATACAACTGAGGTGGCTTCAATTGCAACAGGCAGGTACAAAGTAGCAGGCATAAGGAAAGCAATCGGTGGAATAGACAGGCTGTATCCATGCCAAAAACAGAAACACCAAAAATGTTATATAATGTTATATAATGTTATATATGTTAAGTAATACCTGTTCTGACTGAAACATGAGCTGGTAATAAGGACTGATAACCATGTAAGGAACATTTTAGAAGGTACATTACTAGAATGCAATGATCCCCTATTGCAATATCTCCTAGAATTATGCCCTTATTGCAATCTATTCAACTAGATACCCTTCCATGCTTCTTGTTCCCTTAGTCTAGTAAGGTGTAATGCATTTAATTATTTGGTTACTATCTTTGTCACTGTGTGATATTTGATTTCCATGCTTGCTTCATAACTCATAGAGTGCAAAATTAAACCTTTTTTTTCACAAGCACATTTTCCCAGACCATCTGCAGCTGCAGTGAAACTCACAAGCTTATCCATACACAGCCACAGACGTTTTTTTACTAAGTACAGTCTTACTAAGTACAGTCTTCCCAAGGTGTTGCCTTTCTTACAAACCTGCACACAGAGTAGCTTTGCCTGAACTCTTTAGATCCCTTAAGA
Organism: Erithacus rubecula; assembly: GCF_903797595.1. NCBI lineage: Eukaryota > Metazoa > Chordata > Aves > Passeriformes > Muscicapidae > Erithacus > Erithacus rubecula. Next base: position 51,002,099 of record NC_136685.1, read on the forward strand.
GCACAAGCCTGCTTTCTTTTTTTAGGTCAGATTCTAACAGAAACCGACAGGAATTTGGCCTCAATAGCTTCCACAGGATCAAGGTCTGGTTCAGTAAAGGATTAAGGCTATTGTTGCTGAGCACACACCGCCAGTAAGAGACCTTTTCTTTTCCCTAACCTCTATTCTTTGACTCAGTCTCACACAGAGCTATCTAAATAGAACAATAGGCTACCACGCAAATGCTTGTCCTTGGATGCAAACTTGTCACTTTTATGAAAACCAGGGCTAATTTTGGATAGCCTTTTCTCCACTTTTAGAAAATAATAAGTGATTTAACCAAATGCATTTCTTTTGGTATTCTCACTACACTTCGAATTTAGTATTTTTAGAGTTTTCATCTCATATGTTTCCTGATGCTTGTAATTTCCACAGGTTTAAAAGTGAAAAAGAGCAGACAAGAGCAGCTTTAGTTCTAACAAGCCCTTGGATAGACAGCTTGCACCGTGAAATATTTAGTTTTCCATTTAGGTGCAATGAGGGGACACACAGTCCCTCTCCCCCATATAAATACCATTCCAACCTAAATGATGTCTGGATTATTGTTTCCCATCCTGGTTTACTGAAATATTAATACAGCAGGCTTCTCAATTAACAACAGCAGGTGGCACAGGTCTCCCCCCTGCACCTCACCCACAGGAGCAGCTCCGGTTTGCCATAGTCTGACCCCCTGCAGTTACATCTGGGTCGTGCCCTTCATCCTCTCCAACACAGATACACCTGCTGAATCCCCTGTCTGGCCTCATCAAGGGAAACAGGGGCAACTGCAACCTGCCTTCATATAATCACACATGATGGAGCTGTGCAAGTTCATTTCCCCAGCACTGCCACCACTTGAACAGCTAATCCCAAGGAAGCATGCCTGTCAACTTTTTCTGGTGAGAAAGCTCCAGGGAATACACACACTGAGGCTCCCACCTCCCACGTCCAGATCTTTAATATCTGGTGTATTTTGTTTGTGTGGCAAGGTTTTGGTAGTGGCGGGGGCTTGGGGAGGGGCTGCAGTGAGAAGCTCCCAGAAGGCTCCCCTGTGTCTGCTAGAGCAAATCCCAGATAGCTCCAAGATACACCCACTGCTGGCCGAGGCTTGGTCTGTCAGTGGCAAGGGCAATGCCTCTGGGAAAACACATTTAAGAGGGGGAAAAAAACTGCACAACTTCAGTTGCAGAGTGGAATGAGACTGAGAGCAACAACTCTGCAGACCCCAAGGTCAATAACAAGAAGGATGATGAGGTGCTCGAGGCAGGGAGCAGGGATCCCCTGCAGCCCCCAGGGTCAGTGAGGATGATGAGTGCTCCAGGCAGGGAGCAGGGATCCCCTGCAGCCCCCAGGGTCAGTGAGGATGATGAGTGCTCCAGGCAGGGAGCAGGGATCCCCTGCAGCCCCCAGGGTCAGTGAGGATGATGAGTGCTCCAGGCAGGGAGCAGGGATCCCCTGCAGCCCCCAGGGCCAGTGAGGATGATGAGTGCTCCAGGCAGGGAGCAGGGATCCCCTGCAGCCCCTGGTGCAGGGCAGGTGAGGCAGCTGTGCCCCTGCAGCCCAGCGGGGTCCATGGGGAGCAGAGACCCACCCGCAGCCCATGGAGCACCCAGGGCAGAGCAGGGGCCAGGGGAGGCTGTGACCCTGTGGGAAGCCTGTGCAGGCTCTGGCAGGGTTATGGACATGGAGAGAGGAGCCCACAGCAGAGCGGGTTTGGTGGCTGGACTTGGGACCCTGAGGAGCTGGAGCAGGCTGTCCTGAAGGACTGAACCCCAAAAATCAGGAGTCAGAAACCAAATATCAGCCTGGAAAGAAGGGATAGCAAGGATGATGTTTTTAGACTTGGGTATATTTGTCAAGATCCTGCTCTGATTTGACTGTTACTAAAATAATTTCCCCATGTCAAGATTCTTTTGCCCATGACGGCAGTTAATGAGTGGTCTTGTCCTGTCCCAGTCTCGACCCACGAGCCTTTCGTTACATTGTCCCTCTTCTGCCAAGCTGCGGAGGGCAGTGCCAGGGCGGCTTTAGAGGGCACCCGGCGTCCAGCCAGGGTCAGCCCGCCACAAGGCGGCACGACCTGCGCAGCGGGTCCGAGAAGGGGACCCTCAGCTGTAGGCGGGGCCTTCCCGAGCGCCTGGCAGGTTGCCCCGCAGGGCCGGGAACTTCCCCTTCCCCTCAGCCCGGGCGCCGCCCGAGCCGCGCACGGCCGCCATGACACCGCCATGACACCGGCGCGGGCGTGGGCGGAGCCTCTCGCAGCAGCACGCGCGCGACCCCGCCCCGGCCCCGGCCCTGGCCCCGCCCCCGCCGCGGCAGCGTCACAGTGGCGCGTTCAGCCGCCCCGGCCCGCGCGTGACGTCGGCGCGTCCCGCGGTCCCGGCGGCGGGGCCGGAGGGAGCGGCAGGTGGCGGCGGGCGGAGCGGGGCCGAACGGAGCGGAACCGAGCGGCGCGGGCCGGCCCGGCCCGGCGGGTGAGTCCCCATGCCGCCGCGGGCGGGCCCGAGCTGGAGCGGTCGGGGAGAGGCGGTGGCGGCGGCCTCAGCCACCAAAGGCCGCTCCGACAGCGCCCCCTGCGCGGCTGCCCGGGGCCGGGGCGGCGCTGCCTCCGCTCGCCCCTCCGCCGCCGGCGGGGTGTGGACAGAACTGGAGCGGGCGCCGCGGCCTCCCCGCGCGGGTGAGTGCCCTGAACAAAAGGCCGGCGGAGCTGGGCTGAGCCGAGCGCGGGGTGTCCGCCCGGGGGGCAGAGCCCTGCCCGGTATTGTTTTGGCAGCGGGGAGGGTGGGGAGTGTCGCCCTCCGCCGCCCCGCCCGCGGGGTCACGTGCCGGGGCCGCGGCGGCGGAGCCCTTCCCCGGGAGCCCTTCCCCGGGCCCCGCACGGAGAGGCTCCAGGGAGAGCCGGCACAGCCGGGCCGGGCCCCTTCCGCGGAGCCGGGCTCCTGCAGGAGGCGGCGCCCCGACGCCGGTGCGGAGCGAGGTGCGCGCAGAGTGCCGGAGCGGGCCCCGTGGTCCCGGAGGTCTTTTCCAGCCGCATTGATTCTGTGCTTCCGTGAGTCGGGGGTTTCGTTGTGCTGGGCAGTAAAATAGGTCAGCAGCATTAGCCGTGGCGGCGTCACGCGTGGCGGAATGCCCTGGCCGAGCGGGCGCAGCGCTGTAATTCGCAGGGCGGTGAGCAGCGCTCCGATGTGCCGCTGCGGATGTCAGCGCCGAGCCCGGCCCCGGCTCGGAGCCGCACGGGCGGTCAGGGAGCGCAGCACAGAACTAACTAAGTGTTCCTAATGGAAGTGCTGTTGTTTCTTTGTGCTTGACGGCCTCGGCCCGAGTGTTTGCATTGCATCCCTTCGGAATGTTGAAAGGGGATGTGAAATGTGAAAACGGGTCCTGCTTTTTGTGCGGTGCGTGTTGCCTGCCGCCAGTGAAAAATTGTTGTAAAATGTTATCTAAACGCGAGGGTTTTGTACGAATAAGACGATCGGAATGGTGAAATAGTTAAACTGAAACTGTGAGGGTTTTAATTTTAGTGCAGTCTTTCAGTGATATGCTTGAGAAACGCTGTAGGTTTTGTTAGTGATGTGTAATATGCAGTTATATATTAATAATTATAAGGAGGAGTAGGGCGCAGAGCTTTAAAACGTTTTGCTTCTGTCACGTTTGTAATACTAAAAATTCAGTCCTCCTTGCTTTGTTAGCTGCTGCCTCTGGATGATGGGCTACTTAAAAATAGATTCTGAAGCATCTCTGTAAATATGGTACCAAAAATTACGGAGTGTAATAGTATTGAAGACATAGTGAAATCGGAATCTTCATCTGGTAATTTTGAATGAATCGTTAATATTGAATGTTTTTGCAAGAACTTGCTTTATAGTCGTGTGGTTAATACTGTAGTTTCTTTCCAAGTCTATTGAAGTGCTAGTTGTTTAAATTGCTATAGTACAAAATCTGTAGTGAATGAAAGAAAAAGTTTGTTCTTGTTTCCTTCAAAATATATTGCATCAATTTAGATGTAATTGAATTGTTACTTATTTAAAGAGCTGGAACTGCAGTATTTTTATAGCCTATTGAATAGTGAGCCCCTGGAAAACTCATATTGAAATTGATTTTTTTTTCCTCTCTTCTGTGTGCATGTTAATCAAGTCTATATATATATATATATAGATGCCCCTGTATTTATTTGAGTTTCTGAAGCATTGGTAATTTAAGATGAACCAGTTTGTGCTTCATATTTTGCACACTTTTGCTTTTGAGTAAGAGATTAATATTTTTCTTTGTTCAATAGATTGAAATAGGATGTATGCTCAAAATTCGCTGTCAACGGTCCAGTCGTAGCATAAGGAACAACCTCATTTTTAATACATATAGCATTTTAATACTGAGATGGCTAGTTGTTCTGCACTTGACTATTCTTCTGTAATAAATGTTGGGGGTTTACTAATTGCCAACGATAAGGAATGACAGGCAACTTGAAGCCTCATCATAATCAGCAATTCCTGAGAATATTCTAAGTTTAAGAAAAAGGTAGGAAAAGCACAGGAAACAGTGAGGTTATTTATCTGTTGTGCTATCCAGTGCCAGGGACAGTTTAAACATACCTGATAAGACTCAGTACCTTGAGCTGGTAGTGTATTGTCAGTAGCAGACTGTCAGACAGGGGAGTGATTTTTTTCTATTAAACAAAACAGCCACTTTCTTTCTTCTCACACTGGCTCATGGTTACTTGTGGGGAAGGGGATCATTTTCCCCTCCAACCCCCCAGTTGAGTTACAAATTAGGGAGCTTGATGGGAAAAAAATCCAAGTATTTAATTACAGATTGCATTTACTCTTGTGAATTAATACTGTTTTCAAGAGGGAAATGAATGAAATTTGTGATAGCTGTTTTAAAACAATCTGTATGGAGTTGCAGTATTCCCAGATTTCAGTCATTCAAAGTAGGACTTGTATAATACCAAACATCAATCTTTGGCTCATGTTTGTTGAATTCATCAGTGTTGCATGTGTGTTTTTAAAAAGCTAAGATTTTACTTTGAGGAAGCTTAAGACTGTTGGTAACTCTTCATCATTATATAGAAGCTGGCTTCCTAAATATGTATGCTCCTGGTTTTGGTTTGGGTGGGTTGTTTGTTGGGGGGGGTTTTGTAATTGTTGCTAGTTTGTTGTTTTTTTTCTAAAATGAATAAGGGAAAAATTGTGCTGGGCTTGATCATTTACTGAGTCGCATAATTCAACAAGCACAGTTGACTCAACTAAGAAGAAATGGTTTCATTCCACCTTGGCAGAGTGAAAACTTAACATTGTTCTTAAGGAGAAGCTGAAGTCATTTTGGGAAATAGGTCTGGTAGGAAGTCTACTGCTTCAAATTCTTAAAGCATGGAAGAAGCAGACATGATTTCTCCCAGTAAGCATCCTGAGAGACTTTCAAGGGGACAAAGAAAACAGTTCCATGCTGGCTGAACCTCAGTTTGGATGGGGATGGTCCTGATCAGTGACACTGTCCTTCTGTCTGTTGCATCTTTAAAGTTTCAAAATCAGTATGTGATAGAATGCAGGGGTTTAGGAAGGGGTACCTGCCCGTTGCAGGTAGCGTAACTCCTCATACTACAGGAAAAAGAGAAAATTAATTGCCAAGTACAGAACACAGCCCTTACCAGATGACTTCAAAGGAGGAATCGTCATCCAAGGAGGAGCATGTGTGTAACCACAAGTGTTTGTCAGGCTGTTCAGTAGAATTTTTAGGACTGGCTTATTAAATAAGTAGCAGTGCCGTGAAGTGTAGAGGTTGCCTGATGTCAGTGTGTGAACTAGTTCTTTTCAAGAGCTTTGCGGCAGTTGGAAAGTTGCCTTATCACAATCCTGTAATTATGCCTTCCCTGGATTCTTCTAGGTATAATTACATATCTTGAATACGTGTATGCATTTTTATTTCCTAAGCAATCTCCCAGAATTGACCGAGCCTTTTTCTGTCATCTCCACATAGCATTTGGTTTTATGATGTGCTACCTCTAGTAGTGGATATGAGAGGGAGTAGATAAAAGGCTGCAGGTGATACCTATTGAAGTAACAGAAAGCCAGCTCCCAAGATGAAGGACTGAATACCACACCCAGAGCGTCAAGCTTGTTGCAGCTGTCTCTTTGATCAAACATAGTATCTTGTCTCAGTGGATTAGTAGAGCCATTCTAACGCGATTGCTGCTCTTCCTTTCAGATTCATGTGTGAAGAAAGAAAAGCTGTTAAAAATATGAGGAGAGAAAAGGTGTGGATAGGCTTGTTAATTTTTGCATTTTTCCTTTGGAGCACATTCTAAAAATAGCTGTACAGAATGTTACATAGAGCTCAGCTATAAAGAAAATATATTTGAGTAATGCTTCATGCACTGAAGTCATCTGAACACTCTGATATTATTAATGATAAATGATTATTTGATGAGGGACTATAGCACAGAACACTATAATAATGCTTCATGTTCTTTCAGAGACTTGTCACTACTTGACTTTACTCAACTCTTACGTGTCTGCTTTGCACTGTATATATGCTGAAATGATTCCTTTCCTTGAACAAATTGAAATCAAAGAGGTGACATTCTAGTTCAAATCATTCCTATATATAATGTTTTTCAGTAACTGGAACTGTAGTTCAAGATGTTTGATAATCACTCAGAAAGCTACAGACCAGAAGGAAGAGGCAATTTTGTGGCTCATCAGGCTTTTTCAGAGGATTCACTGAAGGTGGTTCTCTTAGGTCAAGACCTTGCTGTTCAGGTTGTGAGAATGCAAAAATGATGGTCTCCCTTCCCTTTCTGAGCTTGCAGATTCCTATTTCCCTGCTGCAGGAACTTTTTAGGTATTTGTTAGGCACTTAGTAATTAATACCTATTTGTGAAATGACTTGGCTCGGATTCTGGTTGGTGTCATTCACCAAATATATTGTGACTGACACTATCTGCTAGCTTGAAGAGAGGGGTATATTGCCTCTGAGGTGTGGAGGCTGAGTTGCATCCTTGTCGTCTCTTTTAGTGATCATATGCACTCTTGCTATTGTTGAACCTTGGAGCCCATCAGGACATTTTAAAGAAATAGAGAAAGGTCCTAATTAATTTTTGTTGTTGCTTGTTTACCTTGGTAAGTATCAAATGTAGGTCATAGAGTTTGTTCATAAGCTGGTATGAGGCTTATATAGAACATGCTCCCAGCTTTGGTCATATTTCTCCTTTTGTGTTTCTCCTTTTGTGAGGCCACTGTATGGAAATGAGCAATTAATTTACTATAGTCAAAAATAATTGCCTTTTATTATGCTTAAAAAAAAGATGATTTAAGCATCAAAATAAAAACTGTGGATCGAAAATTGATGGTTACAAAAAATGAAACAGAAATCTGCTCATAGTTGTATAGAAAATAACATGCATCAAGTAAATAAAAGCATAGTAATTTTTTTTCTGTAACAGAACAGTGGCATTGTACTTTTCTTGCTTGTACCTCTGGACAGCCTTGTAAAGTGGTAATATTTGCTTTCTGTTAGTTTGCAGAGAAGCTGAAACACTGTAATGTACCACTGATCAGGACAAGCCAGGAATGAGCCAGCCTTGGGAAGGAGTACCTGCTGTCCTAGCTGGAGACGTCTGAAGAGAGGACATTGCAGTCTTGTGGCATGCTTCAGTAGAAATTATTCAGAAAAAGTAAGCTGTTGTTTTGTTAATAAACTTAAACATGTCTGTTCTTTGATGGACTGCTTAGTTGCAGTTATAATTTGACCTGGTCTTTGAAGTGGTTTTGTGTGAATTTACGTTTTCTTCCATTGGAGTCCAAGAAGGCCCAGGATCTTTTCATGTAGTTGTTATACATCACCTCTTCCATACTTCATGTATTGATGAAGGCCCCATAGCTTAGAAATTAACTGTGTTGTTTAATATTAAAAATAAAAACCACAAGAGGTGGGGTCTCACAAGATTCTGTCTCAGTGGGTTTTAGACTGTATTTTTGTTAAAATGCAGAGTTCCCTTATTGTTCCCTTACTTATACCTGAATTGAGGATATAAATACTTAAAGAATAAAAATAATTTTATTTTCTTTTGAGCTTAGTTAATGTTTAGTCAAGTAGTCAGTAGTCAAGAATGATTTTCCATGATGCCAGGAGTGTCTTAGAGGGAACCCAATCCCCCCAAAAATAGAGCTTTCCTATTTGGTAACTGTTCTGATATGAAGCCTGTTTTGACTGAACCTTGTTTTAAAATATAACTTTTAATTTCAGGAAAAATACTTTGTGGTCAGTTTTGTTTAATTCTTAATACCATGAAGTTGTAGTGGAAGTGCTTCCATAGCCATAACATAGCAGAATAGCAGTCTGAGATGTTTGTCCTTGTTTCTGAAGGATTACCTCTTCAGTAAAAACCTACATGTACATCCTCCTACCAGCTTATAAACAAACTCCATGGCCTCGATTTAGTATTAAAAAGGTAAATTAAAAAAAAAAGTATTAATTGGCATCATGATTTAAAAGCAAAAAGTGAGACAGCATCAGTGTAGTGGATATAAATCTTCAAGTGCATAATTGTCCTGCATTCTGAGCACATGCAACTGCAGTTGTGCTTATCATATCAGAGTTTTATGATTCCTGGTAGCACTTTTTAGAGATAAGGGTTTGCTTCTCCAGTTCTATTCATTTTATACGTAACATTTTCTTTAGAGTCATTAAAAATCAAACAGGAATTTCAAGAAACAGCATTTACTCCTTTTCATATCCTGCATTATTATCTATTCTAGTAAGGAATCAAAGATCCCTCAAATTGATGGGTGACCTATTGAGCACAGTTCAAATGTTTTGCTTTTTTTTTTGCTTTCAGAGAACTTTTCATTCCTCTTTTAGTTTACCTCAAGGTAAACTTTTTAGTTTAGCTCACGGTATCACAATTTGGTTTGTCAAAGTGCATTACCTTTTTAATCCTTGCATTTTAATCACCTCCAAAATCTTAATAAGTAACTTGTACAGAAGTTACTTACCTACAGGTTGTTTTAATCTTTTCTTTGACTCTGAAAAGGATAATTTTATAAGGGATGTTCAGAGAGAAGAATCCTTTTGTAAAACTATAGCATGGAAGCAAAAATTTCTGTTGCTGTGCTTTTTTGCACTGTGCTACCTCATTGTGAGGGCACTTGAAAGTTAAGGTCCTTTACGTCAGCCATGTTTAGCACAAATTAATCAATAAATGGATTTCTCTTTCAGCTCTTCTGTTGTGAAATGATGGTTGGGTTGTGTTTGTGGGTATTCTGAAATCTCTAGACTTTCTTCTCCCCTTTTTCTAATAAGTTTCTTGGTATGAACCCCTACATTTGTTATAAAAATCTGTTGCAAAATACCGCCTCAGAAGTGTGAGGTTTCCATAAAGCAAATTGTTCACAACATTGTTAGAATGGATCTCACAGATGTGTGCTGTGCAGTAAAATCAGTTGCCAGCTGGTAGGTAATGCTGTGTCTGTATCTGGTTATGCAGATTGGTCATTAGTCTCAGAAAAATAAATTCAGATATGAAACTGAAACATAGGTGGATATAATTTTGTGCTACTTCAGGAAAAAGTATTTGAGCTGTAGAGCTTTTAAAAGAAATATTTGATAAAAAAAGGATTAAAGAGGCATTGGTCTTTCAAGAGGAAATTATAGTGATAGAAGGGAACAGACAACATAGAGAAAAATATTTTAAGTAAACAGCACATGATATATTATTGTAAAGATAAATATAGATACTGAAGCATAATTTTTTTTTAATCCCAGCATATATTTGTAAGATTTTTTAAAACAGTGGAAGTTTTTACAGTAATACTGGGCATTTTCTCTTGATGTAACACATTTTGTTAGAAATGTGTGTAACTTTAGAACGGGCTGTCCAGGGGAGCCTGTGGTTATTTCCATCCTTGCAGGTTTCAGAAAAACTCAGCTAGACAAAGCCACAGCTTTGGTCTAATCTAGTATTGGTGTTGGTGCCATGTGCAGCAGGAGATTGGACTAGGTGACCTCTAAAGGTTCTTTTTGGCCCACATGCTTGAGGTAGTTTTGCATTAACTATTCCTAGCTGCCCATACAACAAAGACTACTTTCACTGAAAGGCTGTTTTGTTGAATATCAGTCTTGGGGATTTCAAATAAAAAAAAGGCACCATTTTAGGCCCCAGACACCAAAGCCCATTCTCCTCCCTCATTTGGTATCTGGTATTTGGTTTTGATTGTTAATAAATAAAAGGAAAATTACCACAAAACAGACTGTGAAAGATTGCCATGGCAAAAATGTAGCTGAGAAGGCATTTGCATATTTAGGCTAGAATTTTTCAACTACTTAAATCCTACACTATGTCAAAGTGATGCAGTTTTGCATTCCCCATTGTCTTACAGTTACAAAATCATCTTTAATAACAAAAATAATGTATGGCCAGAGAAAGTAAAGGCAATGACTTCACAAGCCAGTCAAGTCAGAGTTGTGTGTCTTCTTTAATACACTGCTGCTTCTGCTGGTCTGCAGTGATTCTTTTCAAGAGGCAGTAGCATGTATCAGGGAGTTCACTTGCTGTTTAAGAAAAAAGGAGTCCAAGGTATCTTTTGAAGAGGCCACCTCAGTTTTCTCTCTGGTTCTTTCTGCAGCCCTGTGGTTGTTCTGAGCTTGGTTTGAGAGTAGTGTACCATGGTGCATGGGAAATAAGAAACAGAGTGGGGGAATTCTTCAGCTAGGTGCTGCTGTCAGGCGTATTTTCTCTTGTGTAAACCTAATCCAAGATACTGTTCAGGCAGTCCCTTAATCAAACAGATGATCACCTGTAGTATGAGGAGGGATTGTTTAAGTTCACCTCTTGAGGAAAGAACCATAATTTCTTCCAATTTCCTGAGGAGGCACCAAAATAACTGGTTGGCTGAAGGTTCATTAATCAATTCTACTCAGGGAATGAACAGAGGAAATTTGATTTTTTTTTTCTAACTTGCTATGTTAACATGCTGAAAATTAAACAGATAAAAGGATGGTGATCAGCAAAAGAAATCTTCCCAGCAGTTAATGTAGTCTGTCATCTCAGGAAACAGTAACTTTAACTTGAAGTAAACATCTCATTGTGTGGATGTTGAGGTGCAGTGCAATGCGAGGTGCTAGTTTAAGTTAATATAATAAACTGATTTAAGTTTCTTTGATCCTCTGCAGGATGGCTGGCTGTGGTGAAGTAGATCATTCGATCAACATGCTTCCCACAAACAGGAAGACAAATGAGTCGTGTACCAATGCAGCACCTTCCCTGCAAGTCCCTGAATGCGCTATCTGTCTGCAAACATGTGTCCATCCAGTAAGTCTGCCCTGTAAACATGTTTTCTGCTATCTGTGTGTTAAGGGAGCTTCCTGGCTTGGGAAACGATGTGCACTGTGCCGGCAGGAGATTCCCGAGGATTTTCTTGACAAGCCAACCTTACTGTCACCTGAAGAACTCAAAGCAGCAAGCAGAGGCAATGGAGAATATGCTTGGTACTATGAAGGTAGAAATGGCTGGTGGCAGTATGATGAACGTACCAGCAGAGAGCTGGAAGATGCCTTTTCCAAGGGTAAAAAGAGCACTGAAATGCTAATTGCTGGTTTTTTATACGTAGCAGACCTTGAAAATATGGTTCAGTATAGGAGAAATGAGCATGGACGTCGCAGAAAAATAAAACGGGACATAATAGATATACCAAAGAAGGGAGTGGCTGGGCTGAGGCTGGACTGTGACACCAGCTCTGTCAACCTGACACGAGAAAGCTCCGCTGACGGTGCGGACAGCACACTGACTCCAGGGGCTGCAGCTGTGCAGCCTCTAGCACCCATTTCTGTGAGGCCCCTGCCAGCACTAGATGGTCAGCTCGTCAGCCCTGCAACGCCGTCACCTGATGCAAGCAATTCTCTAGAGAACTCTTTTGCTCACTTGCAAATAAATGGAGACAGTATGGCTGAAAGGAGTCACAGGGGAGAGGGAGAAGAAGACCACGAATCACCATCTTCTGGTAGGATGCCAGCCCCCGACACCTCTGTTGAGGAGACCGAATCAGATGCCAGCAGTGACAGTGAGGATGTGTCTGCCCACCTTCAGCAACATCCATCCTCTGGTCAGCAGAGACACTTGAATGCTGGTGCAAGCCAGGCAGGAGCAGATAGACCAGGGGCAGGGAGTGGGGTGGCAAACACAAGTGTAAGATCTAGAAGGCCAGATGGACAGTGCACAGTCACTGAAGTTTAAATCTAGAGCCATGCAAAAAAAATACTCAGTTGTAATTTTCTGTAAATTTTCTGTCCGCATCGGCATTGCACTCAAACCTAGCAGCGTGTTTGGTGGGAGGGTGGGGTGAAGGGGAGAAAACAGATTTGGCCTGTTTTAACTTAAGTCTCTTAACATGTCTCAGCTGGAAGACTCTAACTCTAGGAAACTGGGTTGTCCTGTTAATGGTTTGAAAGCTGTTTAGCAATGCCCAGTTTTCTTGAAAATGTCTTGTGTTTATTTTGTAGCATTTTCCCATTGAAGATACTCTATCCCTTTTTGGCCAATGTATATCTACTGTACAACTTGAATTGTCTTCATTATCTGACTGTTGCATTAAGTGTCTTACTACTTTCTGCATGGATTGATGTACGAAAAGAACACTAAAGCTATGTGGAATCAGGCAAGGTGTTGGGTGTGAGCAGGATGCTTAATTTAATGTGAGAAAATAGATGTGAGTTTGGAGTTAAAATGTGTTTTTACTAGACAAGAGCAATCATTTACCTTCTTTCAATGGAAATGTAAAAATGCTGTTAACTTGTGTTGCAAGTCCTTACCTTTACACTCTCCATGGCTTTTTCACTGGCTTTGCCATCTAGTCCTTGTAGTTTTGTTTTTTGAGATCTTTCTTGATCTGTCTTGTTTTTGTTACAGAATTTATAATTTAATAAAACTACATTTTATCAGTAACAATCTCACATATGTTTCCTGTTCAGTTGAACTTCACTGAAGGAATTTCAGAGAAAATTATCATAAAACAACTTCCCATGTTTACCAAGAGGGAGGACTAGTTCTGAGTGGCATCCTGATGTTATTGCATCCCTGACTGGCTCTCTCAAACACAATGCTGTAGGAATATCATCTTTTACTGAAAAATCATGAGTTGCAAGCTTAATACACAGACATCTGAAGAGCTGATTAACCCAATTCACTATTGGCAGGCAGAAGTATCACACACAGCCTTATTTTAATAGCAGAAATTTTGAAACAAGAGTGTAAGTTGTCAAAGTTGATCCCTTAGGAAAGGACATGGATATTAAGGACTATAGTGCTGTTCATCTGTACATAGCAAAGCTGGTGGCAGCACAGAAAGGGTAGTTCTGTGCTTGTATTAGCACTGTAGGAGCTGCATTTCTACAGACTTCTAAATGTTAGAAGCCAGATCTTGAGAAACACAGCTTGTCTTTTTATCTCTTTGGCAGTTCTTTTCTTTTAAATTTTTTTCAGATTTAGAAACAACATTAGTTGATTCTGGACTCAGTCTTTAAAATAAAGCTAATTAAATTCCAATTCTTAGTATATGTAGCTCAGAATAGAAAGGGACTGTAGCTGATAAATAGGAACTACTGATCTCAAGACAAAAGTTGCTTTAACCAAACAACCATTTGAAGGGAATTAAAAGGGCTGACTTTTAAAAATGGTAGATTTAAACTTCTGTAATGTTCTTCTTAGTGTAATGATGGATGGCTTATCTGATCTTGGACAGAGCTGTGCCTCCCCACCCCCCTTTGCCTCCAGGTGCAATCAGTGAGTCAGGGAAGTGTAGGTGAGACTAGGATGGAATAAGGAAGATTTCCTTCATTCTCAGCTAGGAATAGATGCTCTTGATTGCAGATTTTCATTGTCATCTTCCAGTCCCATAAGGAAATAAGCCAATTACATAGACTTCAGGAAGAAAATGGGATGGAATGTGGTTTTTTTTCTTCTGTTAGTTGCTAGCTGTCTTATTTCTCTGATTTAATTTTGTATACAGTGTCTGTAACCAAAGTATGACTTTGTGCTGCAAAAACCTTCACTAAGAACACTTCAGCTATGTGCACACACTTCATGTGAAAGTATGGGTTGAAAAAAACAAGAAACAAAATAGAGGAGCATGACTCACTATATACTTAATTTTAAGATTTGCAGCCCAGTCTACAAATAATTTTATCAGTGATAATCCTTAGGGTTTTTGACCCAAGTAGAGAGTTCAGCCCCACACCTGTGATGCTGCTTTTAGCTCCTGCTGCCTGACTGCTGCTGTGAACACTAAAATTAGTTTAAGTAAGGCTAGTGAAAGCTTAATAGCAGCCCTCAGTAGCAAATGCACTCCACAGATCAAGCAAGGGAAAAGTAGTAACTGATAATTCCCATCTTATATTTAAACCATTATTTCCAGTAGGAAATACATTCTCTGTGCATTTTAGCAGAGCTATAGTCACACTCCATGATGTGGTTGTAATTCCATACACTAAGTAATTTTCAACTTGTACAGCATAGCTAGAGAAATGCAGAGTGGAGCAGGAGGGAAAATGAAAAAGGAAATTTAAATCCTATAAAATCTACCGCATCTCATCATATCCAGAACAGATAACCACAGACACAGGAATCCTATTTCATGGTTAAAAAAATATAAATCACATAGGGAACCAAGCCTTCTGCAAGAACACCTTGCTTATCTAGATTGACCATCTGGAAAATATATTTCTATCAGCAGCAAATAAGATAGAAATCTGTATTGCTGAAAGTGATCTCTACTATCCAACCTTTACAAGCTTGGTAGAGAATCCACACTCCCACTAAACCCTTGGGTTGTCCCAGTACACAGAGGATGAACAATATAGATATTTCACTATGTAATAGGAAATTTAGTTTGCTGAGGAGGGAGCTGGCAAACTAGCCCCTAGGAAGTACAAAAGCTCACATGCTATTTAATTAGGAGCCTGGGACTATCAATTTTGGTGTTTCTAATTTATTTTGCACATTTAGTGCTGGTTTGTTTCTAAGCCATTTCAGAAGGTGAAAAAAACCCTGAGATGAAGCTTTATATCTTTTAACAACTGTAAAGAAAATACAAACATTTATCAACTGCTAGTTAAAGGCATTTATTACTTTAAGATGATAAAGTACTCTGTGAAATAAAGCATTTAGCTTTCAAATGGGTAAAATGGGATTCCATTTCATCTTAGTCTGGTACTCTCATCCTAGCACTCACGATGATTTAGCTGGACTGGTTTTTGTATGAAGGACTCTACTTACTTCTAGAAGAAAATAAACCAGAGAATATGGTATTAGACTACTCACAAAGTCCTTGATCAAAACCTGTAATGATCTTCAGAACATCCTGTACCTATGCTTGGTATATTTATGATACCAACAAAATGGGTTTCCATAACCCTCTCTGAAACTGTTCTGAGTGTGTCTTGGTGTGTACTACCTAATTATTTGTCCTGTTTTCTTAGAAGCAAACATTGGCCTTTGATACAAATCAGAGAGGGTGGCTGAGGAAATACATTTGCTGAAATGAGAATTAAGTTCATTGTCTATAAATCAAAATGGAAAAGATCCCCCACAGGAGTACTTACCATTCACTAACTGCCAGCACAGATCTGGTTCAAAATGTGAAAGAAACCAGATTCTTTGTCCTACAATTTCTTCCCTCTCAAATTTCTATAACCCAGTACACAGAATACACTTAGGAGCCTAATACACTGAAGAAAAAAGATTCAAGGGTCTTACTCATGTTCTAAGTAATTTTCACACCAATTCTGAAAACAAAACCAATATAGTAATGGCACATTAATTCTTGCTAAAAGTAAAGACATAACCAGTTGTCCTTTAAAACTTTTTTTTTGACTGACAACAACATTATGTGCTATTACTTTCAAAAGCCGTATGAGAGTGTGCCCTGAAGGTTGAGTGATGCTGCAGTCTGGAATGCCTCATCAGTCTTGAGAAACTTCATGAAAA
Source organism: Erithacus rubecula (assembly GCF_903797595.1). Taxonomy (NCBI): domain Eukaryota; kingdom Metazoa; phylum Chordata; class Aves; order Passeriformes; family Muscicapidae; genus Erithacus; species Erithacus rubecula. The sequence continues at coordinate 51,018,090 of NC_136685.1, forward strand.
GCAGAACAGCTTCACTACTAAACAGTCAAGCGTTGTTTGATTATACTAAAGCATTCGCACTTGTGAAGTAACGGGTTTAAAGTTCTTTAGGGTATGGGAGAGAATCCAGATACACAGGAATAACAACTGGGTTACTGGATAAAAAAAAAGCCAGGGGGAGAAAGGCACAAACTAAAACTACTTTCTCCCACATGTTCCTATTCCTGTCTCTTCTCTAACCTGAAAGGAAAATCTTTGAAATCTTCCTCCATTAGTCCTTCAGATATTAAGACAGGTGCAGGATTAACAGGAGGTAAGTTCCTTATCTTCTCTGAGACGCCAACTCAAAACACATCCTTTTCCTCAGCATCTCTCTTGGTTGCTTCAGGCTATATTCACTGCTGTGAAAACCACACGGTAAAACATCCCTAGATCACAGAATCTGCTTGAAACCTGCAGAATCTTAAGCCTAATTCCCAATATTGACTTGTCCCCAAAGTCCTCAAACATGTAGTTACCTCGCTGTCTAAAACTCAGGACTCCTGCCACACTGTAGAAATCATAACATGGATTTCCATCCAAGATACTGTCTTCTTTTCTTAAGGGAGCTTGTTCCATGATCTTGAGCTAGTTATGCCTGGTCAGAGCAAGAATGCATGTCAGTGGCACACAGCCCAGAGCTTCCTTCTTTACATGCCCCCATAGAGTACTTGGGTTCTTGGCTCAGATCTCAGTCCTTGGTGGATTTAGAGACAAGTGCACCCTAACCTCAGTCACAGGTATGTCTGTATGGTTTTGCTCTCACAGATGTTTATTTTTAAAGCAGGCACTCTGTGTCAGTTTCTAATTACTAAAGGGAAACCTTTCCCCATTGAGTTATCCAATTACTTGCATAAGCACTGGCATGAAGGGGAGACAGTTCCAAACCTTCTAGTCAGCCCAAATACACCCTACCACTAAAAATGCATTGAAGACATAGACATATTCACATCTTACCAGAATGCTGAAGTACTCACATCACCCAGTTGCCTAACAACAAGCCATTTCAGGGCCTGCCACGATTTCAACTAGATTCTGTGTAAAGAACCAGGCCAGCAGCTTTGCACAGGTACAGGATATGGGAATGTGCAGATGCATGTGTGGGTAGTTGATTCCTCGAGCAGTGAGAAGACACCAAAATACATTTAAAAACCTGAATCAGTGATAGTGAATGAATGCTAGAAGGCTCTTACCAACTCATAGCTTCTCCTGTAAAAGCAGCATTAAAACTGAAGGATACTTTCTCAGCAATTACACAAAGAACTAACTAGAATGAAAAAATAAAAGCTATCTTCCCACTAGTAATTATCTTTTCCAAGCTGCTTAAAGACACCAGTGTCACGTTGGGGAACTCATATTTTGCAGCTTTAGATGCATCTGTTCTGCAAATTAATAAACCTCGTAATTTTCAAGTAATTAATTTCCGTACTACTTTAAGAAAAAATCCAAAACGAAACACCAAATAAAAGTCTTCAGCCTCATTCCAAATACATTATGGTTCTATTTTCAGCACAGTATTTACCTTTACATACTAATTTCACTAATCTTGATTCAGTGGGTGATTAGGACAGTAGAGAATCTGCCTGGGATTTCTCTGAGATTGCACACCAGATATGCCCGCCTGCCCTAAATGGTAGGAATGTTAATACCATTTTAAATGGACAGGTCCTTAAATGATTCAATGTCATGGCTGCTTTACTGAAAACTTTGTTTGCAAAAAGGTCATGCCCATTTCTCATGCATAACCCATCATTTATGCTTCGGCCTTCTAGCCAATGCCTGTAAATTGGCAGGCCCGCCCCATAGAGTTCCAAAAATGTCCTTCTCTGTCCTTAGGGCAGCTTCCAGCGGGAGCTCTCTTCCTGCAGCCACCACCCGTTTGGCGGCGCGGATGACGGCGGCGGGTCCGTCGGTGTAGGGGCGCAGCCAGTGGCGGGTCTCCCGCAGCGCGGCGGGCTGCTCGGCGGCCAGCAGCGTGCGCTCCGAGAGCCGCAGGCGCAGCGCCCGCTCGGGCTCCAGCCGCTCGGCCGCGCCCAGCAGCTGCAGCGCCGCGCCGCCGCCCACGATGCGCACCAGCCGCGCTCCGCCGCCCCAGCCCGGCACCAGGCCCATGTGCTTGTGCACAAACCGGATTTCGCTGCCGGGCGTCATCAACCTGTCAACGAACAACACACAGAGGTCAACCCGCGCACTGACTTTCGTTTCCACCTCGACGGCCCTAATTTGTTATTTTCTCCTCCCCTCTGCTTCCAAAGGCTGATACAACTTGACAGTGTGCTCATAACAGCCGGAGCATCTCAATTTTAACATCACATGGTGCCTTAACTGCAGTTTCTGTCCCTTCTCAAAATTAGATACATGTGCTGCTACAAGTAAAGATTCTCAGTGCCCATACTGATACCTCTGGTTAGGTCTAAGGTGTGTTGAAAACAAAACTGCAGACAAAGAACATATGACATTTATTCACAGTGCGACGCTGCTTTGCTAATTCATGGCTAAACCAAGAGGGTCTTGGGTAAAACCCAAGCAAACTAACGCCCAAAACATTTCTCAAGAGGATGGATGCAGTCTTAGTACTGATCTGAACTGGGGTCACATCTTTCTTTTTTAAGCTTCTCTTCTACAGCTTCTCACTTCCTTTACTTAAGAACTGATCCTAGGGCTCATTAAGCTATCTCCCTGGAGGAACTCTGTTGCCGCAGATTGTTGTCTTCACACAGTGGTCATACTGACACGTTAGGTTAGTGGAAAAAAACCTCTAGAAATAGAAACACATAGAAAAGATGTACAGATACAGACCAGTACTTGCTTTTTCTCAAAGTGATGCTCAGCAGTGTGATTGCTTGCTGCTGATTGTAAGGCAAAGGATGGAAATTACACTTGTGAAGTAGATAAGCTTCTGCTTCAAGCACTAATTGGCTTTTTGAAGTCTTGTAATACTGAGGTCTACACACAAGTCTGTTTCCTAAGCCTGCAGTTTTCTGTAGTGAAAATTCTGGGGTGAGCAGCTTTGAAAGGTGAGAGAAAAGGAAAATCTTTAAAAATGCAACTACTTCTACAAACTCACTGTTCTCATATCTGTTAGATATTTTTAATTGTGAGTTTGCCTGTTTGCCTTATTCTGAACCAAAGCACCATCAGCATTCATGCCACACTGTACATCATTAGAATTGAAGAGCTTACGCTTTATCCCAGATCCAGCACAATGCACAAAAGCAACAGCTGACAGGCCAGATTGCATGAAAGCCTTTTTGTAGAGATAGCTGGGGAAGGTTGTGTGACAAAAGGAAGAAAGCAGAGTATTGCAGGGGAGGAAAGGCTTTAAGCTAACATTATCAAGTGCTTCCCAGACCCAGCAAATCCCAGGGAGCTCAGGTCTCTTCTCTCCAAAGAATGATTTTGCAAGTATTCCAGAACTCCTTTACTGGCTCAGCTTACTCTGCAATTTGCTCACACCCAGTGTCTCACTGGAAAAGCAATAATGGAAACATTATTAAGGGTCTAATTCTAGCATTCAGCTGTGCTGAGTGATGTGAAGGACTAGAAAAGAAAGGATTCATAGGCAGCTGTGCATCAGAGGCTAGACAACCTGTAGGCAGTCTCACAGGACAGCCACCCCAGGTCAGGAAAGCCATGTTGCACTTGCATAATAAATCTGAGATTGTTTCAGACAGTTTTCAGTAGGTGGGAAGGGCTCTGTTTCCCTGCAGAGTTTTCACCTCCCTCAGAGAAAATGGAACCAAACACAATGAAAGGAAAGTAAACCACTGACAGCTTAACTCACAGAGAGACTACAGCTTCCAGAACCTCACTGGGATTCACCTCTTCCCACAATGCTCCTTTGAACAAGCTCCACAGAAAATACTGAGATAAGTGATAGTCAGTGGAAGGTGTAACTGTAGTACTGGACTGTCTTCAGGCTTAAGAAAGGTATCTTTGGTTTTTCAGACTTTTCTTTTTTTAATTAATTATGAATCCTCTCCTGAAGTCACACCATTTCTTACAGAAACCACCCATCATACTCTCTATTAGACTGATCACTCGCAGTCCTCATGCCCCAGGAAGCAATGGAGACCTGAGCTCATGTCTGAAGAGGCAGAAGCAGCTGCCAAGCCAGCCTGGGACCAGTCTCTGAATGCCACCAGCTGCAGCCTTGCATACATATTTCCCTTTTTATTGTATGAAAGGAATTTGGTCTACTTTCTGAGACATGACAGATCTGATCTCCCATTAAATGAATTCATGTAAGAAAAGCACATCAAGCATTACTTAACATAAAGAGGCAGACAGGAAAAAGCTGGAAAGACCAAAGTGCTATTATTGAGCTGTTTATACCTAATTAATCTAGTACTGGCCCTGCCTGAGACAGAGTAGTAGATGAATACAAAATTATCACTGATTTCAACAGTATGCCTGTTCTTATCTTTCATGCTGAAGGAATTAATATCTGAGTCTCCTGCATCACAGGGGAAGGTCATATTGCTCGACTCCTACACATAGGCCTTCCCTGCCCTAATAAAGGAAATCTGTTGCATGCCAGTACTACAAAAATATTTATTCAATGCAATTAATGTACGAAGTGACAGAAGACTTCATAGTAAGCAGGGGAACATACTTCAGAAATGTGAAGGGTAAAAAAATCCTCACAATTTAAATTGGAAATAAGAGGTTAAGGTAATATAAAGCCCCCAAGTGTAGCTGAAACCTTCTCCGAGAACCATTTATTTCCATTTTATGAACACTACAACTCCCCTAGGAAGAAAGCACAGTCACCATGGGCCACATCCAATTTTGTGTTAGTCATCTAAAGCAAACGAGCTACAGCAAATGTTCCTGCTGTACATTTTAAAATGTTCTCAGCTGTACTAAATGTTACAAATCCTCCCCCTTTGATCTGAGGATTCCTCCATTCTGTGATATCTCACTGCACCCACAAATAACTGACTGTCACATCACATCTCATCATATCATGTGAGATGCATGTGAGAAGAAATCTTGTTTGTTATTAACACTGCAGCCTAACAAATCCCACCCTTATAAAAGGTACATTCGCTCCCAAAGAGAGCACTTGCTGTGAGCTAACAGCTATGCTTTCCTTTGCTAAAGTATGTCCCAGCTACTTGAAGCCAGAGCATATACAACAAAAGCAAACAAAAATATGCTTTCTCAATTTTTTATACCTATTTATTATAAATACTAATATTACTGAGCTGTTCCAATAAGTATAATCAGTTCCTTGGCAGAACTAAGATTATATTAAAATCTGTGCTGGCCCTTACCTCATCGTTTCCTTGACTTCAAGGATTGCTTATATTCAGCATCTTGACAAGGGAAAGGTACTGATCAAGTTTACTAGGGAGGCACAGATACCAACAGATTTCACACTTTTTAAAAGCTCCTACAACTATACTTTTGAAAGCTATTATAGGGAAAAAGACACCTAAAACATTATATGCGTTGTCAGCAACTTGGATTTTGTTCCTGCTCCCTGTTTGACTCCCAGTGTCACATAAGGACACAGCTCCTGGCTGCCGATGCTCCCCCTTTTAGCTGGCATGAGAGTGGCACGCCATGCAGGCAGGCAGCATCACACAGTGCTGCAGCACCTGGCTCCCAGCTATGGCTGCACCCAGACACGGCAGCCAGAACTGCAGGAGATGGCTCTTATCTCCCCCACAAACACTTTGGCATCCTGCTCTCAAACCACCAATATTAATGTAAGTAATAAACAGAGCTTATGTCCTTGGGTCACAGTAAGTTCCCTCACCAAATCCGCTACCTTCTTCTATAAACTTCAGTAAAGCCTATCTGCAGGTGATTGAACCAACACAAAGTGAAAACTTCTCCAAAAACAAGAGTCAAAGGCCTTGGGGTACAATTAAAAGACATCCATGATTTTAGCATGCTGTAGAGCAAGGGTTACATAAATAATAATGAATCTTCAAGTAGAACGACATATTTTGCAAAATATAGATGCAGGACAGCCAGACAGATAAAAAGCAATGTCTGTGGTCAGCCACACACCCACTCTGGCACAGGGAGATGGGTAGTGGGGGTTATGGTCAGTTCATCACATGCTGTTTCTGCCATTGCTCAGGGAGAGGAGTCCTTCCTCTGCTCCACTGTGGGGCCCCTCACACAGAGACAGTTCTCTGCAAACTTCTTCAGTGTGACTCACTCTTCCACAGGGTGCCCTCCTTCAAGAACAGCCTGTTCCAGTGTGGGTCCACCAGTCCTACCAGGAATCCTGCTCCAGCACGGGCCTCCCACAGGTTCACAACCCTCTCTTGGGCATTCTGCTCTGGTGTGGGTGTTCTCCAGGGGCTGCAGGTACATCTTTGTATCCCCATGGTTCTCCATGGGCTAAAGGAGCACAGCTGCCTCATCATGGTCTGCAGGGGAATCTCAGCTCTGGCACCTGTAGCACCTCCTTCCCTCCTCCTCCTTCCCCACTGACCATGGTGTCTGCAGGGCTATTCCTCTGATGTGTTCTCACCCTGCTCTTCTCTGGCCACAATTACAACTGTGCAGTAACATTTCTCTCCTTTTCAGATATGTTATTCCTCATTGGCTCAGCCTTGGCCAGCAGCATGTCCTTCTTGGAGCCAGCTGGCATTGGCACTCCCCAACATGGGGGAAACTTCTGGCAGCTTCTCACAGAAGGTATATGTACCTACTGCTAACCCCCTGTAGCTCCCCACTACAAAACCTGGCCAAAGAAACCCAAAACACCATCCAAACCACATACACAACTATTGCAGGCACAGGAAAAGAGAGCCCTTAAAGAAAAAAAAAAAAAAAGCTACCTGGAAAAAAAAAAAAGTAACAGAAGGAAGGTTATCAAGAATCAAACACTTGTTTTAACCATCAAAGAACAGAAGGACAAAGTTGATGTACAATGCTGCCATACACCTTATCCAACATGTATGTCTTTCTAAAACACTCATCAATATGGCATCAGCTTAATTAACTCTTTCAAAATTAAGTAACAGCAGTGTTATGCTGACACATGGTCAAAAGAGCTTTTTAAAATACACACTGTTAGGGAGCACAAGCTCAAGAGTTTGTTGAAAGGTCAGGTATGACATTATCTGCAGATGGTGTTTATCATGCATATTGAACTTCCTTTGCCAGGTGGACATGAAAATTTAATGATCTTGCTGGCAAGTGGACAAAAGCTAATGTGTAACTGGTTTAGGGTTTTGTGACTTTTCTTGGTGAGTGCTACCAGGACAATTTGCAAGCAGCAGCAGCAGCTCTCGCATGCTGGGCCTTAAGTGAGCAAGAAAGCCAGTCTATTGTCCACTTCTTCCCTGTTTTCCAATTGTGCCTTCTCAACACTAAAAATACAATCTGTGTCCCATCACTTCATAAGCAAATTGCACCTCCTAATCTCACTCCATTGTCCTCATCATCCCAGGGAACAGACACAGCAGATCCCAGTATGGATGGTGAGTTCCTGAAGCAAGTTAATAGGACTTAGGCAGCAGAGCTACACAGGTACTATCTGTAGTCTGATCTCACTTCTCTTGCTGAGACATAAAAAATCCAACAAAAATAAAGTGCTGCTCTTACACACAAAGTGCAGCTGAACATATGCAGTGATGGTATATTTTTAGTCAACTAAACTCTTACAATACATTAAAACAAAACAAGAGAAAGTTGTGATTAAATTCATAGCATCAGAGCAAGAAATAAACTACCTGGTTTTTTATCTGTACAGCAAAAGCCTTGATTTTGGATTAAACAGAAGTCCTTTATTTCAGGTTGGTTCAGTGCAGCACATAAATCAAGTAATCTTTTCTAGGCTGCATTCTAAGCTTCTTAAATAGGAAAAAAAAAGCAGCTTTAAAGTGAATGGCTGAAATGCAATAAATGTTCAGATAAGGCAGATGTGGATAGTTGGATGTTACAGAAAGCAATTCCTTAAGAGACAAACATCACCTTTGCTACAAATGCACCCAAATAATTCTGTAGCTTCAGTTCCTTGGCTCAGACAGGGATACTAAGGGATCATGCCATAGTCAAGTGGCAGTTCTGAAAGCTGGACCATGAGGAACAATTAATTGGGACTGCAAATGCTGTTAGCCTGAGGTTTGGACAAAGATAATCACTTAAGCAGTCAAGCACTGTGGAACGTCAGGTCACACTACAGCACATACCAAGGGGTTTGGAATCTTCCAAGCTCACTGCCTTCTCCCCATTTTCTTTAGATGGCATGTGGATTTGCAAGGTTTAACTGGTACCTAGCACTCACAGTCCACCTCTGGTATCTGTATTCCAAATCTCAGAGTCAGAAAGATATACAAATATCATGCACCTTCCCATTTAATATGTCTTATACCTGTTCTCCCCATCATGGAAAGACAGGTATTAAAGCATGTGTGAGAAAATACAGAACTTCCTTAGCAATAAGATAGAAATTCTTCAGGCATTATATATGAATGTTCCTTGACAATTGCTGCAAAACTAATCCCTACCTTCTCCAGAATGTTTAACGACAAAAGTAATTCCTGAGTACAACCTTGAAAACACAACCTGAATATGAACTACTGCCTTGATATTTTTGAAGCCATAGAAAGCCCAAAATGACTAAAGGTAAGGCTGCAGTCTGTGGCTGCAGAGACCTGACCTGGAAACCTAAACACCAATAAGTTAATTACATGACAACATTGTGTTCTGGTAGTGAAAATTTGTCTTGTGTAAGCCTTGTCCAATATTCCAATACACAAGCCTTCCACAGTTATTACAGAAACTCATCTTGAAACAACAAATGTGTGAACCAGTCATTTTTGCAGTAAAAATGAATTCTGAAGCAGCAAGGTACTGTGGGAAGAATATTATGCAGAAGAAATACTACTATACTAAAATAATTTAGCCAGTCAGCAAAGTTGCTGATTAGCAGCCTCCAGTCCTTACTTCAATTTTCATGACAGATGTTTTTAGAATTACACCCTTAAGAATGAGACAGTCTCCTCCAAAAAGCAAGCTGGGACTAATTAATCCCTCCCTGCCTATCCAGTGCAGTGTCTCGGCAGTCTCTTTATCATTACACCATCAAATAATTACCTAGATACTCTTTAAGGGGATTATCTACACAAACTAGCTACAGATTTTTCTGAAAGTCATCTTACTAAACCCTCCATCACCAAAAAACCCCACCCTTATTCTCTCAAAACAAGTTCACCCTGAGAAGAGGTAGTCATAATTTCACTTATCTTTCAATCTCACTTGATTAATTGGATAGGCTTTAAAGAACCAAAAAGACACAGATTAAACATTTAATCAATAACTCCTTGCTAATTCCATTTAGCAGATTTTTGAACTGGAGCAATGCAGTGAATATTGATAAACTGTTGAATGCTTTCCCAACAGAACTTGCTAGTATTAATTCCCTCTGCATCTCTCCCATATCTTCTTTCTCACTGAGAGCTTCTCATGTTTCTGCCCTATGCAGAGAAATAATAAGGCAATTAGATATTATAGCAGTTGCTACTTCAGACCCATGACAGCACAAAGTGAGACTTGCAAAGTGAAAATACTGTAAAACCAATGAAAGTAAGGATTTGTGCTACATGCTTGTGGTGATGGTCTATGCAGACCACTATGGGATCATAAAAGCAAACCCCCACAAATGGTTGTTCTTTCTGAAAATCCTTTAGTCACAGATGTTCACTTGACAGATGACTAGATGGTAACTACCAAAGAACATAAAAATAGAAGACAAAATAATTTAAAGATAACCTGGAAAACTGCATGCCTTATGCTTATCTTAGATACAGTTGCTAAAAGATACTCTGCAATTCCAAGTTTCAATAGGCTAAAAGAAGACTGTGCATATTAATAATCTTTCCTGTTTATCAGCTTTAATCCATAATGTTTTCTACAAGAAAGCAATGGAAAGAAGTGGGTCCAGCTACTATTTTAACAAAACCATCAGAAAGTCACCCCTCTCAAATCCTTTCAGTGATTTAAAAACAGTTCACCAACTAAAATCACAAAACAGGATACCTTCTTTATTTGAGGTTTAAATAAATTAAAATGATCCCCAAGAAGAAAAACAAAAAACAAAACAAAACAAAACAACAAAAAAAACACCCCAAAAAAATCCTATCAAGCCTCCCAAGCATAGAGCATTCTAGGCACACTCTAAATCACAGTGTCAAAAGAGTAGGCTTGATGCCATCCTAAGAAATTTCACTAACACAAAAGCTTGTTTCTCTCACAGCTCTTCTCAAATTGCTTTACAGAGTCTATATGGACTTTTATTTATAGTTACTGAAATATTTTGTAACACTCTTAGTACATCCATTTTCCCCCCACTCACCACAAAGGCTAAGAATCAAAATTTACATAAAGTAGCCCAAAAAAATCCCTTATGTCTCCCTAGCACATATTGCCTTTACCCACTCCCTTTGCCATCCTCCAGTCAGATTTTCCAAGGCATTTCATGGAACTTAAAGATCAGGGAAAAAAAACAGATCAAGTAAATAGACTCCTAATTCCAGAAGTATTTTCTTAAATAAGAGTTAACATTTTTCTGAGTTGTCTGGGAAACCTGCGGGCACTTGCCAGAGGGGAGCAAAGAGACCTAAACAATGAGAATTGCATTCTTCAAAGGAGGCCTTAAAACAGCAATTTATAATGTGACTATCACCCTTTCTCACTTCACCCAGAGTCAAATGAAATGCAGAAGAATGATTGACAAAGTCATACTTTCATCTAGAAGCCCAAATCATTTGGCTGATGCTAAAATTCTGGAAAGTGGAATCCTGAGTCTAAATAATGGAATATGTAGCAACAACAAGGGTTAGAGGAAGAGTTGGAACACTGGGATACAAATGCAGAAACTGCTAAACAGACATGAGCCATTTTAGGAGGAATGTGGTCTCTAGGAATAAATAGGAACTTAAAGTGTGGATAACCACCACCTATTGCCCAAATATTGGGATATACAATGTGAGAGGAGCCTCCAAAATCAACAAAGTCAACTCAAAGAGGTTGCAAAATTGCCAGTTCTAAAGGAAGCCATTCTAGGGAAGAAGCACAAAAATAACACTGTTACTAGAAAAAGATCCCTTGGATAACCAGAATTCAATTATAATAGGCAGACACAGAGAACTGCATGTCCCCCAAAAAAGAGCATCTCATTAGTCGCAAAGTCTGCACTGAGAAAAATCAAGAAAAGGCCTATCAGCAGCATGAAGGAATTCAGTAAGGCAGCAGAAAAGACCCTCTGGAAGAGTGCCCTGCAAGACCCAGATTAAAATTGGTCTAGACATGATTGTATATGACCAATCAGAGAAGTGAAATAGGGTGTATTTCTTAAACACTTCCCTAATCTAAGGAGAGGGGCTAAAAAAGAGCCAGAAAGATTGTTAGTTTGATAAAGGGATAATAAAAGGAAAGAAACATGGAGAAAGACTACTGCTAATACCCTGCAAGGGGAGTAGCACAGTCTCAATCAAGACAAGGAAGGTGAGGCCCCCCCAGAGTCTCCTGCAGGTGATGTCTGCTGTCACACCAGCTGCCATCCACACAGACTTCCAATCTCATTCTGGATCAGAATCTCTCAGGAGTCAGGTGCAGATGGAGGCTCACACAGCAGACCATGATTAGGGGGTTTAAATCGAATTTTTTACCTCAGCCTTGACACTTTCTCACCCATAGCTTCACAGAAGCCAGAGAGAAAAAAGCATGCTATAAAAAGCTACATTTCTTCTAAGGGGGATAAATGAAGCTGGGTATTGGAAATTGCAGAAAGACATTTTCTGCAGCAGGAATGAAAAATTGAATTAGACAGCAGATCACAAGGCAAGAAATAAGGGCCCAAAAAAAGCATGACTGATTAAAACTCCATGAGCAGTATTAAAAGAAGATGAGCCTTTTTATTTTGTTTTCTCCTTCCTAGTGATTTTTCAATAAACTGACAGGAAAAAAAAATTATTTGGCCAAACCACAAAGTGAGTCTAACCCATTTCCCAGGAGGATACTTCTTTAGGCTCCCATGCAATGCCCACAGCTCCATCCCCACCACGGTGCTGGGGGTGGGCAGCACCATGCAGGAGCCTTGGTGGAGGTGGGGATAGGGCTGGCCAGGGGGCTCATGCAGCCAGACCTTGTGTGCTGCACACACATTGGGGGGCCCCTTCTCAATCTGCATGAGAGCAGATAAAAGCTGTGTGAGCCACACATCACTCCCTCATCCCATCTTGTGCCTAAGCATCCAAGTGAGCTGAGAAGCTTCAGAAAACATCAGAAAAAGTAAATAAAAAGGTCTTTCCTAGGTAGGAGAGACAAATTTTTTACCATTACACAGATAGCAATAAAGATTGCCCTGTCCACGGGTACAGACTCAGACCTGTTTAATACCTCTTATGTGCACACTGGCAAGGAGCACCACATTTTTACAAAGGCTTATTGAACACACACAGGGCTCAGATCACAATTTAGGAACACATGAGAACAAAGCAGATAGTTATACTGGGGAGCACTAATGCCCCTGAAATGTACAGTATAAACTCTAAAAATGGAATTAATCACCCAAAGCCATAAAGTTGGACCAATGTCCCATTGTTCAAGATGCAGTGCCTGGATCCACCTCACTACCTGCATATGTACAAGAGCAACCCATGGGCTACCACCCTATTTCTCCTCCCTTGTTTACCAATATCTTACTATAATTCCCAGTTATGACCCTGTTATCACCCTGGCGTCAGTGGGTCGCAGGGACCTCAGTTATCATACAATTATTTTCAGAGCAGTTTTCATCTTGTCATAGCACTTGGGACTTAGCCATGATGAAGGTTTTAGCTATTCTTTACAGGCTGCCAAAGCTTCTGTACACAAGTGAGTGAACGCCAAAATAATGCTCACAGAAAAATTACTCATGCTGGAAATCTGAAATGTTACATGAGTCTCTCCTTCCCAAAAAAAGAAATTAGAGCTCTTTGGATTCAGTTCAAACAAACATTTTCAACAACAGATATGCCTTTTAAACTAAAGCAAAAATTTCTATCAGGAAAGATTCAGTGAGATTTTACCAGATCCTTTGATGAAAAAGACCAACCTGAGGCAAAGGTGTTTGATTATAAAATTTTTAGCCAAATTTAAATGATAGTATTGCTCTAGAAATAATAATATATAAAAAGTAGACTGGAGCTTGTTTTCAAAGAGGAAATATTGCATTTTTTTAAATTATGTGTACACTTTCATACAGCATGTGCAAATCATGTTTATAACTTTGGCTTCCCACATCTTTATTTTTATCATGTATGTTTATCAAAATCGTAGAAAGCAGAACAAATTCCCAGACCAAATTCAAGAGTCTCCTAAGACAGAAATATTTAAATCACATTTTCTGCTCATCTCTACTGCTGATGCACAAAGGGGAGGAAAGGTTTCCCAATAGTGGGTGAGCTTGGCATCTAAAATGTCAAAAACACAAGGATCACCTCAGTTGCTTGAATTCACCTGACTGAAAAAGAGCAGCATTTCTGGACATCAGCCCTAAGAGATGCAAGCTGCTCTAATACTTTATGATGGATTTGATGTATCAGGTTTCTGCAACTCCCAGCACTAAAGAACTTAAAATACAATGTAACATCACACTAACAACCCTTCACAAGACACAGGGTAACAGGACACGCTTTGAAATTCAGCTGTCTCTGCACACTGTGCTACCAATGCTGCATTTGCACTTCCTACACAATTTCTGACTAAAGCAAAGAGAGATCATACACTTAGTTGAAGTTACTGGTGATTCAATTATAATGGAATGTTGCCACTTTGTCAGGATAACATGTTAATTTAAAACAAAAAAATACTGACTGTCATAGTTTGGTTCTTTAAAAATTATCACAGTGACTGTGACCTAAGTTTTCCAGATATGATACACATCTTCAGAGAATTTTTGGGGAGGGAGTTGAAGAGCACAATGATATAACTCAAAATGGCATAAATGAGACAGATAATTTAACACTAAAATTCTACATTGAAGCAGTAATCTGCTGCTTCTCTTTACTTTGTAATAGAGAGTATTAGTTATACTGATGGGGATCTCAAGCCAACTTCAGATGACTGATGTAATGTTCAGACTACCTGGACAAGAAGCAGGCATGTTTTCAGCAAACTGTAACAGATGCCCCATAAATATACCTGTGTGACCAATTATCACCAAAAGTATAATTTCCCCTGCTATCTTTTTATCTACAATTGTTAGCTCTTTCACACATATGCAAATCTATGCTAACTTCAATTATTGGGGTTTCCTCAGTCTATATATTTCCTTTTTGTTTATGAATACAAACCCTCAGCACACAAAACAGGACTGGAATACAGCACCTAGTAACAAACCATGGATACAGCAGTTCTTATACACACAACTGTTTAAGTTCAATAGGAATCTATTTAACATAAGAATTTACTATTTGATTTATTCTTACTAAGACTGCTGAGTAACAGCATAGTAATTAATTTCTTACTGACTACAGGATCCAGGAAGTAGGAAGCTGAAGCCAATAAGGTTTTAACAAGTTCAAACAGTTTACAGACTTGTTTCACACAATTTTGCATAAATCAGGAAGGAAGAGGAGCACGGAGGTCCAGCCTGCAGGGCTCCAAATCTTCACTAAGACCTTGGGTTGCTTTGGATCAGAGACAAAAATAAAACCAGGGGCTGAAGAGGAAGACAGGGAGTTGCAATTTTGAAGGCAATGTGTACAGTAAAAGTAGGTTGATTCACACAGCACCTGCTTACACACAGGGAAATTGAGTCATTTGAGAGCAACTGGTCATTTCAATGAATAGTAACCCTGATGTGGTTCAGAGATCTACAACATTAACTATATTGGAGTGATACAGACAGGAAGAGCTCTTTGTGTAGCCCTTCAATAGCACATGACAGGGCTGAAAAACGAAAGATCTATCAGGGACTCAGGAAGACATTCTCTGGAAGCTGATCCAGTACAAAGCTAGTGCTAGTTACTTTCAATTACTTGAAAGCTGTGGCTTCAAGGGAAACTGACACTATTTAACATCTCCCCGGAGCCAAAAGGAGTAGATTGTACTCACATCCCCTACAGTTCCTTGCCATCTCCTAGAGACTCAGCTCCTCTACATTGGCTCCACCCAATATTATATTCTCTTACAAGTCCCAAGTTAACTGTAAAAACAGGATAAACCCAGGCCTTCTGTTGCTTTTCATTGAGATACTTGATTCATACAGGCATCTGCACTTAGCATACCAGAGGTAAGAAGTGAGCTAGGAATCTGCAATAGGGACAACACCCTCCTCATATATCCAAGGAAGCTGTTCAAACACTCTTTCCTCATGAAGCGACAGCTCAGTATAACCTCACCTCAAAACCAGCAGACTGGAGTATTTAAGTGCTGCTCACACTTCATATTAGCCAATCTGTGGAGCTATCTGATAATAAATACATGCATATATTGAAAAAGAATATTAGTAAAGAAGAAATGACACATCAAACTCAAACATCTCTAATACCAGTTTAATAAACTGGGAATTAGTCACTTTACAGATGCAAGCAGAATGGACAATTCCAGTGCATTTGTACTCTTCTTCTCAAACTTTCTTTGAAACTTAAACTTTGCTATGGTGGATTAACAGCTCAGTGTATCATCAAGTATCAGAATGAGTCTAGACCTGTATTCTCTAAAATCTGCCTTATCTAAGTTTTCCATTATCTGGACTATCTCTCTTTATTATTATCATGCAGCACACTTTATCAGCTACAGACAGAATTGTTCAATAGAAAGGATGTAAAATTACATGGTTCAAGTGGTCTAAAATGTAGACACATACTGATAAGAAAAATTCACTTACCCAGGATAAGATGGTTTGGCCTCCTGAAGGCAAAAAAAAAAAAAAAAAAAAGCAAAAAAAGCCCAAAATAGACTAAAAAACCCAGAATTAAATAAATCCCTGCAAAAAGACAACTTCAGAAAGAAAGCATCAACTCAAATTCATGCTTTGTTGATGTTATTTAAATTTCTACAAAAATCAAACAGTGGTAAATTTGAATTGTAGACTACATCTAAAAACCCTCTGCCTGAAAGACTGAAAACACAAAATTCACTCGTAAATGAAAACTGGTAAAAGATGCCCCATAGCAGCCCATAAATATAAGGCAAATAACACAAGCTCTTGAGCCCATTTCTAGTAGTGCTTACTTCACCAGATATCAAATGTACCAGTCAAAAATAAGAACAGCCTTCTTAGATGCAGGCAATGTGAGATTTTTAAAATCATAGCCAGAAACTTGTAGTAACAAACCCCCAGGGCTCTAAAAATTCAAAGTTATGTAGGACTGCATTGGAATTCTAAAATTACAGGAGATTTTAAACACTATATATATATATGTGTGTGTGTGTGTGTGTGTGTGTGTATATGAGACCAAAATTCTATATAAAGAATTCTTCTAAAAAGTGATCTATGCCACACAGCAAGCACTTGAAGCTGTGAGAATGTGGTGTACCACCCTTAAGGGGAGTATGATTGAAAGGAATGGCAAATGTCAGAGGGTCCACAAATGTTTATAGAGTTTTTTTTATAATTTACACACTTGGCATGGGCATTGCTATTCTACATTATGGTTATGTTGATATCCCAGCATAAGCACACAGCAGTGGGTTTTGAGTAAGGGGTAAAGTGAAAGGGAAGAGAGAGAGAGAGAGATGAATTAAAGAGAGTGAGAGAGAAAGAAAGGAAGAAGGAGAATAAAAGAGAGCTCATCAGCTCTAGCCCCAGCATTGATCCAGTTGGAGTATCCAGGGTCCTGGGGCACACACACGTGCAGACTTTGTGGGAATACCTTTTTATAGGCATGTCTACCCTGTCCTGGAGGTAAGCTTCTCACTTTCTATGCAAATCAGTTATCATGCACAGTTCTTACTTCCAGATCTTTCTGGAAATGGGTTGGATGCTTCAAGGGTCTTTGATGGTCTTAATCTCCCACTACAGTGAATGCCCACTTGTCAACCTCATTCCTGCACTTGCCCTGTACTTGCACTTACCTCCAGGTGCCAGAACAAGGACATCTGTCATAGAAAAATGCTGCTCTACCTCCATACAGGCCCCTTCTCCACCCACATCCTGTTCTTTCTCACAGTGTGTTATTGCCAACAATCCTTGGTTGGCTCCATGATTATCCAGCTATCAAGGTTTTGAAACATACACATTTTACTCCCTTATCTTTTAGTTTTCTACAGAGAACCCACTCTCAGGTTTGGCTACTGATTCTTCTCTGATGTGTAGCAATGTTACAGTCACACGAATGAAAAGTGCTTTGTGAGCCTGGACTCTGCAAGAACTCATACATATGTGAACCCCATTCTGCTACATTCATGGTCTGCCCTATGAAAAATGCTACTATATCCCAAGGCATCCTTATTTCAAATAGCTGCATCTTGTGCACCTAAATGCTCCTCCCGATAAAACTAAAAGCCCAAATCCTTGTACAGAGTGAAAGATCTCAAAAAAATTTCATGTGCCGTGTTCTGATGTTCAAAAACCTATTTTTGAAAAAGTTTACTGTAGAGTACTAAAGCCTTTATGGCTTCCTCCACTTCTCCTTTTTGAAAGGTCAAGCAGCTGAAAAGCTGGTAATATTGGAACTACATCTATGCAAAAATTATCTAGATTATCTTCTGCTCCTTTGATTTCCTATAAGCTGCATTTAATGCAATAAATACAACTTGTAGAAGTAAATAAACATAAATTATCACAGGAACACATATACCAAAAGCTATTTAATAGCATTTCATTTCATTGTATCGCTTCCTAAGTGTTTAATGGAATATGTTTAACACCTTAAAATGTAATATTAAGCATGCCTACATATTTCACAGAAATATAGAAAACTGCTAAAATGAAAGAAGGCCAATTTGATAAATGCAGTATTATTAGCATAAGCTAATAGTTAACTCAGCATTTAAAACAGTAATGAAATAGGCCCTTTGCAATTTAACTGTGCAACATCAACTACAGCTGAAGAAATTATAGTTCATTAATTTATTTACTAGAGAAGAAAAGGAAATTACTGCTGTCTCCACCAACAAGCCCATTCTGAGATCAATGGTATGAGAAATGGGCAGTTTTCCATCTCTGCACTCTCATCCTCTGCTTCAAGACACCACTTTTTAAATTTGATTGACATGGCAGGGACACACCTCTACTTGGACTGTAGCAGCATTACAGAGGAAAAATGAGGTAGGGGAAAAGAGAGACTGTCTCTCAGAAGCACTCAGATACAATGGAAGTCTATTTGCCAGGCGATGTCGGACCAAATTTTCGAAGTCATAGATGTGTGTAATAGACCTACACAGACATTGCCCCAGAGAGATTTCTCAAAGGCACCAACATGAAGTAGAAGACAGCTCAGAATTCAAAGTTAGTTATTCTGGCTATTGGTTGGTAGCACACTGCAGTAACTGCACTCAGAGATTATTGTGATCTGCTAAGTGCACAAATGGATTCATTACCAACTGTCTCTACCCCATATTTGCCATCTTATTGCCTAACAATCCACTATCATTCCTGTCTTCCTACCTGAAGTTCTCAATCAATCCTGCCAAATCCACTCTCCTTACCTTCACACATTGTGCAAGCTTCAAGTTTCTGCATAAAGGAACCTAAAGCAGGTACTTCAATTATTTGTAAAATTCCATCACTCAATTCAACATCACATTCACTTCTGCACCTCACTGAAAGGGCTGCAGTGTCATGTAGAACTGTAAAATACATTAACAGTTGGCAGCAGAAAACATGAACCATTTTCACACGCTCAACTGTGGCACACTGAAAAAAAAGTCAGTATTTCTTGAAAATATTTCTAAAATGCTCAGCAGTCTGAGCAAGTTTCATACTTGCACCCTGTACATTACTCAGTTTTGCAGTAATAATTGATAAATAATTATAGTGTCAGAAGCTTTATCTTTCCAATTTTCATATCAGAAAAAGACTGAAAGGAAATTAATTACTTTGCCCTTGTCTGGACTGGTCTGATTTCTTTTTTCCCCTAGTAACATGTTTGTGATTATTATAAGGATGCTGCTCTTCTGGAGAGTCATACTGCAGCAACACATAAAACAGCTAAGACTAAAGAAGATTTTGAGAAGACTTCTTCCTCCAGATAAAGGTGGGCTGATCTGAGATGCTTCCACTTTTCATAATTGTCCTTATGTCAGCAATAAATGTGTCAAAGTTCACACATTCCTGCCCCGATCCAATTTAAAATGAGCAAGCTTAAAACAGAGGGAAACAATTAGCCACAAAAAATGCTATGGGAAGAATGTATCAGTAATATCTTAAACCACCTCAGCTATTTTAAATTGGATTTGTGCACACCCCTACTCTACTAGAGATGTGCATCATGCTGCCAGACCATATTTCAGAGGAGGTCATCAAGATTACCTAGGTCATTTTGGTTCAAGTGAATAACTCAAATTATATCAGTATAGTTAATGTAGTACAAAGTGGCAGAGATAAAAATAAGAAAATATTTCAGGTCAAAACTAAGCAGTTTGGTAGTTTAAGCAGATATTGTAAAAAACAGAACTGTATTTGAAAATCTAGAATTAAAAGCAGCCACAGCAAACTCATTTTGTTTTTAAAAAATAAAATGTCCCAAATAGTCTATTCAAGAAAGAAAACAAACCTCTGATTTCTGTCTCAAGTTCATCTTTTGTCATTTAGCGACTGAGGACACAATACCTATTCCACCAATATTTACTCAAAGTCCTCAAAAAACCCCTGGAATTTTGTCCACCAGTATTAAAATTCTCAAATTCAAGAGCAACAACAGTACAGAGTATGTTTCTCTGTCTTGTTGCTGTTATTAATTAAGTCCCATTTGCTGCTCTTGAATTGCTGTTATTTAGTTGCACGGGATGGGTGTGTAGAAAGTAATGGAAGATGGATCAACAGCTGTAGTTATTATGAAAATTATGGCAGTGCATGAGAGGAATTGCAGCTGCTCAATTCATGCAAATAAGAGCTACTTGATAATGCCTATAATTACACAGCATGTCAAAACAGCATAGCTGGAGTGTAAGTAGAGAAAAGATTTCCATTTCATTATATTCCCATTCCCTAAACGCCTATTTGAGATAACAAGAAACACTTTCTGTCGACAGGCTCACAGATACAGAAAGGTCTGCTGAGTCTCCCAGGTGCATTCTCCTGCCAGCAATGCAGCTGTCAAACATGGAGACTCTCTGCTTTTCCCAGGGATTTGTAACACAGCCTGGACACACATCACAGCTGGGGTCTTCAGCTCACTGTGTGCTGTGCAGATATGAAGAAAGATGCAGCCACATCTACTTTCAAAGCAAAGGAAGATTGCTTACAAGTGGCTCAGACAATGCAGATACCATCTTCTCTATTCAAAGCCTGTTCCTGATGCCTGGAAAAGCACTGTGATATTCTAATTTACTTTACTTTTGAGTGCACCTTCTTTCAGATTGTTCAGGGCAATTCCTTTCCCACTTCAGGCACTAAGGCCCTCTTTAAGAGCACATTTCATTTTCTTAGATGAAAACGTCACTAAAAGTTGCTCACTTTCAGAGATGCTGCTCACTGTGCTTATCCTGTTACATCTGTAGGCTGTTTGCACATTAGCAATGGTTTATATAAAGTGACATTTTATTATTTAGTGTCTTCCCATTCCTGTTCTGCCTGTTTAATTAAAGCCCTCTTATTTTTGCTGGTTGTTTCATGCTAGCAAATCCCTGCACCTGCATGAAAAAAAAAACAAACAGGGATGAAACCTCATCTGTTTTCCTCTGCACCTCAAACTCTTGTTTCAACAGCTGTGCAGCACAAAATTATGTTACAAATAATAAACCCAGAACAAGAAATACAAGAGTAATGAAGAGATTTGTTTATTTATTCTTTCTTATGACATTCACATAAAGAGACACAGGGAGATACACAATTTTGCAACCCTCCTACCTCTCACTCAGGGGTGAGTTGGACCCACTAGGTGTGTAACAGTCAGTTCCTAAAGTTCCTTACTGCTCATTTCACACAGTGATCCAAACCACATAACCTAGCAGAAACTACAACTTTTCCTGTGAATTCTGATGAGAAAATCTCATTGCAAATGCCTTGGAACCCAGAAATGTGACTCCTGGTAGAAGCAGTACCTCAAGCTTCTCAAATTTCAGTTGGACAATTATTAAATCACTGACCCAACATACAGCTACACAACTTGTTAGCCTTACCTGAAATCACATGCTGTGGTAAGTTCTGCTCCTCCTCCAAAAGCTTTTCCTTGAACTAGTGCAACACTGATCAAAGGCAACCTACACAAGAGACTTTAGTAAGCAAAATTTATGCTTTTAGCCATTCAGAAATTACAAAAAAATTTAACAAAACCATTTCTACAGTAAACACTGAGAATAAACATACTGTTCAAGTTTATTCAAATAACTACATTTTTGTGAGCAGCCAGCACAAGACCAATTCCATTTATGTCAAACTTACTGTTGCATAATTGATACAGAATCCCACAATGAAACACCAACACAGATATTTTAAATGGAATCAAAATAAATATCATGTACTGAAAAATATATGTTACAAAAAATACCTGCTATAGAATATACCTAAAAAGACTACCTGCAAGGTATGACAGGATAGCAACACAGGATTCTACTCTAAGCCAGTGCACCACAGAAAGAAGCAGAAAGAGACACAAAGAACTGAAGGGCTGGGTTATCTAAAATTAATGAGATTTACCATGACAGCTTCAGCAGCTTCTTCAGAGTGCTACTATCTCAGTCATCAACTAAACTTTGTTTTGCAGACAGAACCTTTTGAGGAAAGCAGCAATCTGTTATCTTTGTTGGTGTTGTATTTAATCATGTTCAAGGTATTTAATCATGTTCAAGGTAATTCAAAGGACAGAGGGAAGGAAGAGTATGTTTCCCCACTGCTGATGTGAAATGAATACTAATGAACAATGACTTAGGATAAGGCAAGTTCCCTAAGAAATTAAGACAGCTGGGTACTCACAGAACTTGCACACTATTACAGCTGTTTCATCTTTTCCTATGAAGAGACATTTAGCTTTTTAAGCAGTTTGCAAACCACATTCAGAAGTCAGCATCCTAATCATAACCACAGGTCTGGTTTTAGTTCTCCTTTAATAGAAGCACCAACACTTCCTTACAGCCCAAGTTCACTTACAAGTGCAGCACAGTTCATACAATACATAGCACAAGTGAGCCCACTGGAAGAGGGCAATCTCATTTTTCCTGTGGATTATGAGAAACCAGAAGATGTGGGTCTAAGACAGCTACATCCACACTCTGATCCATCTGAGGCACATCTTTCAGGATCAGTCAGCCTCAGCTCCGAAGGAGACTAATCCCATCTACAACAGATGTCCCCAGACAGCAGCTCAGTGCTCCCCCTGAACCATGGCTTAAAGATACACTAAGTCTACACACCTGAGGTGGGGGCTTAATCTTCACATGTCTTCCTCCTCTTAGCTTTGCCCCATCAATTTTGATTATACAGAGACCAGCTTATGAAAATGGCTTCCAATTCTGAGGACTCCTTACAGTACTACTAATATAGTCTCCAGTCTCCTGGGTAATTTTATAGAAAAAATGTTAATTCACAACATTTTCTCATGTAGTTTATTTGAAAACAAAGAATATTTGAAAACAAAGAGTAATCATCTTCAAAGAGCTCTGAGCAGAAAAAGACAGACTCTATCACAAATGGATTTAATAGAAACGTGACTTCTAAAGGGAACCTAAGTCTAAAGGAAAGTGTGTTTTTTTCAGAAGTACCAGATGGTAGAACTGACTACACTCCTCTTGTGAAGTGGGAAGATTATACCAAATAAATGTTACCTATGTAGGCTGCATAACCTGTTGCTGCTTGTTATTTAGGAGCTACCAACTTCCACTGAGTTAGAAAGGTCAAGTTTAAGAAAATTTGAAGGCCTAGATTTCCTTAATTCTTTTTATCTCCCAACTATATATATAAGCCTAGGGTTGCTTTTTTTTTCATGTTCCAATCTCTGCAAAGCCTAAGTTGCAAAATGTTATGTCTAATTTAAATCCATAAATACCTACCTGATTAACATGTGTGAATATAAGGTCTGGGACTCAAAATTACATACATAAAACTATGTATTTAACTTTAAACATCTCGTTAAAGAATTAGCCAAAATACATTCTGATACTTTAATTACTTCATAAACAGATAAATAAAATATATTACCTCATAAGTCTGGTTAGGGTGTTTTGCATAAACATGCACATATACATCCCATCCTACAATGAATAGGAAATTAAAAAATGTTAAATGATCTTAATGGGAAACAATTAAACACATAGATGGAGTAGACAGGATTAAGTACTCTTTATATTTACTTCAGCTGGGTTTTGTCTCTTTGGTTCATGCTGCCCAAATTCTAGTCCAACCCCACTATCCACAAATAGAAAAACCACTATAAATCAGGTTAAAAAAACAAACCAGAACTCAAGTGACTTATGTAGATTTCAGTTGTAATTAAACCACCATTAAAGTAATTGCAGTACTGAATTTCTATGTTGTGAAATTTTAGTGTTTCCTCTTAATTTCCTCTTCTCACTTCAAGTTGAACACCCATAAATCTGAGTTTTTAAATTCTGTACAAAGCTATTGTGTGCTACCTATTTTTTACTGTCCCAAATCCATAAAGTTTTAGACAAGATACAATTTACAAATTTAAGCTTTTATTGTTTGGGCCAAAAGCATTTCAGCTAAAAAAAACCAAAACAAAACCCACGAAACACTGAAACAAAGAAAAAACACAGGCCAGAAAGAAGATTCTTCTCTCTCTCATCCTTAATGTTTTACATCTCTGTGCAATCAACAGTGAAAAAGGTACAATTGTTTCCTCCTAATCCAGTACAAGAACTAAAGTGTTCCAAATAATTATTTCTTCCTACAACATGCAGTTAAAATGTGGAACACTTGGCAGCAGGGCATTGCACCTTCTACTCGAATTCAAGAATAACTACATAAACTCACAACAGGAACAGCAACAAAAGGTTATTACATAGAAGGCAACACCTCTATCTCTACAAGACTTAGTCACAAGTTTCTGGGGACAAAGAAAATATTTTGAGACAAAAATCATCTACCTGCCTTCCCTGTCATTATCATCTTTCTCAGACATCTAGAATTAATCAAGAACTTGACAAATAACAGGGTTAAATTATCTAGAACCACCATGTTCATATACATATTGAACTGAACCACATATATTATTTATCTCAGATTAAAGAAAAAATTATGTTTGGATATCATAGAAAAAAAAGTAGGAAAAAATTTTAGCATATCTTTCAAATAATAAATAAAAAAATCCAAACAAACCAAACTAAACATCTCTTTACCAGAATTTACTAATTTCTAAAACACAGTTTTATAGAAGTTGGCAAGCTAGAGAATCTGCCTGAATTAAAAGCCTCTGACTCATACCTCAGGGATAGAAAAGATATGCATTAAGTCTCCAATACATCTTTGGAATAGGACCTTGAAATATCAGTAGGCCAATTTCAGGTGATTTATTGTCCATTTAGTCATGTATTCCCACTCTGTCCAAAGACAACCAGCATTATGATGTTTAGGCACAGATCTCTGGCAGATGTGAGTGCCATGACAATTGCTACTAAGAACCAGCATATTTGGTTTTATTGCACTAAAGTTTACTGCTTGAAAATTTTAGCACATGTTGATTTATAAAGAGACTTTTAGTTATTGCTGTAGCCATCTCCTACAGCCCCTAAGAACAGCAGCACTATTTCCATTCTAAATTAAAGAATGTTCAAATCCTTCATGATAGCTGCCTTAGTAGCGAAGTCCAAAGCCCATGTAAACATACAAGGTACAGCTCTCAGACACAGACTTGCACAATTCCCATATTAGAACTGTCAGGATGAAGCTGCAAAAAAGGCCTTCAGAGAATATGATTTTTCACTTCATCACAGCAGAATGCTTGCATTCAAATTGGCCTCCTCAATTCATGACAAAATCCAAAATGGTAATTAAAGATTCATTCTAGAACATAAAAACTTGAAAAATGCATTTATGTCTGAGCAGACAAAAAGAAAAATCTTTATTCTCTCATGTGGTAGAGAGATTACTGTGCAGGGAAAAGATGCCTGCACAGAACACAGTAAAAAAAAAAAAAAAAAGGAATTGCTTGAGTCCTGGCAAATAAACCCTTCAAACCTTCCTGACAAGAAAAATGAGGCTACTATTCAGATAAAATACTCTGACTAAGGGTTGCTTGCTATAGTCTAGCAGAATAATTATATTTGCAGCTCTAATACAGTCCTTGAAATAAGAAGATATGTAACTAGCAAAAAGGGAGGTAAAATGCAGTAAAAAACACTACATATGGAAGAAAAGGATAATAGCATGGAGTGGGCTTAGAGGCAGGGAAGAAGAAAGTCACACCATAAAATCATAAAATAGAAAACTGTAATGCTGTCTCTTTTTGCTGCAAGAGCTCTGAATCCATACCCACTACAGATAGAACAATATTTCCAGATTATCTCCAACTGTTCTAAAGACCCTCCACAGCTTATGCTTGGGAACCTCTGTCCTAGGGGCTTCTAGACAGGGACCGGGGAAAGCAAAATTCTCCTTTGTGCTTCTTCCTCTGAGCTGTTGTTTCAAGAGCTATTCTTGCTTTTCAGCTAGGCAACTTTTCAAGCTTTTTTTTCAACTTTTTAAATTTAAATTCATTAACCTTCTGTGATTTGGTTATGTAATGTTAGCACTCAGAAAAGAAAAACAGGCAGAAGACCTAGGTTTGCTTCAGAGTTAGGAACAATTGAACATGGGAGAAGGTGGACAAAGAAAGAGGAAAAGAATGAAGTGAAAGAGGAGGACAAAGAGCCACTAGGGGGCATGAAAATCCTTCAGCATTCTTGGCCATTATTCTGCCTATTCTAGACCACAGGGAAAAGCAAACTGTACCAAAAATCATGAAAAATACAGTCCTCCCTCACCCAACTGGCTGGATAAAATAAAAGTGCTTTCTGCAATTAGTAAAAGGTATGGGCTAAAGTAGCCTTGAAAAAGAATATATAAAGGACAGCTCAGTTGTTTGAGCATGGTGCTAATAATGACAAGGTTGTGGGTTCAATTCATTCACTTAAAAGCTGGACTCAATCATCCCTATGAGTCCCTTCCAACTCAGAATATTCTGTGATACTGTGAAAGACATAACAATTCAGGCATGAAACTATTCACTTTTTTTTTTTTTTGCCTCGAAGATGTCTGTGGACTGAAAACTTAACCTGAAACCAGAAAAAACGCTCTCATCTGCATGAAGTTAGAGAGAAGAGTTCTGTAAGACTGAAGAACAGCAAATGCTATTCCATACCCTAGTAAATCTTTATTTAACAAAAACTATTAAATCTCACCAAAGCAGATGACTTAGGAGCTATTATAAAGAAACTCTCAGTAAAAGATAAATAGCTTGGACTCTCCAAAGGAAATACAAAAGCAACTATGTTTTATGTATTCTTGGAGCATTTCTGGTGATTCTTAGGCTTTAATTTCAATACTATCATGAGATCTAGATTCTGTGCAGAGAATTCCAAGCAAAGTTATAACTAGCACGTATACATTTCATTCTTCCCAGTATATCTGTTATCAAACCTAATCCTTGTAAGAGCCCTCTCTGCCACTGCAGTGGCTCCAAGTAATTTTTATAGGCATACAGAGAGAATACCAAATGTATGGAAGCAGAATCACTGAGAAATACTGAATGAAGAACTCAGATGGAAAGTCTAGACTGCAAGTAAGAAAATAACTGACCTTGCTTGGCTTCAGCTCCTTTTCTGTGGGCGTAATACTCAAAGAAGTTAAGAATTGCAGATAAAAAAAATCAATTTACAAAAAAAAATCACATACACATCTAGATTTTTAAAATTACCAGTTCTTACAAAATATCCAGATGGAAACGTCCCCTAAATCCATTTAGATCTATAGAGAATGACATTTCTGTATAAAAGCATCTCTCTTGTGGTGTTCCAAAAAGGAAGTAAAGTGTCCTATACCCTTTGAAAACTGGACCGTCCTTTTTATGTAATGAGGCCAGAAATAAAATCTAAGACATTCTGGGGCTTATGGTATTTAGTTTCATCAACAGAAAAAAAAAATCACCACTAAAGACAAATATCAGATTACCAGTTTTTGCGTCGATGTCCAAACTGGAAGTGCCAGTTAAATGTTTCGTTTATGTGGTTAAATCCTGAAACTTAAAATGGCCACAAAAAAGCACCAGGTTAGGCACTTAGCACAACTACCAGGTGTAAGAGCAGCACAGGAAGACCTTCTTCCCTGGCAGCTGGCAAAACCTTATTTCAAATATTGCCAAATCCACTTATTAATCCACAGAAAGAACTGTAGCACAAGTGAAAGTTGTCCAAATGGGTGGCATGAGGAAAAAATTGCCATCAAACCCCAACATCTTCATGCACAAGAATTTCATCTGTTCTTCCATTTCATGCAGGTCCAAGCACAGTTTTGATAAAATAGAAGCCCTTCTGTAATAGCAGCCATGCTACATAAATTTCTTTTTTTTTTATTTTAGAATATCAGAAATTATTGGTTTTATCTGTTTCTAAAGGTCAAACTACAGAAGCACAGCTTATCTGACATGTAAATTCACCATATACTGCTGTGAAAAACTGAAATGACATTTTTAAAAGAAAAAGCTAAAATGAACATATAGTGTAGGAATTTAGATTTATGAATCACTTACAATAACACTTAAATAATGGCTTGAAGGACCTGACAGCATTTTTTGACCATTAAAGCTCCATTCTGTGACTTGCATGTAAAATTGTAGCAGAAGTGTAGTGCAACAGCTCTGTCTAAAAATAATCTCAAAAAATTAATTTTTCTCCAAAACAATAGTGTGTATTAATACTCACCTGGGAGTTGGATAATTCTTTGACAGCATTCAAATCAGATCCTGAGCAAAAAGTGTTTCCTGCACCATGGATTATAAGACCTTTGCCATCCTTCCAGTTTTCCAGTTCAGTAACTCTCTCCTCGAGTTCCACCATCATAGTACCTACCACAAGAGGGGAGAAACAAAATTTTTAATAGGAAATTATCACCATCATGTTTTTTGTTACATTTTCCACCAGCAAAATCATGTTACAGTTAATAAGTGATGGGCTTAAAATCACAAGTGAAAATGTAACCTTAAATCCTGCACACAATCGTCAACATACATTTGTTCTCCAAGGATACACTTCCCAAAATTCCAAAGGATATTCTGTATGAAGGATATTTGTGTTACATTCAAAAAAAGCCCTAAAACAAAACAAAACAAAAACCCAACAAAGAAAACTCAAACAAATCCCCTCTACCTGATTAATTTTTGCTTGCAATTCCCTACATTAAGGACAGATGAATTTACATGGATCCATCCACATTTGTCCAGCTAGTCATTTTGAAGTTACTGACATTCCTCTCTGCCCAATCGGCACAGAATAGAAAATAATCATGTCCCTGGTGGGCTCAAGGCACAACCAGTCAATGTTAACAAAGGTTCTTCTCTAAAAAGACTCTGTTTATAAAGTACATCATCATACAGTACTAGCTTTTTATTTCTTGTTTAAACATCCAATTCACCATAAAACATCATTAACATCATATTTGCTTAAGTACGCTTCCTGACATGGAACTCTACAAACTCCTGTTCCTAGAGCTCATCCTAGACAGCAGCATCTTCCACAGCAATGGAAACTACCTGCATTAATTTAAAGCCCTTCCTCTCTGAATGACTATGACACTGTCCAGTTATATGCTTAAGAGAACACATTTACAGAAACTAATTTCAGAAAGCAGGATACATACATGTTGATGACACTCTCAGCTTTTCTTTGGCAAGAATTTAGATGGACAGGCCTACATTCTTCATTCTACATTCTTCAGATACAAACGTGCTTTCAATTAATACTCTCAAGGACTCTGTCTTCTGCCAACACTGTTGCTTTTCTAACTCTATGCCTGCATGCACAGGACTCATCCTCTTCTGAAATTTACCATTAGCAGCCAATCCACGGGACATTTATGTTTTCTTCCTTGTTTGTTCTTTTTATAACCTTACAGTTCATTATGAAGTAAGCTACCCAGTACCACATTAAGAGTGAACACTCAGTCAAGCACTTACCCCTTAGGCTTGGTCTCAGCCACTGAAATAACACAGTTTGACAATGTTTCTGAGGTGGTCAATAATTAAGTGGACATTACATATTATATACCAGAATAGCATTGGGTTGGGTTCTTTTTTTACCCACTGTCAAGTCCATACTATGATCCTTTAAGAAAATCTCAGCATTCTGCCAGTTGCTTTCCCTTCTGTATTTATAATTTGGTCATGCTTTCTGTATGTAGCACATTATATTTGCTTTCACTGAATTTCACTCTGTTGATCTTGAAATCTTTGTAGCAGTTAATCAAGATAACTGAATGCCTCTCCTCTACTCCAAAAAATATTCTTGCAAGTTCTCCTAATGTGGGGTTATAGTTCAACTTCTATTTTATCATCCAAGCCAGGAACGAAAATACTGAGCAGAACTAGGCCTGGATGCAATTTTTGTGAGTCTTCATTTGATATGCTTTTCCTGATGGCACACTCAACTTTTCAACGTTTTGGAAATGCTGCTGTTCAAACAGGTGTGCATTAACCCTGTGGATTTTACTTATTACATATCTGCCTTCTTAGTCTTCTTAACAGAAAGGTATTTGGGCTGGCATCTAAGCTTTGCTAGGGGTCAAATATAGCAGAACCACTGTTTGTGGTTCTTTGAATAGGCAAAGCAGTGAGGTATTGAAGAGTCTTTGCACAGAGTGTTCCGAGCCAAAAATCCAGTTAACCAGAAAAAACACAGGATCCATAGGAGCCTGTTACATGCAATAGCAGGGGAACAAGAGACACTGGCCAGAGCCTGTTCTATCCTCCTGTTAGAGGCTCTTTTCCATTCCTGACAACACCGAACTATCATTTTACCAAAAGATATAGTTCCTGATGTTCCTTATAATGAAGGGAGCACAACACTAAAGCAAATCCTAATTCTGCCAATCCTAGTCTTTCAGTCTTTGATACGACTAAGTTAATGCTCTTTACAGAATTAATAATAAATAACAATTTGTTTGCATCAACTATAATCTGAATATAAATGTTTTCAAGTAAATGTTAGGAAATTAAAATTATCATCATTATTTTCTAATTCCTACAGGCTGGCTTTCTTTTCTTTTAAACTACATTCAAATTTAGTTCAGTGAGAGGTTGGGTTGTTGAAATTGGTTCTACCAGGCTTAAACTGACATTATTAGCATTTGTTTCCAAAGGGATCACTTCAAATAGGTGGCTATAAGATTCCAATTAAGAAGAGAAAAAAAGGCATAATGATCTCCATATCACCCATTAGTAATTTCCCAACAATTTTGTTCTGTCTTTGATTTCATGAGTTGCTCAAGCTTAGAAGAAGCATAATTCCTTTGAGATAAAAAAAAAAAAAAAAAAAAAAAAAAAAAGAAACAAAAAACAAAAAAAAAAGACTGCTGTGTAAAGTAAATGCCTGGAAAATAGAATTTCCCTTAACAGTTTAGTAATGTTTTGGAGCATTCTATAGGGAGCATGCATGGATATATAAATTCACATCTGCCACTATTCAGAAGCTCTGAGACAAAGAATCAAAAGAATTTCATGGGGAGGTAGCTGTATAGACAGGCTCTGGCTGATGAAATCAACCAGGTTCTGCTGAGGCAATTCAGGGGTTGCACACCCCACCTTGCCCCTTGAAGAGTATTATTTGATACTCAGCTGAAGGCAAAGGATTAAGTTCCCAGTAGTTTCTCAGCAACTGCATTTTCCAGATGTTATATATATATAATGTTAAAAATGAAATTAAGATCAGTATAAATTAAGATGTCACACCATTCACTGCAGCAGCAAAGTGGCCAGCTTTATTTTGCTTCTACTCTCCCTCCCATAAAAACAAAACTCTAGCAGAGGTGTACAGCACAAAGAAGCAACATCTCTTGAACTGATAGTAAGGATTTCCAGAGCAATCTTTTGTGGCTATTGCCTAGCAAAATGGAGTACAACTCTCTACAGGGCTCTACATACTGCTGTAAAACAGAACTGCCTGATCCCACAGCTCATTTATTATATGCTAATGAGGATCTGCAACAAAGACACAGCTATTAATTTCCTCAGTAGTTTTTGTAGCTCCTCTTTGCTACTAGAGCATCTAATTGACATACACTAATAAATTATTTTCACAGCAGTCCTGTAAGGAGAGGAGAGATTATTTTACAGACAACTAACAGAGCCAGAGAGAAAATGTCTGCTAATGTCTGCTAGACTCCAGATGTGTGATATGATTTCAGAACATTAACAATACAGAGAACATTGTATAGGCAAAGAACAGCTATCTGTTGCCTAAATGGCAGCTGCACCTGCTCAGCACTGACACTAATCACTTCTGAGCCCCTCCTGTCAAGCACATAGAAAACAGAACATATCTGCAAGTTTCTATCAAAGTTTGGTTTAAGCAATTTGACTTTTATTGCTCCTGATCTTCAAAGAGCAGAAAACCCCAATCTGCTCTCTCCTTTTGCTGTTACAGCTCATTTCTCTGCCCCTTTCAACTTCCACAACAAATAAGCTAAAAGCACACAGTCTGCAAGGTGTACATGGCACAGTTCTGAGCCAAAAATAGAAACCAATCTGCAGAAAAAGGAGAAACAACAATGTAATTATGACTGTATAACAGCACCTATGCTGCCAGGGAGGCATGCAGAAGGACAATCTCTACGCTAACATCTTTTAGCTACAACTCCTTCAGTTAGGTAATGATTTTATACATGAGTTTTTTCAGCTAAAGAAAAGAGAAGGCAGAAAGATCTAGGTGCATTACCACCAATTCTGCTGCTCTCTTAGGTTTCCTTTCAGCTAACAATCACCACTGCAAAGCATAGACTGACATTCTGCATGTAAAGGGTACAGTGTGCTAGTGTGTTGCAAAAAGTTTGCTTACAGCAAAGAAACACTAAGAACAGGGCAAGAAGACAGAATAGCAATAAAGAAATTGGCAAGATGATGAAAATGCATCCATTTCAAAACATTAACAGATAAAAACATTTTTACAGTAAGGGTCTATGCACAGCTCCAGCTCCTGCAGATTTACACTCTGAACCCGTGCCACTCATCTGAAGAGAGTGGCATAAATTGGAATAATCTAGATAATTAAGAGAAGACAGCAAATATACCCAAGAGAGTATATTTGGAGAACAAAAACCTCTCATAATACAAGATTAATAAAATAGGGCACTTGGTTTTGATACTTAAGTATTCTCCAGTGTAAAAAAATATTAAATAGATCACTGATCTGCAATAGCTGAGAATACCCAGCTCATCTAATACTTAATTAACCAGTCACTGATATTTAAGACAAGGCAAATGAACAAATGGAAGCCAGTTTGGTTGAGTGGAAAAGACCAAACTACAGAAGTTTGATGAACAGGGATGGCTTTAGGTAAAGAAACAAGAAGTAAACACAGTCTTTCTCTCTATATCACCTGCAAAAGAGAGGTGGCATCTTCTCATGCCCACAAAAATGCCTCCCCTATTTCCAGAGTCCTGATGACAAAATGAGAGGCGATGCAAGAAAAAGCTCAGTGGCGGAATTGTGCTAACACTTGAACAACACAAGGAGAAGTATACATCCTGCAAGACAGTGCCTGTGTCATTGAGAATTTTTTTAGATTCTTATGACATTTATAGCAAAGTTACTATGCAAAACACTGGACACATTTGCTGCACATCTGAATAAAACTTAAATGTTTATTCTTTTAATTAAGGCATGGTAAGGCAGAGTGTTTCACTTCCTTCAGACAAAATGTCAAAACAGGTACCTGAACAAGAGAAAAACCAAAACCAACCAGCAATCCTATAAACTAATTAATACCTGTAAATGCATTCATTAGCTTTGGATTATTCAAAGTAAGTATTGCAATGCCATCTTCTTCTTTGGAAAGGTTGATGGATCCACCAGAAAACTGTTGAAGTTTCTTCTTTATCAATTCTTCGTCATAGCCATGAGCACCATTATAGAGTGACAATCTCCTCTGTTGTAGTATCCTTTTCTTTGTAGTCTGAAGTAAGTTCTTCCACAGAGCAAGGGCCATTTCTGGAAATACATGGAGTGGGGGGGGTGGGGTGGGGGGGAAATAAAAAAATCAGGAAATTTCCTCTGAAACCCACTTCAATCCTCTGAAAAAGAGGAAAGCATGACAGCAGAAACTAATGTAAAGGTGACAATCGTAACAGTTGACAAAAATCACTGCAAACTGTATTTGCAAAATTCTTGGTTTGAATTTATCCCCACAAAGTTACCAGAAGGAGTTTTATGGAGTGATTTTAGTAGTTAACACAGATATTAGCACCTTTCAAAATACTTTATAAAAGAAATTGTAAAGTAATATTATTTTAATATCTGTTGACAAACAAGGCTTTATCTGTTATGATAAACTTTTCCAAAGTGTAAACTAATAAAACTAATTACAAAATTTATTCAGGTTGAAAATCTAATCAAATACAAGATTCATTACTTCATAAAAAGCATTCCCTGACTGCTGCTGCACCCAAACACTCTCCATCTATGCACATTCTAATATTTGCAATACTTCAGCTACCTCTTTCAGAGCTTTTAAATTTTTATTTAAAGAGTGAAAATGGGTTTCCAAAGCTCATTTCTCCTAATTGATTCTTTTTATATTCAGGCTCTCAAGAGAGAGGCAGCCTTCCCTTTTTTCTAAAACCTCAGTAGTCATTCCTCAGCATATGTTAGCGCAATAAAGCTTTCCATCCAGCTACTGGTTTTGCTCAGGAGAGAACAAACATGAAACACATGGACAGTGCAGCCTTTCCTCGTAAGGTGTACCTTGAGCAATCAGCTCCCAATTTTTAATGATTACAAAGTATCCCCAATTCTCATACAAAACAGACTAGCTGGAATTCTCTGGGAAGCCCCAATGACTGGTTTGAAAGCAAAGAGGGGGAAGAAAAGGCTGTTCTGCTAACTTAACCACTTAATGACTTAAACTTTTTTCATGATTTTACACACTACTGAATTTCTCATGACAAGAAATATACTGAGCAAAACGACTTAAGATATGGAAATTTTATTCCAATGGAAAAAAAGTCTGTCATTTTCAACTGCGTGGTTATATGCATTAGCAGCACTTTAATATTATCACTATGGTAATAACAGAAGCAAGTGCAGGATTAGAAAACAAATTGGACACCACTGCCTGCTGATCATGACTCATGATTAATGATTCATGCAAGGTATAATCTTTGAATTATTTTCTTTACAACCATCTCCTACAGTACCGGTGAGTGCCCAATCCTATTTTTTAATTAAAAAAAGATTATTTTAGCAGTTCAGTCTGACTGAGCTAACCACTCCGGGAAAGCTCGATAGGAAAAGCTAGAGCTCTCTCAGTCTAAAGGGATTTCTAAAGGGATATCTGACAAACAACATCCAAAATTTCAGTCAGCACAGAGCACTCACAATCCACTGCATGACTGCAATCGATTACTTCAGTATTTTGCATGAAAGCACTGAAAGAAAGATGTTGCAATAACATGCTGTTGTAGGATGAGCCAAGAGGTATTTATTAACACTAAAATGTTTGAATTTTCAGTTTAATATAATCATACCTAGTACAGGAATATAGACAGTAGACAGTATAGGAATAACAGTGGTCAATCAGCATCTTTCATATGTTTTAAGTGCTACAGCTTTATCACTAGTGGCAACTAAGAGAGAAGTCAACAGTATGGACATCAATAGCTGTTCATTCCACAGTTATTATACCTCTTACACAAAACAACAGTTTAAATCCCATTTGGCACTCAAGTGGTTTTGTAACACCCTTGCCTGTGGGGTAGCAGACTGTGGGTTAATATAAACATATTGAATGCCAGCACTTCAGTACAAAGGACTGACACACATTATGCAAGAGCAGCACATGTACCTACAAGAGCAGTACATGCATCTACATGCAGGCACTCACAATCTATGTATTTTTGTGCATGCAGATTATCAAAGGCCTTCTGACAGCCTCTGGCAATTGTCCAGGTAAAATTCAGATCTCACCATGTTAATAAAACAGTAATAACACCAATAATAAAACAGGCATAACACCAACATCAATAGTCCCCAACTGAGTAGATTATTTGGCAAATAAGTAAGTCTTGAACAAGTGTATTTGCCCTTGCCATTTACCACTACTCTGTTGCAACCCAAATTTTTCTTGTGACGCATGATGTATCAAACAGCAACCTCCAGCAATGCTGCCAGCTGCAACTGTCCCTGAACATAAAGATATCTTGCCAAAACAAGGTAAGGGCTGTAGGTAGCAACTTTCTAGAAGAAAGGGTAGAACAATTAGAGAGAGAACTGAATCTTAGGAGCTGCATGCTCAAACAAGAAACACTGCACTACAAAGCAAGTTAAATCTGCAAGTTAAAATACAAGAGCAAGGAAAATTCCAGTTGAAAAATGATGGCTGAATTATTAACACAAGTCAGGGAAAAAGAAACTGGGGAAAAAAAAAAAAAGATGCAGAGATGTGTTTTCAATACATGAGGGAAATAAGCATTCCCTTTCATCTGGAGCAGGATGTGATAGGTGTAATGTGCAGATTTAGACAGGGGTTCAACAGACAAAATCCACAAAATAAATCTCAGGGAGGAGAAAATATTAAAATGGCATTTAAGAAACAATTAAGAAGGCACTTTTGTGACACTGCCAAAGGCATGAAAGGCACTTGGTCAAGAAGAACAACAGAACCCAACTTGATGAAGACCTTTGGCAGCTGCAATTTCAGCAACAAGCACAGAAGTGCAAACACAGGGAAGAAGAGTTAGAAAATGTGAATTTAGGATGATGATGAGATGATTCACAATTCAACCACGTCTGGATGTCTTACCAGTCACTTTAGAAGGCATTCACCCATACTAGGGAGCAGTGACCGTGACTGGCAGATGCTTCATCAGGTTCCTGCAGCAGCCAATTAATGGAAAGCAAGGGGTGGACCAGTGCTGAGGGCTGGCACAACTGACCTTATTGCATGAAAGCAGATGAAAAGACAGTTATGAAGAAACAAAGCATCAAAACAGCCCATTTGTTAAAAAAAAAAAAAAAAAAAAAAAAAGGAAAAAAAAAAAAAAAGGTGGGTTGAAAATAACAACTGACTGAAAGCCTGGACAGTGCTGGACAAAGAGAAGAGATTCAAAACCAAAAGGAGCTTAGTTTCACAAAGCAGAGGAGTCACTAGACCCTGCCTTCAGACACAAGAAAGGTATAGTAGAGAGGACTCACACACAGGATTCCTCTGTTGCCAGTTGCTCATCACCAACTTTTGTAACCCCTGAAGGTTACAAAGTCCTCCACCTACCTCATCCACTTATCCATCTCCCTACTTTTCTTCCATGATTCGTGGGTTAGACTAACTTCAACACCTTGTCCAACAGGTTTTCCCACTCTAATAATTACCACATGAAGCAAGCTGAGAGCAGTCTCTTCTCCAGTTGACTTTCTCACTGCTGAAAGCAAGCAGTGAGCAGATCATAAGCAAGCCAAGGGAACAGCAGCAGAAAACCTACTGACAAAACATAATTTGCAAACACAGAAACTAAACAAAGCTGGGGAGATTCTGCCTCCCCAGATAGGCATGAGGGATCAGTCCCCTTTCTCAAAATGTCCTGGCTCTCAAACTTGATGAGCCCTCTTCAAATTTTTAATATATTGTCTCTGGTACTTGCACCAGACAAGTTAGATGGGATCAACAGTCCCTCCAGTTCAGCAAGTTACTTTAAAAGCCTTATGACTCCTCTAAAAAACAGGCTTTAAAAGTAGCTGGTATTTTAAACTGAAATTTTTTAGTCTGTGTATTACTGTTGAGAGAACAAAAGATTTAGTACTTGACAACATGTCCAAATTAACTGACTGAAATAGCATCAAGGAACATACACAGGAAATAAAAATTAATTGGGGGGGGAAAAAAACCTTTTAACACAGTAAATACATAAAAAAATAGAAATGCTTGTCTGTAGTTTCAATTTTAAGACGGCTGATCATTTACACCTCAATTCTTTTGCCTCTTTTTTTTTTTTTCTCGTCACTTTCATTGCTTCTGAGCAGCCCATTACTGGGCATAGCAAGCTATGACTTTCCAAACTATTTGTTCTTTGTTTGGTTTAGCATTTTTTAATGATCCCTGTAGGCTAGAGTTTAGATGTGAATTGTTACATTATCTTTTTATCACATTTTAATTATTTTGAAGAATAGTAAACAAATCACAAAGAAACATACTGAAGTCCACAGAAAAATAACAGTATTTAGGGATGCAAAACGGCTTATCAAGAAAGTCTTTCTATCAATACAGATGACACTACCTAAAAACATTTGATTTTTGTCCCATGGTGAGTAAAAGATTTTGAGTTTCATGGCAGAGGGCAAGAATCTGTTATTTTCTGCAAAAAGCACTCGGGCCCTTTATTTTTTAATGTTTTGATCCAAAGAGGTTCTCTTCACACCTGCCATCAAAGGAGCTTTTACAACAGTGACAGAAAACTCTTTCAATTTCACTGTCCACTATGTGTGTTTAGAGACCTTTAAGAGCAGATGCACAACTTCATAGAAATGGAAACAACCACCACCAACTCACAACCATTTGCCTCTCAGTCACCAAATTCTGAGCCATAAAATCATGGATTCAATTCTAGTCTTAACTGCAAATACTGATGTTTACCCAGTGGCTGTCTTGAAAACTGTAACTTTTGCAGACAAGAAATATTCTGAATTCCACTGTCCTTTACTACTCCCTCCTTATCACCACCACGCATCAATGCTCCTGCCGACAGCAATAGCAAAACCACACACCGAGGTCTGAACTGGCCACGCAGCCACGACTCTCCTGTCCCCACGCAGCAGCACCGGGAACGAGCGGCACCACACCATGACTGCCTGTCAGCGGCTACCTTGGATCCACACGCTGAAATTCGGGAAGCAATGGCAACCTCCCTGCACGGTGTCACCCCGGGAACAATGAGAAGAATCAAGGCACCGAGGGGTGGAAGCTACTTCCCCAGCAGACATTCCTTGCTGCTAACCTGCGATGCCAAAATGCGCTGTTACACGGGGTCTGACCTAGGGAAGCTATTCTAACACTTTAATTTTATTTTTCTTTTTTTCCCCAAAATGGCTTATGTTAGATCAACCATCACGGCAGGGCTCAGTGCCGAAGCCTGTGACCGGCTGTTTCCAAAGCGAGACCCGAGGCATAAGGGTCATGCAGAAGCACCGCCGACCTCTCCAGCACGGACGAGGCCACCTCGCCTCTGTCCCGGGCAGCCCGAGGCGCCGCGGGCACCGGGACACCCGCCCCGCCCCGGCACCGCGCCGCCTCGGGGCCCCGTTCTCCCGCAAAGGCCTCCTGTTCCCCGAGGGCCGCGGGGCAGCGGAGCCCCCGGGCCGGGCACTGACCGGGCCCCGGTACCGGCGAGGCAGCGGAGCCCCCGGGCCGGGCACTGACCTGGCACCGGTGGGGCAGCGGAGCCCCCGGGCTGGGCACTGACCGGGCCCCGGTACCGGCGGAGCAGCGGAGCCCCCGGGCCGGGCACTGACCTGGCACCGGTGGGGCAGCGGAACCCCCGGGCCGGGCACTGACCGGCCCCGGCACCGGCGGAGCAGCGGAGCCCCCGGGCCAGCTGGCAGCGGAGCCCCCGGGCCGGGCACTGACCGGCCCCGGCACCGGCGGAGCAGCGGAGCCCCCGGGCTGAGCACTGACCGGGCCCCGGTACCGGCGGGGTAGCGGAGCCCCCGGGCCGGGCACTGACCGGGCCCCGGTACCGGCGGGGTAGCGGAGCCCCCGGGCCGGGCACTGACCTGGCACCGGTGGGGCAGCGGAGCCCCCGGGCCGGGCACTGACCCGGCTCCTGCACTGGCGGGGCAGCGGAGGCGGGCGGTGCTGCGGTAAAAAAGGGCCCGACCGGGAACCGCTGCCGCGGCCTCCGGGCCGGGCTGCAGCAGCCTGCCCGCGCCCGGCAAAGGGGTTTTAAAGCCTTTCGAGCCCCGGGAGCTGAAGGCTGACTTGGGGCCGGCAGGAGAGGTCTTCATACCGCATCCATAGAGAGATGGCCCCAAGCACC
The DNA here is from genome assembly GCF_903797595.1 of Erithacus rubecula. Taxonomy (NCBI): domain Eukaryota; kingdom Metazoa; phylum Chordata; class Aves; order Passeriformes; family Muscicapidae; genus Erithacus; species Erithacus rubecula. The sequence continues at coordinate 51,057,395 of NC_136685.1, forward strand.
GAGAGCTCTGCCTGAATTTGAGCAATTTTGAAGCAGACGATACTTGTCTTGTTGCTAAATACTACGTAAGCAGGTCGTCATTATTGTTTTCTGCAGCGATCGCATCCATGTCTAAAAACCGAGCCGAGTGTTTCTGTCCAGGTCAGGGTAATTACAGACCCTGTGCAAGGTCTCTCAGGTGGCCCCGGTTTGGACACGAGCCGCGGCCGGGATGGCCCAGCCTGGAGCGCAGGGACCCCCCTTGCTGTGCTGGTGTTGTGCAGCAGGCAGGAGAGATGTTAGCTCCCTGTCCCCATCGCCACAAGGCGACACTTGGGCTCCCCCATTTTCATATCCATCTATTTTACCTGCCAGCCTAAGTGGGAGCTCTGTCCAGCTGTGCCTCCCCGGCTCCAGGTGCCGCTCACCTGTACCCAGCTCTGGCAGCTGAGACTACCCTGGCATCAAACTGCAATTGTGTAAACTTGAGGCTGGCATTAAATGGCACTGGCACACACAGCCCTACCCCCGGTTTTGCCAGCAGCCAGATCAAGGGAAATAAGTGGTTTCAATGGAGATCACTAAGTACTTTGCACATTCAAAACAATATGCAAATGTGAGCTAGTCTTTCTCTGTCCTTGTTGAGACATACATAAAATGACTCAGTTTTAAGTATTTGTAGCATGGCTGAAACATTTATCTGGAAATATATCAGCTTCACCTTTATTAAAACTGTTTTTCAACCCAAATGTCAATACAAATGTTCCAAAGTTGGCGTCGTTCATTAAAAAAATGTTCTATTATGTAGGGGATTTCAACTAATCATTTATGTGGAAAAACAAAAGCTTTTCACGCTGAATGGATACTTTCAATTTTGCATTGTTCAGAGAATCGGGAATATGAAATAGTCTAGTCCCAGGCAGTGCTATTTTATACAATAGAAGGATCTATTTCTTTCTTACAGCACTCTGCAAGGCAGAGTACCTCTTATTTTTCCAGTTGGGTTCACAGAGAATTTTTTCCAGTAATATTCAGCCCTGCAGTTGTGTCTGGAAAACCTCAGTAAAGATGTGTGTGAGCGAAGCAGTTCTCTCCAGGTCCTGCTCCGAGGGCTTGTCCTCCTTCGGAGCGGGGCGATGCCCAGGCGCGTCCCGGCGCGCTCGGAAGCAGAGGAGAGAGAGGACGGCGGCTGGAAGCTGGTGGTTTTCCAGGTGACATATTGCCACCTAGCAGCGCTGGGTGGAAGCAGCACAAACCGACCCGCACATCCATAAAGCGGTTTGCTTCATTTCTGGTTTTATTGCCTTGTGTCGTATAGGACATGAGAAAAAGGTTAGGATGCACTCAGAGTGAAGAATGAGGGCAGTAGGAAAATGAACAGGTGAATGAGATCATCGAAAACAGACATTAAAGACCAGACAGGCTGTAACTTTCATCAGGATGGTGACCAGTCCCCTGGATGTTTGACTGTACAATAAGAGAGAAAAAGAAAGAGAAAAAAAATGTACGATCCTGCAAAGTTGCTTACTCTTATTCTTGCAATTAATTCCACTGATTTCAATAGCATTTTTCTCCTTGCATTGCTGAAACAGTACTGACCTGGGAGAGTCAGGTCACCACCTGAATTATACAGAATGTGCCCATTCTCCATCACCAACCCAGAAGCTGGCGACAATGTGCTGGCTAAAAGAGCAATGCTTCACTCTTGGTTTCAAGGCTGCCAGACTGAAATATTGAATTCCAATTGATACAGAGCTCCCGGGTGCTATTTTTATGAACTCCTTTCACAGAAATGGAACAAATAGATGACAGATCTGGGCTTAGATCTCAGGAATTATTGGATACTAACCAACACATAACCCCACAGTCAGTTCATAAAGGGTCCCTTGACTGTAATTTTTAGGAGGCAAATATCATCAGCTCAGTGTGGAAGTGTGGCAGGCTAAAGGATGGTATAACATATACTCCAAAGACTAGAACAACAGAAAAATGTGGACACGTGCATTCTATTCCTAAATTTCTGAAGTATTTCTAAAATTTGGATTTCTGGATCCAAAACCATGATAGTCAGTTTCTCCTTTCAGCCTCACCCTAGAGGCTCCGAAATCCCATTGGTGCCTGATGGCTGTGGTTCATGGGAAGAGACAATTTATATCAGGTTAGCTAACAGGACTACCACTCCAGCTGTCTCTCTTGTCCTCACAGCAGATATCTGAAATACCCCAGAGCTGCTGCAGCTTTCTAAATGTAGCCCCACATGCCAAGTTACATTTAGTTTGATTTTGTTAGGCAGGGGCTGGCTGGAGACAGGGCAATGACCATGAGTACCTCAGAACTGCAGCCTTATCAGTACTTGTATGTCAGCCTGTCCTCCACTTTATGCACCAAAGCTGCCAGTGTGTTATTTCTCACACAATATTCGGTGTGTGGATGTGTCTGGGTGTGTCTGCAGAAGGCTCAGCTCTTCACAGGTAGCTCTGTATGCATCACAATGTGTTGATTTTGTATTCTCTCTCCATATTGTTTAAGGATCTCCTCCTGCAGAGCTGATTCTGAGCTCCAGCAAGGCATGGCTGGAAGACGTGCTAAAGAAATATCTGCCTCTGTAGCACAACATGGGAATTGTTACCCATGCCATCTTCTGCCAAAGCAGACAAGCTCATTTCTCTGGGGAAGGTGCTCTGATCAGGAGGCTGTGGTGTATTCTTGTATTCTTGAGAAGCTGAGGGAAAGGAGCCCTAAAAAAAGAGAAAAAGCTAAAAGCTGTTTCTCTTGATATAGTATAATGAAATATTCATCAGACCAGAGAGCAGGAGAGAAGTTCAGCACGGCCACAACCACAGATTGGTGCTTGCCACACACTCTCAGTGACCCAGCAAATACTGGTATTTAAACATTGTTAGCTACTTAAGTTAGTGTATGACTCTATGGACTCAAAGGCCTTTTCCAACCTAAACCATTCCATGTCTCCATGCCATATAACTTGAACAAGTAGGGTACAATATGTTCTTACTCTGCAAAGTCCTCTCTCTGCTTACAGCTCACCATAGGATGAGTAGCCTCAGTCCAGCCAAAAGGGCCATCAGGTCCCTGCCACATGCTCTCATCTTTCACTTCACCAACACTTCCATTTGATTAGACACAAATTTTCTGGTAGAAAACATATACAGTACAAAAACATGTTTCTGTGTGGTGTACCGTCCTACACAGGATAAAATCTGATTTCACAAGAAAAACTACCAGCCCACTTCCACTGGGAGGTGGTGGTCCCACGCTTCTTCCTTCTCCTTCCTGGGAGAACCAAGAGTGAGCCAGCTGAGCTCACTGAACTGTCAGGAAACTGTTTTAGCACAGCAACTAGCAACTTTTGATTCCAAGGCTGAGGAACTGAACCAGCTTGGCTTGCTGTTGGTGCAGCCTGAGGGGACACAAAGCAGGGGAAGGAAACAAGATGGAGGAAACTAGAGGAGGAAGACCATCCTGTTTTAGCATCATTGAGTTATCAAATGAGCTCAGTTGTATTTTTAATTCTGACTCTCCCAATGGCACTCAGGGCTTTGCCAGTCTGGGGAGAGGAAGTGGGTTAGAAATACATGGCCCAGGGCAAAGATGAGAGGTGCATGAGTGGGTTTCCCTCTTTTGAAGGGGCAGCCACCCACTGGGACAAGCTAATTGTACTGGAAAACTCCACCCTAAATCTCTTCAAAGATCTGGCTTGCTTTCCTTCATTTCCTTAGATCTTTCTTGCTACTCTGTTTTGTAAAACTTTCGGGGGAAATAAGTCATCTTTTTCTCCAAGAGCATTTGAATCACACTGAAGTAGGCCAGGTGATAATTGAATACCACATTGTAGTGCTGCTTAAATGTCAGATGTTAATTAAAGCCTTTCCTGAAAATGGGACATTAATTAGGGCAAATGCAGTCATTTTATATGGATACTGACTACACCAGAGAGTAAGAACATGATTTCAACATTGGTATTGAAACTGTTAATTTTTATTTGTCTGAGGTGTGTTTGTTATTGAAAGAAAAACAACTGAAAAAAAATATAACTCCTTGAACTTATTGTTCTTTCTTTTAAAGTCAGTTTTAAATAAGTATTTTGGCACAAGAATATTCACGCACACACAGATTGCAATAGGAACATTTCAGTATTAGGTCCAGATGTCTCTAGCAGTTGTATAACCTTGGTAGGAATGCTTAAATGCTGTAGATATTAAATACAGCTCTGACCTGCAAAAACAGCTTGTTGTGGCACTTCATTTGTGTCTTTCTGTTCTTAAGAAAATGGCACCATCTGCATGTACACCAAAATGCTTGCTGAGTCAGGGCCAAAAAGTAAGGCAACTTTGAAACTTTTCTGAACAACTGTGAATTATTGGGGAGAATCATGATATTGATAAGAGATATAAGTGTTCAAGATTTAAGATATAACTATCTTGCTTTTTGTCTCTTTGGCCTGGGTTCAGCAAAGCAATTAAGCCCCTAAATAGCAGCATTGATTTCAGTGTCACATAAGCAGTTGGTTGAATCAGGCCCACTCTGCCTGCCAAGCCACATTCCTTCTTGCCTCCCAATGCATTAGAGCATTTGGAAGAGCAGTTCCAGTTATTATCAGTAACTGTAACATGAAATCATAGTCTACATTGGCACTTCTATAGCTAGATACCTCTTCAGGAGGTCTACTGTGAGAAACTGCAGAGATCTGGCTGAAGATGTCATTCCTTAGCATTGCTGCATTCCACCAATCACATGGCTGAGCTCACTGCTGCAGACACCATCCATCTTCATCCTCACAGCAGCTGCATCTCTGCAGCCGTAGCAGAGACAAACTCTAGATGCAAGACAGACCTCTTCAAGTCTCTGGCCTTTGGAAAGAATCCCCTGTACCTGCCATGCCAGGGAAGCAGCTGTTGTGCATGCAGACCGTGAGGTGGTGGTGGCAGAAGTCCTGCAGCCATTTTGGGCAGTGGGGTGTGGATGGGTGACACACTGCCAGATTCCCAGCTCCAGTTCCTATGGTTGCTGGTCACAGAAACACTAATTTGATGCTTGTTGGTTTTTTTTTAATACCTTGTTCTAATGCCCCTTTTCACAGGAAGAGATAGTGATGCTAGGTAAAAAGGAAAATGCTATAATGTCATGTGAGAATTTTTGCTAAATGGGAAGAACTGAGAATGAGAATGAATGAGAATATATGAATGAGAATATTTTTGGGTACCTCTTTAAGATAGCATTATCCCTCGTTCTCATCTGCCATTTTGTTTCTGTTTCGTCTCTCCTGGTCATCACTATTTTGAATCCTGATATTTTTTCTAGTTCACACTTTATAGAGAAAGAAGAAATCGTGAGAATTAAGTGGTGGCAGGAGGTTCAGCATTCCTCTTTAAAAGCAGAGATGGTTTTATTTTCCCCAAGTACATGTTACATAAGTGTATCACTTCCACAGCTGAAATATTTCAGAAGATGGATAATGAGGTTGTCAGCTGGGCTGGGGGAGAGCTGCCTGCTGAATCCTGTGACTCCGGGTTCACCAGGGCTACTGGACTTCATATGGGAAAGTTGACCAGCTTAGAGCTCATCTTGTAGTAGCCAGCATTAAATAGAAGCACAAAGCATGTGAAAATACTGTAATGGTAAAAGAAGTTATCAAAAAAAGAAACTTCTGACTGTCACCTGAGATTTCATGGTATTAAATCTGGATATTTTAATAATGTTAAAGAACAGTTGATAGCTGTGATCATGACTCTGAAGTAGTTAATTAGTCTAAGTTAATTTGTACCCACATGTCAATATTTTTTTAACAATTGTAAAAAGCTGGGTTTTTATATATTGCTTTTTTTGCACAGAAAAAAAATTGAATGTCTACTATTCTTTAAGCATTAACCAGGCTGTTCACTTATCCTCATCTCAGACATAATCCTGTACAGATCTAAAGTTCTAACCCGTTGCTCTTATTCTTTTTGCTCTTTTTTACTGTTTTTGCTCTTTCTAGTTTCAAAATTTACTGCTTTTGTGGTTCACTTCAAAGCTAAAAGCAAATGCAGAGAGATTTGGAAGCAAAATAAATCTCTAGAGATATTTGTTGTGTACTGATGTTTCCCATCCTGGCCCATTTACTCCTGTCAACTCAAGGTAATGGGACAAACAGCATACAAACCCATCAGTTAAGTGTATGGGATTTTTAAACATAAATAAATACAGCCTGAAGTAGCACCTAACATAAATAACACTATAATATTTATATCTTTGAGTCACCCTATCAATCACACTATGTTTTCTTCAGCAGTGCAGTGAAATCTTATTTTATTCAACTTGATCAAGATCAGTGTATTTTGCCATCCAGCTTGAAAAAACAGGGATGCAAAATCCCTGGACTATTCAAGGTAACCAGGGGACGGCAGTCTGGAGTCAGAATAAGTGTGAATTTACACTGTGTTCCTGAGGCAGGCCTGCTTGTGCTTGCATTGGCTGTGCATAATGTGGTTGTACAGTCAGGCAGCTTTATTTCAGGACTGCTGCAGAGCACATCTGAAAATATGGCCAGCCTATCATGACATGCTTCATCGATTTTATCATCTCTCTTACCACCTTTCAGATACAGGATTTGAAATATTAGCAAAAAACCTTAATCATCACAAAATTCCTTTTTGCTTTCTGGTGCTTCAACAACATGTACTTCAGAGCAATACATAAGAAACAAAGGATATGAGCTTTTTACTGCTGAATCAATGAATTAATCAAAATTACTAATTTACTTAATGCAGACAAATTATTTTTGTATTCCTATAAAACTGGTGATGAGGTACTATGTCATCATTTCCAGGAGTGCTTAGGATTTCTGTTGGTCTTCTCTTTACACTTATTAACATCAATCAGCTCGAAGGGCAGCTGGCAAGTTGTGTGTGTGTGTGTATGTGTATGTGTATTAAAGGGGAATCTCCTGTCTTTCCCTTTACCTCCCTCTCCCCTTTGCAGAATGAGGGATGGATGACTGGACAGACATTCTCTGCAGTGCATTTTCTAACACTAGGTATTTGTATTATTGTTCATTGAATGTGATCAGACATTTGTGGCCATGTGTTATGCTGTGCCATATTCCATTTGCTGTTTCTCATCCAAGCAGAAAGAGATGTATAGGAAGCATAATCTCATATTAAAAACAAACAAACAAACAAAAAACTCAAAACAAAAAAGACACTGCAAACAAAAATAGCAGAAATTAATCTTCCTATAGACTCAGCACAAAGGTGCTGTATGGTGTAGTAGCCTCACCTCAAGCCCTAGGTGGTTAAAATCCTGTCTGGGGCCCTGGCACCTAACCTGTCTGCAACTGTCTGGGAGTCTCAGAACAGCTGCTTGTGTTTCAAGCATCATTGAGGAAGGATTAGGCAGCTAGAGAAAAAGTGAACCAGGAAATTTGTCTGGATATAGAGCATGTGACATGTCTGTCACCTGCCAAGTCACAGCAAGGTCAGAGCCCCCCTTAAGCAGCGTTAGCTCTCTCATGTGTTTATGCCACCCCACAGTACTTTGATGTCTTCCTGCATTGCTCTCTGGCACATCTCAGCTGTTTGTCAAACAGTTAGAACAAATCCTTTGCCGAGTAGAAGAGAGACTGAAATACCACCTGAAATGCATGTGGTACAGGTCTTTGAGGGGAAAGGGGGAAAAAGATTCCATCAAAAATGCAGTGGTGGCTGGCTGATCCCATCTCTTGGTGGGCTCCAGTGCAGCTGACCCTGCAGAAGCACCCAGCTCCAGCTACTGCTCTGACTCAGAACCAGGACTGACTGCTGGCTGAGCCACTGCTTCTCCCAAAGGTTTTTCAGAAGAAATAAAGGCTTTTTTCCAGGCTGTAACTAGAAATCAGTCCTATTGTAACTTATAAAGCCTTTGTCAATACAAGATAACATGAATAAGCTCCTCCACACTAGAAAATAGAATAGCCTGAGAACATTTATTTTAGGAGACCTTTTTTCAGGACTCTTGTCAAACATGAAAAATAAGAAGTATAAAACACTAGAAGTGATTCACCTTTTTTTTTTTCTTTTTTTCTGTATTAGTTGCCATATGGCCTCATTCCTCTTCCTATTGTGCCCTTCCAACACATAACAACCTGGGACTTTTCAGGTCCCTGATATACTACTGTGCCTCATAGTGCTTTTGGAGTGGAATCAATACTAGTTCACCCAGCACAAAAATTCCATTATTTTACTAATCATAATGTATATTTAGGGCTGTATAGAGGGAAAGGATAATGGACTACAGCAAGACCAACATTCATTACCCCCTCCAAGCCCAGAAGACTCTGTACTGGGACTGACTGGACATTTATTTCCTGTGAGCAAGAAAAACAAGGAGATGTAATTGCCTATAGATTTATGCCTGCCTGGCTCATCTAACTCCTTTGCAACAGCACAACATTCCCCATTGGTCACCCCAAGGCAGAGGCAGCAAACTCCAACATACATGCTATGCTGGCTGGCTCCTTTTGCAGTGGGTGACCAATGCTGGAAAGAGGGATTTAGAGTTATTTTACTTAATTTTCCCTGGAAGAGGAATTAATTTGAGTCTACTCAGCTGACTTATCTGGAATTTTCAGGAATCTGAACACCTTTGAGACCTGGAGACCCTATCAGACTTGGCTGACATCAAACAAAGGGTTCAAAAACTGTAAGGTAAGTGACTGATGCGCAGACAGAATCATTTTCAGGAAAAAAATCATAGTAAAAATGGGATGTTCACACATACATTGTACTTCTTTATCTGAATTCTTCAGGACTGAAGAATTTGAATCACATTTTTAAGAGTGCTAAAGGAGTAAATTTAATTTTAAAAATTAAAAATGGATAATCTCACACAATTAATTGAGTTATGTTTGGAAATTTAAACTGACAAAATTTCTTGTGTATAAAACATTTCCTGTTTTCCCTGTTCTCCAGCATATCAAAGTCTTTTTGACATTTTATTTGCACTATCCTGTGCTCTGAGATCCCTTCCCAAGTGCACTCAGTCTGATACATCACAGCAGTTCACATCAGGAAAAGCGTCCACTTTTTCCTACACAGGCAGAATTTGTGGTAAATATAGCTGTCCTCTGACACTACCCTTACACACTTCAGGCCTGCACTGCATCAAAGGACTGCAAGCATCCCTGTCACCCTGGAAGCAGGATGAGCTCAGAGAAGAAAGGTTATTGCTGGAACAGGTTCCTCTGCCCAAGATATTCAGGACTCCTTGGCACACTTTCCAGGATATTATAGCTTATATGATATGGGTAATTTAAGGACTTTATCTGCCTTTTTTCGCTCCCCCAGAAACACAATGACAATGTTGTAGCCTACAACCCAAGGACAGTGTAGTTTTCATCCCCTTGTAGTAATAATATTTATTTCTTTCATGGGGGCTGCTCCTCTCTCCTTTCCTTATTAAGTCAAAGCAGGAAGGAACAAGAAGCAAGGCATTAATAACAATGGCAAGTTTATACAGTGAAAGCAGAAGGGAAGTGTCCAGAGAGAAACAAAAAAGAAGATGAGGGAAAGAGGACAGATAAGGTGTTGTGCAGAGATTGCTTCCTTGGTCTCACCAAGACTGGAGAGAAACCTATTTGCAAAGATGGTATTGTCTGGTCAACACCTATGGCACAAAACAAAAGAATCCCTTGCTTTGGCCATGCTTTTTGTGGTCTCAGCTGCAGGACTTGTGCTGATAGGTAGACACTGTCTGTGTCATATATCAATGCTCAAGTGTCATCCTGTCTGTGACAGCTGTATGACAGAGGTCATAATCCATTTACTGAGGCTTGGGTGAGAAAACCAAGATACATTTCTCTAGCATGTAATGCTTCAGAGAGAGAGAGAGAAAAAAATAAAATATGTGTGTTCCAACAAATTATATTGGCCCAGTTTGACCTCACCATGCTCTTTGAATTATTGGTGTCTTTTGATAAGCTTGAGGTACCTCCTCTATGTAGCCTTGCCTCAGAATAAAACAGGAATAGCAGCTTTAGCAGCAGGACCACCTTAGCCTGAGACTCTCTTGAGTTAAGGGTGGGAGCAGACATAGAATTACTGTTCAGGTACATCCTTTAGCCTCACATTCGGTGTCACATGGATTTTCTACAGGAAAATGCAATGAGGGGCTGTTCTTAGTCCCAGGAACTTGAAAGTCATAGAAACAGTGTGATTCACAGGAACAGGTACCGTGTGATTTAATCTACATTTGCCCAGAACAGAGGCGAAATTGCCCTTTCTTTCCCAGCAATGGAGCCATGGAGCTCACTGGGTGTGAGCTTCCAGGATGATTCCACACAGCTCATGAGAGCCCCAAACAGAGGCTGCAAGCTCTGGTACTTCTGCTGTTATCTGAGACTATCATGACTGGGATCTGTGACAATCATGGGGCTTGCTTTCAAAGAAATAATGGAGGAGCTGTGAGTCATCTGGGCATTTCTTTCAGATTAAACAATATTATTAATCATTGTTAGTGGTTATATGCACTCCCAAAGTAACTGGGTCATACTTCAGCAAAACAAAGCAGAAATATAGTATTTCTACAATAATAAACCAGTTCAAATTCCCTGTAGGGTTGGATAAATGAGCAAACCCAATTTTTGCAGTAGGATGGAGGGACAGAGGACAACATAGCTGGCACTGTGATGATGTTTGTTACACAGCTTCAGGGAAGACAATGCATTGATCAATATGCATTTTGGTTTGGCCTGGTATTCCCAGGGCAGAGTTTACTTCAAGAAGTAAATATCATGAAATCTTGACCTTAAGTTTGCCTCAGGGTGGAGACTTCTGGAGTTGCAGGTTCTTGATAGGAAGAGACCTCAGCTCCTCATTTACTGCTGCCTTCACCTCTCTGAGGGGGGTGGCCACCTTTTCCTTTCTGCAGCAGAGATGCCAGAGCAGTGGCACTGCCAGGCAGGTCCCTAGGGACAGGTGGTACTGAGCAGGCAAGGCAGGCAGCCCATGCCAGCAGCAGCTGCCTGCACTAGAGGAGTCACACAGAAGCCAGGCTGAGGCTTGTGCATCATCTATGCCTTGGCTCAGTTCTGTCAGCCTCATGCCTGCACCAGGCTTCCTTCATGCCAGCAGAGAAAAAGTCATAATGTGAGCTGATATCTACCTCATTAATAGGAAAAATCCTTGGTGTTTTTAGGTGAGAAAATAGACACCAGTTTTTTAGGCACATGGGGAATTAACTGTGGGAATAAATGCCAAGAGAACCAGAAGGGTTTTTATCTCTTCATGTACATTTGGTTCAAACATCTTCCAATCAAGTTCTCAGCCAGAACAGACCCACCAGCTGTATCTCTGTAATCCAATAATTCAGTATCACCCTGCTGCTGACCTGGCTCCTCTCACACCATCAGACAGGCAGCAGAAGCAACATCATCATAATTATGAAAAGGCATGGACACAGTCCTTAGAGAGAAGCAGATATGTCTCCATGTTACTGGAGGTGTGATATTCCAGGACATATTCCATGAAATATGTTTTTGGCTGTTTCACAGGAGACTATTTCCCAGTCCAGTTGTGGGAAGGAATCAGCTGCCTGCTGGCCATGAACTGCTTCTCCAAAGTAATATATAGACAAGGTGACCAACTTTGATCAATAGCACAGGGAAACTGGTGCTGTATAACCCTGACGAAGTTGACTTTTATGAGGGATTTGCAAAATGACCATGGTTTGAGCAGCTGCTTCCATGACCATGAACTGCACTACCTCAGCCCAGCCTTGGCTTTTCCCTTAGCAGTACACCTGTTCATTATGCCTAAGTGATTTGACCAGAGAAGGTGACAAAAAATGCCTATTTTCTAAAATTTTTGTGTATATATCTGTCATTTTTAGCTGAGATTTTCCAGGCTACAATGTTGGGCCCAGTTCCTCTGTGTCCTCAGCTGTATTCAGTTAATGACCTGAGACTTCCACCAACACAGCAGCCACAAAACACTGTATATCTGTGGTGCTACAAAACAGCAGACCAATGGATCTGACCAACGTGGTAGTCAAATACATGGGAGCCTGTGTAGGGGCAAATAAAATAGTGTAAGAAAACTTGATTATGGACAGGGGGTTTGGAGAGAATTAAGGAAAAAATATCCAGCAGTGGTGAAAACAGATGATGTTTTGAAATTGCTCATGATGAAATTGAGTTATTACTCTGCAGATCTGTGCCAGGGAAACCTCTACTCTCTTCCATACAGTTACCAGGGAAATTAAATAGAGGTTGTTGCTATTTTAAGAATGGAAAATAAAAGTGTTGGTTTACTGCAGCATGCATTTGTAGGGACTCTCCAGACCAGGCTTTTGAAACAGACTGAAAAGTGGATTTTGGGGTGTTTTTTTTTTTTTTTTTGTTAGTTTGGTTGGTTTGTTTTGGTTTTGGGTTTTGTTTGTTAGAGTTTTGTTTGTTTTTTATTTTTTATTTTTCATGTTGAAAGTAGATTTAAGCTCTGATTTTCCAAGGAGGAAAAATCTGCAGCGAGAAGTGAAAGAAAAATGTGCAGGTGTTATTCAGCTCTGCCTTAGTTAAAGGTACTGCAAAGACTTTAATGGCAGGGGTACGTTTCTGCTGTTAAATTACTTGATGCCCATTTGTAGCACCTCGTAGTTACCCTGATAGGTACACACTGATACAATGAAGTATCCAGGAGAGCCCTAGAGTGGCTCACAAGGCTCAAAGATGTGCTGGGGTTGAAGAATCAGAAGTTCAAACAGGAATTTCTATGACGAGAACCAAGAGCATTCCCCTCCCTTCTTTACAGGAAGTCTGTTGGGGTTTTTTTGGTTTTTTTTTCATTACAAACTGAGAAAAAAGCTCAAATCTTGCTCAGAAGCAAGACATTGGGGAAGGAATCTGGCATTAAATGAGGATAAATGTGGAGAAGCAGGGGTGTTTGCTATACAGATTTATTGCTCCAAGTCCCTACAGGAAAAGGAGTGGTGAGCAAAACCTTTCCCTTAAATTATATATTGATAACTTCATAAAATGAATGACATAGTATTATATCCTGAAATTCACTTGCAGTTTGTCTGAAACTTGTTCTCTGCACATTGAAAGCATCATCCTCTGCCATTACTGCTCCAAGTCACAGGAATGAATGATCTCCTGTGAGGAACCATATCTTCATTGCTTTGACAGCTTATCAAATGCCAGAAGTCCTTGGTGGGTTCTGTTTAAATGAATGTCAGGGACAAGGACAAGAGGAGCAGGTTGCTCATCAGGCACTGCTGAGGAGTGGCTTGTGTCTGCAGGGACATGCTATTTGGCTGAGTCCAGAGATCTCTGGGGTAGCATGGAGTTAGATGGTGTCCCTGGCAGAGCACAAGTCCCCTGGAACAGAGCAGCATCTCAGCAGAGCCAGACACTGCCCACCAGGCCATGCACTGCAGGACAGCTGCATAGCCAGGCACCACTGCTCCTGGAGTGCAGCACTGAGCTCGTGTCCAAAGTGACACAAGTCATCTTCACACTCTGCCTCAGACCTCTGCTGTCCTTCTCTCTCTCCCTGCCTGTAGCTGCAAATGTAACACAAGGGTTTGGGCCTGTCAGCTTTGCAAAATACTTATCATGAACATCTCAAACTGTGATTCTTGCTAGAAATGCCACAAGGGGGAAGAATTGGGTTATTTACAGGGCAGCATTTACTTAAATCGTATGGTTTGAATTAAGACTGAGACTGTTCTTCAGACACTTTGTTGGGAGAGGTGGGGAAGAGGAGAAGGGATAGCGTGAAACTAATTCCTAAAATCCAAGGAAAACTGACTCAAAAAACTAGTCTGTGTCTAGATGGGGCATACTGAAGTTTTGCATTATACTGGTTAAAGAAAAAATCTGGCTCATACCAAATCAATCCCTTTCAAAAGGGCTCTTAAGCAAGCTATTTTTCATTAAGCTTTCCATTAATCTGTTCAGCAATAGGTCTAACAGACTGCCCAGCTCTACACCTGACAGTACTTCTTCTGGCTTTAATAATAAACCACTCAAACCAGCCAGAGCAAGGTTGTGCCATGGCAGCATACCTAATTAAAGTGCCTGCAGGTTCACTGGGTTTAATTCTTGTTTAAAAAGTTTTTTCTCATCTATGGGATAAGAAAAAACTATAATGGTATCTAAGCATCTTGGTGGAAAATGGAAATCCCAGTCATGCATTTCAGGTTCATTTCAAGGCAGCAGCATTTGCTTTGCCAGCAGAGCTGTGCCTTGTGCTAACACTGTGCTCCAGAGCACATCCATATCACAATGTGCTGCTGGGTTTTCACAGAAAAGAAGCAGAGGCCAAAACAACCTGCTTTAGATTAGCACATTGACTTTACAACCACAAAGCCATGAGTGCAGTAATGTTGCTGTTGTGCTTGTGAGTTGACAGAATGAAGACATGCTTCTGGGACAGTGTCATTTGGATGGTTTTGGATATCTGAGCAGTTCAGGAGACAGTATAATGAAATACAGAGTGCAAATTGCTTTAAAATAACATTGGATGTTCCAATTTCTTTGCCTGAATGGTTTGAAAAAGAGAGAAGTACTGCACCAGCATTCCTAGGAAATGGAAACTGTTGCAGCCTTTTTAGGAAGACAAACAACCTTTTCTCTCCTCAGGAAGTAACGAAAGCTGGCTTCATACTGCAAAACATAACAAGGGGTGTTTGTCATAAGTTAAAAATCAATTAAGTCCAGCTGTTCCTCTCGTCCTGGAAGCTTCATTTTCAATGAAGAAATATTTTTTTCTTACAGGAACATCCCAGAAAAGAGACTTCACCTTCAGTGACAGTTAGGGAAGTCAAATTGGATGAGGCAAAACTTTCCAAGTTAGTAGACAGGCTTGCTGATGATCCCTTAAAATAAATTGCTAAATCAGAATTTAGACTAATTTTTGCAATTAGAAAATTAGCAAATGAGACTTTCCTCTTCTTCTGAACAAAAGTTCAGCCTCTATTTCAGAAGCTGTCTTCTGGTTTGCCAAGGAGCACTTTCTCTCATCACTGCATCATGATGAAATATGAAGGAGACAAACCAACCTCTGGCACGAACCATACTAGCCTTAAGGTACCTTTAAATAAAACATTTACTTATCTCACCAAGAAAGTATCTCACTAACCAGAACAGATGGAACATTACAGGATTTGGCTTCTCCATCTTCCCATCTGGATCTGCTTCCTCTTTATCTCTCAGGAAAGTCTTCTAGTTGTCTTTCCTCCATGTAGGCATTAAAGGTGCTTTGAGCCCCCTTTGAACAGGAAGAGTTGCCTTATTGGTAGAAGGTATGTTAGGGCTCTGGATCTCCAGTTCTACTGTTTATTCCATGTGAACATTGCAATAAACCTGTGTGATTCTGAAGACTGGAAATTAAATACAAACTGTGCACCCAAGCAATCAATCTGACAGAATTCTATTTACTGTTGGGAAAATGTCCTGCATAGAGCCTGTTTGGGTGGAAACGAAATGTTTCCATAGTTTCTGGAGTTCCTCATTTCTATTAATGTCAATGTATCCCAAGGAACAACAAGAAAAAAAAAACCAACTAAACCAAACCAAACCAAACCAAACCAACAAATAAACAGAAAGATTAGTGGGATTTTTAAGATGGAATTGGAGCCAGCCAGCCATCAGAAACAATCATGTCACTTCTGAGAGCAAGCACAAAGCACAGCAAGAAGCAGTGTGAAGGGGAATGGCTTCTGTGCCCAGCTCTAATAATGCCAGCACATGGGTGAGTTTAGCAAAGGAACACAGTAGTAGAAACTCACCTATACTGCAGCAAATAAAAGTCAAATTCATAGAGCAGTTTGGTTGCTAGCAGTTATTCACACATTGTGAATAAATAATGGTGTCAACAGAAAAAAAGACAAGGGAAGTCACAGTTTAATGTCATTTTCACATTCTTCTTTTAAGAAAAGTAAACCCAGAATAATTTCTTAAGGACTACTCCTGAAATTTCCTGAAATATTTTTGAGATTTCATTCTATCTAGTATTTATTCAAAGAATCCACATCTGCAGATTTGAACCATGGCTTCCCAGCAATGCAAGTCTCATAAGAAATTTAAATGCAATGTTTCACAAGTTTTATCATCTTATGGTAGTGCAAGCAAAGGATTACACGTTTTTAGCTACAGTGCTGAATTTAGGTACTACATTATCTGTATTAAAGGGTAAGTGTAAGTTAAGTGCATTGATTTGCATGGTAAAGCTATTAAAAGTGGAAGAGGGTTTTTTCCCCCTCCGTTTCCTTAGGCAGCACCTTTCTTGTAGAGCTAATCCTTGTCACAAGCTGCAGTAATAAGCAGAACTTGCCCACTAATACATTTTTCTGATGTAATGGATTTGTATTTAATGATCCTGCTTTGGAATATGTTACTATAACTGAGTTCAATTTAGAAAACTAATTAGGATGACTATTTTTAAACTGCATCCAGTGCTCTCTTAACAAAGCACAACAATTTTGCAATCAACATATGCACAAAATGTTCCAGAAAATAATTAGATAAACTATTTTTTCTTAAAAAGATTCAAGTAGGACTTTAAAACATCCAATATGCATTACAGCCTGGATCTTGACAGCTTTCCTCCAGGAGTCATGAAAAAAAAGCAATGAAAAATCAATGGCCTTCTGTCAGTATCTCTAAGTCATGGTATACTTGAGAAAATCCCAAATCTGGAAGTATTTAAACAGAAGACATAAGAAGATTCAAATAATGATAGGACATCTAACCTGATGTCACATTCAATGTGGTATGTGTGGGTGGTGTCAAGACCATGTGGTGTCAAGTCATAAAAAATATTTAATGTAAGACAGCCCTGATTTCACCCACTGAAGTTTAGTTAATAACAGGAGCTTGCACATACAGAATCTTAGAATTATGGATTCATTTTGTCAGAAATGACCTTTAAATTTATCAAGTTCAGCTGTTAACCCAGCACAAAAACATGTCCCTAAGTGTCACACAGAATGATGGAATGCTTTGGGCTGGAAGACTGGGTTAAAGATAATTTAATTCCAATCCCCCTGCCATGGGCAGGGCTGCCACCCACTAGACGAAGTTGGTCCAAGTCACATCCAACCTGACACTGAACACTCCAAAGATGGGGCATCCACAACTTCTCTGGGAAACCTGTGCAGTGCCTCACCACCCTCAAAGTGAAGAATTTCTTCCCAGTATCTAATCTAACTCTACTCCCAGTTTGAAGCCATTCCCCCTTGTTCTATCACTGGAGGATAGTCCTTGTAGTCCTCTCCATGCCCCCTGTAGGAACTGAAAGGCTGCTACAAGGTCTCCCTGGAGCTTTCTCTTCTCCAGGTTGAATAACTCAAACTGCTCCAGTCCTCTGATTGTCTTTGTGACAATTTTCTGGGCTTGTTCCAACACGTCCACCTTCTTCTTATGCTGAGGGTCCCAAAACTGCAGGCAGTACTCCATGTGGAGTCTCACAAGAGTAGAGGGAGAGAATCACCTCCTTCAAGCTTCTGGGCACACTGCTTTTGATGAAACAACGTGAAAGAAATATAGAAGATCATGCTAAGATTGGTGACCATAATGATCTTGACCTCTTGGTAAACTGAAAATATTCACTGAAAATAGCTTCAACACAAACTTGCAAAGTTCCTCATTGAGGAAGAAAGACACAAGCTAGGCACTATGCTAGGGAACAAACAAACAAACAAACAAGCAAACAAACAAAATTATCTGAAGAATTCAATCATTACAAAAAAGTTGTCATGGCTTCATGGTGGCACTTCATGAGAATATGCATAAAGCTTGAATTATCTCTAATTTTGCATGTATGGTGCTACAGTAACAGTAGCTGGAAAATAAAGCTAACGTGATTAATGTGAGAAATCAGATATATACCTATAACTTGCCTTCGTGTATGTGCATATACTAACATAAACCCAACAATCCAGAACACACTGAATGGTGAGGCAGATTCTCCATATCTGAGGTCTTTAGTTTTTTCCAGAAGCCTGATGTAAATGCATTACTTTGCATCAGAAATGAATTATTGCTCTCAGTACAGGAGTAGTGGATGAGGTGTAATGGCCTGTTGTTTTACAGGAAGCTAGATTTGAAGATCTAATAATTCCTTTAAATCACCGAGGCAACAAATTAGCCCTGTAAGCAGGAGTATCAGCAACCATGATTCAAAAAGTGATTCCAAGCTAAATATTCAGTCAGCATAAATAGATGCACCAAAATTATTCTCTGGAAACACCATGATATGGGAAATTGTGGTCACACTTGTAGAGACTCCCAGTTCCTCTGTGCCCATTATTTTCTTGTGCGTGTATTTTTTTCCTGTGGCTGATGAAATAGCTTAGATAGGCAGTGTGTACTGAGTCAGGGACTGCCTGCTGCATGGCAGAAGGCTGCACAAGCTTTTTGCAAGGCTTAGTTTCTTATAGATTTTATTAGCACATAAATTTAAAAAAAAATTACATGTGAAAATCACAAATGTAATTTATCCAATCTAAACAGGTTTTCCATTTAAATAGCCTAGGAGCAGAGATGTGGAAGAAAGCAAAATATAAAAAACAAAGGAGATAAGCTATAAACTACATCATCTTCAGTGTGGTACTAAACAATGCTGTCAGGGTTCTTCCTGCCTATTACCTTAATGTCTTGCAACGGCAACAGTAATCCTTAAGAATATAAGTCTTTATTTTGTCTACTAGAGGGCTGACAGAGATGATGGAGCAAAAAAGGCCGAAATGTAAGCAGTAGGAAATCACAGATGCAGAAGGAGAACAGAACCTTTCTTATGTAGGTAACATGGATGCAACTGCAGCAGCTGGCATCCTCTAAAAGTCCAGGCCATTGTGCACTCTGATATCTGTTTGTGTCTTCAAATTTTGCCTCAGCACTGCTTTGCCTCTAGCACAGTTTGGCAGCATTAGATGGGTCTGGTTTGATGGGAGTACCTGGAATATGGTATCTCCATTTTAAAGAAGACTTTCACAGGGTGGGAAGTTAATGAAAGCCTGGGGCTGAAGCTGGATTTCACAGGCAGAGAGTAAAACCCAGCAGCCAGGAGGTGGAGCAAGTTCAGAGCTGGTTTCTGCCTGCTCCTGTTTTCCTGATTGCTGGCTGTAATAGAAATGCTAGTGAGGAAACTGATCCAGATATTCAAGTCAGAAAAGTGCAATTTGGACTGTGATGCAGCACAGGTACATAGTAAAACTGTCAAACTCCACTGAGCTATTCCCCGTTCACTGGATCCCACTTATTTTTAAATTTTATTTTGCAGAACACACAAGTTCACCATCAGTTTACAAACTTTTTATGTCAGAAAGCCTCTCTCCTTTGAGGTAAATTTTATGCAGTCAATGTTAATGTCAGCTGGTAGCTGTAATTATTATTATGTATATGGAGCTGTCAAGGAGTGAGGGGGAAATGAAGCAGGCAGCTCACTTCTGTCTTAGTTCTCAGGAAAGGTCAGCTGAGCCTTTCAAAAAAGGCTGTCAAAGCCAAAACATCTTTCAAAATCCATTCTGTAGAAACACTGCAAGAAAGCACATGCTTTAAAGCCAGCCAAGGTAGGGTTGAAGTTGCTGGTTTCTTTTTCTGATGTCAAAAATCGCCATTAGTGATTACTAGTGGTGCATGAGCCCAAGGCAGACAGAGAATGGACAGAGCCCACTCCAGTAATTAAATTCAACTGCATTTTGTTTGCTTTGGGGATTGAATATTTTAGTCTTCTGTTTGACCTAACTTACATCTGAGCAAATTTCTTCCTAAGATGAACATCCCCACATATCCCCATTTCACATCCTCCTTGAGCTGCCAGGACATGGAGCAGCTCTCACCCCGTGACCTGGATGAGAACAGAGGAAGATCAGGATGTGCAGCCTACAGCTCTAAGAGTGAGGGGTAGATTTTGTCCCAGCAAGCTTGGCAAAAGAATATGGCATGAATGACTGAGAACACTAATATTCTAGGCAGATTATGGCATTTAGGTATAGGGAGACTGACCAGAAATTTTATAATGCAAAAAAAGAGATCTCTTCACAGAGATTTGGCCCAAATCCCAAAAATGCTTTTGTCCCTAATTCCTGAGGATATCAATAGCAATCAGATGTTTAATTGTTCTGTCAATTACATAAAAGAAGCAGAAAAAAATTACTCCTATATTAATTGCTTATGTGGTTCTTTGAAAATCTCCCCCAAGGGGATAAGATTAAAGGAGGAAAGGCAAATTCCAGATGAATTGCATGAAAAATTTCCAGGTATCTAGAAGTACTCTCTCAAGAACATCCCAGCCCAGAAATGCTCTGTTTCAAGTATGCTGAGTTCCAGACTAATAATTCCATCTTCCTTTTTTTTTCTTCACCCAATTAAAACTACAAATCAGGAAAGTATCACATTTCCCTGAAGACATCTAAAAGAGACAAGAGATGCACTTACTAGTGCTGCTACATACTACTTCAAGAAAACATAAATGAGCAGGGCTTTATGATCTCTGTCCACATCAATATTTACTGGTTTTGCTCCTCCTTAGCCACATCCTCATTATTAAAGAAAAGGGCTCTGTCCCCAGCAGGATATTAGTGAAACCATGTAGGAAAAGTGAGTCTCTCCCTCCTGCTGCCAGTTTTCTGATCTGAGGGGAATGCTGAGCCAGACAGCATGATTGCAGAACCTTGTCCCTTTCAGCATAGCTACCATGTCTATTTTTAATTTATTGGTGTGCTCAGCTGTTCTTTTTCCCTTTAGTCCATACCATGCTGGGATCTCAGTTTCTGAGTCCTGCCTACAAAACTCAGACAGAAAACACTGAGACAGATGTGCTAATTAAAAAGTCTTGTCATGTGAATTTAAGGCAAGTGTTGCTATGGGACAAAGTCTTAAGGAACAATGTGATGTACTTGGAGATTGAAGAGTTTGTTTTCACTGCTGTTTCTGATTCTGCCATAGGAGTTTCTCAGGAGCAGAAGTGTGTGAAGAAAGACAAAAGACCACTGCCTGAACACATTTTGGATGAGGTTACCATATCTTGGAAATTTCATTACTTGTTTGCCCATTAAGCTCTTTACCTTTTGACACAGATTTTGTCTTTGCTAGAGTATATTGAAAGCTGGGAAGACTTGCCAGAAGCTGTGCTCATCAGGAAGACAGAAGTGCAGATTGTTTGGTTCCTCAACCTTTTGCTCTCAGCTGTACTACCTCTGGCCATCCCAGCAAGCTGGAGATCTTTCTGCAGGAAGCAGAAACTGATCACCATGGCTTCTCATTTTCCATCTGGAAAGAAGACACCTGCAGGGGCTTGAGAGAGCTGCCTAGAATTTGCCACAGTTTCCTGCAAGTTGCTGGACAACTCCACCACCCACCTATACCAATCTTCAGCTCCTCACCCATAAAATGTGATGAGGAGTGTTTACCCACCTCATATCCTGCTTCTTTTTAAGTCATCCTTGTGTAGGATGTACTGCAGCTTAAGGGTTCTTCCAAATATCAAGCTTTATCCTTTCCCCTTACCATACCTGTTTTGGATACTTATCCCCAAAGAATTTGATCTGGAATTTAGTGGTGCTCTGTTTTATTTATTCCCTGGGAACATGGAGCATCCTTATTTCCTCTGTGCCTTTCCTTTTTTTTTCTTCCCTCATTCTCCCTTTCAATGATCTTGGGCTCTTACTCTCCAGTCACAGCATGTGCCTTCTCTCATGAAACTGTGGTTTCATGATAATTAGTACCAGACCTGAACACTACCTATCCAAAAAGGACAAATGAGATCAAACAATCACATTCCTGCCAAATTAGCCCAAGCCCATAGCACTGGGTTCTGCCAACCTGAAGCTTTCACATGAGCTTCATATGAGGGAGAACAGGCAGTACCTGATGTGGTGTGAAGTTAAAACACCTGGTAAAAGCTGAACCTGTCCACTGAATGAATGCAAAATGGAGAGATTTTACTGTCACATTGGTTTCAGGGAGCTGGAGAGAACTTTTGATGCAGTGCTAGAGTCCCAATCTTTCCTAGTCTTAAAGGTTTTATGCAGACTTGTAAACTCACCAGCTCCCTCCTCCTCTTCTCCATGCCTCCTTCCACTGGTGGACTGCACCCTTTCCCACATCCCTATGATGAAGAAAAGCAACAATGCAGGGCAGAGAGCAATGGAAAGGGTTTCACTGACAGTGCAACATCTGAAATTTTATTTAGCTGTTTCTCCCTCTATAATTAAGAAATAAATAAAAAGGATCAGGACATTGATTCCATTATCACCGATCAAAGAAAGCACTGTACTGGTTCATGGTGGTGACTCCATAAAAGTCTTTGTCCACCCTGGGGCACTGCTTTTGTGACTAAAAGGAAAACCAAAATTGCACAACCCTACAGTTCTGATTTATTGAAAGATGGATTTTTAGAATTAAAAAAAAAAAAAAAGATAGAATTCAGGGGAAAGAGCTGTTACCAAGAAAAAAATTTCATATAGGTTAATATTGTGAGCAATTTTGTAAGCCTATTTAAGAGGGAAATTAATCCATTCAAGATGCCCATTCAACCCTTTCTCACAAATAATATAAATCATTCAATCACATTTTGACAATAGGAAGCAATATGTGTGTTGCAAGCTGATCTGGCTAAGACCAAGTTAATTTTTTAGCTATTCCCATGTTTTCAGATGTTCTGATACACTTACCACAGTAAAAATACTGCAGACCACCCTTTTATGATAATGCAAGAGAACAAGCCACCACTTTACCTGGTCCTGTACTCTCTCCTCATTTCCCTGACCTTGAAAGCTGCTTTGCAATTTTTTTGCAAAGAGTCCAAAAGCCAGCAAAAATATGGGTTGCCTTGGTAGAAGCTCTGCAGTGTGTGGGGGTGTGTGCTTGCACAGAGAATATCCTGAGCAGGCAGTTTTTTATGTCCTTCTGGCTCTGCTTGTGCTCTGACAGCACTGATTATGTAAATTCAGTAAATAAGTCTGGACAAAGGTCTTGTCTAAAGTTCGTGCAGGACTTTTCTACAGCAGGGACCCCTCTGACCATCATTTTCTGCAGAGAGCAAACCACCATGGGCAGGACTGCCATGGAGTAGGATCTTTGGCAGAATAGACATGAAAGCAAAAGCTGTGGAGAGAAAAGGAGAAACAATTCTCCATGACAATAACATGTAAGACAAGAAGGAAATGTTTTAAAAGAAGTTCCATATCATATGTCCTGTTTAGCCTTTGGAGAACAGTCTCCCAATATCAGGGATAACAAGGCACGGGAAGGGATCTCTCTGAGGCAGTTCAGGTCTGGCTGACCTTGCCTCAATATTTGAGATTCTTCCTGAAGCTACTCCCATCTCTGTTTCTTATCATTTTGTGACCTGTTGAAGAATGCAGATAGCTTTTCCTGGTATTAAACTAACCTGAACAGTGAAGCTATCTTCTGTTTCAGGCCTTGTGTCATACAAATAGAATTATTCTTTTATTCAACCTCAGAGCATCTGGGAATTTCCCAGGCTATTGCATGTGCAAATAGTTTTTGTGTCATTTGCTTATGCCTGTTCTTCTCAGGGGATTCCTGGCTTGGCAGGTAGTCAGTGTATTAACCAACAGTCCACAGAAAGTATAGCAAAGGTCCATGTTACTTACTTATGACCATATAGCTCATACAAGTTATTAAGCTAATAAGAGAAACAATTATAGCTCTATAGCACATTCTGGCAAAGCCACAAGCATGTAAACTCACAGGCACTCCTTCGGAGGAGAAGTTGAGCTAGCTCAGTGCTTTCCAAGTTACTTTGTGTTCAGAGCACCAGGCATTTCCCACAGTAGAAGGAGACCTTTTTTTTCTCACTTTCCTTAGCTTGCTTTTCCTTCTGTGAGCCCCTTGAGAATAATGCACAGAGCTGACCCCAGATGCTGCCATGGGGGACACCTAGTTCAGATTACACTTATGAGCTAATTGGAGATACCAGGACACAGAAAGAGAAGAAATGGATTGGCATTTCCCATGGCAATTCCCTAGTCTGTTAAAAATAATCTATTTAGCTACAGTAACAAGTAGCAACTTGTTAGCACAGAGCAGGGTAGCAGGGAAAAGGTTCAGGCTGTCCACAACATACCAAAGTTGTGTTCTTGAGATACTGAAATGGAAACAGCAAAACAGAAAACTGCATTTGATCTGATTTTTAATTTTTAAAATGTTTCTGCATCCAGAAGGGAATGGGCAGGAATTGCTTGTTATCAGCATCTCTAAAAAACAAGTTCCTAACAAGCATGTGCATGAACAAAGTATCAGGACATGGGCCATGCAAAGATACAGCCTGGTCATACACAGGGTTTACAGTCTGTTTCAGTCACTACATCTCCATTTCTAACAAGATGCCAGAGCTCAGACTGTTTCTCAACACTTACATCCGTAAGGAAAGACCTATAAAACCAGATTAATTCCTCAGGAAGTTTGTTCTATGGCATTATAACCTTGACAGTTAGGAAGTAAACAAAACTGTCTTCACACCTGTAAGTGGAGATTTTCAAGAGCTAAATATGCTGAAATTTTTGCTCTTAGTATTCATACTATTTTTTTCTTGTTCCATAAAGCTCATTAGAGCCATGCTCTGTTTTAATATTGTTAAGTGGTTTGCATAACATCTTCATGGAACAAATGCCATTTCTTCCTGCTGGATATCCAAAAAGGCTTGCTGCTCAGGTCATCTGATTTTTACAGAATTTTACTTTCCTGCTGTCTTTAAAGGAGTCACTGCTGTGGGCAAATGCCTCCCCATGCAGCACCACAGGCAGGTTTTTACCATTCCACTAGTTTGTCTGCAGTGCTACCACATCCTCACTGGATACTGGAATATATACCTCTTTGAACAAGACATCAAAACATGGATTTTCAATGTCACATGGGGTAAACAAGATATTTAAAATGCAGAGCGAGTGTAGTTAGTTGCTGTATTTGCTAATGCTTTTGAAAGCTTTCAACACATCTTAGAACAGAGAAATTCCTTAGGCAGAGAGCTCCAGTGCTTGGTGTCAGCCTGTGCCATCTGCTGAACTCATTCAGTAGCAGCCTCTGCTCTGGGCTGCCAAGACACAGCAGCTTTTGTTAGGGATGTGCATCCCCATGGGCAGTTGCAGAAAGTCATGGCACAGCTGTCAGTGGCTTTTCCCTACAGGCGGCAGTGCCAGACAGGGAAGGGTTTGCCCAGGCTGTGATCAGCCATACTCGCCTGTCCTTGGTACACATTCCAGGGCAGTCGTCCTCCCAGGGATGGGATGGGGGCATGGAGAGTGTGGGTTGCAGAGATGGGGTGGAAGCACACGTGGCACAGACTGACGGCAGTGGCAGAGCCCTGCAGTCGATCAGGCTGACTTGCCTCTGCACTGCAGCCATGGCTGTGCCCCCTGCCACCCACCCTCTCCCTCTGGGCTTCAGCTGAGAGCCTCCAGGGACAGCAGCTGCAGGAATGAGCCAAAAACCCCACCAAAAATTCATGGGCATCTATTCTTTGTGTTCAGCCTGTCCTTCTCTGTGTCAGGAACGAGATAACGTGAACTGAAAAGCTGGAATTGAAGCACTCTGCTTAAGGAGCATATAAGAGATTAAAAGCAGCATGACGCTCATGCCAGCAGCACATCTGATGGAAAAAAACTTTCCCGTTGTGAGAAATGGATTTGTAAAGGATTCTCAAAGCCTGACTGAAAACTCACAGTCATGGGCATGTGTATGCAAAGTCTGAGATAAGGTGTGCAGACTTAGAAAGGCCACAGAATAGAGAAGACATTATTGAGGGAGAGATTGAACTAGAATGTTTCAAATGCTGGTCTTGCAAAAAAAGACCAGGAGAATTAGAACTGTGAAAGACACATTGTAGCAAAACCACACATGGTAAAATAAGAGCTGATTGGTGCTAGCAGTATTAGCAACATTGTGTGACAAAATTTAACAAGCTGAAAAACATTTATAAGGTATTGTAACCAGGAAATAAGTTGGCTTCTGATAGAATGGCGTTGAGGTTTACATCTCTTATGTTTCACCCTTCAGTGAGACTGATAATGAAATAAAATCTTTCAAAATGCCTCTCAGTTGCCCCATCTCTGTAGAGGTGGGATTTTCCAACACCCCCCAGTGTCAGCCTTGCTCTTATAGCACTGCTTGCATTCAATAAAGTCTCTGCTCCACGAATTTGGCAGTATCAGTGGATGCAGAGTTGGCTGCTTTAGGGGCCAAGTTCCCTTGCCTTGGTTCAGCCTGTGAGACAGGAGAGGCCAGGACAGTGTGAAGTTCCAGCTGGCCTGTGCCTGGCAGGGACCTCTGGTCACCCAGGCAGGGTAGAGAGACATAATTCTCTCAAGAGAGAGTCTCCTCCTTCCCTCAGCTCCCACTCAGGGAGTGCAGCCCATCCAGCAGCACTGCAATACCAGCCTGGTTAAATCCACCTTGGCTCCCTACCTGCTACCCAGTGATGTACAGCACAGGCATGTTTGTACAGCATCCAAGCACTACTCCATCCAACAGCAGGCAACACTGCAAACACAGCTTGGTTAATTCCTTCTCACACTTACTACACTTATCCTCCCCAGTGACAGTTAATAAACAAAAATTACTAGAATGATCCTTTAAAAATAGTTCTGCTATAAGAGCATGTGGTTGTAATTACTGCCTTTATGGACAAGTCTATTCTTTTTCTTTCATTCCATCTCTGTGTAATAGGAAATGTGCCAGTTTTCAAGCATTCTGCTTCACTACTACTGGACAGAAGTTTCCAAAATTCAGAGTTTGTTTAACACAGGTTCCTGATTTCATCCTGAGAGTCACCTTCAAAAGCTGGGCTGGAACAGATATGCATGAACTGAAGTCTCTAAAATTCCTGGGCAGTTCCTTTCCTCTTCACATTCCTTCTTTATCAATCTCTATTACACTAATATGTTGCATGTTTTCTTTCGCTTTTTTTTATTCTCCTTATGCAAAATCCAGCGTCCCTTCACCTCCTCCCCATTACCTTTCCTCTTTTTGCCCACAAAATTCCTGTCATGCTATCTTCACTGCTGCTCTGTTCCCCGGGTACCTCTGTTACCCCAGACAATTCCTTTCCTTTCTCAGCACCCCTTCTGGGTGTTTGAAGTCATCTTCTCTCTTTATTTCCCCTCTTCTATCATCCTTTCCATGGTTTTTCCATGTCACCATCTTCCCCCCTTCCTATCCTTTTCTTTACCATGTCCCCCAGCTCTCCATCACTCTGCTCAGCTGCCCTCCATCCCACTTTGTGCCCTTTCATCTTCCTGGGGCCTTTCCTTGTGGAGGTCCCCCTCTCACTCCCCACTGCCCCCATCCACCACTTTCAGCCCTCTCCTGTGCCTTCTTTGGCTGCTTCCAGAGCTGGGGTCCCCATCCAGCAGTGCTCAATCACTCTGCTCAAACCCTTGTATTAGCTCATGCTTTGATGGGGTTGGCACCAATGTGGCAGAGCATGTGAGATCTGGGAGATCTGAGTGGCCTCCTGGGGGGCTGCTGCTGTACTGGAGTGTTGGGTCTCATTTTCCACTCACACCCCAACACAGGGAATTGCTGCCAGATCCAACAGGCACAAGGCAGCACAGGCTACAGATCAGCTGGGAGAGGTTTGTTTGTAATGGAAATAATACTGGTAGATTAAGGGAAGTTGCCTCTTCCAAAAAACCACGATTTTTCAATAGAAGATGGGGAAAAGTGGCCAAAGTAGCATGACCCACAAAACACCTTTGAACTTTCAAGGTTTTGGCACAATGGCAGTGGGCACAATGTTGCATTCAGCCACCAAACCAGTCCCTCTTGCATGGCTGAAATCACTCCTGCTACTGCTGCTAGGGGCAGCCACAGAGCCCTGCCTCCTACCAGAGAATTTCAGAGTGCAATGCAAATAATTAACGAATTATCAGAACACTGAGAAAAGATACATGTTTTCATTATTTTGTCACACACAAGGATTCAAATCAGGCATAGTTTGTATATTTCAGGCCACTCACTTCCTTCATTCCCACATCACTTTTTTACAAGATAGTCAGTCTAGCAGGTTGGCAGGAGACTTGATAATCTAGGAGAGGGAAATGCTGAGTAGGCACAGGAGAACACAGAAAGTTAAAATGCACTATTTGTAGCAATATTTTTGGTAAAAATTTAGAGGATTACTTCATTACTATTATTGTAAAATTATTATAGATATATAATATTTTTATTATAATAATTATATATACACATACATACATATATATATATATATGGTTCTTCCTTTCAGAAAAGAGAATGAAATCTTGTGATTTCAGTGAGGATTATTTGGGCAAGCTTCGGTCCATTTCCCTGCACTTCTTGTCATCCCATTCAGTTTCAGTGGTTTCATTTGGTTTCAGAATTTTCCCTTTATTTTTTTTAAAGTATTTAATTTCCTTAGCATCTTCTCTACATTTTTTTTTCCTTTCTTCCATGATTTAAATATTTTATTTGGAGTCACTTTGGCAAGTTTTCATGCTTTACACTGCCCCGTATTTCATCCCAGTCCATTTGGTTGTAGTCACTAATATTTTCTGGGTTTTTTTTCATTTCATTTTATTTGATAATATCTCCCTTCCAGATCATTTGTTAGACCTTGTATTCTGATTTCAAGATTCATTCCCTTTCCCAAAATGAAAAATTTCCCTTCAGGAAAGAGAATGAAATCTCATTATTTCAGTGAGGATTATTTGGGCAAGCTTTGATCCATTTCCCTGCACTTCTTGTCATCCCAGTCCGTTTTAGTGCTTTCATTTGGTTTCAGAATTTTCCCTCTATTTTTTTTAAGTATTTCACTTCCTTATCATCTTCTCTACATTTTTTTAACCTTTCTTCCATTATTTCAGTATTTTATTTGGAGTCACTTTGGCAAATTTTCATGCTTTTCACTGCCCCTTATTTAATCTTGATCCATTTGGTTGTAGTCACTCCATTTCCAAATCTCATGTTTTTTTTCTATTGCATTTTATTTGATCATATCACCTTTACTGAGGGTTATTAGACTTTGTCCTCTTATTTTCCTGAAAGGGAGATATATATATATTTATATATTTATAAATTATAATTGGAAGCATAAGGACTGACAAAACCTGAAAATGCAAATGTCTGTATTTAGGATATTTTTATGTTCAAGAACTCAATCATTTTTTAGGGGAAATCTGATCTGATGCAATGCAAGGCTTGCATCTGCAACCTCTGGTGAAACCACATTTTCACCTGACTGTCACATGCATAGACACATGTGCACACATTGTCAGAGTGCTCTGCTCAGATAATGCAGTCTGTGCACCCCATGAAGTTAATTCCTTGTCTTTGCAAGACCAGAACTGATCATTAATTTATACATTTGTCTTTCTAGAAGAAAGTAGGAAAACTTGAAAGTAAATGGAAAATATTGGAAGAGTAAATGTTCATACTTCTAAATTTCCAATATTATTTTCTTTTTTGACATCATTTATTATCATAAACTCTTGGCTCAACCTGGTTTGAATTTCTGGGAAGTTCTCTGGCCTCTTACTGACCACTACTGGCAATCTCAGTCTGTGCATGAACTGACATTCCATGTGTGAACACAGTTTTGCTGCTTTTCAAAACATCACCAAGAAACTGGACAACCAGTCAGTGCTAAGGCAGTAGCAAATGAATGGGCATGCAGGAAAGGGCTATGAAGGGCTGCACATGGAAACACTGAAGGGAGCTATAGGAAATGATACATCCCTGTATCATTGGAAAGAAACTGTGTAGTGTAATGAGAAAATTATTTAACCAGGCATGTACAAATGAAAAAGAAAACCAAGATTAAAAAAGCAGAAAAAATACACAAATACAAATATGTGCACAAGTACTCACCACGGGGATGCCCAGAGCTGACATGCTTGTTGTGTTAGAACTAATTGCTGCCTTTTATAAGAAAGGGAGAGAGGGCTGCTCCTTCTCCCACCACAAGGTGCTTATGCAGGGATTAGACATCTGGAAATCAGCTTCTGGAAGATCTATGTTTGAGAGTGCATGAGTCATGATAGTTTTGACCATCTACTACAAGATTGCATGAGTGACATGACTGCAAAACAAAGATGCTTTGGCTGCTCCTGTCTCAGTGTCCTGGAGCAGATACCAGCTGCCATTAGCAAAACCTCATGAAAGCAAGAGGAGCAACCAGTGAAGACTTCACAGCATGCTGTGGTGCTGAAGTCTGCGAGTCACAAGTGTTGGATGAGCATATGAGCTGTAGACAAATTTATTTTGACAGCAAAAACCAAAGAGAAAGGATGATGGGCCTTCTTAGGAGTCACAAAAACTGGGCAAAGAGCTCGCTAGCGTGGCAGGCCACAAGACAAATGGTTATTTCTATTTCAGTCTAAAAGATCAGTCCAGAAAAAGTCTCCTTGAAACAAACCCTTGAATGCTGGTCTAAGTCTGACCTGTATGAACCAGTCTGGGATTTCATGTGCACAGATCTAATTTCACACTGTCACCAAACGGGACAAGACTGACTCTGCTGCATGTGTCCAAAGCCTCCCTTGCACTGTCACCAGCAGAAGTAGAGATCTGTGGCAAACTGAGTCAGGGAGTGTCTCAGGCTGAACATGAGTCATTATTTTTTTCTTTGGGTTGGTTTTCAGCTGCACCTTTCCCCAGATACTGCCTGCTAAGCAGGGACAGGAGCATTGGCTCTAGGAATGCATGGTTGGCAGCAAAGTCCCCTCTGGCAGCAGCTCATGCTGCAGTCTGACTCAGCAGCACCATCTGATACTGGTGGCATCACAGGGCAAAGTGTATCTGAGGCTCCTTGGGATGTGAGTGCCTGGGCTGAGCATGTGCCTGTGCCTGTGTGACCATGCCCATGGGGAGCTCCTTTCTCACAGACATAGCAGAGCTGTTCTTGCATGGAAACTGCCACACACGTGACTTTTGTCTGACTTGGCAAAGTTTCCCCATCTTGCTGCCATTAGTGCATTTTTTTTCTTTTCAGTGGTCCAGCCCTGGAGACCACCCTGATCTCTTCATGGAATATGTTTGGCAGCTGCAATGTTTTGCATGCCAGCTGGATTATATTTGATATATCAGCAGCCATGCCTGGAGCAGTGCCTGATCTTTTGGCTTCCTTTTGTAGTGATCCCCTCTTTTGTTCAATGTCTGTGTGCTCTGATGTCCATCAGCGTGCTGTGTGCCAGGGAAACAGCAGCATGACAGAAATCCCCCAAGGATTTTTATTTTTCCTTTCCTCATGAATTCAGTCACAAGGAAGTTCTTGAGGAGCACTCTATGAACAATTCAGCACTTGTTGGACAATGTCCTCCATGTCAAGCAGTGGGCCAGCACTGGTACAGAACCACATGTTCTCCTGAGGAATCTGACATGAGGTAATCCATCATGCTCTACCCATTCCTCCACCCCCTCCTGCACTTTACCCTGTACATTGGGAACAATATGCATTCTTTGCTCTACATATAGAATTTGCTTACCTCCAGTCTGGAGACACCTGGGACAACTTAACCACTAGAAGGTCATGGAGGATCACTGCCACTAAAAGCGTGGGATGAAGGTTTTGCAGAGAGGGGGAAGGAGCCCTGCTACACTGCTCCATGGTCTGTTCACAGGCACCACTGAGGCTGCCGGGGACTGAGGCAGACTAACACCACTGAGAAATGCATCTGCCTTTGGCACATTTTACCCAAAGCAGAAAATGTGACACATCTTGAGGTAGACATAAATTCTTCTTTCAGCTTGATTGGTGTTTTTATTGCCCGTTTTGCTCAAAATGACAGCCAGGCCTAAAATCCAAGTTAATATATCATAGTAATAGAACTTCCTGTTGTGCCATACCATGAAGGTCAAGTGAAAGATCTAGTCTTGCAAAAAACATTTAGTACCTTCAGAAGACTCTCAAACAGCCTTCAGTGACTATTTATAACAGGTGCACCTTGCTTTGTGGTGCTCTGAGGTCCTGAGTCTTCTCTAGCTGAAGGATGCACAATCTGGAGCAAGCATACTTCTTCATAGCTAATAAACAGCAGCATTTATTGTAGGCCTTCTTCCACTGCTGTTTGCTACTCACTTTTAAATACTACTCACTTTCTCTGATGGGAAACTACACAATTAGTACCAGCAATCACTACGTGCCATCCAAACAAGTTACATTTCTAAAACAATTTCCACTGAAATAGAAACCTCTCCAGGGTGAATTGCTCCAACATACTGTGGATGTGCTTGGCTGCAAGCAGGAGAAAAAAGAAAGACTATATTGGAGTATAAGAATTTGTAAGGATTCTCATGTTTTCAGTAACATGCTGTGCTTTTTTTTTTTTTTTTTTTCCTGCTTTTTCAGTTGACTGTTCCTTTTGCTATCACCTTTTCCATCCTCTGGCTCCAGTTCAGTGAATTGGTTGGGCACATATTTAACTTCAAGCAGTTAATCATGTGCTTATGTGCTTTGCCCTGTTGGGACTCTGGTTGTTAACTACCTGCTTCCTATCAGGAAGAAGGGCTTTGCATGACAACCACCTCACTCTTGGGGCTGTGAGAAGTTACTCTAAACCTTAGACCAAAAGGACTTGCTCAAGAGCACTGCAGTTGCTATTTTTCCTGGGAGCACATCATGCTGTCACAGCATTAGTCTTTGCCTATATAAGCTCATTCTTGAGATAGCCACTTTCTGTGCCCCAGCAGAAAGCAGAATTTAAATCAGAGGCTTCCTGAGGTCCTGCACTATTACCACCCTGCAGCAGCAGCTCTGAAGGCAGCAGTCTCAAAGCTGACCTCTCTATGGCACTCAAAGCAAGGAGTAGGAAGAGTGTTTTGCTAGCACAGTAGTTTTTCTCTAGCTGTGCGTGCAGCTGCACTGCATTAGCCTAAAGGTGCTTTCCTGCTTACGTGCCTGCTCGCCTGCACCTCACTCAGTTGACTGCAGTCTAAAGTGAATTGGGTCTGGCAGAGCACAAGCCTTGCTCTCCTCTGCAAACCTCTTTAAGAAAGGTTCCCCTGGGACTGCAGATTCCTGGAGGGAGTGGAAGAAAAGCTGCAGAGCTGGGCACAGAGCCACTTCTGCAGGGAGAGAATACTGACATAGTGCCATCTGCCCTGTAAAAGTTTTTGGCAGTGTAAACATACATACCATGTCTTCAATGTGTAGCACACCCCATAGAAAGAAAGCTAACATCCCTTGCTAAATCACACCCCTTTTGCCTTGGATTTCTCTCTGCATGCTTAAATTCTTACAGAAATGCTTAATATTACATTGTCTGGCTGACTTTATCCCCTGTCACTTTTGACAGGTTCAAGTTAGGGGGCTAACTGGAATGCATGTTTCATGCTTTGTTCATGATTGTGCAATGAGGATGGAAAAGCTGTGGTGACTGTTCCATGATGCAGGGTCTATAAATAGAGTGCATGGAAAAGGGTGCTCTCTAATGCATTGTGTTCTAATCAATAACAACAAGCTGACTCCCATTATATTTTATTGTCTCTGAGAAAAGTATTTACATGGCATAACAGCTGTGAGTCACAGCAGTGGTTTAGTTAGGAGTCAGATTCACTTAGAAATATTTGAGGCTGATGGCTGTTGTCTTCTGCACTCAGGCACTGGACAACTTACTGCTCTTGCTACAGTTAATATTTAATCCCCTCACTGAACTTGCACTACTTACCTGTAGGTGTGCTTCACAAGAGTACTCTCTAAGGCCAAAGGAACAAAAAAGTTCATATCCTAGCAGGATGTAAATCCCAACTAGCTTATGAATTCTTTGTATGGGGAAAGTGTAGAGATACTAATATTATCATTTGATGCATCTATTTTTCAAGTGGCATTTACATCCCTGGTTTCTCCAGAGCACTTAATGCTTTCTGACAGCCAGTGAGGGTGACTTCTTGAAGGGTGGAGAGCTGGGAGACAGAACACCTTTGGTGCTCCAGGAGCGCCTTCAGATCTATGTGGAGATTGTCTACAGCAACCAATAGTTTGTCTCACAAAAGTAAAAATTTTAAGAAATATGATTCAGTGAGAGTAATAAGTAGCAGTCAAGACTGAAATATAAGGTAGCCCCAGAGACAAATCAGAATAATTTATCTCTTGGACACAGCTGTCCTTTGGTGAGAGGAAACACACTGCTCTCAGTGAGTTACAGGCATCAGAAGCCAGGACCTGGAAATACCCATTAGTACATTATAGTCAGGCTGGATCCCAATATAGTTTTGCCTTTGAGAAAGGTGAGGTTGGCTTGCTGTTATCTGTGCCTCTTGACTGTTGAGATTTCAGATTCTGACAGTGTCCTGGGAAGTTGCTAATGTCTGGAGCATGATTTCCAGAGAAACATTGCATTGTAGGGATGCAAGTTTTGCCAAAAGTTGTGTGTGTTTCCCTTTTGCAATGTCTTTGCATTGCTCAAGTAGCCCAAGCAAGCACCAAGTACCAAGTTACACTTGTACTTGGATTGTCCAGTGGTTATTCTGACACAAAATGTGAATTCACCTTACCAAATCACTGCTTTCCCAATGCTTTGGAGACGTAATATTTTACATAGCATGAGGTGTATTTGACTCTCATGGTCAGTTGGTCACATCCTTCTCCTCCACTTCTGACCAAGCTCTCTGGTTTCACAGGCTGAACTGAGGCCCATAGAGACAGAATGACCACTGCTGTGTAAATAGCATCACCAGGGTAAATCTGTAAACATGCAATGCTAGGAAGTGGTCAGACCTGATACTTCCAATACCAAGCCATAGTTAGTACCTATGCTATGATCTAGGCATGCAGAAATGAGTCATTGCTGACTTTGAACTTGGTAAGCCTATGAGCCCACTGGAAAGAAGATCTATCTCACTTTGCAGTAAAAAATTTCTTAATATTTGCACAGTCACATGAAATGCAAGGTGTAGGATGCTTCTATGATAAAGTGCACTGGAGCATTTAAAAACTCAGTACACTTGTTTTGATTATAACAATTCTATGCCCACAAATTAAATCACTGTGTTTGTTTGTATATGGACAATGCAGTCCATATATCCCTGATGACTCCAAGTACTCAACTACACTTGTGTTTCTTACATTAAAAGTATTTGATGTTTTTAAACAATTACCTAGCAAATGATTACCCTCCTACTTTATTTCATCTACCTTATCTTACAGGGCATCTTTTCTGGAACTTTACTTTGGCAGAATACGAAATACACTCTGGCAATCTAAGACAACAGTTCACTTCCTGAAATAAATTTATCCACTTAAACACTTCTCAAATAAATCCAGGGATCAGGAGCACTAAACAGGATAAAGGCCTAATCAATAGGATTCTGTGTACTGCATTGGCATTCTTTAATTATCATCTTCTTTAAAGGGCGAGAAGGTAATTTCTTGCTGAACAAGATAGCTGGCAACCTTAATGAAACTGTATTTGCTAATTTCCTAACAGTTTGGGGACTGCTCCTGAGCAGATGTGCAAGTCCAGCCAGCGAACTTCTTATGAGGTGGACTTTTATATATATGCTTCAAGAGCAGCTTTCAGCTATTTTTTTTCTTGATATTGTTGTGCTCTTTGTTTGACCCTAAGGAATTGCTAGTATTTGCACTAGTCACTGGCAAAACTCCCATAGACTTCAATGCCAGTTAAATTTGTCTGCAGAAAGAGACATGCCATTTAGTCTGTGGTTTGGTCTCACATTAACATGCGCTGCCCACTGCTATGTAAAACAAAATAATAAGTTTCTAAAAGGAAAGTTTATTCTTTTGCATGTGTGTTTTCTAACCACATAAGTAACAAATAAACATGGTGATTTCACTGCCTGTAATGAATGTCTGGAGCTTCTTGAAAATGATATTTCAGAGGGACCATGTGAACCTGCAGGGCTCACTGAGACCCAGGTGCTAACTCCATGACTAAGCTGTGTTGAAGTGCTCAGAGACAACTGCAAAGTGACATTCAGTAGTTTGCCATCTCTCAGGACAGCGAGTGCCCCCATTCCTCTTTGTTTGGTGGATGTGCCCCAGGGCATCTGTAATCCATGTTAGGAATTAACTTGCTGTTGGCATCACAAAAAAACCCTCTGCCCAGTCTGTAGCAGTGATGAAAAGAGATGATTTATGTCAGAATACAAAAAGAAGGTGATGGAGAACAGTATGAAATATGGTCTGTGTCATTTCCTAATTCAGGGAAAGTTTCTTATGCAAAACACATTTTTAATCCAATTTTGAGAGAACAGAATAGTATTGGAGACAATTCCAAAGCGTAGCTAGAGGCAAAGCAAAATTCCCCTTAATGGATGCTTATAATTTGGGATATAAAATGTTTGGGAATAACATTTTGAATAAAAAGAAACAAGACTAAAAGTATATGAAATGATGTAGAGAGAAATTAATCAGCTTCTTGTAAGAAAGTTTTTAAGCTGTTTTTTTCTTTTTTTCCAAATGAAGGAAAAGCAGGTTAAAAAAAAGTATATTTTTACCATATGCACAGTTAACCTATTTTTCTGTTAAAGCAGACTCCCCTTCATGCAGAAAGGCAAGTTAAGTGTATTTACAGCTTCAAGCAGTGCCCAGAGTTCTAACAGGACAAGCATGCAGGGCTTAAATCCCAGTCTTGGTGGGGATGTGAGAGGTGTAGGTTCAATTTCCTTCTCTACCATATAATCTCAGTTTGGCCAGGGAGGGAGGAAAAACAATAGCTGGGCAGATGCTGAAACTTGGAGACCAGAATCCCACACAAATTCTCTGGAATTACATAGTTCAATGCCTTTAAAACGTCAGCCTCTCTGTGCCCCTGCTCTCCAGCTACAAAGTGGGAACAATGTCACTGTACCCCAAAGAAAGCATATGAAAAAGACAACCCATCCATGTGCACAGGTACATGCTCCTGTGACTGAGAATCAGAGAAACCTTATCTCCAGGGTGAATTAACTCATGTTCCTGCTTCTGGGGGTTATTGTTATTTGGTTGTGTTGTTTTCCTTGGTTTTTTTCGTCTCCCTCCCACAAAGCACATGAAGCTGCTGAGTGCTGCCAAGGTCTAGCTGGGCTTGTACTGCAGCTGCAGCCCTACTCCTAGAGGAATTTAGTCAGATGCCAGAGTGTCAGGAGGGCAGAAGCTGTGCTTGATGACTCTTGCCTGCAGCTCAGCATTCTTCTTGTCTGCCTCTATGCTTTAAACTTCAGTGATTGAAACCATTCTTTTTCTCAAACATGGGCCTTTACTGACAAGCATGAGACAGGGCAGAGTGTAGCTAAGAATGAACTATTGTCCATAATGTGACATTCATTTACTTCAATACACTGCTACAGTGCTGCAACTACAAGTCCCAGTGTGCAACAGCACAACAGCTTTATATTAATGGAATATTAGTTGCTCAGCAGTTAAAAATATTTGTAACAAAATATCTATACTTATGGCTATAGAAGCAAACATGATCTGATTTGGTATTGGTGCCAAACTTTAAACTGTGTTTGAATATAACCAGTAGAGCAAAATTCCAAAGTCAGGAGGTTCAGAGCACAAAATAACTACTAGTTTCACAGCAGAGGAGACACACAAGGAATGCAACACTTTTTGACTGTATGCTGCAGTATATACTGAAATATAAAACACACAGCAAATATCAGAAGATTCAGTTTGGCATTGTGTCTGACCATGCTCGAATAATCAGGTCAGTGTTATTTGTTACTGTTCCAATCTCTCCCAAATACTAGTTTCCTTGTTTTATTCTGCTTCACGCAGGCCCCACAACCATCTGTGATTTGGCAGCTTCTACTGAGTCAGAAAATGTCAGCAGGAGAGGGGAGGGGTGATTAAAGAGAAGAGACACAAACTCTTCCAGCACTCTGCTTGCCTGCCTTTTTAGTGTTCTCTATGTGAGCTCTGCTGGCAGCACCTACAATTCCTTTCTTTCATTAGAACATCTGATTGTGCTAGCAGGGGCTGCCCAGTGCTTGATTAAAGATGTGTTCTTAACCAAGAACAGTGCAATTAAATGTGAGAGTTGTATGGATCCAAGACCTTAATCAGAGGCAGGAGAATAAAGTGTTCAAAGTGGATTTGGAACCTGATGCATGGAGTCTGTTAAATCATACTGACAGTCACAGACCAGTCCAGCTTGGAACCCAATGTGCCTAATATGGTAAGTTCAGCAACATTTTAATAACTATTCACTACCTTGGCAGTAAGGTTTTTTCATGACAGTGCAAGTGCAGTTCTTTTCATGCCCTGTCACAACTGACCTTTGGGACATTCTCCTTTTTCCCAGAACTAGGACTAACACCCAGGAAATTTTGCCAAAGTGTAATTGGGTGACATTTGTTAATCAAAGAAAAGAATTTTCTTTTTGAATGTTCAGGTCTTTCTTCCATGGCTCATCTCTCACAAATTTAGTGATAGGAAGTTCTAGCTACAAGATTGATCTTAAACACACAGGGCATGACCCAAGATAGAAAGGACTTCTAACGATCTCAGTGGATTTTGGATTTGTTACTATTCCTCCTGGGCTGAAAAGTTCCTGTTGTCTCTCTGCTATGTCTGCAGAGTGACTAACATAACCTAAAAAGAACAGTCAGCCAAAGAAAGCATTATTATAACCATTGC
Organism: Erithacus rubecula; assembly: GCF_903797595.1. NCBI lineage: Eukaryota > Metazoa > Chordata > Aves > Passeriformes > Muscicapidae > Erithacus > Erithacus rubecula. The sequence continues at coordinate 51,095,911 of NC_136685.1, forward strand.
TCTGCACAGCAAGAACACAAGCTGAGGCCCACAGAACTGTGAAAGTGCCTCTCTCACTCCAGCAGAAATAAGTGAGCCCTAGGTCCCTATTTGAGAATATCACCCAGTGGTTTGAGCAAGGTGAGGCAGGTCCTAGTCGATAAAAAAAATTACATCAGGTCCCCAGAGTCAAGTCCCATAATCCAACTGGATAGTTTCTATTCTTTGGATTAAGCCAGAAAGTTTACTGAAACATGTAACATGTAACATTAGACCAGACATACATAGATAAGGAGGTGCCTCAGGGGAGCATACATCCATCTTGAAAAAAGACTCTTAAAATTGTAAATACAGGTTCATAGAACTATTTACCCAATTGCTACACAGTTGAAATGCAGAATAAGCTTGACAATTATCATATTACTTGGAATAATGACCAGATCTCTAAAAAAATATTTTCTTGCTAAACTATTAAAGCAAATAGACTATACCCAACTGGTAAATTACTCCCTGTGAACCGAGTCTAGGCAGAACAAAAGGCACCTCAGTCTTCAATGAGATGTACAATATAGTCCTGATATTTTGTGCTGGGGAGGGAAGAGAGAGAGGCCTAAGAGTCTGAGATCCCACATGGAGGAGCAGGATGCAGAGCAGCAGGTCTTGTCTTCTCAGCACCTGAGCCAAAGTCCTGCCACTGGCCCTTGGGTAGCTGGTTTCTGACCTTCCATGTCTGTTCTGCCTTTGACTTGGACAAACCAACCTGTTGAAGTGCTCTCTCAGGAACACCTCTTATGCTGCTTCAGGCCAGGCTGTGCATTATCAGATTTGACCAATTTTGTTGGGAGTGGTGACAGAAAGTCTTCTGCACCACAACAAAGGCATGTTAATGGCAGAGTAGTATCTTTGGATTGGAACAATGCTGTGAGCTCCAGTGAGCCATCACAACAAGCACAATTGTTCTGGCTCAGTAGCAGAGGCCACCTCTCACCAGCTGCCTCCTTTGCCACTGCAGAAGGCATCCACCTTACCAGGGTGAGCTTTTGGAATGAACCACAGAAATTCCTCACCTAATTCAATGAAGATCACGATCACCTGGCTTTTCCCTTCCTCAGCATTAAGTGGGTTGACATCAGTTGGAGTGTTTGTAAGATGGGTGCAGGTTTCACCCTTTCCCTCTTCAAAGGGCAGTAGAAAAGAGCACAATCCATCTTGCATTGCTAGAGCTGTGCCTGCTCCAATCTTCTGCCTCAATTATTTCCTCCCACTTACCCCCAGAAAGTCAAGAGTTCCCTGCTATTTATTCTATTTCTTTTTCTGCTTCATTTTCCTGCACTTCAAAACCAGTGTTGTTAATGCTTGTTCCACAGGACTGCAGAAAACACTAAAAGAGTGCAATGCTCTAACATCTCATATCTAGCATGCTCTTACACTCTATACTACTTGCACAGAGAAGAGTGGTCTTCACAACTTCCAAATTTATTACTTAGCTGGATCATAATCTTTTATTCTACATCCAAACAAAGTGAAGTTCTCCTTGAAGTACAAAGTTAGAAGTACTCCTTGTGCAACAGCATTAAAGAATTTTGCAGATCAAAGCCTGTCTAAAGTGGTGGAGATGGTGAATACCCCCTCATCTAGATCCAACTTAAAAATAAAAGATGTGTGTGTAATGAAAACCAAATTGTCTGTGTCTCTGCCAAAGAAATAAGAAAACCAAGAGTGGCATTTCCTTACTCTGGACCTGCAGCAGCTGGCCTCTCTTGTAATATGGAAAGTCAGTGGTGGGTAATACCACTGTCATGAAAAACAGTTTTAGTCAGCAGTGAGTGGGTGTGTACACTGTTCCAGAAAGACAAGTTAGCTGTTGGGCTTTTTGCAGTGTTTAGGACAAGTAACATTGTGAGTTTCAACCTCAAGCAACCCTAAACTTCCTCACATGAAGTGCTGTGAGATTCATTACAGTCTCTGTACACTGCTAATACTTATACATTAATATATACATATAGTATATACTTAAACATATACATTCAAATGTATATGCATGAACAATTTGAAGTTTCTCTCTTCAGTCATTTCAATGTCAAACTCTGTGGAGCGCATCAGGGCTGGTAGATTAATATGAGATTTAATTTTGGATTTTAGGGAGGTTCAAGTAGCAGTTTAACTAAACCAAAAGTCTGAGACTCAGTTCTTCTCTGATTTTGACACATTCCTGTGAGACACCGTTTACGTTTGACCCCTGTGTGTCAAGTCAATGAACTGAACCAAATCTTCCTGAACTGGGGAAATCCTCACTCTTAAATCAAAGTCTTTTCAATGCCTTGAGAAGATACCTGGAACAGAGGCTAGACAGTGTTAAAGGAATAAACTAGGTATTTATTGAAAGGCCTTCAAAGGATACACCTGGGGCAGTACAAGAGCCTGGCTGAGACTATCCAAGATGTACGGTGTGTCACAAGTTTTCAAACTTTTATAAGTTTTGGTCCATTTGCATATTAGGGTTAGTTGTCCAATTACATCTTCAGGTTATGAAGTCAAATCCTCCCAGTTTGCTCTCCTCAATTCACTGTTGTTTATACCTTTTGGGCCTCGAGCTGTAACAGTGTCCTTAGTTCTCAGGCTGGAAAATGATTGTTTTGTCTAACTAAACTGTGAAGAGAACTTGCTAACACTTTATATGAAGTTCAGAGTTACATACTAATGCAGTAAAGAATCTAGAAAATATGAAAGCTACAACTTAAGGCATCACTTTATCTACAGCCTGCCGTTCTTCAAATCACAAGACAACGTAGGTAGGGGAAAATATAAATATATTCACACTGGTCGTGTAAAGACAGATGCAAACCTATAATGAGAAGGGATTAGGACTGCTTTAGCTGAAAGAAATGATAAATTACTTGCTTCAACTTCCTACCCTAAAATGTCTTAACACTTCCTTTCATTGGGATTTTGGTAGGGATCCCAAGTCCAGCATAGCACTCTTGTTCCACTTTAGCTAAGCTGACTGTAACTATGTACAGGCCTCATTCTTGATTCCATACAGTGCAAAAACAAGAAGGAAGCAAAAAAAAAAAAAAAAATTGATCAGTGTACATATCCATGTGATATGTACATATCTGTGTGTATAGAGACATAGAATGAAAGCAGGCACTCAGAATTAGTGACCTTTGATTTTCTCAAATGTTTCTCAAATTATGACAGAGGTGATGGCTCCAACACTACATGAGCCTGGTTCTCCCAGACATATCTAAATGTATACAACCTATGAGACAGCAGCCTAGGCCTAAATACATGCAGGCTGGCACTAAATGGCATCCTAGGAAGAACAGAATATCTAACACATAATTCATAGGAGGCTTTGTAAGCAGCATAATGCTACTTAAGTCAACAGAACACTGTTATCATAATTTCTGAATGCTGCAAATTACTTTCATCATCCACTTTCCACTCCCTACAGGAGTAAGAAGTTGGAATCAATCTTAAAGAGACAGTTCACTTCTAAAAACCTTGGTGGGCTGATTGCAGATCACTTTGGCAGGAGATTTTTAAACAGTTTTAAATTTGTCTTGGCCCTTTGTACATCTAGTTCAGCTTTTGGCCAACTTCCAATAGTAAATGAGGAATTCTTCACTTTCTGCCCCAGCTGCTGTGAAATTTTTCTGTAAAATGAATTAAAATTGCAGAAATCCATCCAAAAGGTGGTTGAAAGGAATACAGACTCCTTCAAAGAAAAAGGAAAAAGCTTTTCCCATACTACACTAGAAAAAATGACCCATAAAACTATTCAGTCTTATGCAGTGCCTGTTGCAGGAAGATAACAAAAGCCATCTTTCTCTGTTTTCTCTCATCGGGTCTGTAGAAACATCATGTGTTTGGCAGGTCTGGAGGGCTGTGGAACAAAATCTAGAAAGTGAAAAGAAGCCTCCATAGAGCTATTTTTACCAGGCCTCTTTCTCTTCTCCTTAGATGGTTGAATGGTCCCCTTCTGATGGAAGGAAAGGGAAGGAGGGGGTAAAACTACCAAGAGGAGAGATAGAAGATCTTTGCATGGAAAATACTGTTAAACTGTCAAATCTCATCCATGTACAGGGAGATCAGTACAGCCATTTTTCAGTGCCTAAGCTTGAGATTTTTTCTTATTATCTCTATTTTCACTTCCTTTCTTTCTTTTTTTCTGCTGCAGTACAAGAGGCAAAATCATGATCAGACCTGTAAGGTAGGCTTATAACATTTTGAAGGAAAATATGACATGCATAAACACATTTCTTTCATTAAAGGATTTGATTGCACTTACTTACATGAAATTGTATTTTCAGAAACTGCTGGATCCCATAAGTCACATGCTAGTTTTACATAAAGACTTCAGTAATATTCTTTGGGAGGAGTGTTTGCATACAACGAGACATCATTTTTCTGTATATACTCTGTGTCTGACTGTGGTGCTCATATTTGCAGTAAATAGTGTCTTACAACAAAAAGCAGCTGCACTGGGCACTGTGCGACTTCCTGGAAGAAAAGTTCCTAAGATGTGCATGTGTGTGTGTGTGTGTGTGTGTGTGTGTGTACACAAAGATCTAAGAGTGTGTGAGCCAGTTTGTGAACTGGCTTGTTCAACTTACATCTCACCATCTTACCTCCTTTGGTAGCCAGCTACTTCTCTGAGTTAATATTTTGGCTTCAGAAGAGCTCCTATGAGACTTCTTACCAGCAACAGCATGGGTAGGTCAAGTGTCTTTTGCTGAATTTAGAAAAAAAAAAATCCCAAACTCCCAAAACAATCAGAATATCTTCATGGAAACTAGAAGGATCCTGCAAATAAGCACAGCTTATATACACACATATCTGGCTGTGGTGTTCTTCCAATAATATCTTAAGCAGCTCTACATCACATATGGTACCAGAGCAGCTGACCTGCTGCAGATATAATACAGAAGTAAAATTCAGTATGATTTTCTGTGTCACCATGCCAGCTGGCAGTGCCATGTTTGCAGAGTTCACATATGAGTGCAATTTTCTTTAATGACAGTCTTTCCTACTGTGAAAATTATTTAGAAATTATTCTAGCTGCAGTAAACTCATTTAGAGAAATTTGAGAGGCACTGGCAAAAGACTATGCAGGCACATCTGCCATATGCAGTGACCTCCCTTCATGAGGAGGGGCAATCAAAATCAGACTCCTCAGCATTGCAATCCCTGTGACACATTAGATAATCTGATTTTTAAATATAATATGTATGGACTCCCCTACAGTATCATTTTTCAGTGAATCTTGGCCATACACACACACAAACATGCACCACTACCAGGAAACAAATTCCAGACCCTTTAACAGAAACCTTGCTGACAGCAGGTAGTAAAGAAAAGGCACTAAGAACACATTCACTTTGATCATGTTCATGGTTCAATCTCTCTTATCCCATGGAAATTCTGGTACAATTCTTTTTAGAGCAACATAGTTAGCAAGGCACCCTTAGGTATGAGCTGCCACAGCCACACAGCAACTGGATCAACTGGACACATCAGAAACAAGTCTCTGCTGATACAGGAACTTTGCCAACAGAGAGGTCCGAGGGAGTGGGGTAGAACCAAAGTGAAAAAGCAGATGAATTGTCATTTCAAAAAGCAAAAGCACAAGTTTTGTAAAATGTATGCCATTAACACTGGATGAAGAAAGTGCATTTTCAGTGATGCAAAACAATAGATCAAGATCTAATATACTTGTGAATGGCAATAGTAATATCAGCACTTTTTAAAACACTTGTCCAAACAATATTTTGGCTGCAGTATAGACAGAAACTTCTATTGCATGGCATATACATACAGAGCAGCAGCAATAACCCACATAAAAGTACACACTGTGAATCAAAGAGGAGTGGGAAGGCCAGAGGCAGCAAGGGACTTTGATTTAGGGCATTTAGAGCAGCTCTCCATTTAAAAAGCACATACACAACTAAAGACACCATTACAAATGAGAATACTACTACTGAGAGCATCAGCAGTATAATGACTAGAGTTGTGTATTAGATTTCAAAGCCAAATAAATTCTTTGCATAGCAGCACTGTGAAAATTGTGTAAGTTCTTGTGCCTGCCTTCTGAATTGCTGTAGATCTTTGCTAAAATGCTGTTGCATTTGGATACAAAATCCCTATTTAAAACCCCAAATTTTAAAATAGACAATTTGAGAAATAAATCGGTGTTCTGAATGCTCTGGAAAATTCTATTACACTGATTGCCAATCCTTTCCTACATATAACAGCCAACTCCCTTACAGAGTGTGTAATAGTGAAGGTCAATTGTGCTGTTACTGGAAAATAAAGTTCGTTCCTTCAGCAACATTTAAAAGATACTAAGTCTGCCACTTACATTGTAAAGGCAAAATACCTAATGGAAGTGTACTCTGAATTTAAGGAATGATATGCAGAGTTTTGAAGGGAATTTTTTTCCTTACTCCTGCCTCCAGCAGAGGGTCTGAGTCAGGCCAATCTTATATCCTCCAGGCAGCCTGCTTTGTTACATATGTGAGTAAGATTTAAGTGATTCTTCTCTGTATGCTTCTACTCCTCCACAAAAGGGCCTGGTAAGATTATGGCTCCCTGTCCCAGCATGAGGGAGAATGATGATTTCTGTCAACTAAGTACCAGACATCTGATTCCTAGTGATGTCCTCATTTCAATGGGCAGCTGACTCTGTGTCTCCAGGGAATTACTAAGACCCCTAAACCCATGCAATAGAGAGAGACTAATTCAGAGTGCAAGTAAGACAAACATATATCTGCATTAAGACTTCAGACAAAGCATGAAGGAGTAAAATTATTAAAACCTATTTTAGAAACAGGCTTACAAGACTCACTGCTTCCATAGGTGACACTAATATTAATAGGAAGGTCAATTTATGCTTAAATAATTTGTGTTTTTTTGCACAAGTGTGTGTATATGTTTAAATTTCCTTGTCAGAAACAACACAGGGGAACCTGAAAGCCCAATGGAGCTTTTCCCCCTACAGCAAATAAGTGAATATAGGCTTTACTATGGTTCAATAACCTCAGTTATGGGACTAGAAAAATCACCACAGTCCACTGGCCCTGTTACAAGTGCAGTTGAAGAGAATATTTAAACAGTGACAGTGGCAATTTTCTAAAGTAAGGCTTTCTAACTAGCTGTCTGCAGACCAAAATCACCAGTTGTGATACTTTTAGACAATCAGAACCAATGTCTAAAATTAGATGGACACAGAAAATCTTGACAAAATGGACTCATCCTTGACCTATTCGTTTATTTCAAAAACCTTCTGTTCATTTAACTTACATACATCAGGGAATGTTGTTGGCATTTGATCCTTTCTCTGTGATTCAACAATGTGGTCTATGTTAAAGGAAACCAAAGAAACTGAAGGGAATTAAAAAAACACCTACACTGACTCATCAAGGGAAATGCTTTTGTAGTTACATACTTCAAACAAAAGTGCATCACAATTTTTCAGAACAAAACTTCGCAATAAAGGTAATTTAAAGAAGTGTTTTTGCAGTCAACAGTCACAGAAGTTAAGAACCACATTTTTTTACAATTCTCTCATGTTACCCTTTCCTCAGCATTAGGCATTCAAAGCTGGTCAGCTACTTAGGCATTTAAAAGGTCAATTTACAAGGTATTTTGGTTTGCTAATTTCCATAGTTAGATAGAACATTAAGCCATGTTCCAAATTTACCATGAATCATGTCTAATTTTTTTAGTTCTGAGGGAGCTAATAGAGTGCAATGTCTAAATTAGGGCAAACATTCAAATTTATAAAACTCTTGATTTTTCACTCAAGCACATAGATTTTTGTCTCTATCCAAACTGTAAGATTTTTCTGTCCTTGTATCTTTACCAGCAATCATGTCTGAGTAAATTTTGATGAATTGTTGATTTGCTTGAAGTCTTCATGTATTGTAGGATAGACCTAGAAAGGACCAGAAGTCTAGATAGACCAAATTATTCTAAGTGTCTTATGTGCCAGGCAGACAGCCACAATGGCATGACAAATTAGGATTTATGGCTCTTAATGCCTGGTCACTCCAATATTGGTAAGCCTGAACTGTTCCAATACTACCACAGAGGCTATTGCTCAGAACACATGGCCTCCTGTTTTTTCTCTCTTCAAAATCAAAGTTGTGCAGAGGAAAGAAGAATAAGGTCCTTAAAGGAAGGAAAAAGGTATGAATTCTCAACATGACTGGAGTAGAACAACAGATCACTACCAAATTAAGCACATTAAATTTTCCCTATAATGCCACATATACAAATTCACTAGGACAAAAGCCTATACTCTCTCTGAAATCCTTTTTACATTCACATAAGAAGATGTACACATTAATGGATCCCAGGATGATTTTTGAAGTTTCTTTGAACACACTATGTTTCTCCAGAGAAGAAGAAAAGTTGTCAGACAAGATCAGGCTGATGTTGAAGAAGTGCCTCTTTACTCCTTTTCACCTAGACATACTGTTTAAAGGTAACATTTATCATCATTACTGCACTGTGTATCCAGCAACAGCCTAACAAAAGGTGCAAAAATTCCAGAATGAAGGACACAGTCTTTCTGATAGTTCAGAGCCTGTACAGCATCCACACTTGTTTCACGCTGTGAGAAGGAACAAGCCAGGCTCCGTGCAGGTCATTCAGATGGCAAGTAACACCAAGTCAAGTGATGGCAACACCAGAGCTGCAATGCCACGTGTCAGGATTTCGGGCACCATTGTGAGCATATCTCAATGCAATATTTCCCTGCCAGATGCAGCTTGTTGCCAGAGTGCAAGTAAACATCATGACTGACTGCCAAGAGTCAGTCCAGGAGCAGGGAATTAGCAAGTGGCTCAGGCACTCTAGTCTAGGAGAAGAGTAAAAAAGGAGTGTGACTGCAGCACTGGGAACAACAGTGCTTGTTCTCCTGCCTTGAGTGAAAGTAAACAAGTCCATTGTTATCTGACTTTGCCAAACCTCAAAGTATAATGCTAGAAGGAAAAATAAGTTTTACAGAATTGAGCATATACAACTCTTTTCTTCCCTTCATAAATTGTATGTTACAGTAGCTGAATCTACCAAAGTGTTTACAGTATGCTATTTATATAATGGCACATTTAAGCTTTGTAAAGGGTTTGGAACATTTCAGAAATGTCTCTGGTGCTGAAAAAGGCTAATGTATTACAAATCATATAATATTTTAATTCAGAAAAAATATGTTTTGGAATTTTGACCTAGCATTAGGGTTAGGAAACTGAACAAGGATGCCATGAAGCATGACTGACAAATCAGTCAAGCTAGTCTGCTTCAGATACATATTGTGCAAGGCATTATCACTGCGATCAGTCACAAAAAATGCATATTTAGTTTTTTTACATTAAATACTACACCTGTGAACCTATGTAAAAGATATACAAAATATAAATGTCATCAGGATTGTATATTTCAAACTTCTTAAAATAAACACGAAATATATATATATATATGTAGGCATATAGGTTGTAATTTCCATGTCAACACTAGCACAGTTTGTCTCTTCTAAATACAGGCCTGTATACTTCCTAGTCCAACACATGCACCTACAAACACATGATCATGCATACAGCTTTACGTTCTGCTGCTTGCAGAAGAGTCAGAATATACAGCACTATACATTTTTTCAACTCAAAATTGTTTGGCAAATTAAGAAAGATGCTGTTCAAAAGAAATTCCTTGTGAAATATTAAAAAAAAAATAAATAAGACCCAGAGAAAACCAGGGATATCTCTATTTCATCTCAATAAAAACACTGAAGACCATGGTGATTATGATCTAAGGTTCAGAACGCTTTGTCCAGCATGTGGTGGGGGTCACTCTTGGACAAAACACAACAGTGTGGAGCTGATTGCTATGACACATACCAAACACAGTTACAGTGAGGCACAGAGCTCTCACAAGAGCACCCAACCCAGCTCTGGGCTCAGAGCACTGAGGTCTCTGACCGAAAGGAGATGGAGCTGCAGGCTGCTCTTCTGCCCGCGGGCGGTGCTGACGGGGATCTGGAAGCCCATCTGGAAGGTGGGCGCCGATTTGCTGGCCGAGCGGGACGGGAGAAGCCCTTCTCACTGGAACATTTAGCTGGCACACAGATCTAGAACACAAAGGCAAGTCCCTGCTTTAACAAGTTACAGCTTTTGTGGAATGCAGCGGGAATGCAGGAAGACATTTGCAGTGACCTCAGAACAGGTGGTTGGAAGCTATTAAAAGGAGTGCAGCAATGCACAGAATGCAAAAGAACAGCTATTTCTATGTACAGGGATTCTCACATCAGTTGTGGTTTAAAGTATATGAAGACAAGTGTCAGACACAAGGACACAAATGAAATGATAGTGCAAGATTTGACATTTCCTCTTATCTTTTATTTTCTGGAAGTTTTTTTGTCAATGAATGCTGTAAAATATTCCAAGTGTAGAACTCATATTACTGATGTAGAACTGATATTACTGGAATAGGATACTTCTCAGGTATTTTTGACAGATCCTAATTCAGGAACCTTTGTTTCCATTAGTTCAGTGTGAAGCTGTTTAACTTGGCAACTAATTTAGAATGGTTATGTGTTAATACAGTGTCATGTCTACCAGCAGAGCCATAGATTCAGAGGAAACTCAACAGATTTTGCTCATAGCTACATTAATGTAAATTGAAAATAATGAAAATAAACCCAGTGCCTTATGCCACATGTAGTTCTTTACATCTCTGTGACATTAATTCTGCAGGACCTAAAATGGTTAACTCTTGGTCAGGCAGTATTCCACACTTAGTTTCTACAGATAGAAATGACAATCTAAAATGTGAGCCTGTGGAAAAACTCATTATTCCTTTCCTCCATATTAACTGATGAAAATTTGTTTGCCTGTCAAAAATTTATCAGATGAAAAAGAAATCAGAAGCTTCATGTTTGTTTTTTTTTTTCTTTCTGTGCTGAAGCAAAGATGTGCCTGTTAGGTAAGACATGGCATCACAGCAAGGCTGTCAGAAAGACATGCAGAAAAAAATCTACATGGTCAGATTCTCAGGTGCTTAAATCCATATAGCTCCACTGAAGTCTGTGAATTTGTGACAGTTTAAGGTGTACCAATTGACAACCTGAACCCATTTAAGTTTCCCAGCTCAAAACATACCTGCCTTATCTTTTTTGAGATTCCAAGAGCCATCTCTTTGTGTTCTTTGTGGACTTTTACAGAACCTGCAACTTACAGAGTGTTTTCCAAACCATCTGTTTGTCTTTTCATTAAGAATGTTGGCAAAGGCAGCATTTCTAACTTCTGAAAATTAACTTCAGCCAAATATAAATTAATTAGTCATGCCATGCTCTCCTGTTTCTGTGAGCCTATGCTTGAATATATAGGAGAAGCTGGAACTGAGACATGAGGAAGAGAAGGTTACTTTATTACTGAAAAATTAATGGAGTCACAATACCCCTTGTCATAGGCGGCTCCAAGGAAATCCTGAAACAAGGAGCACCCTTGGTACTGAAGAATGTTATCAGAGACCTCTAGGGTTTGGGGCATGGCCAAGTCTGCTTAAGACTTATGGGAAATCTTATATAACATAACACATCAGTTAAAGGAAGGAGAGAGGGTCTTAAAACCTGGCTGAAGTTCTCAGTAGTTCAATCTTAGCATAACTGCACTGCAGTAAAAAACTAGCTTTACAGAACAACAGCAGGGATAAGACTCTGGCACGTGTCTTCACTGCTTATTCCTACATGCTCCTGCTCTCCCACTACTCTATAATTTGCAGAGGAAATGGTCCTGATTCATCCAGATCCTAGCCTCAAGTATCTATTTTTACATAATTATTTACTATATTTTAGTCTGCCCCATTTTAGAATCTGAGGCTTGTTATGAAATGGAATTGTTTTGGTTTTGTCATTCTTATGAACCTTACCTCTGGTAACTTCTGTCTCTCTTTTCCTTGCTTGAGCTGCTGCCCAGTATGCCTGGCTGAATTCCTTGGAAAGTCTTGCTTTTCTTGCTCAATCTGTAGCATTTCTAAATACTGACTCAGTGTCTCACAACCCTCATTGGTGAATTCAGAATTTGCCTGTGTCCACTTATCTTTGCAGCACTTTGCATTACACGCAGAAGTCACTGTTGATTTTTCATAGGTTTTCAAAAGCTTTTCAACAACACCATAGTTTGACCTTGAGTCAGCTGAACGTGGGCGGCCAGATAAGTTACTTGGTCTCCAGTCATGCTCGTGGAGCATGTGCCTATAACCACTAGTATTTGGAAGTCCATTCGTGTGTTTTTGTTGCCCTGCTGTCCTGACAGCTTTGCTGGGGATGTTAGTTTCTTGTTCCTTTGCTGCAGAGAGCTTGGGATTTGAAACACAGGGCGTATTTACAGTTTCTGCCCTGCTAGTAGCAGAGTCACACAGTGGACCACAGGGTTTGTGATCTTCTGATGCTGTTTGAGGCACCTGATTTTCCTGCAGGGCACTGTTACCTTTATCTGTGTGAAACACAGCCCGATTAAACTCATCAATCTTTGCTGCTAGTGTTTCATTTCTTTGGGTCTTTCCCGAAATATACCTGGTGTCTTCCAAAAGATCATTGTGCAAGGCAGCAGGGGCATAAAAGTCATTACTATAAAAAGGGCTGCTGTGAGACTTGGTGTTTTGTTTCTGATGCATCTTGTTGCTTTGGGCCATATTTCCATCTGAACAACTCTTTTGGCTTGACAGTGGGGAAGGCTCATTGTTATTGTCTTTTCCAAGCTTGCCCATATCATATGCCCATGTGTTGTGGCAGAAACTTGTTGGGACATTGCATTCATTTTTGGTCACAGGTATTGAAGCAGTTACCATCACAGGGACTTTCACAACCTGCCCTTCATTTGCACAGGCTACTGCTGATTTATTTTTGTTTACAGGTGAAGGATTCCTCAGGTTGCCCCCATTCCAACAATCCTGAGCCTTGCAATTACTTTTGATGCCTGGATCTCTTATGGGTGCTTCTGAAAGCTGTACAATTGCAGAAAGTGAGTTTGTTAGCTGCCGAGAAGTGCTCCGTGGAGGAACTGGTGGAGCTTCTTTCTTTTGCCAAGGTCTGAAATCTGTTCCTGTGTCACCAGTAAGACTACCATAAGATATGTCCTTCAAAGCTCTGGTGGAGCTCATCAGATTCTTCCTATTATTATGTTCCTCTATTTCAAAAGCAACTGAAGTCTGTGATTCATTGCTGGACACATGGTTCATCTCAGGCAGAATGACTGTGTTTTGGGTTTCCTCAAATTCCCTCAGGAAAGGAAGTGACTTCATTCTGGAAATAACAGAAGAGGTGTTTTACAGATGAGCAATAAGGAACATTCCAGAGGACCTCAGCATGGATTAATTCTCCCCAGGGGCAGGTGTTTTAACACCGGCTACTTAAAAAGGTTTGGGAGCAGTTCTGCTGCAGCTGATATACTCAGCATAATTGAAACACACAGGAAAAATCTGAGGAAAGGTCAAGAAAAGTAATTTGTATTCCTTTCCTTTCCCACTAAAATACTTCTGAGTTTTTTAGATGACTGTTTTCTTATCTATGCTACAGTAAGTACAGTAGGATCTTGTTCTAATGAGTCATGGGAGTCTACCAGACTATGAACTGAATGAAGAAAGCTGTAGAACACAGCGTATCCCTTGTTTAGGTTTCATAACCTTACACATGAGATCTGTCTTTTGATATCTGATAAAAGGCACCTTTAGAAGTTATGCATCAGCTATGAATCCTCTTACTCTAAAGATACAAACAGTAGCCCAGCTAAAATAATGAATTAGTGACAGACTTTTAACAGACCACATGGTGGAGTGTGAGAAATCCCTCTGATATTTGGAAGCATCTGAGAAGGTTCTGTTTTACCTGAGAATTTCTGCACAAGTCAAGAGGCAGACTGGTGTTTAGCTTGCTAGAGAAGACAATGAACAGTGAATTTTTAAATGATGATAGAATGTTCACTTGCCATACTTTTCAGGGTCTGACTTGCTATCTTTCCATTAGTACAAATGTATGGTGGTTCTTCTGTCTATTGCTTTCTTTCTTCCTCCTCTTGGTTCATCAATTCCTGACACATCCCCCCATGCTTAAAGCTAGATTTGGGCTTTAAGTAAGAAATTCCCAGCCTGACAAACCCGTACAATGTTGTATAAAACTACATGGAAATGAGGCCAGAGAAGACAGAAATATCTGTCCACATTCCCAATCCTCTGTACAGACATTAGAAACAAATACAATTTCATCTCATCTAAATGTTAATCTGAATTTGTAGGTTCTGTATATAAAATCCATTTTGCTAGTAAAACATGCCTTTGTATCATATTTCTGCATATTTCATTTGAATGTTTTTTGCTGAGCACTGAAACATTAGAAGAGTAGGAACTGCACACCTACCAATAAATCCAACAGCAAACCTGCCTTCAAAGTGAAAAGCATAAGGAGATTATTAATTTCCTTCCTCCAATATATGATGTCCAAAAATGTTTTTACCTTCTGTGATTGGACTTCTTTCGAATTTCCTCTTGATAGCTGCATAATTCTTCACTGACTCTGGCAAGTTCTTTAAGAGCCTTTATAAATATAAAAAACAGTCCTTTAAGATATACATTTTAAATTACATCTCCAGAATTAATTTGAAACTTGTGGTCATTTGCATTTAAGATTCACAGCAGAGGGAAGTAATGTGAGAAAAGATACTAAAAAGCCTCACCTAATGAACAGAGGTAAAGAGCATGCTGTTAACACATTTAAACAGTGAGAAAGTAGTCATTGATAGCAAACCTAGGAGCAAGTAGAGACAGAGACTTATGGAAAATTAAAATCAGGGAGGTCACTTCTTGAGCTTAACCTGGTAGGCCAAGGTCCTCAGTGTTTTCCTCTGCCTTGGAACTGAAACATGCTCATGCTTTACTTACTAGATTGAGATCACTAATATAATTCTTGGTATTTTGCTCTGAAGTTTTAATGGTGAGGCTGTCTTCAGGCTCCTCGTGGTTCTCAAAGGCCAGATTGTCCATTAACAGGGTATTGTTTCTGCTCTTATCTCTGGGCTCCTCCCATTTGTGTCCTGTTATATTGAGCAGACTCCCTTTCTCCATTCTGTTGTTTGCCACACTGTGTTGATGGTTCAGCTCCACTGTGTCACTCTCTTGTGAAGTGGGGGAAGGCATGGACAGCTGCAGCACCTTGTTCTGAATGGCCTTGCTATCATGGACAGTCATATTGCTCTCCCTTCTAAGTTTTACCTCCTGGTAAAGCTGGAAAGACAATAGAACCTTCTATTAAATCATGGTATTGTAATGAACTTTATGGCAAAGCCTCCACGTTTATCTTCTGTTTTGAATGATGCTTCACTCAGTAGCACTGATTAGAAAAGTTCTACATATGTTAGTAGAAAAGTGCTGAGTGACCTAGTGTGATAATTCAAACACCATGATTGCCACAGGATAAGGCTGTTACCATTCTCAAACTCTCTGCCATAATTTTAATGTATGGCTCCCACCATGGCTGGGACTGGAATAGATCTCATGAGATAACTGAGGGATAACTCAAGACCTTGCCTTGAGCTGAATGCCGTGTGGTTGTTTTCCCAGTGATATCAGCACACTATGTGGTGGACACAAGTGTGATCTGATGGAAATGTGGGGGAATGTGACAGAGAGACAGTGTCCTGGCTATGTTACAGCCTATTAAAGCATATTGTTTGAAGGAGAGGAAGTGAATTCTCATCAAATACAGTGCCATCTTCACAAGAACAGATTCAGTTCTCAGACAAGTGGAATTCTTCCCTATGACGAGTGATAAATCAGTACTGCAGAATAGGATTATTTGGCAATGTGCTGTCACCCTCTTCTTCCATGCTATCTGCTGAGATCATTACTAAATGACAAGGTCTTAATTCTGGTCACCAGCACATTCAAACTAGGAACCATGGTAAATTATAAATTAGAAAAAATGGCAACATCATAAAAATCTCTTCTGCTTACAGTATAATTTCCAGTGCCAAGAATCCCACAGCTCTTTACAAACATTCATTGCTAACTTGCTCTCATGAAGAAAGCACCCAGACACCTGTGAACAGCCATCTGCCTGCCCTCTCTCAGTGCACAAGGCCATCACAACAGCTTTTGAAAGGACAGTGGAAAAGAATAACAGCATGCAGAACATGTGGCCACTTCACAGGTAGTGCTGTGGATTAGAAGTATTCTCACATTCAGAGACTTAACATTTGACCTCATCCTGGGTTTTCAGATTTCACTCCCAAAGCCCAGCTGCTCATGGAAACTGAGGGCTGAACTTTGCCATTTCCAAGAAATAGGAGCCTCATATGGATTCAGCATAGCACTAAGAAGGAAGGATACCACTCCATAATATCATCCCCTAAACACCACAAGTCTTCCTGGAAGAATTTACTTAGGCTTGGTGTGCTAGAGAAAACTGCCAAATTAAAATACAAGCTGATAAGTGAGCACAAGTTTTATTGAGGAAATCCTTCTAATAGCATTTGAAAGGTATCTATCTCTTCTTTTCTCCAGCCATGTGGCTTGTGGAGAAGAAATGTCAGGCATCTGAAATCATCAGCAGCTAAAGTCAGAGCTTAGGAGGGGACTTTAGGATTTGAATCACCTTGGGGTATAATCTGTAGTTTTGTTTGGCCCTGCAGTGGCCAGCAAATTGCTTCATTTTCTTCTCCTCAGCTCCATTCATTTCTTTATCTCTTTTTCTGTCTCTGTCATGCTTTCTGCTTTCCTAATCTCCCTGCTAATAAAGAATATGATGAAAACAGTCCTTGCTGACATTGTCAGGTCTACTAATAGCCAGAATACCTTTTCATTGCTGTCATTCCAAGTCAGCTCTTACAGCTAAGAAAAGGAAATTCAATTACATATACAGATCACAGATTACTAACTTTTGAAGCATCCTCAGCTTGGCAGTGAAATTAGGGAAGACTGCACAGAAAAGACCTAACACAAAAGACAAAATGCAGCAAAGACCATCATACCAAAGTCTGCACGAATTGTGCATAAAATATAAGAGCTGACATTATGAAGTTCTGCTGCAAGCTGGTTTAATGGGCTGGGTATGGCTGCAATTCCTTTGGCTCTGACCATTTTCCTTCTCAGCTTCATGTGAGCAATCTCTGCCATACATTCCTGTGTTGCTCAGCCACAGGACAGTGCTGGCAGAGAGCAAGTGAAACTACTCCATGTGTATATTAGTTGAAAAATGTGGAAAGCTCACTAATGAAAAAATCTGCCTCTATAGGCTGCCAAGCAGACTCAGTTAATGCATTAGAGAGTGTCAGAGGCTTTGGCTGCAGGGACAATTTGGGGATAAAAGAATAATAAATAATTGCTGTGACTATTTCTGGAAGGAGATGCATTGCAAATAGCAGGGACTGTTTGCTAGAATGTGTAAACATGAGTGGTTTCAGAACTTTCATGCTATTTAATGTACCTGTTTTCTCTCCCAAGAGTCATCCATAAAAGGAACAGGTTCTAACCAGAATAATTCTGCATGATGCAGTATTTCATATATATATATATTTATATATATGTATATATTATGTTTAATATTACCATTTACCTCAGCAGGCTGGTGCCACTAAAGCCTTTTTGCTAGATAATTATGATACCTAAATTTTCTGTTACTAAATATGCATTTTTCTAAACCCCATATTGTTCAGTATTTACTTGAAAAAAGTATGTGTATGAGCCAACATGGCTCATGCCCAGTTGAATTGTCAGCAGTATGTACAGCCAATAATCTCACAGTTCACAAAGCCACATTTCACCTCCTACCTTGTATTCATGACTATTAAATGAGCAATTGCAAATACTGCTTAATCCCAGGATTTTCATCCTACCATCAGCTGTTAGAAGCTTCCAGTGACACATAAGAAATAGGATCAAATACAGAAAAAAAAATGAAGCGACTCTATGTCACTTCACCCCAAGTGAAAATGGTAGTGCTCAGATTTTTGTTTAAAAGTACCTCTTCTATTTTCTTCTGCATGACCTTCCATTGACACTCCCATTCTTTCCTTTCATTGTCAAATCTCTCCAGCAATTCCATTTTTTCTTTGTTCCAGTTCCTCTCGCTATTCTCCAGTTCACGCAGGTCCATGGCTAAAGTCTGTGCAACAACAAACACAGCTCTGCTTTTTTTCTCTCTTCCCTGGATGTTTCCTGGAAGTTTATGAGAATAAGTCTTATTTATGTTTTATGCTAGCTTTCAGGGAACAAAGACAACCAAGAAAATTCCCAAACTTAATAAATGAAATGAAATTGCAGGAGACAGTATTATACAATTGTCAGAAATTTGTATGGATTGTGACTCAAATATGGATGAACTAAGCATTATAGGATATAAACCCAAAGGCAGAGATGCCCATTCTGAAAAGGAGAGGTAAAACACATTCAGCATCACAGATTTCAGTAACATCTGCCACAGCAGGCTCTGTACCATGATCACTTTGCACCTTTGCCATTACTCTTCACTATAAATTTGAGTCCATGTAATATTGAATGGCACTTCAGGACCTTGGGATCCTTCAATATCTGCCCTTGAGGGTGAAAGCTATTTTTGTTTGTTCAAAAGACAACTGCCAATGTAAAAGTATCATGTTTGCTCACACACTCCTTGCACACACATGCAAGGAGCACAACAAGGACTGATACATTCTTTTGGCAATTGAAAACTTGATACATGCAGGGAAATCTTATGGCTACATGAATGCTTTGGAATTCATGAAGGAAGACAGGACAGGAAAGCTAATAACAGGTACAAACACATATACAGTATAAATCATTTATATAGAGGGACAGAAGGTCAACAAAAAGGGTTCAAGAATTTTGGATTTACAAGTCTAAATCTATAAATGTTAGTTTCAGGACCAGCATAGGGCAAATTCTCCAACAGCACTAACTCCAATCTAGTTCAAAAGCTTTTTCAGAATATTTGACTATTTAGTGCTTCAGTTTCTTCTTCCCCTTCAGAAATCTTTAGCCTCTTAGGGTTTGTAAATGAAAATAAAAAATAATTGAACCACTAAATAGGCAAGTTTTAAGGGAAATATTTTAGATCTGCTTATCTGACTTTGGAGCAAAGCAGTTACAAATCTTATGGGCCTGGTGTTCCTCTAGCTTTATTAGGCTTTACACTAGAAAGCCCATTTCCATCAGCACATTTACTATGCCAGCCAGGCTGAAGTAACACTCATTCATTCAGTTATGATGGCTGCTGTGATACAATGCATGGTACACAGGCGTTGATACTTAAGTTTTTAACTTCAGCTCTCAAAGCCAGTTGTATTACCCAGGTAGTCATGGAATCTAGTACTAGTTATAAAATGCCTCTGCATTGCTTTCTTCTCCTGCCAGAAATCAAATATGTAGGCAATTTAATTATCAGAGTATTAACTAGGAGTAAGCCCAGTTTACCTTTCTGCAATTTGTTCATTTCTCTGACTGATGATCAGTGGTTGTCAACTCACAGGAACTGCTGATTTTACTGCCCACATTTTCTATGATATGTAAAATTCAGTCCTGAGCAAAGTTCTTCCCCATCCCATATGTTACTGGCAAGTCTTGTTGATTTAGTTGTGGCTACCATGTAATCACCATTTACCAGTGTCTGCTTTATTTCAGGTGACTGGGAAGACAATTCCAAACTTGGAGTCAGCTTCTTTCATGTACATGTAAGCAGAAGAGCTCAGATGAAACCCAACAGGTTACTTAGGTCTTGGGATCATAGGAAGTCCTCCCACAGGATCTCCCAAGCCATCACAGGCCCAGCCCTCACTCAGAACTTGTGGAACAGCTTACCCCAAGCACCTGCCTTAGAGGTGTCCCTCAACTACCTACAGATTTCAAACCCTTCTTCTTTCCCCTGCCTAAAAACATACAGAGCAACTTCATAAAACCATAAAACTCCTTGAAACTAGGAGCTGCTGAAAGACAGCACAGAATTCTCATCAAAAAAGAAGCCAAGTACTGTTTGCTCATGGCCTCTTAGGGAAAGCAGCCAGGCTACAGAGACTGTACCTCTCCAGGCCAATGTTCCAGCTTTGTGCCAGACTCAGTAAGCACTGACCTTTTACAACTTGCAAAAAAATTCTATTAAACTTTAGATCAACTGCAATCTAAACATCTATTGCTAACGAACTTTAAGAATATTGCAGTATTTTCTCACTTTGCTAATTCAAAGGTTGTCATTTGGTTTTCTGTTTTGCTGCATTTAAGTCTTTATAACCTTTCAGGATACCTCTGAGAAATAAACAAAAGTCAAATCTCTGCTCCACTATAATTCTTATACAAATACACATCAGAAAAGAAAATAAAAACCCCCATGTGTAAATGCTGTACAGTCATGAACAAGGCAGGCAGACATAATCTGTCAACAACTTGCACAAATGGTGATTTTGCTAGTGATTATTAGTAATAATGACCTTGCTTTAGTCAGCCACATACTACTAGAAAGGTCAATACTGTATAGCATATTTGTTTTTACACACATAAGGATAGATTTAATATGTACTCCTTTCAAGCATGAATGTAGCATTGAAAAGGCCTCTGGTGCTTCCTTAGTGCTGGAAACTACTATTGCCATGTTGGCATTCATCTTAACAATTTTCAAATTGTCTCATATGGAACTGTGATTATAAAAAAAGACTGAAGACAGTCAGAAGGAAATCAAGTCTTGAAAAAGGATATTTACAGAAGTTACAGATGGCCACTTGTAGCTCTAAGATCCACAAAAGGCTTGTATTGTTTCTTAGGCTTCTCTGATTTCCTCTTGACATAAATTTGAAGAAGAAAACTCCTGTTTATTGATGTTAGCAGCTGGATAACTATACAGCTTTGTAGCTATTGTACAGTGGATCAGTTCCTCAGAGACTCTGACTTTCATTTCTACTTCTCTTTGCCCCCACTTTCTTTTTTTTTCCTGGTATTTCCTTTGGGTTTGTTTGGGGTTATTTTGATGGAGTGCAATGTGCAATCCTGGTAATACACCCTCTGTGTGCACTGAGATTTCCCCATGGGTATTTCACATGGCTAAAGCAACCCAAGGCATGTAAAATGTCACATTATCATTTGCTCTGTGGATCAGAACAATATCTGTGCTCTTGCAGTATTGGCAATTTCTGCATGTCCTAGACAAGGTCAGAAGCTCGTTACAGCAATCAAATTAAGCAAATAATCAATTTTGTCTGCATCAGCTGCATTTTCCCTTAACTTTTCCTTTAGCCCTTCCTCCTCTCGAGCAAAAAACTGTTTTAAGCAACTATTTGATGTTAGTCATTATTCACCCATATATTACCCTTTTTAGCCAGATATTAAAAATACATTTTGCAAACAACCTCTAGCAACTTATGAAAAAAATCTGCTTGACATCAGCTGAGATTTTGTTTTTCAACAATGTTTTATCAGATTAGATGTGCATAATCATTCAGATACACATATCTTCCCTGTTTTTACAGAAAAAAAAAATGCAATCAAATTATATTTCCGAATAAGTGCTGTATTTTGGATGACTAGGAAAATTGTAAACATCTGTATTTGTTCAATTATAAATGTGTGCCATGTGTCATGATAACATTCACTTTATGCATTGAAAGAAAGTACAGTTGAGGGAGAAAAGGGAAAGAAAAGGGAGAAATGAGAGAATGAAAGAAAGAGAAGGAAAAAAGAAAGAAGGGAAAAATGTAAGCATACACAATACTGTCATCCCTGTTCTATTAATATACCTCTGCCTGCACTGAAAAAACTAACTGAACTCTAAGAATAAAGACCATATATAACATATATGAACTTCACATTGCATATAAATAACATTAAGAGGGATGCTTAAATAACTTGTTGCCACATCAGAAATTTGCCTTTCTTTTTAAGCTTAACTACACTCAAAAACACTGATTTAAAATAAACCACAACCATACCTTTCATGGAATAAGAAATCCTTCAGAAGTACTTCAGTCCATTTCCAGGCAGCAGGGAAAGCAATGAAAGGCACAGCTAGCAGGGTTCCTGTTCTGTGAATCTTGATCTTTAAAAGAAGCAAGAAAGCTAAGCAAGACACAACCTTTCAACTGGGGCAGCACTTGCAACTCTCTTTGAATAGATCCTCAACTTTTGCAGACGGGAAAGCAGTTCCGTTCAGCATCATCCCGCAGCTGGCTTCCACGTGACGTCAGCGCACGGAGGATGGCTTTAAAGCCATCTCTTCCAACCCCCAGCTTTGTAACTTTATATCTCCTCAGATTTTGTGTAAACAACTCCAAGTCCAGGACATTTTTAGGTTTTATAGTGCAGTCCAGTCTTTAAAGCTTGCCAAAGCAGCTAGTGTTAATATCAAAGCTATGACAACAGGCAATTTTCGGTTTCTTTTATTGTTGTCCATGCTGTAAAGGAAGATTTTTTGCTGTCTTCCAGACCCAGCTTTCAGGGTTATATTTTTTAGTATGATCATTTTGAGCTTTGCAACTTGATCCTCCTTAAATGCTTTGTAAAAGGAGTTTTGTTTAAAGCAGTGGTTGTATTGGTTAACAGCTATCCTAAAGAGCTAAAAGCAAACCACTCCTCCCTAAAATCTTTTTCTGTATTCTAAATATGCTCTCACTTATGAAATGCAGAATTACTGGGCACTGTGTAATCCTACTGTCTTGCATTCTGGGAATGGCAGCAACTATTTCTTTGGGATATACCCAAATATTCCTGATACTTTACAATGTTTCTGGATCAGATTCTACGGTCTGTTAATTCACTTTGTATCTCAGCAAAGCAAAGCACTTGAAATTGGATGAAAAATCTCTCTTGAACAGGGAAACTCATCTCTGGCACAAGGCTGGTAAAGAAGGTCCAAAAACACCTTGGGCTGGATATAAATCCCTAGGAGTGTTCATAGCAAGAGCTGGCATGGGATGCAGGAAGGGAGTGTGACAAAAGCAATCCAGCAAGTGAAAGTCCACAGGAGACCCTGAAGGCAGAGCAGCAAAATTCAGCTGCTCCCCCTGCTGAGTGGCAGGCAGGAGGAGCCCAGCTCACTCCTCAGGTCTCTGACCACCATGGTATCTTCCCTGCTGCACCCTGGGTTAAACTGCTCTCATTTTTTGGAGAGACCCCCGGGGAAAGCCTCACACACACTGCCCTGCTGGGCACTTGTGCTTGGGGTGTCTGCAGACAGGGACTGAGACAGGCACCAAATTCACCTTTCAGGGAGCACTTTGCCCCACATGTGCCTGGAGAAGGGCCACAAAAGACTTGATTCAGGCAGCATAAAACTGGACAAATCCTGCTGTCAGACATGTCTTGGAATGTCCTAAACAGGAACATATTTTTGTGGGCAGTGCAGCTGGTAACAAGAGGATCAGTGAAAAAAAGGGATAAATATGAGGATTGATACATCTTTTGCTTAGTCAACACTCTCCTCTTATTTGATAAAATCCATTATAAAATCCAGTGTAAGGATTTTAACTCTGAGTGCATTTTATAGTAAATACCAAACCAGGTTTCAGGGAAAATACATTTTTTCTCCTTATATGGTCTAGCTGTAAGTCTCAGAGAATACATTAATTAGGTTCTTATTCTGCTCCCATGTAACTTAAATAATGGTACTTGGGCTATGTGTGAAAATTGTAAAGATGATCTAAAAATTAAACAAATATTCCCAAGTACACAACTGAATGTTTCTGAAGAAAATCCCCAGACTCTAAACTCTGAGGATTTAAATCTAAAGAAACAGTTTGACTCTCTTTGTGAGGTTAGGTCTCAAGTGCCAGCTGACATGGCTGGGAGTGAAGCTGGAGTGCTTGGGAGCAGAACTGAGCTCACAGCTGGAGGCCAGGCATCAGAGCACTGCCTCCTCCCTGAAGCCAGCACAGCTGCACTACTGCACATGAAGGCAGACTCTTCAGACATATTTTTTTGCTCTTATCCATCAACATATGCTATTATTCTTGTGTCTTTTATATTGCTAACTCCATGCCTCTTGTCTTGCTACGTGGAATCTTTGAAATAAAAACAGTAAAAATGAATAAAACAATGGGCTAAATTCCAGGCTTGAATTCTCAGTCAAGCAAAAGCCTATATTTCTGTCTGTGTGAGGAATTAAGAAATGTATTTCTTAATACATTTCAGGGGCTCATTAGGAGACAAGCACTAGACCCATCTCATAGGTCAAAGTGACACGTTAAATTCATCCTAATATGGAAAAGGTGAGACAAAGAAAACATGAAGTGAGTTGTAAAAACATGAGCTCATTTTTCTATATACCCTTAAATGTAGCAGTAGAGAATTATGCTTTTGAGAATAAGAAACTATTCAGCAGAGGCTGGCCCTACTGTCCCTCCTCCAGCATCAGCATACAAAGCAGCAAATGTGGCTTCTTGGTATCTAGCACATGTAAAATAAGCAGGAAGACCACTGTTGGCTTTTTACATCCAACATATTGCTTCCACAGGAAAAGTTTATTTTGTCCATATCTGGCACCAGCACTGCTTCGGTCAAAACTCAGCACCTCAACAAAAAAGGACACAAGGGCATTTTAAACAAGACCTCTGCTAAATTTGTCTTCAACGTGCAAGACTGGAGACAAAGCAGCATGACTTTCAGCATGGATTATAATCTGATCACATACTCAGGGCAGTGGCCAGTAAAATGTACTGAAAACCACTTCAGGGCATCTTTGGTTGTGCTGCACCAGCAGCACATTCGGTTATGGCACATCCTTCTGTTAAGGCCACAAAAGCTAGTGACAAGAAAGAAGAAGATGCTGCTGCCACTGCAAACAGCCCAACCTCCCCATTAGATTCCTGAATGATGTACACCTTGATAATCCTGGTATATACACCTTGGGAGTGGATATATACAATGGGAAATGGGCAGAAGGGAATACAAACTATGTCTCCTCTTACTGTTGTGTGCTTCTGCAGTTGGATACAACTCAGTGGAGAAACAGAGCCAACCAAGTGTTATGTCATGCTGCTGCTCCAAGGTTACATTGGAAATCGGTGGCAGATACTTTAGATGTTTACTTTAAATAGAGCCACCGTAATTTTCCCCATAGGCAACTGCATGTGTAATGGCAAAAGCTGGATTTGAATATCACTTCCCCTGGCATTAAATCAGGGACAGAAATGTAAGCCAATGGGAACTACATCCCTGATACTGATGCCTTTGGAAGTCTCCTACTCACCTATCAGATTCTGGGCTGATTAAGGAGAAGGGCATGTAATACCCTGAAGCTCTACTTGTTTTTGTAAACAACTCCTGAAGTTCATGTGCAGTTCATCTCTTTTTATAACTCATATCTAGACAGCCATGTTTTTGGCAATTTTCTATTTTCCAACTGCCAGGCATATTTCTGCACTATAACACCTGCTCTCTTCTAGTTTTGATTATGAAGCACTGGTGACATGTGTCAGCAGACACTTAGTCTATCTCTGAACTGGAGCTTCAGGCATGGATATTTCTGGTTGAAAGAAATATCTCTGAGCCTGGAGAAAACGGTCATTCTAACATAATGGGAATTTTTCAGTAGCAGCAAAAGAGTAGCAGCAAAAAAAAAAAATCTGTAAAGGGATTTTGTCAGGGCATTCAGGGCTCAGTTCTAAACAGGACACATATTTAATTGAATTTTGCTGGTAGCATTAAAGGAGAGAATATACCTATGCCCTAAATTACATAAAAATTAATTGGAGATACTGCCAATTTCCACAAGTGCAAAAATATCATAATTAGATCTACAGAAGCAAGATCTTTTGCTTTTGAAAGAACACAGAATAAATCCCCTGGGAACATAGGAAACAGAAATTTAATATTTCAGGGAAGTGCTAAATTAAGGCAATCTCATGGTTGAAATTCAATGACTTTTTTTCCCCTGGAACATTAATATTTCACAGGATATTCCAAAAGGGGAACTGTGAATCTGCTAAATGAGATTTCAGCTGATAGGTAACCTGGCATATCCAGCTCCTTGCTACATGCAAACAAAATCTATGCTCTTCTTACCATTTCTCTTCAGAACTCTGAGCTGTGGAGCATGCAGTCAGTGAATCAGCAGTGTTCTGTCTGGCTCTGCCCTGCCTGACTCCAATGCAGTCCTGCTAGAGGATGCTGATGTATTCATCTGCATTTGCTCACTCACCTGTGAGATGGTCTTTGCCCACCAGGCCAGTTACTGAGTGGGGAGAATCTGCTTCCTTTCTTGGCAGTATAATTACTGCATTTCGTAATATCAAGTTATTTAAATTTAGCAATACATAGAACACTTATTTCTTTGGCTAGATCTTATCTTCTGGCTATGGATAAATGTCCATACTCATTCTATTAGCTTTCTCAGCATCTTTTAAAGTTGTGCAATATCTGGTGTGAAACAGATAAGCAGCTCAAATCACTCCCTTCAACCTGAATGCAAAAGGACAAGAAAAACACATCTCATTTCTCACTGAGATTTCACTGTGAGGCTCCTCACCATTCTCCTTGCTCGTGAGAGATTCAAGGACTGTGGGGAGTTTCTAAAATAATTCTATATGATTTGGTATGCTTTAATTTCAGGTTGCTGCCTGTGCAATAGCTCCCTAAATGTCCCAAAAGGTCTCAGCTTTGATTTTGCTTTGTTGATGTAGGATGTAAAGCTCCAGCTTTTATGCAAGAAAAAAACATTGTGAGAAATCAATGGGGTTGTAACTGCCAGTGCTGTGCAGAGATTATCTCCACCCCTCATCTCAGTAATTCATTCTTACCTTTTCTATTTTCTGAGAAATAAACAAATCTTTCCCAATTACTTTCCAAGACTGATTCTGTCTGAATATATGAATTCAGTGGATTACTTCTTTAGGGTATCGCTGTTACTGAAACACTCTCTGTACATCAAACCTTCTCTATTTATTTTTATTACATACAAATACCAAGAAAGTTATAAGCAAGTGTGGGTTAAAAATAGAGTCCCAGAACTTCAGATCTCACATGAAGTATGACTTTTTCTCTCTTACAGAAATTGTGTCAGTAATATTTGAGAAAACACAAATGATTGTTTTTTCTTCTACCAGAGATACTAAAGCAGAAAGAAGCTGAAAAATTCAGTCTTGTGCTAAGATTTGGTATGACAAGTTTAAGCCTCAAATTATAGTATTTTTAATGTCCAAATTGGAAATCCATGAGAAAAAAGTCCTAGTATTTACAGATGCTGCTGAAAAACGAAAGGCCTTTTCCACTTACAGAAATTCATTGTGAATTATGGCTTGATTGTATCTTGCCATAATAGTTTTTCATATGTGGAACCTTATTTTAGATAACTGCATAAATTAGAGCATCTTAGAAACTCCTCAGAACTACTTTGGCCTGACTTTATCCTTAACTGGGAAACCCATCAAAGCAATTAATCTCACATATATTGACCATCATTTCCTTTAGACATCTCACTAGCTATAAAAAGGATAATGATGACAACAGCCCCTGGTAGGAATAAGTATTTGGATTAAATCAAAGAGCTCAATGATATAACTGATCAAGGTTACCTTCATGTTGAGGGAAAGCTAGACAAAGAGAAAAATACACTATTTAAAAATAAGTAATAATTTTACTATTTTTTCATTCTCATAACAAAAATTTTATTGCCCCATCTTTTGTTCTCTGAGGATTTTCCTTCAAAATAGTGTTTCAACTATTTCAGGTAGCAGAGCACAGCCTAGGCATGGAGATGAACTGTTCTCACTGGGGAATGAATTAAGTGAACAGAGAGCTAACATGATAAATCAAAGGGAATCCTTACCACTAGCTAGAAAAAAAAGCTGCTTTATTTATTACCACTGCTACATTATTCAACATAGAAAATGCAGAAAAAGACATATCATTAATACACATACTTGATGACCTTTGGATAATTCACATTTGTGGGACTCAGTGGTTTCAGAATAAGTTGAATAAAACAGAAAAGTGAGCTCCATCAGGCATTTCAGATGAGGTTTTCATAGTGGGAGATCTACTACTTGTAGGAACTGCCTATGTAAGTGTGAAAGAAAGGAGTCACCTGCACTCTTACTTCAGCCTCTCCCAGGCAAGACAGGAATATTCAGTGACTATTGATGTACACAAGCTTCCCTCACTATGGTCACTGGCTGCCAATGGCACCCCTGGTTATACAAGGGTCACTCAGCAAACCAAGAGTTACCATGTCCATTCAAAACTTGCTGAAATCTGGGGAGAGAATGTTCAGTCATGGTGGGCACAGAATGGGAAATGTTACCGACAAACTCGACACCAGCCAAGGTGACTTACACCACTCCCATCAGTTCAAGCCAGACTGTAGCATGGCCATTTTTCTAGAGAACAGAGAGAATGCAGCCAGCCTATATCTCTCAGAAGACTCCTCAGCTACTCTGATACCTTCTCCTCATGCATCTCATTCTCAGAGGCTCCAGCTTCTGGCCACAGTTCCAAATATAGTGCTCTGTATACAAACCTTTTTGATTTTGTCCCCTCCATGGGGCCCAGTCCACACAATGCTGAAAAACATTATCATCACAATCATGCAAAACATACATACAAGCTCTGACATAAAACTGCAGAATACACACAAAACATGGCTTTGCTAGTCATATGTGGCTAGAATACAAACTCTTTTTCTAGGAGTGGGAAGAGAAAAGTAACAGATTCTTCACACCCACTCTGCGTATTTCTGTTTTGTTTCTGATTTGGTGCAAATTAATGAATATTAAATTGGTTCCAGCCCTCAGGAAATTTTTATTCAAAAATTATAAAACCATGCAAAGTGAAAAATTTCATTTTCTTTTTGCTTACCTGGAGTACTGTGGTGAGCAGGTTTCCTATTCAACTGGGTGACTTTTTGGTATGTTTTTTGCAGGTTTTTTGGTTTGGCTTTGGTTTTGGCAAACAAGTAGTCTTCAGTGTTTTTACAGCAGTGGTTATTACAGAAACTATGTCTCTTGCACTTCTTATCTTGGAGGGTGGACAAAATAAACAAACTGAAAATAACACTACAATGAACAGTAAATGATGAATGACTTACAGTACAAAAAACAGTGTAAAAAGGAAGACAAGTTTAAATATTGTTGTGTATGAAAGGGATGAAAATAATACAAGGATGAGAATAAGTAAAATGATAGGCTGGAACATCTGGGAAAGTAAATACAAAGACAAAGAGAACAGTCAATTAATGGAATAGCAAGTCCAAAGTCTCAACAAAATAAATAGTGAATCAGACTATGCTTGTGGAGGGACCAAGTGCCCATCTCCCATTTACTTCAGTAGGAGTTCTGCATGGTCAAGGCCTGAAATGTCTAATTGTTAAATGTTAACTGTTTTATTTGTTTAGAGAAAATACTAATTAGTTGGTTTTAAATTTGTGTAAGTCCATGCAGTACTCTGCCTTTCAGCTAATGGGAGCTCTACAAGCTCAGAACTACTGCTAGATCAGAAAGTGAGCATGCTAAATGCCATCTCTGTTTGATTTCATGCAATACGTGTATAGTAATTGATTAGCTTTAAACTCACTGCGTCTGTGACTTTCTGATACAAGGAAACAAAAGACTAATTAGTCAGCATAGGAATAAGAATAGCTTTCAGCTTCACCTGGCAACTACTTCAACTGTAAACTAGCAAGACAGCACAAAGTAAATTAACACAGCAAGAGACTTACTAAACATTGGATAACTTCATTAGCAATAACAAGATATACCAACTATAAGATTGCATGATAAGATAAGGGTAGGTAATTTTCATTTTTCATGGCAAAAGATCTTGAGTCAGCAAGGAGTTTGCTCCCCAAAACCTCTCTGAAACAATTCTGCACAAAAACAAACCACAACAAAGATGCTTGTTACTGCTGCATGCAAGCAGTGATTAACAGGCCTTCAACAAGATGCAATCTATTACAGCAATTACAATATTCACATTGCTATGTGGCTCTGTGACTCCATAAAGTGATTTGCATGGTTTCTTTAATCTGTGGTTTGCCGTATTCTCTACAATTTTTGCAATTCAGTATTTCTTCCTGCTTAAAATTAATACAATTTTCTTTTTATTCATTTAATAGGAACCCCTCCACTAAGAAAACAATCACGTCCGTTTATGAATCACGTTCATATGTACCAAAAATACTGTGTGCACTGCCTTTACTGGCAATGAAGGCCCAACTCTGTCCAATGCAATTGCAAAGCCAGAAAGGAGTAAAATATTCTCCCTCCTAGAGCATAATTTTAATTTCCAGGAGACCAGATTTATTCCACGTTCACAAACAACCCTATTGGTAGAATATATTTTCATATGGCCAAATGAGCATTTTTAGAAATATAAGAAACAGTGATTTTTGTCCACTGTCTAGAATAAAGAATTTTCTTTTTGTGCCATAAATCCAATTTGAGGTTTAATTTGCTTGGCAGAGCCTTTTTACCTGTAGGCCGTAATAAGTAAAAGTCTACCTGACTCACTGACAAAGGTTCATCGGCACTTCGATCGTCCGAAGACTTTGGAACTTCGAGTCTGTCGATGAAAGCCTGGAGCTCCTTCCTGAAGGCCTTCATCTGCGCATTGATCCGGTACAGGAGCTCGTGCTCACGTATCCTGCTGCCATCGTCCTCCTCGTCCATCAGTCCAAAGAGGTCCCCATTAGCTACGTAAATTCTCGCCTCCGTGATGATGGTGCTCGTGTCGGAAATCAAGCGATCTATTGTCTTGCCCAGCCGCTCCGCTTCAGAGCGAATGTCCTTCATCTGCTGCCTGTCAGTGAAGCTCTTCTGCCACCCAGACGCCGTGGGATAAAAAGACCTCGTGGGCGTCAGGCACCGAATGTTTCTCACCTCCTCGGAGTCGCTTTCCCCCCCAATGGGACCTTCCCTTTTGCGGTGTGGGGGGCGGGAGTCGTCATCGCTCTCCTTTTTCCCCGCGTCGCTTTCCGCGTCGCTGTCTCTAGGGCTGCCACGGATGCCGAGGTGAGAGGCCAGGTCGTAGCGCTGCATGTTGGACATCAGGACTCTGTTCTCATACTGGAGCTGCATGACTTTGCCACTCAGCTCATTGATCTGCATTCGTGCGGCTTTGAGCTCCTCCTGCAACGCTTCTGTCTTGGCATTATCATGGTGCCTAGAGCTCTCATGGGCCCCAGACTTGTACTTGTATTTGTTCAGCTCGGCTGTTATGCGTTTGTTTTGTTCTTCTAAATCAGCTACATTTCTCCTCAGCAATTCTGTTTCATCTTCTACTAGCTGCAAATGCTGTCGTAATTCTGACAGGGATTCATTCTGCTCTCCCAGAAGTGGGTTAGTGGTCCCTGAGAAATCATCTCCTCTTAAATCATCAAGCTCTGCTTTCAGTCCTCTGTTTTCTACTTCTAGTTCCACTATTTTCCTCCCTAGAATGTTAGCTTCCTCCTCCACAAGCCTCAATCGAAGCTTGAGTTCAGCTTCTCTTGTAGTAGGTGGCCCACCTGCTTCACCTTTTGGCAAGGGACTGTCCAAATCCCCATAAAATGATCTGTATTTTTGCAGCTCATGTTCAAATCTGTCTTTCTCTTTATCAATTTTAGCCATTTTCTTCCTCATCAAGGCCGCTTCTTCTTTGACAAACTGCAGCTGGCATTTCAGATCTTCATTGTCATCCTTAGGAAAAAAAAGCAGCATTTGAAGAAACTTGAATTCAAACTGGAGACCTCCAGCAGACTGCCTTAACTTACAAGATTAACAATCACAGGTACAATGGCTTTAAATACTAAGATATTTTCCTGCAATATTTTTTTCACTGATCAATACATTAAAAAGATGGGAAAATACTATTTTACTTGTGACTAAAATTTGCACAGTCCCTAGAAGTACCTTGGGGGCTGGGAAAATGGGGACTTGTTAAAAATCATGCATTTTCTATGCTTGCAACATTATCAGATTTTACAGTTTCAAAAATCCTGAAGTCAGTAAAAATACAGCCTATAAATCTTGTTTCACTTCTGCTGCCATTTACTTTGCCTAAAATACAGAGCAGGTGAAAGCTGGTGGGTTCTGTTGCAGCACCAAATTTGTTTTGGTGGTCCTTGAGATTAGTGGTGTCTGATTGCAGATTTGGGGTAAGAGCTCTTCCATTTCACAGCATACAGGAAAACAAAGGGCAAAGCAAAAAAGCAAGCCAAGTGCAAATATGTAAATCATGTACCCCATTCCCCTGGTTCCCTAAAGTCTCCACATAAAAATTGAGGTTACAGTTACTGCAACATACCTCTGTTGGTGTCTGCTGTGACTTTTTTTCTGATTTTGGTAGGTCTTTGCTTCCTCTCCTTTTCAGTGACTGCTGCAATTACAACAAAAGGACATGCACTGAATTTTTCTAAAGGTATGTATATAATATGTGTATCATTAGTTTTAAAATATAGCAAATCAAATGCAATTATAAAGGAATTAATTTCTTGTAATTTTTGAGATACCAAATAGAGAGGAAAGATGTGATCACCCAAAAATGAAACAGCAATGGCACACAAATGAGGTTTCAGTTTAATCAGTCTGTTACCTTTTTTATTCAACCCATTTTAAGACTATTATGAATGCTTAACTCCCCACAAGAGTGGTAAGAAAACAGACATCCCAAATGGTAACTTGCAGATGGGAAAGCTGAGACAAGCAGTGAAACCCAGCTTGCCCATTCGCTATCAACCCTGGTGGGGACCAAGGCACCTTAAAAAAGCCTTAGTCTTTGACTTCATGGTAGGACAGCTGCACAAAACAGTGTCACTGAGATCTGTAGCTGGCTTCAGTGTACATCTACAAGCACATCTTTCTCACCCTCTGGCTTCAAGCTTGCAGTGTACTGCAGTCACACCTCCCTAAGTGTACACTGGGGACAAATTCACACACAGTTCTGGTCACTAGGCTTGTTCTGTTTTCAGATCATAGTCAAGTAAATGCCACTTAAAACTGCTTGGACTACAGAATTCTAAAAAGAAACAAACCATACCAACTCAAGAACAGAAACACACAGAACACAAAACCACAAATCTGTCTGCACCACCAGCTGGGAGAGAACCTAGCTCTGTCTAAAATCCATCCAAACACTGGGAATTAAAATGTGTTCATAATCCTCAAGAGACAGAGTGCATTGGGTGGGTGTGCTGCACATAACAATCCTGTGCACCATTTGCCTGCTGGTACTAATCATCCTAGTTTTTCTGCAGATCAACTCTTAAAATTTCCTACACTCATGGACTGCTCATTCCAAAGAAAATGTTAATGACATAAAAATACTCACATGTAAATCAAATTTTTATTTCTCTTGCAGAAACATTGAATGTTCTCAGTAGACCAAACAATAAAAAAATCAAAGATCATAGCTGGATAGCTGTAAAACACATGCATCTAATGGAATCCAGAAAAGACATGAAAATAGTTCAATTAACTAATTTTTTCCTTTAAGTATAAACCCAGCAGCTTTGGGATCCAGTCTACAAACAAAATGGTTCTTTTACAGAGTCACCCACAAATTATCCTGTTGTAGAAATGGTACATGGATTTTTGAAAGGGTTGTCTTGTTGCTTTCTCTTAGAATTGGCAAGTTTATAAAGCACTAAACATTCAAATGAGCAGGTTCCTCCTCTGTATAACCATTAATTATACCACTATATATCAACACTTTGAAAAAAACCTTTTCAAATCAGTTTACACTGCAAACTTTTCCTTGCCCCATAAATAATGAAGTTCTGGAATGCTGGGCTGAAACTTCTTTCGTACTCTATGACTTTTCAAAAGAGATGCAAGAAAAAGTACTTTTTTCTTGATGTGAAACAAAAAACCCCTTTTTTTCTCCTTTCTTGCTCTATTTTTTTGGTGCTCCTTTTAGTTAGTTCAGGATAACATCATTCTAATTACAACAGTAGTTGTGGCTATGTAATGATTATGCACTACTTTCTATTCTGCTCTACTTGAATTATAACCAGCCCTCCAGAGCTTGCATTGTTCACCCACAAAATCCCAGCATTTAGCAATAATTTTATAGCAGAAAGCAATGAAGAAAATGCACAATTCAATTAGCAGGATGATGTGGGTAAGCAGATTAGGCCCAGCTGGAATTGGTATGAGCTCTTTTCATATGAAAAACACCATGACACAATTTCTGATCACTAGAGGTTAAGAACTCACACATCTCAGCTGACAGATAATACCCTCACAGTGTCCCCCAACACCATGTCAGGGCATTGAGGCAGTTTCACACTAAACAAAGAATGTCACATATTAAGAAGTGTATATATAAGTATATATACTAAATTTTTCAGAGTTTCTTCCAGATGTGCATATCACAATTTACAGTGGCCACTCTTTCTATCAATTCTCTCAAGCCTTGTGCTACTGCAGTCTTCCAGTTCAATTTTCAACATGAAAAAATAATTATTGCTGCTAATGAAATAAGCAGTGAAATTCATCACAGCAAAATAAAAAAAGGAAAAAAAATGTTCAAACTAACATATGGCAGAAAAAAAAAAAAAAAAAAAAAAAAAAAAAGCAGCAATACTCCTGCACTCAAATCTTCATACTAAACTGAGATGGGACATTACTAAAATTGTCTGCACATTGCTTGTCACTAAAAGTCACCTCTGCTGCTCTCTCAGCAAAAAATCTGCTCTTCATATACTAGAATTGGTTTTGAGAATTTATTGTGAAGGACAGTTTGTGGGCTCAGATAATATAACTAAAATAATCCTATTCACAAGTGTCTATAGCCTAGATAAGGCTGCAGATAATGTTTGTATTTGATGCAAACCAGATCACACACAAAGAGGAATTCTGTTGCAGTGCTCAGCAGCATCAATTCTCCAGTGACCTTCACTGGAGTTTGTCCAATGTCTTGCTGGAGATGCTAAGCACTTCTCAAAATGGCATAATCCTTCTCTTGCCAGCCCCAAATTGCAAGCCAAATGTGCAGTCCTAACATCACCTGTCATGCTCAGTGCTTCTCAGATGGAAATAGACCTGAAATCTACTCTGAGAATAACACAATGCAGAAATAATTGCATCACACTCCACAGAGGAGGAAAGCTATAACATGAACTCAAATTCTTCCTACCTGGTTCTAACATAAAATAAGTGTCTCAGAATTAATAAAGAATCCTTAAGCAAAACCTACCATGATATCCATCCTCACAGAACAGGGCAAAGGGTGTACAGCTCCTTGAATCTCCCCAGCTACCACAAACCTTCTCATCTGCACAAAACTGTGCTGTACTTGGCTATGGTTAGCTGACTCCCAACTGCTGTAACACATCTGCAGAGCTTTCAAAAACCAGAGTAAACCCAACACCATCTTTGCAGTCTTGAAAAGACGATGAATATTGAACAGTTTTTGGGCTGCACAAACTTGCCTCTGTGTGGCACTGAGTGACTATGACTAGGGAAATGTAACTTTGCCCTGAGCCTCTCTCTGCATTTTCCCTTTAATCAACATGGCTGTGTAATTCATGGAGATGGATCAAATCAAATACAAGACAGATTGTTTAGTTTTCTGCCACTGATTCTAATGTCATAAAAACTAAATTGACACCATCCATGTTGGTAAATTGAAAGTTTATATTCTCCAACAAAAAAAAAAAAAAATTGTTTTTAAGATGTCTTCCTTATTCTGCAATTCTTAGATGACCCTGATTTGTCTATTTGTCTGTCATTTGCACAAGTACATAGAATAATACAACACTTTACTCCTTCTACCACCATTCAACAACAGAAGTCTTGAGTATTTCTATATTATTGCTTGCAAAATTAAATCATAAATGGAAAAGCAGAGGATAACTGAGATGCACAAAGCACAGCACACCTGTCCACAAAGAAATCACCAAGCATATCCTTATTGACTGTACCAATACTCTCTTCATATTTAAACTATATATATTTCAGAACACTGCTGAGGAGCAATACAAAATGAAAACAATCTTTACTACTCCACTACAGAGAGAAAAATAGTTCTCAGGTAATTGAATGACTTGATATTGTAGAAGAGAAAAGAGATGCAGATCTCCAATATTTCTATTATTACATTTGCATTTATTTAGGAGTTATTTCAATTATCACTTTCAGCCCCTTTACCATTATTTATTTATCAATTAAATAAGAAAAAAATACAAAAGAAGGGAAAAATATATGTGATATTTTCACTTTATATAAAGGAACCTTTTGCAGTTTGAACTAAAATCACATTGTTGGAGCATATAATTGTAACTCTTGTGGTATAGCTAGGTAAAAGCATTCTTTGCAGTGCATAACTGAAGCAGCATATTTATGTTTCCATTACATTTGCTTCCTTCTCTTCATCATTCAAAAAATGGCAGAAGATGAAAGCCTCCTTTTGAAAGCTCTCACTACATCCTGGTCAAATAGCTGTCCACACTGATACTTTGCTTTCTGTGATTACACAATCCTTCATCCATCAGGATATCCTGAAACAGTGAAAGCAATTTCTCTGAGGAGGAAGAGGTCTTCTGCCATTTGAACTTTTGAAAACATGGAAGAGCTAGACATGGTTACTTCCCCAAAGCTATCCAGCTAGGCTTTGCTTGATGCAGAAATCACAATTATCTTACACTTGGCTCCCTAATCCTGAAATGCAAAAGAAGATCACAGAATGTCATGAATATTTTGAAGTGCGGGCGCAGGAATAAGTTATTGTATTGCATACTGATGCTAGTTAAACTTTTCCTAGGGCATCCTTAGTTGGTGTTTATTTGCCAGCTCTGCTATCTGAAAGAAGAGATTCAGTCTTTTTGTCTGGGTTTGCACAATGCCTAGTACAATGCACAGCTCCAGCCTTTCTCTGGGACTGACAGCATGACAGACAGCATGTCAACATAGTTAAAACCACCACCACGTAACAATAGCAACAATCACAGGCACAAATATGTATATGGCAATTAGGAATTAAATGCATATGAGATTTCACCTAATGTGTTTTTTCTCACACCTAGTGCCACGTGGAGTTTTTCAGTCTTCTTAGAAGGATATCTCAGAAGAGATTCCAAACAGACTTTCATGAGAATGGGAAAGTGCCAGCAACCAGAAGAGGTTCATTGCTTTGGTTATATAAATGCATATATATTAACCAAAGTGTAGTTACAATATCCCAACAAAAAGGATATGTGTCAAAAATGAAAAGTAGTGAGAAGAAAAATAAGAATGATTCTGCATATATTGTACACCTCAACACTGCTCATTGGATATATATAGAGAAGCCAGTTCTGTGAAGTTGTGGGCTCATCACACATATCCATTGGTGTTCATGCCAATTTGATACTCAAGAGTTGCATTAAATGCACAGATAACACTTACAGTCCCTCATATGGATTCACAGGGTAGGACAGCATCAAACACAGGCACAGCCATGTGCATCTGTAGGCACACAGCAGAGAAAGGAGCTTTGAAGCTTGCCCTCTGAGACTGTGCACTTCTGACAACTTCCAGTTATAGGAACATCTCACCAAAAAATAAGATTTTAGAGTTAATTTGAAAGGATGTAAAAATTGAAGACGAATTCCAATAGGAAAAATTAGGAAACCAGCATTTGGCCTTTAAGTCTGAGCAGTGACCAGAAGATTTTCTGTTAACAGGGGAAAGAAACCCAGCTATTGCTTCTCAGCAATCACTGTTCTGTCCTCTGACTATAAGGAGGAGTCTTCTATTACTCTCGGTCTCTTCTTTTGTCTGTGTTTACTTGGGGAAGCTCTTGTGTAAAGCTAACTCTTTGTAAATTGGCTGAAAAATATTTTCTGTAATACAACATATAGGTAAGTTTCAAAAGTGTTTGGAAAGTTTAGTCATTTAAAACAGAGGATCAAATTCTGCAGTGCTCTGAAGTTATGCCAGTGTGATCCAGCCACAAATGAAATACATTTTGATGAGCAGCTCATGTAAAGAAGGTGCTCTAGGAAAAATAAACCATGGAGAATAAGAGCTGAAATGGAAGGAAGGTGTTTTATAACTTTGGACAGCCCCACACTTACTTTTCTCACTCATACCCTAAGCCTGCATCCAATACTTTTCCTGATACTTTAACAATGCAAAGATGGAGATGAGGGGAGGGAGGATTCTGCAGCCCTGGCTACAGCAGAGCATCCACCTGCTTCACTAACTTCAAGAAGCTCATAAGACCAGCCACTTAATCCCCATGTCCTGTCCTCCTAAATAATGATTCTTCCCCCTCACTGAAACTGACTCAGATTCTTATGGGAAATGCTTATTCCCAGCAAGGGAAGGGGCTGTGACTTTTAGGCTGACTTAAAACTTAAACAGAGAGGTTGACCTAAAGCTATTATTTAAATGTTCCCTTTGCTAGAGATGTGAAAACCTCATTTTGAAAAGAAGTTTAACAGTCTTCCACTCATTATAAATATTTGATCACTGCAATGTATTTTTAATTAGCTATCATGAACAAATATTTGACTCTTCAGCATTTATCATAAATGTCACTGAACCAGCAAATCACCTGCAAATTAATACCACAGCAGCCCTAATGGGGTTATGCAAGAATCAATTCTAGGTCCTACTCTAATTAGCATTTTTTCTTACTAAGTGGAAAGAAGACCCATAAAATAACATTGGATAAAGACTGCAGGGTAAAGGTTGGAGAAACACTAAATATTGAAAAGGAAGGTCACTGATGCAAACCTCTGTGCAATCAAAAAATATCAATTTTAATATGACAAAATATGAAATTACAGTGTAAGAACAAGGAGTAAAAGCTCTGCTATGACAACAGGAGAACCCCCTGGAGAAGATCTCTTGAAAAGCCACATCTCTGAAAAAAACTTGCAGGGTCGTAGACAATAATCAGCTGAAGTTATGTCAAGGTGCAATTTTGTGACCAAAAGGTTTATTAATAAGGGATGTAGATAACAAAACTGAGGTTTGCTGTGCAGTAGCTAGAAATTATGTGCCACTCCACAGAATTAAACCAGCCTCAGACAAGTGGAAAGATCCACTTCCAGGTAGTGCCTGCCTTTCCCCTTTGAGGAAGTAGAATTCCTAACCTAGGTTAAATGCTTAACTTTTACATGGCTAAATTATATCGACCCTAAGCATGACTATTTTACACAAAGAAAAAAGCAGCTGCCAAAATATTGATGGCAGACCCTTGAATTTACCAAGGCAGAAAGGAAGTGTGTTTCCTGCCTGGTAACTAACTTCCAACAAATTCAGATGAGAAGGGAGGTGCAAATTTTTACCTGTTCCTGGGACAGTTTTGGAACACCTGTGGTAAACTGTTATCAGCTGTCAATTTTTAATAGAGACCAGCACCCTTTTCTGAAAAGTTGGCACCAGTTTGAATAAAATTTTTGGGGTATTTTATGACTTGCGTTATTCAGAAGACCAGACTGGTTTATTGTATAAGATAGTGCTGTCCCCATAATTTTGGAACACATGAAACTTGACCAGAATTTGGGAACTGAGCAACAATATTCCTAGAAGCACATTGCAAGAAAAATAAGCCTTTGTTTAATTTATATTTAAATTATTATATATAGTGCAGCTATTGGTATCAGCAAGACAATATTCCAGTTCAAAAGCCTTTCTGGAGGACTGTTACTGGTGCTTCTAATTAATCATTTAATCAAAGATTTAAACTGCTAGCATCTGTAAATTTAAAATAATTTAGACCAGCCTGTAATTTAAAAGACTGATGATCATCAGGGTAGTTGGATGTCATCATCAGTCATACTTTGCAGGGATGTGGAGTCCTCTCATTATGGACAGCACTGATGGAAACAGATGCATCTGTTTCACTTCTAAGTGAAAGTACTCATCTGTGACCTAAGCAAAGGGCTTTGCTGTTATCCTAACCAGGATTCATTGCTAAGCTAGCCAAAGTCAATTAAAACAATCATGCAACCAGGATCAGGCAAAGCAAAACAGACTTGATACCTTCAGGTTTTATTGTACACATCTTGATATTTGCAGCTGTTAATACTAGCCATGGGGGGAGAGAAAGCAGGGAAATCATATGTCAAAAAATCTAAGCAGAAACAAACACTTCAGGAAAGCACACCTGCACATCTGAGAGGTTAATCCATTGCCCTTTATTTCAAAATAAGGAATGCAATACCTGGAACTCTTAGCTATGGAACATTATCAAACTATGAACTTCTCAAATGTCAGGAGGTTGCATTTCTTGATACTATGAACACTGAAGTGAGTGAAAAAAAGCCCAAAACATCAAAAGCCTGGTGCTCTTGTTCCTGGCTAGCACAGATTCCACTTGATTCAGAAGAGCTGCTGAGCTGATCCCAGAACTCAGCTCACCGATAACTGGGTATTTATTCTCCCTGACAAGTGACATAGACTATAGAATGTAGCTATAAATGTGTGTAAATGAGAAGGGCTAAAAGACAACAGGGTCTAAAAGAAGAGGGTCAGAACATGTTATTCTGCTCCCTGAAGTGTCATATTCTTCCAGGGCATTTCAGAGGTAAAGCACAACCATCCCACTGTCAGTTTATGAAGAATCAGCTGGCTGCTTTGAACAATGGCACACAGAAGCCATTGTTGGGCAGTGTTCTCCACCACTGTATGTATACAATACCTCCTTTGTTTCACTTTGTTCTTGCTACCTCACTCCCATACTGCATGTGAGGTGTGTGACTGATGGAAAGAACAGTACTTTGCACACAGTCACACACATACAGCTGTATGACACAGAACACATATAGAGGCACAAACTACTGTGAAATGTCAGAGTCACAGGGAAAATGCCCTGCTTGATAGCATGGAGCTGCCTTAGATCTCCTGTTCACTCACTGTGTTTTGCTTCAGAAAAAAATCTGCTTAGACAGACCCTGAGCTCTCCTGTTTAGCAAAAGTCACCTGGAAACCGCCTCCTTCTTCTCTCTCCAGAATTGACCTTTTCTACCCCTTGTGTGCTCCACTGCAAAATGGAAAAAGTAGATTTTGCTTGTTATTAACAAGAACAGATCAGAACAGTGAAGGCTGACAGAGACCTCTGTTATGAACTGGCTCCCACAAATGGCCTCAGCAAAGCACCCTGGTGCCTCCACAAATGGGCAAATGTTTTGAGCCATTAATCATTAATAGACCTCTCTCTAATAACCTCTGAAGATCTAGACCAGTTTCCCCTGCTCAGAGCAGAGACAACTGAAGCAGGCTTCTCAGGGCCATGTCCTGTGCAGTCTTGAATTTCCCCAGAGGTGGAATCTCCTTCCTCTGGAGGCAATGAGTTCAGTGTTTGAGCACCTTCACACAAAAGTTCATTCTTGCCCTGTAGCTGAGCACCACTGAAAAGAATCTTCCTCCTTCTTCTTTACATCCTATCAGATATTTCATAGAAACATAGATGTGGGGCCTCCCCAGACACCCTGCCCACAGGCCCAGGAGCCCCATTTCAGCTCAGCCCATGCTTCAGGTCCTGCT
Organism: Erithacus rubecula; assembly: GCF_903797595.1. NCBI lineage: Eukaryota > Metazoa > Chordata > Aves > Passeriformes > Muscicapidae > Erithacus > Erithacus rubecula. Next base: position 51,137,304 of record NC_136685.1, read on the forward strand.
TGAGCTATGTGAGATGCAGAGTCTGTCTTTAGCTCAACACAGTTGGCCTGCCATGGACTTCATTGACACACCTGTGGATTAGTTTTCCAGCTGAACCTCAGACTTGATTCATCACCTTGAACCTGACTGATAATCTGGACTGCATGATCTTTTATTTCTAAGTGGACCGCAGGCAAATACAAGTGACATTATAAAGTACTTGCAACAAAACATTAAGTTGGTTTGATTTCTGGGGTTGAGTGAGGACGAGGGCAGGAAGAAGGACGTGGGAAGATGGTTTTAGGAAGGACCAAGCCCCATTAAAAGGCCAGAGTATCATACTACATCATCTGTATCCTACTGTGTGACATTAGGATACCAGTTAACAAACAGTATCACCTCTCCTTCAGGAGCTACACACTAATCAGAGCAGCACGTTAAGAAACTATGCTTTTTTCACTCAACTTTTCTGATTCTGGAAGTACTGGGTAATCTATGCCAACCACCTAAATTTTAAGAACCATTATTCTGAATTACTATTGAATAGTAATAGAAATAGAAATTTAGAAATTCTTGTGATAACTTTATGGTATATGTCTCTGCTGTCCATGTTCCATTTGAGGTCTTGCCAATTTGTTTCACCTATTTTTACACTGGAAACTTCACTGAGGTCACTCCCTGAGGCCCCATGGCCTGTTCCAAAACATCCATCTGTACTGTGACAGGACAAGGTTCCCCTCCTTACACTGACAGCTGAGTTCAGGCAAAACTCAGAGCAGCAGGTACCTCCATGGTGCTACTTCTATTTACTCTCCTAAAGCCAGGACTAACTACCTACAGCTGTGAGGCTCTGCCAAACTCCTGTCAGGAGTGCCTGAGGGATGCATTGGGAAATTCCATGTGCAGAATAGCTGAAACATCTCTTAGGCTACAGAGTTCTCTGGAGGTTTTTTGAATTGTAGATTCACTAGAACATCCAGAGAATGTAAAGACAGAAAATTGTTTCTTGTGGGGATTCTTAAAAGCTTAGTTTAATACTATGAGAAAGACAGCCCTGAAACCAGCAATGATCACATTCACTAAACAAAACAGAGCTATGGCAACTTTTCTTTCAATCTAAAAACTGTTCATCTTTGACCTGTATCAGCACATTGCAAATACTGTTATTTCAGGTGCTTCCTTGAAGGGACAGATGCACTTCAGTAGAACTAAACACAAGGGACAGAAAGCATGTATCAGTATTATTCATCAAAGCTTTGGTGAGACTTGCAGTAATATGATGACATTTGGTGTACATTAATTCCATACAAAAACATGTATCTAGACCTCTGGTTCAGCACCTAGAAAATGTCTCTATTCGTCCTCTATAAAGCCTTCCAAGTAATAGAAAGCAATTTTGTATATCTATTTTCCCATTGATGTTTTTGTACTAGTACAATAAAATAGAATTTGTCCTCTCTATCATGCAATCTCTTTCTTTAAGATCTAAAGAAATCATATGTAGTGTCTTAAATCAAAAATTAATTTTCAGAGACATGTCAAAAATGATAAAATGAGGGAAAAAAAAGTGAGCTGCACTTTGAAAAGCAGAATCTATTATGATTAAAAAAAAGAAATCCAACGAAGCAAAACAAAAAATCCCACAACAACTAAGGCAAAACAACAATAAAAGAACCAGGATGGATTATATATACTGTCTATGAGTATTGTGAAAGGTAACATAATAGAATAGCTATTTAAGAATCACCTAAACAAGGGAGCTCATATTTACACTTTTAAGGGACTTGACAACTTTTTGTTCTGATTGAGGAGTCAAGTTGGAACCTTTATATCTAAATTGCATATAGGGACACTTGAATGCCAATTTGTGTGAAGCAATACTGGAATCAGGAAGTGCAAAAACAAATTTTTTTTTCTGTGGCTGAGGGCCATTAAATAATCCTCTAATGCTGCACTTCCCAGACTTTCCTCCATTTTTAATGTGGGATTGTATTTTGGCAGCTTTAGTGAAGTCAGTAGTGTGACTGCCTACTCAGCAAAGAGATATAAAAGGTTTTCTTTCTCCTTTATACCATGAGGAAGTCATGCCCTAGAGTCTGTATCAAGAGAAATACATCTTTTACAGCCTGCCCTATGGTGAGTTCATGCTCACAAACCATTTTCACTCATAACCTGTTACCATCTACCACCTGATCCAAGTTCCCACCCTGTCTATTGCCTGGACAACTGGGCATGCCAGCTGATGCCCCTTGCCAAGTAATTCCCAGCAGCAGGAAATCACATGGCAGCAACAGACTGGACTTGCTGTTCTGCATCTCGTTTGCCATCTCATCTGGCTCCACACCAAGTCAGAGAACCTTTGCCTAGTTTTTACACTAGTAAATTAAATGGTCAGAGACTGTTCTCAGGACCTGATGCCAACTGGCTCTTCACAATTCAGCCTCCTTTCAGCTGTGATGACAATACAGCTAAACTTCCCCACAGCTTCTTTTCAAACAAACAGGATTCCATCCAAATTGTCAATCAGTAACAAGCTCTGACCCAGGCTAGACCCCAAATCATGCCCAAACACTGAAGCAGTGGTAGCTGACCCAGGTCAAAACCAAGGAACTTGTTAGCAACTGCTCATTAGCCTGTGGGCCCTTCCTTAGCCTGAATTACCTTACATATATAATTTTTAACTTCTGGAAGTGATTCTGTAGCCAAGAACAGCTTTGAAAAGAATGATTCAAGGAAAAAAAAAAAAACAAAAGGGGGATGGTTTCAGGTGCTTGAGACTAGAATGCCAGAATGTTGGGACTGATATCTTTTCTATAAAACATAGTTTCTATATGTTCTAAGCTCAGATTTCATTTGATGTTTACATTCTAGTTAGGTTGTTTTGTTGGTTTTTTTTTTAAGATAGTCATTACTTTTTTTTCTTTAGATTACATCTTACTGCAAAGAGATTAATTTTACCTGAAGACTGTACATAAAACAGTAACTTCACTGACAAGAGAGCTTGGCTGCTGCTATCACAGAAATTAAAGAAAAGAAAATAAGATTTTGACACAAGAAAAAAAATCTCATGTCCCCATGAACTCAGAGAAGCAGCATTATGTTTACAGATTCTAAAGAACTGATTAGTCTTTATTTTGTGATGGCTGAATTAGTTTCTGTTTTAAACCTATTTCAGATATACTCTTTTTCACTACAGCTTCTACTCCTTCATTACCACTTCCCAATCAGGCATCAATCCTGCCACTCCTTTTCCACATCCTTGCAAATTTTCAGACCATTCAACAGAAATTCACAAAGCAGCACACCGACTTCAATGACTGAAAAACATCCCTTCCAGGCATCTTTACTCACAAAATCTGTTCACAATATTTATGAAGCTTTATTCCTTTGAAATAATTCCCTATTTATTACCTGTGTTTTGGAATACATTATTACTGACCATTGACCAGACTGTTTATATTCAATTCTGAGTAACTCCCTTGAAGCATATGGCTCATGTGAATTGTTGATGGCTGATAAAAAATTAAAATCTAATTTTAAGAAGTTTGAGTGTCAGCTGCTTCTCAAATGCACTTTTTTCCCCCTGTTTATGGCATATTTTCAGAGAATTATTACCACAGATTCTGTTACAGACATTAATTTCTTTTTCCATTATGATTCTTTTCCCATATTCAAAGAACCAAACCAAAGCAAACTCTGCTTATCCCACTCCCTGTGAAATCACAGAGTGCTCTGAACAAGTATGTCAGAATCACACCCTCACAGGTTATGAATAGCATCCCTGCTGAGTACTGTTTTTAAAGGAACAAAATACTTGGGCAAGATACCAAAGGTAACACAAGCAAGTCTGACTGGGGGTTCTGCATCTGCTGGGATGTGGTGCTTAGAAATCACTGAACTATACTTGGACATAGAGGATTTGTTTTTCTTTTCCTGAGCAAATCCAGGCAGATGCTTGTTTCTCATCTCTTTTTAAAAAGTCTTATAATTATCCTGTTCTCTTCATCAAAACAAATTTAATATTCGTGAGAAAACAAACTGAAGTCTCAGATCACAGAAACCCTCTGCTTAAAGGTACTGTTGGTAAAAGTGTTGCTGAAAGACTTTGTGCTGGATACTCCAAAAGACAGGAGAGGGAACTGGTCATGTGAGAGCCCTATTATATCCTCCCCTGCTGCCATCTGGTGCCAAGAGCAAGTAAATTACTGTAACTCTCCAAAGAGTTCCACTTACTGCACTGAGCCTGTGAGGATGAGCAGCTAGGGCAGCCTCTCATCTCACTCTGCTTAGCCTTGCTCCCTACATTACCAGCTGTTTGAAATGAGGTTCTAACTCTGGGGAAAAGTGAAAATATGAGGTGCAATTATGATGTGCTTGGAAGACAGAATGATGGAGGGGACTTAAACTTTCTCATTCAAACCAGAGCAACCAATTATCAGTCTCCAGTGATTCATATGCATGCAGCATGGGCAACAAACAGAAACTAGAGATCCATGAACATCCACATAGTTATGACCTCACTGGAATCTCAGAGATCTGTCAGGACAGCTCACATGCCTGTGAAAATTGATGAAAACTCTAAAGGTGAGGAAGAGAAGGGCTGTGCTCTACACAAAAGAGCAGTTCAATTGCATTTGGTGTTGTCCTGTGACAGAGGATGGGCCAGCTGTGAGCTGTGGGCAACAGAGGACAGAGCAGCATCCCCTGAAGTGTCTCCTACTGATCATCTCATGCACAAGGGGAAATAATGAAGCATTTTTCAGACAGCTAGTAGTCACATGATTTCTGCAATGGATTAAAGGCAATTTTTGCCACTGGTAATTAATAAGTCAGCTGTGGCAATTACTTTGGTAGACATCTTGCAAACAAAGAGTCACAGTCAGAGGTTTGATGCTGCACTGGCAGCACTGACTGTGAGATGGTGAAGTTTAAGGTCCTGAGAGAAGGGACCAAGACAAGTACCAGGTGAGGAAGTTCTGAAGACATCCAAATACATGATGTTACTGTTGGATATGGTTGCCTTGCCTGTTGGAAATGCTGCAAACCACCACTCTGAGACTTGTTTCCAGTGCTTTGTAATCTCATTACATTTTAAGCATTGCAGATTTTCCTCTCCAAACATCTGTCCTGGGATAAGTTATCAACACTGTTAATATTTTGGGAAATTTCAGCAAATTATTCAGCTTTTTTAAAGATGGTAATATGATTGTTTGCTCATAGTAAATTATTCTAGCAACTGCTCTCTTGAGATGTTCATGAACATTTTTGTTTTTATATACATTGTAAACCTCACACTTTCTTAATTCATCAAATAGCCTTTTAGAAATTTCCCATTCCTACACATTACCAGGTAATTATTTATTAGAACTTACCAATTTAAATTGCTGAAAAATCAGTATTTATGAATTACCTCATCCTCTCCCATTGCCCAGTTATCAATCTGAACATTTTCTCCAGATGATAGATTATGCTGCAGCTCGAGGGCCAGAAGGTAAAGCTAACTAGGTCTGAAGTTGTTGCCCCACGAGAGTCTGGATAAAGCTGAAGCCAGGCATTAGAACCAGAAACCTTCCTTCAGGTGCTCAAAGTGGTACAGCTGCTCTTTCCTAGCACAGCAAGTGATCTCAGCACAGATGCAAAAATGAAGAGCTAAGGCTTGGAAACAAGGAAAGGAACAGAACAAACCAAGGAAGCTGACAGATTTGCATGAGGGGGTGGAGGAACCAGGGGAAAAGTAAAAATTTCACAGCACATAGGAGCTGTACCTAAGAAATGGGGATAATACATTTCAAGCAGAATAAGAGCAAAATAAACTAGAAAACTCTTGAAATCCAGAGAGGAGACTGGACAGTCCTGAAAAGTTGGAAGGATACAAGGAAGAAAGGAATGGTGGGAGAGAAGGAAAAGACTGGGACTTAGAAATCAGAAGACAGCAAAACAACCACTACTATCAGACATAAAAGAAAAAAAGAAAGAGAGAAAGAAAAAAGAAAAAGAAAAAGAAAAAGAAAAAGAAAAAGAAAAAGAAAAAGAAAAAGAAAAAGAAAAAGAAAAAGAAAAAGAAAAAGAAAAGAAAAAAAAAAGAAAAAGAAAAAGAAAAAGAAAAAAGAAAAAGAAAAAGAAAAAGAAAAAGAAAAAGAAAAAAGAAAAAGAAAAGAAAATAAAACGGGAAAAGGTAAAACCCGACACAGGATCAAGATTGAGTGAAAGAATCTGGAGAATGTGAGACTGTGTGTTATACAAGAAAGACTTGAAATAAATGGTTGTGGTTAAACGGCAGGAGAAGGGACTTAAAGAAAGAAAGGGTTGTGAAAAAGAAGAGAAACTGGATTTACATCCAAGAAAAGCAAGGCAAGCTGGTGTTGGTGATCAAGGGGACTGGGACAGAATCTCACCAGACCTTTTGCAGTGTGGGTTTGTTGGTTTGAGGTGTTTCCTGGTTGGGATTTGCTTTTTTTTTCGTTGGTTTTTTTGTTCGGTTGGGTTTTTTGTTGATTTTTGGGGTTTTTTTTGGGAGGGAAAGTTGGAATTTGAAGTTGTTTGGGGTTTTTTTTACAGCAGCTTTTGTGGTGAAATTTCCAGCTATCTGTCTGCTGTCTATGCAGCCTGAACACTCGGTGATGTATAAAGAGCTAATCTGTGCTTAAACAGGGCAGGCAAATGCTGCAAGAGTAAGCAGGAAAGTGTAAATGCTTTCTTTTGGTCCCACAGATTAGTGCCAAAATAAGGAACAGAACTCAGATTATGCTCTCAGCTCCAGTTCCCAGTTCCCCAGACCCTCTTGCCTTCCATATCCATGCAGCACACAAACCAGATTGACAAGACAAGCACCACTACAGCAAAACACAGACCCATGTGGGGAGGCATAGACTCCTCTGCCTGCAGTCTGAACTGAAGGGACAAAGGGCATCTCTGGTTCATGTACCATGGTTGTCACATGTTCTGTATCTGAACTAAAAGTCTGTGCTGAGAAGAAAATGGTGGCTTGACAACATCACCCTGAAGTGGCTGTAACAACCGAGCTGCCTGGCATCTGCCCAGCTTGGAGCAGTCCAGAGCAATCTATACTCATCCAGAGAGACATGTCCCCAAAAAACACTGAGCTTCTTGCAACTGCATGTCTGCATTGCAATGAGGATTTGTAAAGCCCAGGGTCCATCCACTACATCTATCATATTTTCCCTCTACTTCATATGTCTCACAACAAACCACTAAAGCACAGCTAACTGGGTGTTTGCTATGTAGCTACAGCAAACAAATTAATTTTTCAACAGAAAAGTCTACAAGCATCAGCTAGGCTTTACCTGTTAACAACAAATTAGTGAAAGTTAATTAATTAATCAATGAACAACATGTTCATTATTATTTATAACATGTTAACATTGCAATATCTGAAAAATTATGTCTAGCTACAGTTGGTTTTTCTTTCCTGCTAGGAAACAATCCCTCTACTTTGTTTTCAGCTTCCTAAAAGGTATTACACTTGATAGCAACCAATATTAAAAAAGAAATCAGCAGCAGTAGCTACAAATAAAACCAAGAGAGATTAAAAATCTTGTGTGACTGTGTGGGCATATGCAGGAATAACTTTCAATCAAATATCTGCAGTTTGGGGGACTGACAGCAAAAGTAACTGATAAAAAATGTATGTATTGCTGGAACACCTTTCAAATCCTGGATGCTTGCAAGCTGCTGCCATCAACAACAATTTCTAACTTGTTGTGGAATTTATCATATTTTTCTTTTTACAAAAATTCCAAATCAAGAAGGTAAACAGCAATTTTTGTATTAATGGACAAATACATTCACATTTTCACCCAATATTCTATATATTCTATATTCTTCACCCAAATTTTCACTGGAGAACTCCAGATTTGACTCTAAACCAACACATCTGCTAGCTTTTATCTTTTCTACATGTTTTCAGTCAAGTCTCCATGCTTTTTGAAGTAGCAGAGAACCCACACAGAGAGAACTTTGACTTTGGTCCTGCCCTAGAGACTACCTACCAAACATAATTCTTTCTGTCTTACATTTTCTATTAAGTCTTATTTTAATTCTCTGTTATCTCACACTGTTCATTATAAAAGAATGAGAAATATCAAATAGCAATCATGCATAAATAAATTTTAAGAATGGAAAGGTTTGAGTTTCTGCAGTACATCTGATGACAAAAGTACAGATATCAATCATTACATCTCCAAGCATTTTTACCATGTTGTGAAACAAAAATTTTCCTTTGTCATTAGAGAGATACTTTCCCATTAATTCTAAGCTCAAAAAAACAAAGATCATAATCCAGATAAAAGGTCTTCCCCATATTTCAATTTAAACTGAGTAGAACACCCTTAAGCAAGATGTTCTGTTGGTTATAATGGCTGTACTGAAATGAGAAAGGATTGTAAATCCATGAAATTAGAGGAAATAACTCACAAGCAAACAGAAAATTAACATTATGACTATCTGACAATTTCATTTAAAATGCATGAAGTCTTCAATTGCCAGAGAAGAAGAAAAATTATTTGTCACAGAAAAATTTTAATGCAGACTTCTTTTGATAGTTTTTATGTTTTTGGTTTTTTTTTTTGTATTAACCTTTTCATAGCTCCTTCAAAATTTCAATTCTGTAAGATTTAGTATTCTTTATCAGCATGTTCCCATGGGTCCTCCAAGTTATGGTATATTTGCAAAGTGCATAATAATTTGGCTTTGCTTAAAATGTGTTTTTCTTTGACTTGCATCTCCTCAACTATCCTCCAACTTCCCCCCTGCTGTGCTGAAAGTCCTGGCCTGAAAAGCTGCATTCACCTGCTGAAAGCAACTCAGCAGCCTATCTGAAATACATAAATCCTACCTAATTATGATGACACATATAATGACTGTGCAAGGCAGTTCTCCCTACTTCAGTATAAGGATGTGTTTCTGACTCTTGGTCCACCTTTGTCTTGACACCCACTTGGGGTCAAGTCTTACTTTATGCTTTCTTTCTGGCTCAGTGCCTCAATTCTGTGCCACTGGGAATCATCCATCTGCTTCAGTTTCATGAAAACCATTATTGTGTAACAGAGATCCTAAACATGACAACATCTCTTCTGGAGTCTCCAGCACCTTTTCATTAATGCCAACACCAAAAACAGAAAGGGCCAAACACTTAAACCAAAGAAAGAAGTGGAGATCAGTGTGGGAGCAACAGAATCATAGCTCCACATAGTGGGCCAGAGGGAAGAACCACGATAAGAAGAAAGTGATTAGTGATGACAGGGATGAAGTCCATTAACTGATTTAATATGAAAGAACAAAAACTATTGAATTGCCACAACCATCACTGTAATCTGAAGATGCTTCAAAAGAGCAAGGCAAAAGAATTTCACAGCAGCATAAGCTATTAGAGAGAAGGAGGAACCAGAGATGAGAACCTAAAAGAATGAAGAGCCTGAATGGACTAGAATAACAAAAATTTGGAGTAAAGCCAATCTTAAAGACAAGTTATAAGGATAATTACAGAAGGATCATGCTCTCGGTTGGTCCAGGAAACCAAGTTCTATTTAATGGCAGTAACCAGAAAGCAAACAGAAGATGAAAGTTTCAGGGAGATAAGGGGAAATCTGACTAAGGGTCAGATTTTTTTAATACCCTTTTAAAATCAGCAGTTATCTGGGAAAGTGGCAGAAGGTGGAACAAAACACCTGTTTAACCTCTACTAACAAGCTTGAAAGTCAGTTGCTGTGAAGAAAACATTTCAACATTTTTAATACTATACCACTTATTTGCAGTTCCTAAAAATGCCCTAATATCATACAACTGAAAATTTCCTGACTTTTTTGACAACTGAAATAATAACTCTTATGCTTCATACAAGATCACAGAAGACACTGGTGTTCCTACTAGGGTATATTCCTAAAAGTGAAAATCGGAGGCATTCACTGGATTTTAAATCTTTGACAGAAAACAGGAGAGCTGTTTCAAAAATCTCTTCTGAGAAGTCACTCTTAGTCAACAGTTCCTCCTTTTACTACTGCTTTGTTATCTCTGCCAGCCTGGCTATTACTGCTGTAATGCAATTTTCTGCTTACTTAATGGCACAGTATCTTGTATCTATATAATGGCTGCTGGAGTAATTTTGAAGATCAATTAGATACAATGAAAAATTATGCTTAGATTGAAAAGCCAGGTAGAGTGTCTCACTTCCCAGTACTCCAAAGAGCATGACTGAACAAGATGGGGAGGTGGCTAGATTCCCAGTCTCAGTGTGTCTGCTAGACCCTGCTTGTAGTAAGCAAGTGAAAAAACTACTGATCTTTGTAAAAACCTGTGGGAAACATCATCTGTACAGTTAGATGCCTCTGACACACTTGAGCACACTTCCTATATTAATATTTATGTAGGTACAATGTATCAAAGCCTCTGAACTCTTGTTGCCACTAGTTCCACATTTCCCTCCTAGTAGAGAGAGAGAAAAAGGCACCACTTGGTTCCTGTTCTGCCTAGAAAACACCAAATATTTTAGTTTCTGCAGCTTCTCAGTCATCAAGTTGTACTTTAGCACTCCTTGAAACTGTCAGCTTTTGACTCCCATATTGTTTGCCCCCCCAAAACAAGTTGTAGAAGAAAAGCAGTTCTTCAGCAAGAATCTAAGATCTTCAAATATTTGGTGTAGAAGTAAATAGCAACACTAACCTCTTTCATTTTTTCCAGTTCATTCTGTAGTGCTTGTTTGGCAATTTCAACTTCTATAAGCTGCTGTCTTAATTTTTCATTTTCATCTTCTGTTATAGTACGTTTTTCTTCCACATTTTCTAACTCGTGATGAAGTCTCACCGATACATCTTTTGCAACCTAAATGAAATGGTATATAAGAAAGGTTAAAATAAATTTACTGTTGCTTAGTACCTATGCAACCATTTAGAAGTTAATTCTGGGTGTTTTGATGGAAGAGGTATGTAAGGAAACAAGCAGACAAGGACATCCACACATAGAATTCTAAAAAATTCCCAATTCAAGCCAATTCCTTCCAAAAAATGGTCACTATCCCTATGGACTTCACTAGAAACCACATCAGACATTAAAGCCCAACTCCTTCTTAGGTTCTGTCGCATCAACACTTAAACAGGACCTTCACTATTCCTGGAGACAGTGCATCATCTGCTCTTACCCACAGCTAGCTTATGCTTTTCAATGCACTAGAGCACATACCCTTCAAACACTTGACATGCAACAACATCTAAAAGCAGGGCCCATCTTCTCCAGGCCTTCCCCACCTGTGTCTACCTGTGACCACAGATGGGCACATGTTTGTTTTGACAGTGTTAGTTTCTCTCTCTTCGGTCAACAATTAATGAAAATATTTGCTACTACTGGCTCATTTTAAGATTAAAATATGGACAAGCAACATTTTTACTGACGTTGTGTTCACACAAATGATGTCTGTTACTTTCAATGAAAATGAACACTAAGGTTTTTGGTTATTTGGGTGTTGTTTTTTAAATGCATTTTCACAGGAATAGAGTTAGAAGGTGTATGACAGTATCTTCCTTAGGAAAAGTAATGAGAATCTTGCCCTGCAAGCCACTTGCACTATATTTTGTGGAACCAGAAATTATAATCACACACCAAAAATATTTAAATATACACTAATCACTGTGTTGATGGTGATTTAGACACACAGACACATAGTGTGAAAAGCCTCATTTCCTGCTTTTTTTAGAACACTGAAAAGCATAATTAATCCTACTTAGCATTAGCTAGGGGAGTTCAGCAAGCTGTCCTTCATGGCTTTCACTCAAACCATCTTTATGTTAGTATGTCAGAAGTTCTTTGACATACTAAAACTCAAGAGAAAAAATAATACTAACTGTAAGCAGGCATCTAGAAAGATCCAATCTATCAGAAATCAGCAGCAGCTAGTGAGTCAGCCTCCCCTGACAAGAAACCCAGTGTGTGTGAATTACAGATACAACGCTGCAGTGTAGCACAAGATCATTCAGTAACCTCCCCCACTGCACATGCACTCAAGGCACATAATGCCCAGCAGAAAGAGCGAGTGGAGGGGAATTTCAATTAAAACCATAGTCCAAAGAGACTGCAGAATGAGCTGAGAAACACACCACAGGGCTTTAGCTTCATGTCTTTTCCTACACTTAGTACTAAATTGCTCATCTGGTTGTCCAACCAAAGTAAATGGAAAATCATGGGGGATATTTAAAACAGCACCCTAACGGAACCTGTCTTCAGTCTATAGATACAGTCTGGATCAGTAAATAAAACCAAATTGTCATATCATTATCGGTAGCTAATTTTTTGACAAAAAAAAAAAAAAAAAGAAAAAAAAAGTTGGAATAGCTATTAATGCAGGAAAAAAATACAGAGCATTCTAGATCACATGAGAAATGGGACTCACTTATGCAAGATACATTTTAATACAGGCATATGCAAGATACATTTTAAAACAGCTATCTTCAAGACTGTATCTCTGAAGGATCAAGTTCCCTACTATATTGCAAAATGAACAGTGCCAATTTGGACAGTCTTCCTTCAGAAGAGGACTGAGAAACCTACAGAAAACCACACATGAGTTATAATATGGTTAGCCAGCACCCAAAACTCTGTTGGACAGAAATTTAGCATTAGATATTCATCCCTACTCCAAAGCAGAACACATTCATGAATGATGAGAACACCCTGTAAGAACACTGCTTCTTTCCAAAGAGTCAGTCACACTGGGAAACATGGGATAAATACTAATTAAAGCAAGCTCTTTGTCTAGCTAAATCCAAGGCCTTAGCTTCTATCTCCTATACTGGCAGACAAGCACCCCATCAGAGGTGCCCTCAACAATTCCCTTCCCAAACTGCATGTGTATGACTAATAAAAGTAACACTGAGTCAATAAAGAAGCCAACTCTATGAACCAGAAGCACAGTTCACTTGGGATAGGGCGGCCCACCTTCAAATTATGTCTGCAAATGTGTGTGTCTCAACTGATCACCTAAGCAATATCTTGAGTGTGTAAAATATTGTGTTTCAAACACAAATCCCCATGAGAAGGGAGTGATTTTGCTTCTGATCAGGAAGACTCTGTTTTGCCAAGAACCATGTTGGTACCTGTATTTATAGAACTGTCACAGCCACAACAGAAAATGTGGGTTTTGAATACACACAGAAAAGGAATATCAAATAGAAATTTTAATAATAGTGATGACAAGCTTGAAAACTTTCAGAAAAGATGATCCAAACCAGGTCCTGGGAATAGCATATTCTTGATCCATCATATTTAGCAGAAAGAAATTTAAAAATAACCTTGTTTGTAATCATGTATTAAATTCACTATTTACCCTGCAGCCCCCAGACTCCACATGCCTTAGGTAACTAGTCTTAGGCAGACGTGTGGCCAATAAAACTCACACTTGCTATACAGAGGTCTGCAGTTTCATGAGAAAAGGTCAGTTGACTGGGAGACCAATTAGCTGAAAAATGTTTAGGTGTCCTGATTCAGCGGGAGTCTTTCAATATCTAGTGAATGGAAGCAGAAATTGAACTTCCAACTGTGTCAAGAAACGGGTTTTTTTCTCTGTAATTGGACCAATCTGGAATGGAGATGATGGGTATTTGAACAAGGACTGAAACTTTTTCTCAGCAAGAGGCTGTGGTTCATTGAGATCTTATGGACAAAAGGCAGTTGATGACACACTGAAATTTGATGGGTTTTGTCTAAAATTTCACGTGGATGTGAAAACCCCTGGATTCATTGAACCTAACAGCAGTTTTTTTACTGATGGCAACAGAATAAGGATTTAGTGTTGTGACTGCAAGTATTCAATATGCTTGCCCCCTAAAACCTTTCAATATTGACAAAATCCCCTCAAAGTCAATGAGGCTGTTTGGTGAGGTTGGTTTAATTTTGCAGTGGAAGGGTATGTTTTGCATTCATCATAAAGGGTCCAAAACCTTTACCTCCTAATATGCTTTTGAGTAACTCCTTGCACATTACCTTTACAAAAAATGATAGGACTGAATCTGGAAATGGCCTATCTACATACATAAGGGCTCCTGTTACAGAATAGCTTGGCCACTGTTATTCCATGAGGTGCACTGGGTGCACAGCGAAATGGATGGAAACGCCTGAGTCACGAGGTCCAAGAGCACAGTTGTGTGTCCACCCCAGACACTCCCTGCCCCTTGACACTGCTCAGGCTGTACCTTGAGGTCCTGCTCCATGCTGCGTATGAGCTCGTTGTCGATCTCGCCGGTCTGGGCGTAGCGCAGCCTCTTGCGCTCAGCCTTGCGCAGCCGGTACTGAAGGATCCGGCAGTTCTTGTTGGCTCGCTCCAGTTCATGGCGCATTTCTTGAAGCTGACAAGCATCCTCCTCAAAGAAACTGTCCCTCATCTCGTCCATCTCTGTCCTCAGCTCATCTATCTCGTTCTGGCACGGGGACAAGAAGGGGACAGGGATGCAACAGGTGGGTCAAAAGCACAAATGTCAGCACGCACAGGGGAAGGCAACCAAAATGGAGCTCCGCCCCGCAGGGACAGCAGGTAAATACAATACAGCTCATTATAAGCACCGCAACGAAGCGGGAAGTGGCACTGCCCGCATGCCCCATGACAGAGCCATCTTAACGCTGCCTCCAGCTCTCCTGCTGTGACAGAAGAAGGTCCTCCCGGCCCCCGCCCGGCCCTGGTTCTCCCCCACCCCCGCCGCCGCCCCGGCCCCTCACCTTGAGGCTCTCGTTCTCCTCCCGCAGTTTCTCCATCTCTTCCTGCATCTCCTCCTGCAGCTGGAGGCTCAGGGCGCCTTCGGGGCCGCAGCTCCTGCCGTCGCCTTCCGTCTCGTCCTGCCGCAGCCCTTCCGCCGCTGCCGCCGCCATGGCAGTGGGCGAGGAGGCGGAGGCAGAGGCGGCCGGGGGATGCTCGGCCGGGGCGGCGGCCGCGGAGGCGGCGGAGGCAGCGCTGCCGCTGCTGCTGCCGTGGTTGCTGCCCTTGGTTTGCATCTGGGCGGCCGCCGCCAGCCCTTTCCTGAGGTGGAACTGGATAAGCTCACTTTGCAGGCATCCCTCCTTCCAGTACCCGCCGCCGCCCGCCGCCGCACCGCGGCCCTTCCCCGCACCCGAGGAAGATGGAGGCGCCGGGGCCGCCTCCCCCGCGCCCTTCAGCGGGGACCGCCCCGCTTTCCCCCGCCACTGCTTGGGCGGCGGCGCCGCCGCCCCCTCCCGCTCGGCCCCGCCGGCCCCTGCAGGGGGCGCCTCCTCGGCGGCGCCCGGCGGCGGCAGCGGCTCCTCGGCGGCGGCGGCTCCTCCTCTCCCGGCGGCGGCGGGCGGTTCAGCACCGGCCCCGGGCTGGACAGCTCCCCGCGACGGCTTCTCGGCGGCGCGGCCGCGGGCGGCGCGGGGGGCCGGGCCGGGCGGCGGCCGCGCCGCGGCGGCTTTGGCGGCGGCGGGCGCGGGTTTGGCGGCGCCGGGCGGCGGGCGCGGAGCGGCGTCGCGGGCCCGGGCGGGCGAGGATGCCCGCGGCTGCTTCCTGCCGCTGCTGCCCTCGGGATGCAGGCGCGGCTCGGCGGCCGCGCCCCCTGCCGGCGGCTGGCTCATGGCGGCGGCTATCTCGGGCACGCGTCCATCACCGGCGGGGTCCTCCGCCTCCTCCGCCGCCGCCGCCCCGAGAGCTGGGGAGGAGAACCGGAGAAGCGGTCGGGGTCGGGAAGGGGAGAGGGGCTTTCCCTCCACGGCGGCGGCCAGCCTGTCCTCTCCCCGCCGGCCCCCAGCCCTCTCCGTCCCCAGCCCTGACCCGCGCCCACCTGCGGGCGGAGCGATCCCCTGGAACATGCGACCGAGGTCGCAGCCCAGAGCCAACCGGAGATGCCCACGGAAGGGCTCGAAGGGCTCCGCTGAGACTGAGACCAGCTTCCACTCCTCCCGCACCTAGGGGCGTTTCCCCAGCCCCGATGCCGAACCTTACCCCGCAGAGATAAATTTTCTTCCACACTCAAATTTCCCTCTCCCTTGTCCTCACCACCAGCCCTGGGTTGCTAATGCACCTGTCTGCCTGCTAAAAGGCCTCGTCCAAGTGTCTACCACAGCTGAGTGGGGGAAAGCTACTGTACAAAGAGCTGCACACGTGGAAGCAACTACAGCTTTCCCTTCAGCTTCGACAGCGACCTTCCGGGGCAAGGTGACTCAGAAATCGAGGGTCAAAAAGCAAAGGGGTTCTGCAATCAGCTTTTAAATATACATTGCCACAGTTTGTTATCCAGAGGTGCTGTCAGGATTTAAGACCGATTCATGTTTGTTACCAGTTATGCAGATCCATAGGTTATATATGACTCAGACATAATCACTTCAATAGATTTTCAAAACAGAGGAAGCAAGGAATACACCCTCACCCAGAAAAAAATGATATGTGGCATTCTCTGAAGGATGCTCATTTAGCCATTTGCCCCTATAATGATACAACCAGGGTTTTTATGACCACGACAGATTATGAAAAAGGGCTGTTAAAAGCCATATCATGCTGCTAATGCCCCAAATATATTCTGAAAATAATGCCTATGATCCACAAACTGTGTTCATACAGCCTTTATTCAGCTTTCCTTAGGGAGAAAACACGGGCAACAGCAGAAATGGCAGCATTCCTAACATGGCCTGTCCATTCCCTCCTAAAGCATGGCTTAACCATTCCCTGCTAAAACAGGGAATAAAGAATAAAGCACGACAGGGCAAAATCAATGCAGAGACTATACCGTGCCCTGACAATTGGTTTACTCCCTGGAACATACTAGACAATGAGGCTGTGTTTGCTCTGCTCTCACTGTCAGAAGGAGTACATCATTTCCTCTCAAATGCACTGTCATTAATAACCTGATTTAAACCAATATTATGGAAATTAATGCTCAAAATGGCACAATTTAGCAGACACTTCCCAAACATTAATTAGTAAAAAGAAAGCATGGGAGTGTAGAGCTATAAAACTTGCATGGCAACACTTTATAAAATATTTGCTTTACATTTCTATTAGCCAACACAAACACAATTCTCACCCCACCGTTGTTTGGAGCTATACAGGTATGAAATATACGAAATGTGATTCAAATTAACAATCGAGAACTTTATGCTGTACCTGAATCTTTTAGGGAACTTTTACTGCAACTAAGACATCAGACTCAACCGCGACCTGCCAGAACACAACCCCTACCCTACATGCCCCAAAATCCAAGATTGGCTACCGCCTACAGCTAAGTTGGCTGATTTTATATATATATATATATATATATGCATGTATTTATATATATTTTTAACTGGCACAACGCAAGCCCCGTTTGAGACCAAGTCCGAAATCTCTGTCCTCACAAAACTCCGCAGCTCGACCTTCTCCCCAGAGGCAAACCCACGTGGCGCCGGGACGCGGCGTCTCCGCAGGTTTTCCTGTCGGGAACAGCTGTCCAGGCGGAAAAAAGGCTGAATAAATGGAAGCAACAAAGGGGAGCAGTCCGGTGGTTCCAGGCGCCGGCGCGGGTCTCTGCCGTGCCCGGAACTTCGGGCAGGGCATCCCGCGGCCCTCGCCCTTTCGTCCCACCGGGAGCCCGCCTCTGACCCGCCGAGAATTCGCAAACGCGGTTTAAGATTTGGGAGTTCTTCTGCCTTTTGTCCTGGTTTAACGGAGCTGAGGGAATTTTTTAATAACAACCCCCCCCCCCCCCTTTCCCCCCCCCCCCATATCTGGCGGGTTTGTTGCATCTGAATTAGGAGTAACATTTCCTTTTTGGGGGAAAAAAAAGAAAGAAAAAAAAAATCCAAGAGAGAAGAAAAGAAGAAGAAGAAGAAGAAAAAAATAAGCTTGTCTCTAAAGCATCTGCATTACTCACCACCACTTTGTCTGCTGCCCGGCTGGGGAAATGCATGCACGGAGAGCCGGGCACCGCACACGAGGTACCCTCCGCTGCCAGCGCCTCTCAGGAAAATGAAGCAATATTCATGAGCTGACCTCACTGGGCCTGGGAGATGGAAAGGGGGAGGGAAGAAAGCAGCGAAGGGAAGAGAAAGGAAAAGATTAAACGGCGAGAACCCCGCCCAGGCCTGAAGGCTGAATTACGTCCCTTCGTCTATCTGCACATGGTGGAATAGGATTACATCGCAAATGGGGGAAGGAGCAGGCTGCAAGCAAGGGATGCTCCCGCCTTCGCCTCCCAATGCGTGCGGACAATCGATTATTATCAATTATTTAGCGTCCCCTTCAGGGGAGCCTGCTTGGGCCGGGCAGGGGTGCCGGGCACCCTGTGTACGGGCAGGGCTGCGGTGACAGAGCTTTCTTTCCTTTGTTCGCCGCCCTCGCCTGCGCCCCCTCGGCAAGCGCCCGCTGCCGCCCGGAGGGGAGAGACAAAGGCAGCCCGGTCTCTGCGCGGGTGGAGATCATTCCCTCGGGTTATTTACCCGCCTCGACACAGGGACTAACGGGCCACTGACCTCTTCTTCACTCGTGTCGCGGGCAAATCTGTTTCACCTCTCTGTTCTATCGTGAGGTGAATTTACCTTTGCTCTGAAACACTTCAAGGGGCTCTTAAGACTTCGAGCTTGAAGACTTTCCCAATTATAAACAAAGAAAAACGGGGGAAAGGCTTGCTTGCTTTGCCCTCCCCTCTCTCCGAGGGGGGACCCTCGCCATGTGATGCTGTGTGGGAGTGTCACCCGTGTCTGTGAACACCCAGCAAGAGCAGCCTCAAGGGTATCAGTGCCCCTGTGGGTCCCTCTCCTGCAGCAGCTGCCAGGGCCGGGGGAGCTGCTGGGCTCTGCCTCAGCCCCGGCAATGCCTTCGCGGCGGAGGGGCGGCGGACACTGCCCTCCAGCCGTGGGGACACTGGGTTTCCTGGCTGGAAACTCCTCCGAAGGATAATTAAGTGATGATTTCGTGCCCACAGGTATATCAGCATATACATACATGCATATGTCTCTAAACAAACTGTATGTACACATATACACTGTGCATATATATGTACACAAATATGTGTGCATGCACACGTGCTAGCACGTCTATAAAATATACATACATATGCATGGGTTTGTATATTGCATGTGCATATATATACTTATCTCTGAGATTCTTCTGCAGTCCAAGGGCAAGCTCAGGGGAGATGGGCAACCCCCTTTCCAGCTACCCCTCTCCTGACAGTCCTCTCCACCTCTCCTGACATGCCAAGTAGGACTCAACACATCTAAACCAGCATATCTGGCATGCAGAAAGGTACTTCCCCCATGCAGGTGCATGTCCTTCAGACTCAAGCCGTTGGACTGCATGAATTATATATATATATATATATATATATATATATATATATATATATATATATATGGGCTGAGTTGAGGACAATCAGAAAATAGGAAATGGAACATTAATGCTGAATAAGAAAATCACTGGGACGATGAAAAGCTACTTTTAAAATTATTAATATTTAAATTTTTTTTATTATTATTTTTGGCTTTTGAAACTCATAAAAAAACAGCTGCATTTGTACCAAATAAAGAGATTAATTGATTGAAAACATGAGGAATGAAAATAAAAATTATTTCTGGAGTTGGAGTTGAGAAAATTTCCTATGAAAGCACTAGATAGATCCTGCTAGGTCGTGATCTCAGTGAATATACAGAATAGAAGTATTAATGTCATCACAACATAACATTTCATTTGCACAATATCACTCAGAAGGACAAGCACAACAGTCCCTACTTTTAAGCACTGGACATTATTTACAATTCTTTCTGCTCACTTGATGAGTGAATTGCCTGGATGAACTTTCTGCAGAAAAAAATTTGTGATGTGGTGGTATCTAATACCACCTACAACAAGTTTGATCATGCTTTTGGAAAAATGGAGATTCTTATTTTCTCGTAGTAGTGTCCAAATGAAAACCAGGTCATCAGATCATCTTTACCTACATTGTCAGGCCATATGTCTGATAGTAAATGTTGATCTTATGGTGTTAAAAATTTGTCAATTTCTCAGTATGTTTTGGTACAGTTGACTAAATTCTCAAAATCTTCATTCTGTCTAAACATCAGTCCTGACAGAGTTACAAAAATTGACATGGGCACAAAAGTATTCTACTCATATAATTTACTTTTCTGGGGGAAATGGATAAAATCAACACAAGTTGAAGTACTCTTTTTCTAAAATGAGATGTATTTCCACTAGGATTTTTCTCTGCCAGATGTCTGTGGGCATTTTCTATTACTAACAGATCATGATATGAAAGATACCATAATTATATCTACCCTTGAGTAAGTTCAGTATGAAGATACCCATACATACCAATTAATACAGTAAAAATTCCATTTATGAGCAGATTTTATTGTAGAGTCTCTGAAAACCTGTGGGTTTAAATAATACACAGAAGGAAAGGTTTTAAATTCACAAGGTAAACAAGTGTAAAAGGTTCACTGTTACTCAGTCTCTTCCCACACAAATAGTGCAGAAATGCAAATGTGAAGGAAATAAACAAGCAGGTAATACATTCCAAAAACCTCGAAAACAGTCCTTGTGGTTGAGCTATTCAACTCCCTGACACAGAGAGTTGTGAATATAAGGGTCTACCTGAGTTTAAAAAATGATTGAAGAAAGCAATGGAAGAAAAATTAGCTGGGCACATAAAAGGGCAAACATGCTCAAAACCCATCTCTCCTCTGACTATTTTTTTGATCCAGGAGATTGTTGGAGAGAGACACAAAATGTTTTTGCATTATCTTCCAACATCTACTATTCACCACAGTCAGGCACTTATCAGTAAGATAAAAAATCTTTGATTTGGCTCTATATGACAGTTCTTATCCTGTTAGTATCATGTTCTAGCTTTTTCCCTCTCTCTTGCACATCTTATTTTATTTTCTTCATTTCTATTTCATTCTTCTGCCTTAGATTTATTTTCTCTCAGAACATTGGCAACCTGCTGCATCCTGGTAGAGCATACCTATGATTTTTTCCTTACTTTTTTGTCTTCAATAGTTAGAAATGTTTTGACTCAAATTAGAGTCGGGGACACCTTGTTTTCTAGTCCCCATCATTGCTTGCTTATGTAGACACATATTTTTGTGCTCAACCTACAGCTGCATTAAATTGTACACAGTTGCAAGAGATGAAATTAGAGGGAGAGAACAGAGAGGAAGAATTTCTTCTCCAAGAAGGGTTTTAGTTTAAGTCATGTAAGTTTCTTTTCCTAAGTGAAGAAGAGAATCCCTTTACATAACACCTTAAAAGTGTGACCGAAGCACGACCTCCTGGATTTCAGTGGAGAATACTTTAATAATAGATTTCAGAAGTGGCTTGGAGAGGATCTTTTCCAGGAAAATGCCTGGGTGGCTCACAATTGCTGTACTTTCACCACTTGCTTACTCACCTCCTCTGCCCTCTTGGGAATATGCTGGGTTATGCTGGTGCAGAAAAAGAAGCTTCTGGAGCATGCTGTGCTAATTCATGGTACTGGCACTGCCCCAGCTGGCAGAGGCTGAAGTTTATCTCCCTGCCCAGGAGGATGTGCTGGACACAACTAATTATACCCCAGGCCAGGGCCCATTTTCTCTGTTCATTAAAAAAAAAGAGATAAGTTTGAGACTTTAATTCACCAATTTCTAATATGTTGACAAAGCACCCCAAGAGGTAATTTGAGAATAAGCAATGAATACATTACAGTTTTTTCTTATTTACTTGGAAGTAGAAAAGCAGATGTACTCTATAGCAGAATTGTACAGCACTAAATCATTATACTTAAGAAGAAGAAACCTTGATGTTAGAAAGGAATAATACTTGGCTGAAAAACAAAACTGAACCCCAAATATTTAAAGTTTTTACAACTTCTGTAGTACAGAAATAACAGCACAAAGTAATTTGTTAAAAGACACATAGTTTGGCACACCTGTTTAGCCAGATCATTATATAAAATCATGGTGGTCTGATTGGCATTTCTCCCTCCTTTTTCTTCCTCCTCCTCCTTAACAGCTGCTTCTCAGCCAGAGACAGCTATAGAGTGGCACACCAAGGCTGCACCTTCTGTTCATCAGCAGACCCTACCTACCAAGGGGACAGGATGCCCCACCAAAGGCACAGCAATGCCACCTGCACCCTCCCTGGCAAGTCATTCCAATGGAAGTAGGTCAGGTTGCCTTTTACTGCTATGTAAAAGAAGCAGCTTCAGCATCCTTTCCTGTAAGGGATCACCTATACCCCAGTTTGGGGAGTCTGGATCTCATGCACTGTGTGTCTCTTGGTTCAACCCTTGCTTTCAAACACCTCACTGAATTCTCAGACTCACAGGAGTGTGAGAAGGCACAAAAAATTTGAATTGCAATGAAAATTAGAGGCATCTTCTGTTCCACCAGTGGAGAATAAAACTAGGTGAAATTAGGTCTGTTGCTTTTAATAACAAAACTCTTTTAAATAAAGGCTTGGTTCTAATTTTGCTATCACACTTTTCATTCAGCCTTTCCAAAGGCTTCAGGAAAGGCTTTCTACAGCAATCAATTGTACTTATTGTTCAGAGATAATACAGAACTGAACATGCCCTGAAGCAGCCCAGTTCTGCTCAACCATTTCTAATGATAAAAAATTTTCTGTCAATGTCTCTCTGTCTTTTCTGGAATTGCTGTACCTTATGTTACTAGAATGATTTTTTTAGAAGTATCAATTTTGAATTTAAGACACTGAAAAAAGTCTCTGTATTGCTGTGTTTGCTACCTTTCTACTTTCTTGTACTGTCCTCTGAGGATAAGATTACAGCAAACTTGCATAAATGCATATATATATATCTCAATAGACTATATATTGCATTAGTATCTAAACATCATTGATTCTTTAATGAGGCTAATGGAAGAGAATGGAAGAGAAAATTATATAGCTAAGACTGTGGGAATGAAAGCCAAAATACAGAATTCTTTCAGATTAATCAGTCTTGAACCCCGTCTCATTGCATTTCATATAGCATGCTCACTGGCTGATGAAGGTAAACAATATTCTTTTGGACACTGACACAGTATTGGTATGTTCAAACAGCTTTTCCAGGAAGAGATTTCAAATATAAAGTATTTTTGTTGCAGATGATCAATTGCAGGTGATCTTAGAGTTAAAATGGGTGATCCTACAAGAAATTAGTCAGAACAGGCTGTATTGTGGGGCCTGCCTTCTTCTTCCTGACAGGGAGGCTGTGCCACAACCTGTGCATGACTGAGAGGTGGTCCACAACCAATGTGAAGGTCTTAATGTCTATCTTAGTCTTTAAAGTCCTTATTGTGACTTTCTTGAGCAGACTGCAGAGCTTCTTACCCTGTGGTGTTCCACCACAGCTTAAAGCAAGTTAAAACAGTAGTTCTAGCATCCTAGGGGGTTTGCAGACTTCTTCCTGTGCCAAAAG
Organism: Erithacus rubecula; assembly: GCF_903797595.1. Classification (NCBI taxonomy): domain Eukaryota; kingdom Metazoa; phylum Chordata; class Aves; order Passeriformes; family Muscicapidae; genus Erithacus; species Erithacus rubecula. The sequence continues at coordinate 51,160,661 of NC_136685.1, forward strand.
AGAGTTTGGGAGAAGCAGGACCATCCTGGTCACATGCATCTGGTGACCAACAAAATGCAGTACTTTCAGAGGTCTCCACACTGTGTGATTTTTCTGCATTTATTCGTAGGCACTAGGATGCCAAATTCCCTTTGAATTCTAGAGGACTTGGGTCCTTATCTTGGAAAGGCAAGGAAGACATGAGGAAACAGGTGAATAAGCTCTTCATTGAGAGTGTTTTATGTTTTATTTATTCTTCATTTAATGTTAATTAGATTTTTATTTCCTCCCCTTAATTTGTTATGCTTGCTTTGATAACTTATGGGTGTGTATAATTGTTTAGACTGGGATTGTCTTCCTTCTCTGACTTCCAGGTGGCATCACATTACCATATACATAAGCTTCCAGATGAAAATTCCACCTAGATTTTCCAAGATCTGATGTTAGATAATTAGCTGCTTTTTCACTTCTGGTTCCTCCTGAATTATTCTCTGCCTTTTTGTCCCCTTCTTATGGATAATCTCTCTTTTTATTTTGCCTTTGTTTTCTCTGTTATTTTTTCACTATAACCTGCATTTTAGGATCAGTGGATTTTTGTACATATAATTTGTGAGCTTAATACAATTTTCAGAGATAACTCTTGTACTAGGAACTTTTGTAAATGTTGTCAAATTTGTCTCTGTTCCTTTTTTCTCCTAAACACCTGAGAGATCTCAATATAAGTATTTCTGAAAAAAATTTTTTTTCATTTCTATGTCTCAATGGATTTTGTGTGTGATGACTGGACATTTTATTTGTTAATTCACACTTACAAATCGTATTAAAAAAAAATCACTGTATTTAGGCCAGCTGCAAATTAATAAATCAACAGTGAATGAGATCCTTTGTTCAACAATTTTGCTGGTCTTTTTATTGTGCTGTTGTCTACATCCTGGATCAAATCCAAGCTTTTTACATAATGCCTTAGTACTTTTAGAGAAATTAGAGGACTCTGGCACACATCAAAACAATAAAAATCAGGATATCAGGTTTCCCAGCTGGTGCATGTGCACGGTAAAAGCTCTGTAGGTGTATTGAGAAGCACACACGACAGATTTGTTGCGAGGCTTTTGACTCAGGGACCAAATTTGATTCTGATTCAAAGAACAAGAGAGAAAATTATTTTCTGCGGTTCTGCTGCCTTGTGTACGCTGCTCTTGCTTTAGACGGCTCTAAAGGACAGGCAGTGTGGATAAGCCGTGACTGCTCCGCACAGGCTCTGCGCTCTCCGGGCTGCCGGAGCCTCGCCGGCTGTGCAATGAGGACAGAGTCCCTGTTTCTATGGAGACCTTACCTGCTGTCACCCCATCCAGCAGCCCTCTTCCATTCCATGGAGCTGCTGCAGGGAGGGAGAGGAGCGGGAGGCAAGGAAGGAGCCTCGAAAAGCAGTGTGGGTGTGTTTGGTTGTGTCAGGGAATGGACAGAGGCAATCCATGCAGGGAGATGCTGGGCTCCTCCACCCTAACCCCCTCCTGCACTCCTTGCATCTCACAGAAAGCACAGCAGAGACAAAGTGGTGATGGCCTGATCTGTTTGGAGTCCCTGTGGATAAATGTTTTTCAGCACAACACATCTACTCTAGTGTAATTCTATTATGAGCAAAACAACAATCAAGCTTTGTGGAGTAAGGACAGTCCCAGTGACACTGGAGTTGTGCAACAAGGCTCTGGGTCACATTGCCATAGCAATATTCCAACAAGACTCTGGGTCACATTGCCATAGCAATATGTAAACCCTGGGCAGCTGCTGCTACTGCCCACAGAGAATCAGGATGTTGCAGAACAGATCTGACATAATCCTTTATTGATGTGAGGTGCAAGGGACCATAATTGAAGCATAATTGACCCTTAAGACTTAGGTAATGCTTTGTGTTGAAAACGGTGCTGCAGAGTGAGTATTTCTGTTCCCTCTGTTCTCAGCCTGAATGTGAGGTTAACTTGGTATCTATCCCAGCAAAGTCAGCAATAAATCCAAGTGTTTCTGTTTGGCCTAGTTAATCAGTTATTAATGAGATATATATACAAGAGGGGATGCTCTCCAGGTTTCATTCATTATCAAGAGAGGAAGTCCAAGGAAGGCACATAAACTTACCCTGCCATATAGTTACACTTGCTCAAAAGAGCTGTGATCCACTCTTTCCAAAACCACCCTCTTTCCCACAATCCGAGCTATCTTGTAATTGTAGAAGAGGCATGTATAGGAAGCAACAAATCCTCATTATACAGAAATATTCCTTTTAATCTTCTGGGTCTAAATCTTGGCTCCATTAAGGTCAATAACTAATCTCACATTGTTGTCAAAATGATCATCCCCAGTGTTAGTATTCCTTGGTCATTTTGCTCATTGTCTTCTTTAAGCTGGCACAGGATTTTTCGTACTGATTTGAGTACTGACAGATTTAATTTAGAAGCTTTACTAAAGCAACTGCTATAAAGTAAACATATATTTTCAAATTGATTGTTTCTGCCATAACTAGAAAAAAAAAAGTGTTCTGTTCACTTGAAATACTTTATATAACCTGAGAACTTCTGTGAATCATATAATGAATTGTAGTAATGGATTTTATTGAAACATCATTTGTCTTTGCACTTACAACATTTTTGTATGACTTAAAAAATAGAAGGAAAATAAAAATAATTTAATGCAGCGAAGCAAATTTTCCCATTTTTGTAATGCAGTTTTTCTTTCCACAGGAAATCTGTAGTTACTGGAAATGAAGGCTCTCTCTTCTGAGCTGGAGCTGCAGATGCTCAGGCACAGAGCCAAGCAGTGCATCCCATCTCCTGTTTGATGATGGCCATGTACCTTATGACTTGCAGTTACAGTCCTCCAAAGTGATGATAATATTTGCTTCCATGTCTTCCTCTCCTACCCTGCAGATCTAGCTCTGGGATGAGATATGAGTAACAGACTAACTCAGGGAAGTTAAGTTCTTTTTCTTGAAGATGACTGGGTTAATTTATTTTAAGGAAAATATCCTAAAACATTTTTACCCACTTTTCATTCGCCTGCACTTTCCATTAATACATCATAATTTTAAAGATGCTTGACTGAGTTGAAGCAAAATATCAGCTTTCATTTTGTTTACTATACTTTAATAGCTTGAATGTTTAGTGAGCCATTGGGAGTCTGTGTGCATCTTATAATTGCTATCAAAGCATTGGCAAAGGGTCAAACTACTTCTTCAAGAAGCTTTAAAGTGTAACTCAATCCCATGTGCTCCCATCAACTACCCTTTCAAACAGCCTGATTCAAGCCATTGAGTTAATGGTGACCTGCACCACTGATGAGAAATGAGCAGGACACAGAGTTATTTCCATGGCTGGCTGGTGAACGCATCAGTGCATGGGCACTGCCCCCTGACCAAGGAGTCCTGGAAACTATGTAGATCAAAACCTGCCTGGGCTGAAAGCAGCTGCTAGTCCACTTCCCAGACAGCAACATTTGAGAGTCTCCCCTTCAATATTTCTGCAAATTATCAGAGACTCACCATGTCTGGACAGGGACTTGTTTGTGTCTGTAATTATATCTGCCCTGAGACATGGATTCAGCACTCATTGTTTGAACTGTGTCATAAGGACATCATACATACAAGGGTCATTGAGATCACAGGAGCTGTTTCTGTCAGGAAAGAGAAAAACTAGAATGGCTTCAAAGTCTTTTCTCTGAACAAAACCACTTTTTTTTGTACACTACCACATTACCTGGTGGCACAAATTTCATCTGGACCAAAACCAAGTGAACTTAGTCCAAGTACAGCATGTGATGCTTATGCCAGTTTGAGGAATTATCCTGACTGCAGCAAAAGAGATGATATCTGGTCCAGTATAAAAACTGCTAGGCAAAGGAGCTTTTTTGATGATTTTTTTTTTTTTTTTTTTTGGCAAAGCATTTGGAAAGCATTGTTGCTAATAAGCATTTGTTTAAAATAATTTTGTAGCACATTGCCACAATGTCTGGCAAAGAAGCCCTAAAATCAGATGTACCTTCTCTTTGGATCACCTGAGATGGAGACAATTGACTAGAAGAAAAATGTACCTTACCAGTTACTCAGTAAGAATGTGTTCCCAGAGATATTGAAGCAGATTCATGTGCTGGAAAAGACTGTAGGATGTGACAGATGGTAATTTCAGGTCTGATATGTAATTATCAAATTTCAAGAGAGAATGCTGCAATTTTCAAGTGAGCTACAGATTTTGCTTCAGGATAACTGCAGAAATGCTAATAAGCATCAAATAGATTAGTTGAGGTGACCACAGGAAGAAATGGCAGCCCTAAGCCCTCAGACCCTAAGGTTCCATAGTCCTGACTAGATACACTGATTTTTTACTTCAGTGATACAATTGGGTGTATGTGCATACTTGCCAGCATATTAGAAATATGTTCTAGTCCAGTTTTCTGATTTTATATAATTTCTATTTCAGTTACATGTGGAAGTGATAGGGAGATTGAAAAGTTATATAGCAACATCTAGTGTTCATATACAAATCTACATGAGCCTGCAGTTTCACCACTCTCACTCAGTTAGATTAACTGGCACCAGCGTTGACTCCAAAGAAAAATGTGAGATAAATTCTTTATTTTCAGCTGTTGGCCTGTGGATTCTAAGGAAGAAAAAAGGAAAAAAAAAAAAAAAAGAGAGAAAAAAAAAAAAAGCTGTGCTGTACCCATGCTGTTAGCATTCGCAAGAGTGGGACAAGAATTTTAAGTATTTTCTTGCAATTTTTTTTTTTGCAGATAAGGCTAAGCCAAAGAATTTTGGTGTGTAATTTTAGTATAAGGATAGTAAAAGCCCAGGATCAGAACCTGCTGCACTCACTGATTTGACAAAATAAATGAAAATGCTTTATTTTTAAGTATTTGTTTAAGAAAAAGAGAATCAGAACAGGAACCGAAGTCTTCTGTCTCCAAAGCTGAGCATTTTAAATTAAATTACTTAGAAGGAAATGCAATGGAAATCCAGGAGGACATCACAGAGTTCAGAAACCTGCCTTCTATGAAACACATCTGCTTATGTTCACTTTTCTGGAGGGGGGTTGTTTTCTTCTTAAACACTTTAGGTTTCAAAATTGTAAGATTGTTTTTTCTTAACTGTGTATTGTGTTTTTATGTGTAGAATAGCCAGTAGAGAGGTTTATGCTAATGCAAAAAGAGAGGAAAAAAAAAGGGTATTTCATTTAAATCTCAGCTAAAGTGTCAGAGTTTCTTGTATCTGTGTCAATGACACTCCTAAGCGTTCCCAACAGGTCTCATCAGTCTGGAAAAGGTAACCTTTGTTTGTAGGGAGTACAGTGGCTCCCTTCACCACCCAAACAGCAGAAAACATGCAGATCCTGTCTCCCCAGCCTCTTCTGCTGGATGGTTTCCCATGGCTTGCCATCCCCTATAAGTAAGCATCATACCTTGGCTCCCTGCAAAGACCACGGAGATGATCCAAGTGCTGGTGCAGGCAGGAGGGAGACAAAGACAGGTTAGACTGGAAAACAGTGTAGGAGCAGCCCAGCCAGCTGCATGGGAGGCTGGAGGAGGCACACCTTTTCACCAAAAAAACTGCTCCTGTCTTCTTGATGAGAATTAAATGGGACAATTAAGTATGACTCAAGATGACTAAGGTCATGTGAAACACTCATCTGAGGAAATGTCCCTTCAGAACAGGCCAGGAATATTTGGGAAGCTGGGCATTATTTTTTAGTGAAATCAGGGAGTCCTCAGAGGTTCATGATTGATAGGAACAACTGGGGGATAAATGAATTCCTTTCAAACCTATTTAAAAGTAAATATGTGTTGCACTTGCATCCTTTTGAGAATTCAAGGCCTGATTTTTTGATGATTTGGGGCAATGGACTAGAAATTCCCATCCTTCAATAGCTGCCCAGCTGTGTGCCTCAGGGATTTTTTTGTAGTCTCTAACTTGGTGGCCTTTATGGAGCTTAGTCATATTTGTGTTTGCTGTATAATATCAGCAGGTGGCTGTCAGATACAGAAAAATAATTTCACATGAATCTTTATGCATTGGACACTTGCATTATGGAATTGATATCGATATGTATGAAATCATGTCATGTGAGAAATATCAGAAGCAGAGTTCTCAGGAGCACCCAGGTAATTAAGTTTGGGTGTGCTCTAAAATGAAATAAAAGTTAAGGGAAAGAAAAACATGAAAAACTGGGCAATAAAAATATTTACCATGTTTTTCAGAAAAAAAATATTCTGTTTGAATTCTGTTTGTCATCTCTCAACTTAGTGACATGACATCTCTCCATATACTATCATTAGGTCTCATTTCAATGCTAGCTTTGTTGTTCAAGCATCTGTGAACACCCAATAATTTCTGTCTTTTAGTACCTATCCATGCATGTTTACTCCTTACACACCTTTTCTGGGTTTATACTACCATAATCATATTTCAAAAATTACTGGCTTGATTTAGGAATTATATACTGAACTCACATTTTAGTTTAATCAAACAGGTTTGGAATTTGTTTTTTGTGAGTTATTCAGATTTCTTTAAACTATACTGAAATCTGTTTTTCTTGAAAATCTCCCTTTTTCCCTCTCTCATTGCAAATGAGCAGCAGAACCCAAATACTGTTGCACACCAACACAGAATATCAATTAGAAACAACAAGAGTGTTATTCTTTCCCATGGCAGAAGCAAAATTGGATAATAAATGTGCATCTTATTTATACTTCTTGATTTATTTCACAATATTTCTTTCCAGTTGTCTTGTTCTAAAATTTATTTTTCCTGCTTACACAATGAAGACTAATCTATTTCTTTGAGAACTATTTTTGTTAGCTCTCCTTTCCTTTCTTGCAAGAAAGCTTCTCCCCTCCCCCTTTCTTTTATTTTTCAGTCTAAGGAAAATGGCTGCAGCTGGATGAAAATGGTTGATAGTCTTAAAATTTTCTTTGCAGTCTCTGAGTTTCAAGAGCTGATTTTAATTCCTGAATTAATTGTTTGCTCCTTCTAAATGAGGGGAAAAAAAGCTGTTTTGGTCCAAGTTTCTAATTGATGCAGTCATTTTGCATACTTCACATCAGTAAATCTGGGCATTAGATTTACTGCTTTGGATATTTGTGTCTTTCTTTCAACGAATCTTTTCCATTATGCTGATTTTTTTCTAATTAGTTATTCTCAGTTTCATCTAACTAAAATGTCAGGGTAAAATTATAAGTGAAGATTCAGTTTATTTGTCTTATAAATGGATGCATAATTAATGATAGATTGAAAAATAAATCCAACTGACATGATTCTAGTAAATTTTGCTGCAGTTTATTCTTTCCCTGATGACATACAAACAAACAGCCAAAAGATTTCCCCGGCTTCATAAGCAGTCTTAGGGCTGTATTTGACAATTTCTAAGAAAAAATAGACATATTATATTAAAAATTTATTATTATCTTCCTTCATCAAACAGGTCTTTACAACTCAGTTGCTCTCAGGAATATATCTCTATATGGTTATATCAACTTTTAAGGACGTGCTTCAGTGAGTAGAGGTTTTGTATAATCTGCCTCGAATGAATTCCATCACTGTGAAAATAAGGCTGAAGTATTTTATGGTAGATACTGAAGAAGTGTTGCTGAGGAACATGTTGTAGGAGCTAAATTCTACAGATATCTGATTCCATGATCAGCTTCACCTTCAAGATCAAGATAAAAAACCAGTGAACATTATGCTATAATCTGAACTAACCTCTAAGCAAAACATACCTCCATAATACCATCATAGAAATGAAAAGTACAGATTAATTCAAACTCTCCTGCTTTGGGTCTGATAAATGTTCTTTTTTATTGTCTGGTTGCAATTATATGTGTATATATACATATACATTTATATAGCCTGTTCAGGAAATTTGAATATGATCTTGACTCCTCTGGAGCACTGTGATCTGGAGAGTACATCTAGGACACCACCAGGTACCCATTGCACATTTTATGTGTAGCTTGTTCCTCAATCCGTATTTTTACCTTGGTGGTAATTAATCTTCTTTTACTATTATGAGCTGGAGCTCTGGAAATGTTGGATTTACACTTGCCTTTGTAGCCATTTGTCCAGCCAGCCTCGTGGAAAGAATACTGCTTTGTCTGGGAAAGAAAACCTGCAAATGGTAAAATCCCACCACAGGTATGAATCTGGTATTTATCTGGGTGCTGATTAATAACAATTTATATTCTGAATTGTCAGGATCTTCAGCACAGCTTACTCCTTTTGGTGAGTCAAGATCAGTAGGGAACGCAAAAGGCTTTTGCAAGGGGTGAATGGGATTAATAAGCAACATGAGAATGATGTTTTCCAAAGGAGAAGTGTTAGCTGCAAGGATGTAGGAAGGAGCCAGGGTATGATGATGCAGCACCTCCTGCTAGATCCAGTGCATGCACAGTGTAATTTCCCCTCAGATGCCTGATGCTCCTACCACAAGGTGTCTTGCTGCATTAGTGGTTGGGTCCACTCGTGATCACAGGGTTTGGCTGATGACCTTTACTCACTACAGCACCAGCAGCAATTTATAAACCCTTTTATAGCCCTGTTAAGAGGTTTTGCTGGAGGATACTGAAGCCAGAGAGATCCTCCATGCTAAGTACAGGCCTGTGACAAAAAGAAATACACAATCTGTTCAAGATAATAGTTGTGGACAATAATAACAGACTAAGAAACCTAACTACATCCACTGCTTAAAAACTAATTCAGTGAAATTTATGAAGAATACTTTTAGCTACAGTGTAGTCGTTTTTCCCTGAAACAGACCACAGTCAAGGGGCACCCACAATTACTGATGGAAGTTTCAGGGCATGAAAAGAGGTGCCGTGTGATAGGGAGGCTCATACCAATATCCCATCTAAATGGAACCTCATTATTCTTCCTCTTAGGACTGTTACCCTAAAATGAAGTTGGTGAATCCTTCCTTTCAGTGCTCTTTTGTGTAGCTGAAGGATAATGACATCCCCACCTAGAGGTTTCTCACCTGCAAAGCTCTGTGTCAGTTCTACATCAATTCCACTGGGAGTACTGATGTCCCTTCCTCACTGGCTGTCCAGCACCTTCCTCAGTGTATCTAGTCAGGACTATGGAACCTTATGGGGACTTAGGGCTGCCATTTCTTCTTGTGGTCACCTCAACTAATCTATTTGATGCTTATTAGCTTTTCTGCAGTTATCCTGAAGCAAAATCTGTTTCTCGCTTGAAAATTGCAGCGTTCTCTCTTAAAATTTGATAATTACATATCAGACCTGAAATTATCTTCTATCATATCCTACAGTCTTCTCCAGCACATGATTCTACTTCAGTGTCTCTGGGAACACATTCTTACTGAGTAACTGGTAAGGTACTTGCTAGCAGAGTGGTGAATAGTGTTGTTGCCATTACTAATAGTCTTCCTTAATCTCCTCCTTGCTTAAAATGCTGACATCCTTAGAGGTTGCTATGACTCAACACCAACACCAGTGTTATCATGTCCAATCGACACCACTTGTACCCTCCCCTCTCCCCCCTCAGGACAGCCAAACTAACTGGACTGGATTCCAAACTGGAAACGCCAGCTCAGATATTTCTCAAAGGAAAACTGTTGTCCTTAAAGTCTTACAGAAACTTCAGCAACTTGTTTGCACACACAGGTAAGTACAAAATGAAGTAAGATCTATAAACTGAATTATAATATTTTTCAGGAAGAATTTTTTATTACATTAAAAAATATTGTTTTCTCTTTAAAGACTAACTGGGTTATTGAAGTCCTTTTATTACCATAATAAGGCAAGAGGCTGATACTTCTAAAAGCGAAGGGATGCAGCAGTCTAAGTAGATGCAATCTTGTTATTTCCCATTTAGTATATAACACCTTTTTTTCCTATCAAATAGCTCAAAAATTGATATAAGGTAAGCATTATTTCATTAATTTATCCCAATTCTGTATTGTAAGTCTTTTGAGAAAGTGTGTTTTCTATTTACACAAGTGATTAATATTTTCATGCCTACCCAGGTCAGTGTTAGTAGGGTTTGCCTTTCTAGAAGGCAGAGCAGGAGAACAGCTTTTCATGCACAATAAAGTTTTACACAAACATGGAACTGATACTTCACTACCAGGTAATCCGCCACGAGGATGCAAATATATGGTATCTCTAAAAAAAAGTTTATTCACCTCTCTTTACTTTAGGTACCTTAAGCAAAATCACTTATGTAATAAAAATGTCTGTTATCTTTTATTAGAAGAATTCAAGCTCTCTCTTTTGACTAAAGAAAAACAGGAGTTTAGTTTCCCAGTTTGGATATTTCTTCCAGTGATAGTAAAAAAAAAAAAAAAAAAAAAAAAAAGCCAATACCTCTTAACGCACTCCTTCATGTTCCTAAATAAAATTTCTGCCTTAATGCAATTATGGGCTTTGTGCCTTTTATTTCATAGAGTCACAGGTTTCCTCCATATATCTTGTGCCTTAGCTGATGCCTTTCATTATCCTTCCTTTTTAGGTGAGACTTAGTGCTCATTGACTTAATTAGAGCCCTATATATATATCTGTGTGTAAAAAATCATCACAGTTCTTGGCATTTATCCTCAGGATTATTTAATAGAATGCCTTATTACAGGAAAGAAAAAGGACCTTTCAAAACATTTCTAAAATTATTATTTCAGAGTTGAAATCAGAAATTATTTCAGAAAAGTAATAAAAAGGATATTGATTTTATTTAATCTAAACTTATTTATTCTATGCCTAAAGGTAAACTTGCAATTTCTACTCCCTTTACAGTCAGTTAGGAACAATATGTCTCTGAGTGGTGTGCTTTGATGTGTTGTATTCTGGATATGCCTGATTCTCTGATTTGGTCATCAAGGGAATCTACATACCTAGATTAATGTTAAAATGCCCATATTTGGGTTACATAAATCCCATCCACAGAAATCAATGAAAGATTTTTCAAAACTTCTTCAAGGTAGCATGATCTGTTGTTAATCTCCATTCAACACTATATTTCAAAATCTTTGGATATTTCTCTCAGTAGCGGACAAAAAAAAATATAAGTGATCATTAAAAAATTCTGCTATATACTAGAAAATCTCCTTAATAGAGTAAATGGAAAATTTTTGAATTGAAGTGATGCATATAAATTTACTATCAGAAGTTTGCAGCCAGTTTTGACTTGCTCCCACCCACAGGCTTAAAGTACTTTAGGCACACAAAGCCCAACCAAAACTCACAGAACTACTTCAAAGAGAAACAGCATCTGCAATTTTTCTCATACAAATAAAAGACTACAGTGATAACAAACCATGTGCTTGTTTGCTGAGTATTCTTTCGCAATCATTGCTTATCTGAGAAAAAGCAGCTGAAGACTATAAAGCCCTAGAATTCCCAGAAGTAGGTGAGATGAAGGCAGCTGGACAGTTTCACTTTTTTTAGACTATAGCTCGGACACAAATTTTATCACTGGAGGCATGGCCTTTGTGCTCCCTTTGGAGTCTACAGGATCATGGAGGTTTAATAGGAGGCCTTAGAACTTTATAATGATGACCAGTACCAAAAGTACAGCCTAAAAGGTGCTACTGGCCTGAAGACAGGCAGATCTGGCTGCTTCCAACACTCCCATGAACTGAAGGCTGCAGGTACTTGTCCCAAGGCCAAAAGACAAAGCTGACAATGGCAGCACCAGCAGCATGCCACTGCTGCTTGTCTGTCTGTCTTTTCTGAGCCTGGAGCCCTCCTCAGAATACATCAGCCACAGCCTGTGCTGTGTTGGGGTGAGGTCTCTGCCACTGCTATCCCTTCTTTACCCAAAGGAATTGGACTGGGAAAGGGAAGCTAACAATAATAATAAACGTGGACACAGCAGTTTGATAGTGCAACTGTACAATCATCAACCATTTGCAAGTGTGCACGTGTGCCATGGACAGATTTGAACATTTTCTGACTAGATTGATTCCTCTTAAACATCTCCTGGTGCTCCCTAGATCCCGAAGAGAGGACAGAGCATTGCTCACAGTGCTAGTCTGGAAAAACCCATGTCAGGGTCATGGCTGGGGAGAGGGAAGGGAGACAAAGGCTTGTGAGTCTGAGTCAGCCTTTTTGCCCAGCCCTCACCTTTCCCGATAAAAGCCCTGCAGCCACAATCACCTGGTCACAAACCTTCACCATGTGGCCCTGCTTTGGCCTCTGTGCTCTTCTGGCAGTGACTCTTACCCTGAGTCCTGCGTCGGCTGCGGGACAGAGTGGAAATGGTGTCACTAGAGAAGATGTCTATCCCCCTCTGTGGGACCTGGCCCTTGAAAACCTGCTGGATTTCCCAGTAAAGGACAACAAAATTGTCATCAATGCTTGGAACTATGAAGATCGACTGGGAGTGTATAAGAGCTTACTAAAAGCTTCAGCCAAATATTTTGGTGCCTTTGGACCCCAAAACAGTGGCAATATTCTCTGGGGATTACCTTTGCAGCATGGGTGGCAATTTCATACAGGTATGAATTATTTCCTTAAAATGCTGGATTAACAAAATGTTTGCCAGATCTACTTAGAGGCTTCCTTTCCAAGGTTTCTGCCTCACAAGCCCAGTATAGCCTCAGGCTATAAACTTTTAAAAGTTGTAAACTTTACAGCTTACTGTAAACTTTACTAAGTAAAGTTTACTAAGTAAACTTTAAAGTGCAAACTTTGACAGAGCTTTCAATTTGAAAAGAAGTGTTGTGAATACCCTTACCTTGGTGAGCATTAGCTATTAAAATTCATTATAGGTCAGAATCCAGATTTGTGGTATAGGTGGGCAATATTTCAGCTAACTAAAAATCTTTGGAAAGGCATTCCCAGTTGCTTCAGTTTATGTAGACAGATTTCAGAGCATTCTACAGTGCTGTTCCTAAATTGTAAACTAATAGGCTTATATTTTGTTAATGTTGCCAGCTTCTAGAGGTGGTTTGAGGTAATTTTCTAAGACAGGTATTTGAAAGTCCATATCTCTCTCTGAGGACTTATTTCCATTTATTCTTCATGATCAATTTAGAACTAGCCTCTTTATTCTCTAAATATGTTTTTTTTCTGTTTGTTGGAGGAGGGGTTGGTTTGCTTGTTTGTGGAGTTTGTTTGATTGTTTTTGTTTTGTTTTAAATTTTGTCCAGATTCTAAGGGTTTATCCCCTAAAAGCTGGTTGTTGTCTAGGGCAGTCATTCTGCTTTGCTTGTTGTCCCTACCAGATGATCAGACACAGGAGCACACGTGAAAGGTCCCCTAAGGCTAAGGCTGCAGTATCTTATCAGGGGCTTAATCAGAGAAACCACTCTCTCTCACACAGACTGCTTCACACACAGCAGTCTGTGTAGCTTTCCATTCAAAACCGGAGTTGCCTTACTTTATTCTAGCAACCCAAAAAGGGGGGAAGAAGGAAATAAAAGTCAATGAGATTTTCAGAAACTTGTGCCTGGTGGTAAGAAGGGGTAAACAAATGCATCTGTTGGCCTGTTGTTTTCTTTATTGGATGTAACCTGTGTAGTTAATATGGTGTGACACTGTAGGTGTGTAGGTTTGAGAGAAGACAGAGGTCCTGCAGCTGGCAGTGAAGGGAGGCTGCCAGTATTTAGTCACAACTAATGGAAAATTTACTCCTAAGTCAAAATGAGGAAACAAAGATAGTGAGCAAAATCCAAGCAGGAAACTGCACGGCAAACAAAAAGAATTTGTTCAGATTTTAGGCAAGCTCTTTCCTTTTCCCCTTCTTCACGTATACAAAAAGAAGAACAGATGAAAAGGATGGCTGGTGAAGCAGGAGGCTTGACCCAATGTGTGGCAGAGGCAAAGATGACTGGAGACAGCAACTCCAGTTGAGTGGTGACCTGCTGAAAAGGAGGAGTATTGAATTATAGCCTCCTCCACAAAGTAAGGATGTGACTTGTTGCAGTGACAATTTCCAAGTAGAGACAAGGGACATAGTTTGAGAGAAGATTTGCCCCTGGTTGCATAGACAGGTAAAGATGTACTGTCACCTGCTAAAGAGTCATAGGACTGACAGTTAGACAAAGGAGATATATTTTTAAATTTACACTACCAGAAGTTTAAAAAAATACTAAGAGGAGAAATATCACATAGCTGAAAGTATTTTTACAGTAGGAAAAAATGTGAGAAATTAAAGGATAAATGGTAAGGGACATAGAATGACATAATTCTGGTGCATACAGTAGTGAGGTTAACAAAGGTCTAAACCTAATCCAGATAGGCTGTGGGATAGAGCAGTGAGGAATGGCTGAAGCATTTGTACATCAACATAACAAGCTCGGGCAAACAAAAGCAGGATTAGACTTCATGGTGCAAGACAACAGACCTTTGAAAATACTACAAAATTTATTGAATAAACAGTTCTGTCTGGTCCTGAAAGCTATATTACTGAGACAATATTTTCATGGATATGGTTTTTTATAAACCATAAAGAACAAGTGAAGTTGTTACTTAATAAGAGTGGTACAAAGATTTGCGATAATCCACTCAGAGACATAAAACGAAATCAGTAATTTGCCTAAATTTACAGCAGAGATAAAGATCTTGAGACAGCATGGTTGTTAGGAATGAGATTGTGGAAGCAGAAATTGTCACTTGGGAGGTGCAGCTAAACTGAGAGTCCTACCTACAGTAACTGAGGAAATAGGATAGTCTCTACCCACCCCTCACATCCAGAAGTAAAAATTCAGGATCAAGGTCTTTAAGAAAGATTCACGTGGTATTGTATGTCTGAAGACAGGAAAAGTTGAGAAGAAAAAAGGAGATAAGGACACATATATTTATTTGTCTTATCTCAGCAGTAAACAAGACATTAGAATAAGTACAGAGGAAAAAATATTTAATTACATGGAACTAGATAGAAAAAGGGAAAAAGCACACATTATGTGAATCAAAGATGGATTGTGTCAGGCTAATATAATATCTTCTTACATGATATAAATTTTTTTTTTTTATTTCAAAGTTCAGAAATGCATTTACTCCCTTTGTAAAAGCAAAGCTTAGAATGAACATTTTTAAAAGATTCTTTATAGGGCAAGGGAACTGTGAATCTGGTAAAAGAACACCTGAAGGAGAATTTAGTGATAACTGTTGCTCAAGTCTACAGCTAATTGAAGGATGTGCTAGAAGTTCTTCATCAGCAAGATGAGAATAACTACATTTAGCACTTTCAATAAAAGTGTTTCACCTCAAAAAAATAGTGGAGAAATCTTGCTGATGAGGTTGCACATAGTTACCAACAACACAGCTGGGAGGCACTGTCAATACAGATGAGCTTGGGTAGATCTGAAGACTGAAATAACAATCATGTTAAGCACAGGGAATAGGGGGAAGCAGAGACAGCAAAAATCGTGTGCAGACCTGGAAGTACAGTTAATATTTTCTGCTCCAAATTCTACATATCTTATAATTATTACTGATATTGCTTGGGAAATCTTCATTTTCCTGAAACAGCAAGGCTAACAATATTTGGTAAACCTCAGGTACAATTATTTTGCAACATCTTGTTCTCTTTTTCTTCTTAACCTTTATCCTTCCCATTCATCCCCTTTGCACAGCAGTGCTGCCTCTGTGAAAGCCTCTATTGAAGTAAAATCTTGAAAAATTGAGTCTTTCTGTAAATATTAAGAAATATAACAACCCTTCAAAAAAATAGGTTGAACTGCAATCCTTGTCATTGCAAGTTCATGTTTTCAGTGCTTGGTTACTGAAAGATACAGGTTTGAATATCTATCATGCCTTAAAGCACAAGCTCTGCCCAGCCAGCTAGGAAAAATAATTAGGATAATTTGAATGCACATTGTTCATGATCGCCTCATCTTCTTGAGTAAAAGTATCAGAAAATTTGGTTTGGTAATGAGGTTTAGTTCTAATCTGACAGAAATGACACTGCCATTATTCAGCTGACTTGTCAGAGAGCAAGTGCACTGCAGGGCAGAGCTTGCGAGCTTCTGGAATAGCTCAAGTCATTGCACAAGCCCATGATAATTGCATGTCATGCACTTAAAGCAGACTTCCTGACCCTCTGCATGACAACACTTAAAGTACACATATGGTATTCTTTTAGGGCTTAGGCTATTTCTTCATGCCACGTGCTTGAAGTAAAATATTCTGTCATGAGTAATTGCGAAATGTCTTGCATGTTTTCTGCAGCACAGATGCTTGCAAACTTTGCTAGTTAGTTGCAACAATGTTTGCATGCTTAGCTTCACAGTAAGGCCATGTTTGTCTGCATGATTAGACTGGAAGTAATTCTGTATCACACAACCCAATTAGGTGAGGCAATTACTAGCACACTTAGTTTGTGCTGTTTTGCTCGTTATGCAGCTCTCCTGAACTAGCAGCCCTACATCTATCAGAAATGATGCTTCAGCTATGCATGTGTTCATGTCTGAATGTGAATACGTATTTATGTCTTGGTAAAAACACTGCCATGCCCTAATTTCAAACAGTTCGATAAATTCACAGGATATATTTACAGTGAGAGATAACTCAAACTGTAAAACACAATCAAATTACTATGCACTGAGAACTCAGCTACTCAAGGAGCAGTAGTTTATGAAGCAAAGCAACAGCAATTGTTTTGCTTCTCTAATCAAAAGTCTGCATGCTTTATTCCTTTATATTTTTTTCATCTCGGTGGGATTTCTTGTGTGAAAAGTTTGAGAAGTATTTGTTCTATTTTTTCATTTGATTCATTCAGGTAGGCTAGCAGATCCTTCTGGTGTGACTTCCTGTGGCTGTGAAAATGGAGAGCTCCTGTGCCAATCTGTAAGAAGCTGGTGGTCCTGTAAGTATATGCTGTCACACTGTTTTTCTCCAAAATAAATTAGTGTCCTAGAAGAGAAGACCATCTCAAAATATTTCTCCCACTTGGACTTCTCTAATACATTATAATTTCAGTGCTATGTAATTCTCCATCACAAACTTGCAGCAAGACACCTAAGTGTGAGTGAGTAAATGGAAGTTAATTGATTTTGAGTATTTATTTGAGGAAGGAGAAAAAAAAACCAAACAAGTTTGAAGTCTCATAAAGTGTAAATATTTATGTGAAAATATGTGGTAAACACTATGATAGGTATGTATATCTGTAGATATTTGCAGTTTACAATCAGTCTAGAGCAGATTTCTTCAGTCTAGATGTTTGCACTTCAAACTAAAACTCTGTGACAAAATGTCAAGCAAGAATTTTTGTGGTTCTTATACAATCCTTGGTTCTTTTTTCCACAGCGTGTTTTCTCTCCATCACTTCTGTCTCTTTCTCCCTCAGCTTCCCTGATGTCCTGTTGTAAGTTCCCCCTTTCCCCAGACCTGTCAAGTTTGAGCAAGCAGCTCTGTCCCTTCCCTGCCACAGGAATGTTTTTCCTTCAGTGGCCATTTGGATTAAACTTCTGGCTGTGAATCAGCATTTAAATGTATATATCTTCAAGTGAATAAAGACATAAGCATAGATACAATTTAAAATGTAAATCTAGGGTAAAACCGACTGTGATACTCACTCCAGCTTTGGCTTTCCCTCTCTGTGTTTGGATGGCACTATGTGCTCTGTGGGATGGTGTCCCACACAGTGTCAAATATCAAGAGTCACTGTATAGCCCTTTGCAAGCAGGGGACTTTCCTGGAATAGAAACCACCACCTTTACTTTCTAGGTGTTTGAATTGCTGTTCTTCATTTACTTCCAAATATTGTATGCTTGCTTGATACCCATTTTGTTGCCTCCAGAAAATGTATATACTCAGCTTTGATTTACCCTATTGCAGCAAGAACATGCAGAGTCTTTGAGACTGCATGCAAATGTCTCTTAGTGTTCTGAGAATATGAATGCTTTCAGCTGGCACTTTTTCAGAGCAGCCTTCTCTGGCACAAGTAGTCACATGAAACCAGGAATGAGTTTAAACCGGAAACTCACATTTAATACACCTCAAGTGTGTACTAGCTGCTCAAGAACATCCATCTTTTTTTGCCTAGAATAATGTCCTGAATTGTTTTCTGCCCTCTAAGTCACCCAGGCAGGTGCAAATATACAATACAGGCAAGAGCACTTGGAGGAATATAAGCACGTGATGTGCGATCAAGGTTTCAATATTTCTCATGAAAACAGTGAACAAGAAGCAAGAGCCACTTCAGCAGTGAGTCTTGGTGAAACAATGTTTTCTCATCACTTGAGAGTTTCCCTTTGCTCTTCTGACTGGCCATACATTTCCTCCTGAATTCCCAACCAGGTCCACATTCAGGAGGTGTGTCACACGACACAAGGAATTTCTCTTTATCCATAACCCTCTATATTTGTTCAATCAGCACCCCAGGGAAGTCAGAACCCATGTGCCTGACCAGCCTGTCAGTGCCCCATTATGGGGACCCCATTGAACAGTCCACTCTACCAGAGCATGGTTTGACCAACCTGTGTAGGGTCACACACTGACAATACTCCCACATGGGGCTGGTAGATATTTCCAGTTTTGTCCAGTATGTTATCTGCTGCTGGCCTCTTCTCCCTTAGTGCCCTTGAAGGACTCACACTAAATAGTCTACTGAATAACACACTTTATTAACAAACACACTGATAGTCGAACACCGTGACAAGTTAAGGTTCAGAGACTGCTGTTGATAGTAACTGATTGCAAAAATGAATTTGAAGCAATATATTGATCAATTCTAATCACCAATTAAAGCTAGCTAGAGATAATAATTTAGCTTGCACAGAATGAGGTTCTTACCCAACATGCATGGCTATAGGGGAGAAGACAGGTTCAGCCCGTTGTCTGATCCCAGAAGTTATGATGGAGTCTTCTCTGACCTCCCTTCCCACTTTAGCTGTATTTGTATTACTGCCTTTGAGGGAAAAGGTAAAGCTACAATTGACATTTCATATTGATGTGGTGCTTGAGTCATTAGTATATGTAGAGAATGAAAAGCAAGATGTATTTTTGGGCTGATGAAGCCAAGGCCAGCTTCTGGTTACTGTCTGGTTCATTCCTTTGGCTTAGTTCCCGCTAGCTGCATGTTTTCACTGGAGCATAACCACTACACTGCTGTGTTGCCCCATCCTTTATTTCATAGCTGCATCAGTTTTGACAGACCATGGCCACAGCACCTCCATGATACTCCACCCTTTTTTTAATCTCATGCTTAGAGCAATGCATCAAGTTACCTCAGTATTCCTGCTCCTAAGGTGTGAGACCTGGTCCCTGCTGCACTATAGCCAACACACACATTTCTTCTTCGTGAGCTCTGTTTTGTGATCTTCTCCCACAAGGTGGAGCAATGGCTTCCCATTAGGAGGATATAGACACATGGTACGTGTTCAGGTTCTGAGGATTTTGGTCTTCATTGCTGAGATTTTGTGCAAAATATCAGTGCAGTTCATGGCCCTGAGACCAAGTATGAGCAAAGAACTTCTCTCAGTACAGCAGCTCAGAGGCACCCACTCAAGAAGGAGAACAACTGATCCCCAGGCTTTTCTCCACTCAAAACAATTTAACTTAATTTCTACAAAGGGGACACAATTAAGAGGAGAACTTTAATTCCACATTTCAAGATAGGAATATCAAATAGCTCTATGGTGCCAAATCTTGCTCCCAGTGAGAACTGAGCCTGAGTTTCCTACATCCTGGATCTGACTGTTCCCACTTATGTATCAGACCAAAGAATGCCATCATCATAAAATATATCTAAAAGGATAATCTGAGTTAATAAACAAGCAATTTTCAATGAGTGAAATATTTTTAGAAGCAAAATTATTATTTATTACTATAGCAAAATATCACATTTTGCTTTCTCATAGGATACATATAAAAGGGTTTTTTAGTGGCAACAATACTTGTGGAATACCCTTTAGTCTTTCTATACTTAGTTTGCAATTAATATTTGAGAGATTTTTCTTGTTCTGTCCATGACAGCCTACAAAGATCTAACTTTTTTCCATTACTTTTTTTAGTTTTCTTCAAAGTAAAGCACAGTGTAAGCTCATGTAAGGCTCTTGAAGGACAATGCATAAATGAGCACTACAAATCATATCTAAATCAATATGAGTGTCATCATTATTGCATTTCATATATTCCACTGCTGAACACAGCTGTATTCATGGCAGTTTGGAACAGTTGCATTTGCTGTGGGCGGGAGTTCACTTTCTTATTGTGGGAATTTTTCATTCGCTTGTGATTAACCCCTCCTAACTTTTAATTATTGTTGCAGGTATGAATTACTATCTGTCTATTATACCCTTCCTGGGGGCAGTGGAGGCTGGCCTCTTTGGGCAGCTGCCATATGAGATAGAAATATTATCACCAGAGGAGCAAAAAGATGATTTCTGTTACAGCGTTAAAGACTGCTGGTCTCGCATGCCCAAGCTCATGGATGACTGGAAGGCCTTTTTTGAA
This sequence comes from Erithacus rubecula, assembly GCF_903797595.1. Lineage (NCBI taxonomy): Eukaryota > Metazoa > Chordata > Aves > Passeriformes > Muscicapidae > Erithacus > Erithacus rubecula. Next base: position 51,181,028 of record NC_136685.1, read on the forward strand.
GTAAATAATTTTTTAAAAAATATTTTTAGAAGTTACACCAAAATTTTAGCTTTAAAAACTATCATTACTGTAAAAGATTCAGAGAGCTTAATTTGTTTTCAATAGCAGCTTCAGATAAAAACAAGCAGAAGAAAAAATAGAAAACATAACCTACAGTGAGTCACAGATAAGTAGGACAGGATTTTAAAAGTTATGGAATATTTTTCTTCCTTTGAGACAGTTCTGTATTTTGACCTCTCTTACAAGACACTGTTTTGTATTCAATTATTTGTATTCGTCCAATACTGCTTATGTTAGCAATGCAGAATAAGCCTGTGAGATGGAACATTGCCCTTAAGAAGTGGCCTTTGTGGGGTTTTATAGGGTTCATTTATTTCTCTAAGCATCTAAAAACTTGAAAATGCTGAAACATCATTCAGAAGGACACCTATTTATGCAAGTAGATATTCTCTTTCCTCCTAACTCAGCTGTTCTCTAATCCCAAAGATGACAATATTTCTTACTCCATAGACTTAATAGCAATTTTTTATGGCTAGACTATTGCAGTCAACATTTTTTATTGGTAGCCAAATGGTTGATAATGATCAGAAATTTTAAACTGTAAGTCCGTCTTGTGAGTGAAGGTAGATGATTTAAGAGTAAGACTGGATTTGTCTTCATAAGATCATTTTTCTCATGTATCATGTTTCAGAAGTTATTGTAAAATATCCACTCCTTAAATAACCATAGCGATAACGAGGATAATTTTCTTATTTTTCTGAAAATCTTCAGAAAGCTATGATCAAAACAGTATAGACAAGTTTTCAAGGAGAACCCTATTTCAGTACTGAATCTTCCATGACACTCAGATAAAGAAGTCCACTGAATTTTTGTAACCAAATACTGAAATTCTGTGGATGAATCCCTTGCAGTATTGAAGTCAAAGAACAGCAGCTACAACCACTATTCAAATGTAATTTCCTTTAGCTGTCAAACTTTTTATTTTATTAAGCATGTGGTTATATAAAAAAATAATAATTGTTCTCTGCCCTTTTTGCTCCCTATTGCTGCAGTATCTGTTATCTACAGAACAAAAAGCTGTGAGCTCTGCCAGCTCCTCCTCCTTCAAACTGGATGATGCCCTTGGCCTCATGTGGAAGGCACACACCTCCTCCATTGCTTATGCACTACCCAAATTCCAGGACAGGTAATGGGAGCAGAGCTGTGTCCACGGGGGATCTTTCCACCTCCATGCCTCTTTGGAAGGATGGTATCCTAACAAAGTCTGCATGAGCTTCTGTGCCTTAGGCAGACTCTTTAGGGTCTGCTTTTCCTTCCACTCTCTCAGATGTGGGATGATGTGAGAGTGAGAGATGGCTGCCCAAGCCAAGATGACCAATCAGGCTCTGGGATTAAAACGAGATGCTGGTTCCCCTCTGGGAGCCAGGGCCTGACTCAGGAGCTGTGTTTGATCTGGGCAGAGGCAAGGTTGCCAAGAGAAATTTGGTATAAAGTACTTAAGGAGGCTAGAAGTCCCTGTGGCACTGAGGCCACTCAGGATTTTATACTGAACAGAAACATTTGGAAAAAACTATCAACTAGTGTGATACCACTAGTATCAACTAGTTCTACAGCAGAGTCTGGTTATCTGTCACATTTTTTGTTTTCTTCTCTTCCAGGTTAAAATATGTCTCTGGTCCAGAAGCAAATTTTGGTGAAGACTGGGCTGATGGTGTAGATTTCATTGCTGCCACACACTTCCTTACAGACTTGCAAACCACAAACCGCTTCCAGGCTTTCCTGCCACAGAGGGTGCTTGTTAAAGGGGATGTCATCCCATTCATTAGTGACTTCAGTTCACAGCAAAATAAGGTTCTCCTGGCACTGAGAGCTCTTCACAAGGCAAATAAATTAACAGGTATGAGCCTGACCTGTTATCCATAGAAGTTGAATACCTTGTTCTCTCTACGCACCTTTCTCCATATGAATACAGCGAATGTTTGATATAAAGTAGTATGAACACATCTTAGAGACTAACAGTAAGACAGTTAAAAATACAACCATAAGCAAACAACACCAGACAGCAAATGCTGGTGGGATAACAGTGACATTATGAGGGATTTCAGTGAAAAAAAAGCATTTTGGGAGCAGATGATCTTAATCTTTCATTTCCCAGTTTTCACAGGTACTTTAAAAAAAGAGACTTTTCTGTGTTTTACCAGTCGTATCTGAAACCATTAAAGCTATAAATTAAATTATTGGACCAGTTGAAAAAAAAAAAAGAAAGAAAGAAAATTATCATGAGCAATAGTTTTGGTGTCCACAAGTGTTCTGGTTTCAGTTTTGGTTTTATCTCAGTCTTTAATTTAGCTGAGATTTGTACAGCAAAACTGTGTCCTTAGACAACGCTGGCTTCACCCTGTTCACCAAAATAAGTCTTGCATCACCATCCAGTGGTGCAACACAGAATTACACTCTCCTAAGGATTCAGTTCTCTCATAGATACTGCTGGGTCGGCTATTTTTGTTTGACTTTTATGAAGTTATTTTGAATCTTTAAATGAAAATAGAATGCAAAAATACACTGGAAAATTAGTATTCCTAGCTATGGCATTTGTGATGCTCTTCTTCCATCTGTACATTTCACTGAAAATTCTCTCACCATTTGTATTTAAAGCTGAAAAATATGTGAAATAAAGCTCTTCAGTACTACAAAAAAAGCATCCTCCCGTCACAGAATGCTTTCCTCACATTTTCACATAGCATTATTTTTTGGAATCTGAGTAAGAGTGTAAACGGATCTATCTTCTGCCTGGCAGTCTATGACACAGCTCAGGGCTTCTTGACATACCTTCAGGAAGGGAGAGGAGTGCAGCAAGGAGAACCATGACCAGAAGGACAGGAAGGAGGGAGGAGAGCACAAGGGCAGTACATCATGTGAGGACTGCACTGCAGGAGAGGGCAAAGGATGTATGGTTGGAGCCCTTTCCATAAACGGAAGGAAAGAGAGAGATTTATTTTCATGCAGGTGCAGCCATAAAGAATTCCATAGCTGAAATCCCTTGCTTTGCAGGTGAGAGATTTCCCTGACTTTGCTCTAAGAGATGAGCTTTGAATTCAGCTGAGAATTAAATGTCAGCTAATTCAGCTTGGTAACAGATTTGCAGATCAGAAAAAGGAGCTTTAAAATAAATCTGATTGTTTCTAAATCCACAGCCCCTGCAGGGAGCTGAAAAACCCTACCTTAGTGCTACAAAACATAGGTGACGAAACATATTGGTTTTGTAGATGTTTTTAAATATATCCTGTGAGATACAGGAGTCTCTACTTGTACTGCAAACTTCAACAGCAGATAGAGAGGGTCTTACTACCTCCTGGAATGGGACCCTGTCCAACTCAGAATGATTACTCTTAATTTTTGTTTAGTTGCCCCTGCTAGTCCAGCAGGAACTGTATTGAGAGGGTCTTGTGCTGCTTCTAAAGCTTTTCTATTCATGGACTGTCAGATCAACTGTTTATGTTCTGCCCCTCACTGATACCCATAGGCAGAACAAGGGGAGAGTAAATTCTTTTCAGTTTTCTACCAGACTTTTTTATCCTCAGATTTCCCCTCTATCCACTCTTTAGATGAGCACTGAGTGGAGTGAGGAGTAAGCAGTGACTGTCCTGCAAACTGGTGCTAATGTAGGCTGGATTGGCCAAGCCACACTTCATAGAGAGCCAGTGCTTATCACCTGGACAAAAAGTATTAGGATCATTTGCTTCTTTAGCTTGAAGTCTTAGCTGGCAGAAAGTGAACATTGTGTTTTAGAGTGAAAGGGAAGACAGACCTGATTATAACTCCCAGGCTACTGCTCCATAAACCATGAAGCTGTGTGCTGGAGCAGACCAGGACTTTCCCATAAATCTTCCATCATTTCAATCCCAGAATGGGTGACAAGGGAACAAGCCCCGTACAAAGGATGATGAGCTGAATGAATGGTCTGGGTCTCCCTGCACGTTTGTAGGCAATTTCCAGCCATTGGCCAGCTCCAGCTTTGTCTGCATTTCACTGTCCCCAGGAGTGTCCAGTGCTGGCTGCCAGAGGCTTGCTTGGCCCCTGGCACGCCGCGAGCCGCGTGTGCTCTGTGCCACTTTGACAATGTCATGTTGTGTTTCTTTCCAAGGAGGATTGCTGCTGAAGCTCTGGCAAAAGGCTATGTCCACTGAAGCAGGAAGAGAAAAGGGCCGAAAACTGATGGAACGCTTGACCTTGGGCCAGAAGCTCAAACGACTTGACCTTGAAGGAATTTAGAATTATTTGGAAGGAGATGATTCAAAAGTTCCCTGTTCCTTGAGAAAGAGCAGTTCTAATGAGGATTGATTTAATCTTTTTGCAGATATGTATTTGGTAATCTGGCTTTGGTAATTTCTTAGTGTGGGATTTCTTGAGTAGCCATGCGTGTCTCTCTCTCATATAGAATCAATATTTTTAGCCTTCATTTTCCTAACTTGTTTAAGTCATTTCCTTTTAAATCAAAAGCCTCACAGAAAAATCTTACTTTACTTTTTTAGTGACTTTATAAAATGTATCATAATTGGAAACAAAAGTAAAAACAAGCAAAATATATTCTGTGTCAGACTGCTTTTTTCCACTGTAGGCAGTTATTCCACTAGATATGTGATTAATCAGGTCCTTGATGGTCTAACAGATGATCATGAGAAACTTTTCTTTGAAGTTCTGATCCAAAAGCAATGCCTTGACTATTTCCCACCAAAGCTGTTATTTCTCAGAGCAGCTGCAATCAAACTGGAATGTCTCAGGCTTTTCAGATTAAATACCTGAGTACAGATAGATTCCCTTGCTATGCTGCTTTGCAGCAAGTAAATGCCTCGTGGTAGAGCAGAGCCAGTCCTGAAATAATTTAATCCATACCAGCATTTACATGATGGCAGAGATTTCTTGTATTTGATATATTTCACTTCAAGGAAACTTTGATCTGTATATCAATTTATGTAATTATGTATCCTATATAACCACAGGTTGCTTTTCCATTTCTCTGTCTAATCCACTTGTTGCAGTGCATCATATGTTGGATTTGATTACTGAGGAAGAGATACATTTGCAATGTTTGTACTCCCAGTGCCTGGAACACTCAGAGCCAAGTGTGGATCCCAGTCTTTGGGGTGATAACACACATTTGGAATCAGTTATAACTCGAAAACAGAGGTTGTGGGGAGGTGGGTCAGGGGTTCTGCATGCAGGCAGGGCTTGAAGCTTCTTAGGAAAGAAGGAAATGAATGAAAGATGTCTTTGCCTGCAGCAGTGGGCTCAGAACTAGGTGACCTTTAGGGCCCCTTCCAATCCAAACCCTTCTGCAATTCTATGAATAGAAAATAATTTCTTTCCATTCCATTTTCCCAGTTTGATTTGTCCTTTTTCCCCAAACTTGCATGATATTTGCACTGTAAATTAAGAAATAATTATCGTCACATTGAGCACTTAAACACCATTTTGTCCTTTAATGTCCCACGACAAAGATGTTAATTATTCATTGTCATTTAATGGAAAAACTCTTAATGTACCATCATTAGCTAGCAATTTTCAAAGGAAATATAGTAATGAGGTATAAGAAAATGTGGGAGTTTTTACCTTAATTACCTGGTTCATAGATCACAGTAATTAGATTCCAGCAGACTTTAGATATAATCCAAAAGTAATCACTGCAGCTGTCAGCTGCTAAAATAATAAGTAAGTTGCGCTCCAGAAAAGTTTTAAATTTTTTTTAACTTTTTCTGTGGTTAACTTAGATTTAATTTAAGGTGGACTTTGAGAAAACAAAACCAGCCATTAATACAAACTTCTAAACTGCAAACTGCTGCACTCGAGGGAGTATTTATAAAATACATTTTTAAAAAGCAAATTACTCCTTACCTGAATATATGAAACATTAGGAAATAGTTCTGAATTTTGAAAAAGAGTCATCTTTCTTAATAGAGAATTTATGTATTTCCTGCACTTTGTCCTAATCCAACAAGACAACCAGTTAGATAAAGACACTAGAAATTGGCCAGTGATTGCTCTTTGGAAGCTGAGGAATGTATAAAAGTTTAGACAAAATATGGAATAGGGGATTCTTACAAGTAGAGTTGATCCAGTTATCTTGAGATAGAATAGATACATCCTTGCAGGAAAATTTCTGAGTACCAGAAACTAAACAGAAAGAAAAGCATCAAGAGAAAGCTGTAGAGGTGTGGTAGGATGTTTTTGGAGAGGAATGGGAGAGCACTGATGGAGCCTATTTGCTAATATGAGCTAGCAAAAGATGCCAACTATGTAAGCAGGAGCTTGCCCAGCAAGAAGGGCTCAAAAAGCATCAGGGTTTTTTCCTGCTCAGCATTAGTCTGCAGTTTGATGCTCTGTTCTCATGCCCTTTACACATGTGGTCTCCACAGAGGAGTGCCTGGCATTAAGGAGGGTTAGTTCCTGTTTGACAGAGGTGGTGTTCCAAAACAGCAAAGGCACAGCTGGCTTTGGAAAGCCAGAGGGTTAAACTTCTGTACATGCTTGCAAATATCAAGCCTAAGGGGATTGGAACAAACAAAGTTTGGGAGTGAAGAAGGGAAGTTAAGAAATTAAATGTGGTACATGATAAATGAAGAGCTTGGGAGAATAAAAACACACCCAAAAAAGAGCCTGTCCATCCTCAAAACTTGGACAACAGTGCTGAATATGGTGCAATCCCCTCTCCACAGCTCATTTTAGACAGAGCAGCTCCTTATTTCTGAATTCTGTGCAGTTTTTAAGGCCTTTGCTACAGGACTGATTACATTTCTGAGGAATGGTCAGAAGCGAGGGTCTTGTCTTTGTCCACATATTTTCAACTGGGCATACAGCTGCTGTGTCTTACCAAATACTGTCCTAAACTTACATCACAGAAATATATAGGGGCTGATCTTTCCACCTGTTCTGCCATAAGAGTAATGGGAATCTTGCCCTTCTCTAGGAAAAGTACCTGTGTCTTCACAGAACTGCAGACAGATGTCAGCAATTTCTGTGTCAGCTTTCTTAGACATCAAGACATGAAGCTTACAGGGCAAACATCCAAGGAGCAAAGGTGCCAAAAAACTCTTTTTTTCTTTCAAGTAAGAACTGGACTTCTGGATTTTCCCTTCCCTATGATTCCTAATCTGTGGAGAATTGGGTGTTGCAACCTATGCTCTCTAATGAATAATTAAGTGGTTGTTGGTTTTTTTTTTTTCTGGTGGGAAAAACCACACCTGGCAGGTGTGAAGGGAAGAGTAAATCACATTTGCCCAAGGCAGCCTCTAATCTGGCAGATAGGAGGTTTAGCTGGGAAGCAGATGTAGATTTGGACTCTGACAGACAGAAAACAAAACTAACTTAATAATAATAATACTCTAACTGTTGTACAAAACATTAAACCCCTCTGCATTTCCCAAACCCAAATTGCCCAGTTACTTCCTCTGACCAAGGCATTCTGCCTGCCCCACTCAGCAGAGTGTTGGAGGCTGTGGAGCTTCAGCTCCTGCTAACAAAGGCAGTGAGATTCAAGATGATGGAGACCTGTTATAACATTTCCATCACCCTAACCTCAGTGACCCCAGGAGGAGCATGTTGCCTCTCTGGTTTTGATATAATTTAAAAATATGAATATGCTTGTAGATCTGAGTCTAAGCTCATTTTGGATTTAATTCTTTTTTTACAATGAGACACAATGGCCACGAGGTGTTTTAAGAACAATGTGCATGGCATGAACTGCCTCAGGCAGGGGCTGTCAAGGATCCCTAGGAGGGTGTAGGGGAGCCTGGTGCTGCAGACCTGCCTAACTGCACCATCTGGAAAGGGCTGTTCAGTTGGGAAGCCTTGGCAGTGGCTTAAAATAGGGTTCAGAGAATGAGCAATGGAGGCAGAATCACACACAAATTTGTTAGAAGGCATTTATACCTACTTAAAACATGGCTAGAAAAAACACGATAATTTAAAAATGGTTTTTAACTGATTCATGACTAATCAAACTCTCCCAGACAGAAAGAGCAATACAATAAAATCCTTAATGTCTCTCACTTCCTTCTGCAAACTGTTTGTAGCTGTGGGAAAATTTGCATGAACTGTTGGTGTGTGTGTCTGCAGGAAAGGCTGCAGCAGGTATGGTGGACAGATAGTGGCAGTATAAACCAGCTTTCTGGATTAGTAAAGCAGTTTCAGAAAGAAAGGCTCTTTCTACCTTTCCTTTTGTGTGACATTAGGTCCCAAAATACTAACAGATATAATCACTGAACCTAAGAGAGCAGGCAAGTGAAATAAGAAAGAAAACAGGAAAATAGTTATTTTGCTGACAAAGTAACTGCAGTGTCTCATGTTGGGACAATCCTGAGCCCTGCTCAGACCCTTCCTCTGCACCATGAGGACCAGAGGAATTACAAAAGAATGGTGTATTTGCAAGATGGGAAGATCATAATGTCTGAGGCTTCCCTGGGAAGAATTACTGCTTTCTGAGGCTGGCCTGAGCCTCTGGCTGCCAGCACTGCTGCATGCAGAGCCTCAGGGACAATGTCATAGAGGACATGGGGATAAGGCACATGGATGTACAGGCATTTCTTAGATCCTGATGGAATTAGCCCCTTGATACACCGTGCAACTCTTTCCACATATACACAAATGTTAACAAAAATGAAGAATTTAAAGTTTAATGGGAAAATTATAATGGTCAGACTGAGCTATCCATCCTGGTACCCCTGCTCTGGATGGAGCTGGCAGCAGTGGACTTGGGCACCAGCAGCAAATGAAAGGCAAATGATGGGTAATTTCCCTTCCTCCTCAGCCTGCCAGCAGCTGGCAGTCTGCACTTACATCAGGCCCACACAGTTTATCAGTCCCAGAGAAGGAGCTGTGAAAGGTTATCTTAGAAAATACAAAAAAAACCAAGACAAAATACAGAGTAAGTTTATCAAAGAGATCTATTATTGTAAAGCACAAGAACACTCCCAGCACACAGATACATTAAGAGGGAGGAAAATTAAAAAACAAGCAAATGGCAAAACCTGCCACTAATACACTAATAGCAGCAAGAGAGCATTTCTTCAGAGACTATCAGTTTTAATATGGTGTCGGGAAGTTGAAAGTTTACATGGTAAAGGCCCATCAAAGTTTAAAAATGTAAGGAAGACACTTGGGCAGTCTTAGAAGGGGTAGGAAAGATATCATAAGTGTTAAGTGGAGAGATAGGAAGAATAAAATAAACAGTGCTTCTTATTGGGAGTGTTGTGGTAGATAAGTGTTCCTATGACACGTGCCATTTAAACAAAAGAGTTTTGGCATTTAAAGAAGAATGCAGGGAGAAGATTCTTTTTATCTTCTCAGGCACAAAGGCTGGATATATTTAAAAATGTGCATGTTGATCATCCAAACAGAAAATGCTGTCTCACTAAGGGCTTATGCACACATGGAGTGCTGTGGAAGCAGCTGCTTCTGATCAGGCCCTCAGTGAGAACACACTGGAAGTACTTCTTAGCATTAAAAGAGATAAGCCTTTAAGCTAACAAGTCTGTGCAAAAGCTTATGCCAATCTTTTGCAAAGCAAATATCTTATTATTTAAACACACTTGTATTCTCTTCAGGCATAGCAATTGTGACTGGTGTTCAGCTAAAAATGGCTTTCTCCTCCTGAATGCTGTCTTCTTGAGCATTAATGTCTGGGAGTGATAACCATGTCCCTCAAGGATTGCCATGACATTATAGCTTTGTCAAACATGTATTAGCAAACAGTATGAAATCACTGTGGTCATCTGTATGCCATAAGGGAATCACAATACTTATCAAGTCTTTAATATCAAACACAAATCCTTTCATTAGGATCTTACTTCTTGTCTCCTTTCTTCCTTTTGCTTTCTCCAGCAAGACTGGATGCCCTTTCTTCACAGCACAAGACAGCACCATATTCTCTCTTCCATCCAGAACTGAATGCAAATGGCATTGTCCCACATGGTCATGTAAACTGAACAGCCAGGATAGTTCCCATTTCTGTCATAGACATGATGCTGGCTCATGTGCCTGAGGAAAAGATATGGGAGATATCTCTGCTACTAATATATTTACAGAGTTCATAAAACTGCCACTTTACTCAGAAGAATGAAACTCATTCAACTCAGTGAGGCTGAATATGCAAGACAGAATTGCATCACATGTCAAGGATGAGAGAACCAGGCTCCTTATGAGAGGTTCTATGCAAAGAAGAGAAATTGCTTCTTTGGAAGGATTTTAAAGGAACAAATTTCCAAAAAGGGCTGATAAACCTTTGGTTTTTTTCACTAGGTCCCAAATGCTGATGTAGAATATCTGAAAGAAGCTTAGGTTTGTTGGGATAGTTACTGCATCCCACTTTTTTCACCCATCCTAACACTTTTAACAACTAGAGGACACCTTGTTTTTTCCTAGGCTATCTCAGCCTCTCCTTGAATGCTAGAATCTCCATGTCCTCAACCATCCTCATGGGCTTTTGTAGTACTCACTGCAGTATGTCTGCATCTTCCTTGTACCAGGGAGCCCAGAACTGACACAGTAATCCAGATGTGGCCTCGCCAGTGCTGAGCAGAGAGAAGAATCACCTCCTTCTACCTGCTAACACATCCTGCCACTGCAGCCCAGAAGGATGTTGGATTTCCCCTCCTCCTTTCTTCTATAGAAACCTGGTACTTTTACTGAAGGAAATCATGGTAGTAACATCATACCTTTCAGAAATCCAGCAGATGACATCACATTCAGTAGTAAAGTAAAAAAAAAAAAAAAAAAACCAAAACAAAAAAACCAGTAAAATACAAAAGACATTTCTTTTATTCAAATACCAGGCTGCCAAAACAAATGGGGCTGTTTTGAGCTGCTAAAAGAGACATACAGATTTTTAAAAAAATTGCCTTATATGTATTTAAAATACCCACAAGGGATGAGGCAGTCACTTTTGTACACAAGCCATATTAACCAGCAGTATGCTAAACATTGTGTGCTACATATGCATGGAATCAAAGTACTCTGAGTGATATTCTCAATACTTAAATTGTAACTAATTTTAATGAGGATGAACATTTATCTTGAATAAATTAATGTGAGACAACATCAAGAAATCCTAAATTAATTTGCATTAGTGAAAATTAATCTTTCAGTAGAATTTTAATATACAAGTCTGAAGACACTGTCTGCTTGACAAGACTTTTGCAGTAAAGTAGACTAAGGCACTTTTGGAATTTTTGCTTTTTAACTTCTCAATAGAACTAAAAATATGGTATGTGCAGGCTTTCTAAACATATTCCCTTTCTCCACCCTGCTGATTTCTGGATCTGTCACTCTGACCAAGCTGCTGTTCACTCTGGAAACCCCAGGCATACCAACAGTGTACTTACACTTCCATTCTTGATAGTTTTCCCTGAAATTCAAGTCACTTCCAGAGGGTTATGCACCTATCCTAGGTGGATAGGGATGGCATAGACACTAATCCTTCAGATCCAGCTTCTGTCTACAGTTCGTGCCTGCATTTTCAGCAAATTGCTGAATAGAATAGCTTTAGTGTGATTCTAGATATCAGCAGGACAAGGGGTTATGGAGATGCCAATGCTACATAGCATACATGCCTTGTGAGAGGAGTGGCTTTGCCTTCCAGGGCAAATTACATGTTGTGCAATGGTACTACCTGTGCTGTGTTCATCATGAGAAAAAGTGGCAAAATCTGGTCATTTCCAGTTTTGAGCCTTAACCTGAAGCACTTAAGACTGGCTAAAGAAATGAATGTCCATCTTTGACAATCCTTTATTATCCTTTCCTTCTAAAAAACACCCAAAACCAAAACCCAAAGGAAGCAATCATGCAGGTGTTTCAGTAAGGGATGTTCCTTTTGCATATGCCCTACAGAGGTTGAGGAAATAACCGGAATTTCAGGTACAATAGGAATGAAGGATTAGACTTGGCACCATTCTCTGAATTCACTTATAAATATGTACAGAAGAGCTTTGTCCCTTCAAAGGGTCATGAGACATTAGCTGGTTTGACTTCTTATTTAGGACAAGTAAGCAGTTTAGTTTTGCAGGGGATTATTATAGCTAAATTACAGCCTTGTATGCTCTTCATGAGTCAAGAAGGACATTTTCCTGAGCAGCTTTTTCTAACAGTTGTGGTCAATCTTGATGTGCAAAGGACACAGTTTCCTACTTGCTTCCTGTTAATTTCAGAATTACACTCCTTCAGATGTCTCTGAAAACAAACAAAAGAAAATGACAGGGTGAAATGGGAAATTTTATATTTGGATTTAAAAATTGCACAGGGAGTACAGGTGAACGAGCTCTTGAGTCAAATTAATGGCTGCGAGTTAGGGCTTGTCTGTACCATAAAATGGTTTGTCAGTACAATTACACAGCAAACCAAAGACTACAACAAAAATAAAGCTAATATACAACTCCAACACAGCTATGCCAGCAACTTTGCTTAAGTATGTGAAATTCTTACCAGTAAATTTTTCTTTTACTTGTCTAGCTTATGCAGTTTAGGGGAATATTTAACCTACACCAGGCAAAAGAGCTCATTTAGCCAGTATAAACTGTGACTCCATCAAAAAGTTTCCTAGTGTATCTCCAGTGTGATTACAACCATGGTGCCTCCTGTGTCATATCCTGGTCTGGCATAGTAGAAGAGATACCTTCCTCTTGGAGAGAGGCTTTCCAAAGGATGTACCGTGACTAAATGCAACAGAGCTGCAGGCCTGGAGGGAAGCTAGATAATAATTTAATTAATATTTAATGGCAATATGCCAGTGTGCCAGACTTCACCAGTGAGCTGTGTTCCCAGCTCTGCCAGCTATAAAAACATGTTTGAATCTGCCCTGTGGGGGAGTGGTAGGGCTTGTTTGAATAGGAAGAACATCTAGAACATCTAGAAGATCATGGTGGTCTTCCCTGCCCTAAGGATCTCTGAACCTACAACTGCTTTGAGACAGGTTCTTTGAAGTTCTGCCTGAGTCAAAGGTAAGATTTGCAGCTCTTAGGGCAGCACACTGCTTATTTGCCTCCTCTTGACTCTTTCTTCTCTCTGTAGTCACCATTGACTGCAACCTCGAAAAAGCTTCACTTCTCATATCAGAGAAATTGAAAACAGCAGGCATCTGAAAAATTATCTAACCATGAAAATTAGCAAGGTAGATGACGATCTCAAATCTGCTTTGAATGTTACTTAGGAAGGGGATTTTCAAAACTGCCAACACATGATTAGAGTAATTGATTTGGGTTCCTCACTCCAGTATACCCAAGGCTACAAAATCTGCCTTAACCTTTCACCCAGAGGCTTTTCTATGAAAGAAACAGCTCGCTCAGTGGCATGACAGGTCCAGAGAAATGTCCTAAAAAAACAGTACAAAAGGATTAATGAAGATGCAGTGAGGTCACAAAGGGTGATTTTCATTTGTATCTCTAGATTTCAAACATGAAGTAACCTGCATCTCAGCACAATCAAGGTAAAAAATTAAAAAAAAAAAATTGCACCTTAATCTGTTTCATACAATTAGCTAAAAAAGTTGGTATAAATTGAAAATAAAGAAAACTATTTTGTCCAAACAAAACCACCTCAACTGTTGAGTTCATGAGAACAGGAAAACACAGCTGTGTAGCTTTTTAATGCCTTACTGCATTTCTCTCTCTTTTCTACTTTTCCTTTTTTTGTGTGTATGTGTCCTATTTAATAAGCACAGAAGCTTAGTCAGCTGGGACCATTCCTTTTCTGGCACTGGTGTGCAGCTCAAGTCCAGAAAGCAACTTCCTGAAGCAGCCTGACAACATTCTCATTTTCAGCTCTCCAGGCAGCTGGACCATGTTGTTTCTGTCCTTTTCCAGCCATGAGTTACATGCAGCTATCAGCACTGGAGACAGACTCTGTTCTGGTTTTGTTGCTGAGTTTTTTTCATTGTTGCTGTTCCTGCATGCCTCCATCTCATTTTTGGTGTCAGGGAATAGAAGGAGACACTACAGCAGCACCAGAGTTATTCCAATTCAATGGTTGCAAAGGACCTTCTATATTCCCATTTTCCCACACGGGGAAAAGCCACTGTTGATATTTGTAATACCATCCAAAAGATTGTCAAGCTGAGGGCTTTCCTCATTAAAAAAGGAGAAGCAACTCATGGCAGAAAAAAGAGAGAAACTTGTCATGCTGCAAAGAAAGCTGCACATTCTAAATGCTTCTAGGGTGATGTGCTTTTTTTTTTTTTTACTTTCTCTTGAATCTTTAATGAAAGGTTAAAATATGTTAATGATGGTTGTTGCTATAGCAAGCTCAGGCATCTATAGTGAAGTCCCTTGCTTAATTGCTTATTGTTCTGGAGTGATGAGGTCATGTTAACATCACTGACCCTCTGGGCACATTTATTCTATCAAAATTAACATAGTAATGACCTGAGGCAACACTCTGTTCTTTCTTTCTCTCTCCTACTTAGGGTGAGGACTAGCTTTTTGCTAGTATCACCCTGGCATGCTTCAGCTCTGATCGTGGAAAGACTGGTGAAACAAATAACATATACTGGGTTTTTTTAAGGTAGACCCGACTGCTGAGGCTTACTTCTGTATTTAATTTTTCCTCCTAACAATTCTATTTATAAGTAATTTAGATCAATAGACTTATTTTTAATAAATCATATATATCAAATAATTAAAAGTAGGTATTGATAAATGGCATGAATATCCTAAGGAGAGGAGGCACTGTGGGTGGAAAATGGTTTACTGATGAATTTTTCAAGAACTGTCACAATCAGATATTAGGTATTTGACATAAGTGAGACAACATATTTTGGTGCATTATTATCCTGTATATGAACCTAAATCAGCTAATTTGGTTTAATCTGACTACATATTTTATAAGTCTTTTGCCTGTATTAAAGGCTAATTGCATATGCCCACATCGAATCCATATTTCCCAAAATGCTCACAAGTACAAGTGTGGAATCTTTATAGAAATTTTATGTGCTAGAAAAAAAGTCATACTGTAGATTTCTGATGGCTGGAGGAGCCACATGCTCCTTGGCTAGCTAATGATTTCAGAGAGTGGATATGTCTGTCAGCCACTAAGGACAAAAATTTATGGGATTGCTTTACAAACTAAAGATTATTCAAAGAGAGTGATCTCTCTCAAGGCAGCAAGGTCCTTTTCTTTCATGTTTTGCTAGTAACCTCAAAGAGGACAACTAATAAAGTGAAACCTTTCTTCCATTAACAGGGAATTTAAAGGGCAGGTGGATAAAGACTTAGAGGAACTGATGCCACAACAGTAAGTGGTATAAACAGATGCTGATCCTCTATGCTGGCATTGCTTCTTGAAAATATGCTTTCCTCTTAATGCCTATGGTCAGAAGGGATATTTTAGTCAGAAGAGAGCTTAATTCTCTCTTTCTCAATTTCTTTGCATGACAGAACCTCAACAGTATGTGGACTGAGGAGGTAATGTGTTATCTGAAACATGCTACTTAGTTTCGTTTTTAGTCTTTTCTGTAACTTTGTAGTCTCTGTGTCTGTGAGCAGGGGAAGACATGGCCACACACTGCCCTGGACATCATGTTTCTGAGAGTTTTGAGCATTGCAGAAAAAAGCCCACCTTATTTTGTATTCAATATGTTGCCTAAATACAGTATGAATGTTGCACCTCACTTAAAAATAAACACAAAGTACATTTTGATATTAAATACGTCATAATAAAATATTGCTTAAATCTCTGAAACACAATATTTCCATTTTTTCCTGTGTTTTCGAGGGTTTTTTTTGTCACAAAAGAAGCAATTCAGCCAAATCAAGTGAAATTCATAGAAAGTTCAGCTATAAGTGAAAAGAACTGGGACTGTGGTTTCACTCATATCTAGAAAAATTCTCATCTGTGTTTAGCTGGAAATGGCACCTGGAGATTTTTAGAAACAAAGGCACTCCTCACTGGCACTTAAAGTCTCTGCAGACTGCCAGAGCAGAACCTTGCAGATTTAATGAAAACACAGATAATGCCTGAAAGCTTTTAAAGCATCAAAACAGTCAAGCACAACAAGGCATCCACTGCCAGAGAGAGGAAAAGGGCTGCATTCAGAGTGCTATAATTTCACACAAACTGGCACAAATCAGAAAAAGGCCTGTGTGCTGCAATCCCCAGAACAATGATAGGCACTCCTTTACAAAGGTGACATGGCTAAGAGGTCACAGGTGGCAGCTGAGAGGAGCCTTTCCTGCCTTACTCACATTTGCAGCAGCAGCAGAAGTTCCCAGGGGAAAACTTCTCTTATTTTGGGAAGTGAAGGTTACCAGCCAGTCTGAAAAATCATTCTGCCTGCACTTGTTTGCATCCACATCTTACACTCACCTTCTGCCTCTGGAGAGGGTATGCTCATTTCTAATGCTGGTGTCATGAAATACTTTTCTTATATTTTCAATGATGTTTTCATCAATATAGCTGTAGTCATGCTCTTCTTCCTCTGCCTCTTCTGCCTCATAGTTTCTTGCTAGGCCTGAAAAATTAGCAAAAAATAACTCTAAGGAAATGGAAGAATCTGTCCTTGGCCTGGAGAAGCAAAATGGTACAATTCAAAAAGACAACCATAAAAGCAAGAAAACAATGTTCTCTTCACTTTTATATTTTTCAGAGATCCTAAATGACTTGCCCAAATTCCTGAACAGTATCTGTGACAGAACAAGAATGAAAATGAGCTGAGCACTTTACAAGAGTCTTCATTCAAATATTCCTATTTCTGTATTTGCATAGGCTTGTACCTCTAAGTTGACCACTCCCTCCTATCTATGTATGAATATCTGTAAGTTTTATTGAAAGGTTTAGCTGGTGTCATCACTAACAGCATAAAAGCAGGCAGATAAAACTATCTGACCATATCAAGAGAAGAGCAGTCCACCTGCCATGAGATACCTGTACCATCTTTACCACAGATGTGCTTCCATGTGCTTTTGTGTTTCATTGCCTGACAAGAGGAGCCGTGCAGATAGGGAACCACAGTGTTAATCTGGGATTTCCTAGAGCCAGAACCCCCCCAGCTGCTTCTTATTTAGAAGGTGATATAACAGAGACAGTGAGTTAAGAATGGCATGAGGTCAAAATGAAAGGTTTTGAAGTGCATTTCTTTACATACACCTAGACTGTCCTGAAGCAGCTCTGAGAACAAACCTTTCAGAAAGCAGCAGTGTTTTCCCACAAGATCAGAGACCCTCATTGGAGGCTACTTAGCAGCTCCAGTGCTGTGGTGGGCTCTACTCTGCATCTGGGTACTGTAACATCTTCACTTTACAGCTCACAGTGGCTCAGGCTGCTGCCAGGAGGCCCCAGGGTCTCCTCCCCTGATTGGGTGCTCCATCACTTCCCTGAGGCTGGAAGAAGCTCTGCAAGACACGTGGGACCACTTTTGGAGCTGTACTCCATAAGGATTGTTCCATGAGTGCCCCCTTTCACCCCTCAGCCACCCCATCCCCTAGCTCAGGCTGTGGTGGGCAAGAGCCAGGTGCCAATAGGACCAGCTAGAGTTGAGATGATGCTGGTGATATCATCACAGATCCCCTGCCAAGAGCAAATCACCCTTAGAGTTTATCAGGAAGTCTCATAGGTTATGGAACTAAGAGGATACTGGGATTTTAAAGCCAAACCTTTCACCTGAAATTGCAAATCAGTGTGAAACACTGTTGTGGATACAGCTGTTCCTGCTTGATAAATTTTCTAGGACATGACCTGAAATAACCTACCTTATTGTACTATCTGACCTCCCAGCAAACCATGTTTGTCAAACAGGTTCTTCTTTATGAGACCAAACTTGTCAAATAAGAATCCTCCCAGTCTTAACAATTTCAACCAGTCTGTGCCCTTTCAAAAAGAGAATAACTCTATGATTTCTCAGCAGTCTCCAAATCCCACTTGTGTGTCTCCTGAGACTATCCATGACTGAGGTGTCTCTCCCTGAAAACTGGGTGATAGAAATTTCTTTCTGAAGGTGTGATCCTTTCCTTTACAGGTTTTCTAAGGCTGGAAAGAAATACAAGGTTTATCACAGACCTATATAGCCATAACTCCCTCACCACTGAATTAGCAGAGTATTTCCAGATCTAGGCATCAAAAGGAAAAAACAAAACAAAACAAAACAAAACAAATCAACAAACCAAAACAGAACCCCAAACATATGATTAGAAATGCATGGAAGTTCTCACATGTGGCCACTATCTTGTTAATAAACATTTCCTGGTTTGTAGCTCATTTGCAATTTGGCTGTGCTTGAGATCAGTGAAAGCAAACTAATGAATAAAACAGGCACTGAAAGAATAAGCTAATCCCTGTGATCCAGCAAGGGAAATATTGTTTGTGCACTCAGACTTGCTAATGTGGATATAAGGTACAGATTGCTCATGGATGACATAGCCAGGCTTTCTTCTTTCCCAAACACATGTAAACAGATTCATACACTTCTGAGCAAGACAGCTCAAGGAGAAAGATGTTGATGTCATCAGGCCAGACTAAATTACAGTTATCCCCAGTCCCAAACCTGTTCAGAGTTCCTTTTGAAATGTATATATTTACACTACAATAAAGCATTAAGCAATGAATGAGATAAACTGAACAATCCCAGGGGGGTTCTGAACATTAAAATCAATGGCATTTTCTTCCCTGTTTGGAAAAAAATCTATTAATCTCAACACCCAATTACTGAATCAGACAGGCCATCTCCATCTGCCAAGAAAACAAGGCTTATGTCATCGTGCTGTCCATCCATCCATCAATTTCTTCAGTACTTTTACAAGTTTATTTCTGCCAAATCCAGTCAGATTTGAAAAGAGGACAGAAGTCTCATCGTGGTTACAAAAGCTAGAGTTGAATTAGTTCCTCTATTGAAAGAGAAGCATGCAGAACACAGCTGTTACCCACTTCATTTGGCAGCAGACAGCAGGATAAATCTGTGTGTGCATATTGGCTGGCCACTCAACAAACACATAGCTCCAGACCTGCTCTTTTCTTTTGATAGGAGCACTACAAGGAGAGTTTTGGTTATTATCAGGAAAGACAGAGAGGAGCAGTAGGGGACAACAGCCCTGAATACTTATTAAACCAAATTTCATTAATTCTGCTCTTCCTGGAACAATATGTATAATTATATTTGCCTTTATAGTGGAAGGCTAGTGCTCTGCAGACTAAAAATTTCCATTAATTTCATTTGTATCCTCGAGTGAGTAGGATATACTGGCTTTTTCTCGGAATACACTTGCTATTTTTCACAAATTTCAAGGTCAGAAATTGTAATCATAAGCCTCCATTTTGCCCTTCTTGAAAAGGTAGTGACCCAACTCATGAAGACCCTTGCTTGAATGAAACAAGTGCTAGAGGCCCCAGTTCATGTGCATGTACAACTCTGCACACCTAAATGCCTCTAGCTGTGTGACCATGACACAGTTTTATAGCTACAGTAAATATTTCAGATCAGTTTTAGCACTGCATAAATTAACACTCAGCAATACAGCATTTATTGTTTATTTGTGCCTAACTTGAAAAAAAGTAGTTGTGAAATATTCTGCATAATAATATTATGAACTAAACATGGTAGAACCACATCCTCATTTCTGCACATCACTTAAGTGAAAATGCACAGAACTGAAGGTATATGCACAAGCCAAGAATTTTTATGAACAGCAGCATTTTATTTGCTGTTGGCCTGGTTCTGATGCTCCTCAGTGCTAATGAGAACAAATTCCTTAGGGAGTGCTGCTGAAAGCTGATCAGTGATAGAAGAATCAGAGCCCATAAAACTAATGGACTGTTCCTTGAGCTGATATCCATCAACAATTACTTCATGTGACGATGTAGCATATCCTTAAAAACTGTTAAGTGCCACATCAAAATATTTCACATAAGCTGTAGGGTTGCATTTAATGTATGGGTAATATTTATCTCCCTCTGTAATCTCCTAAATAAATGTTTGGAAAAGACTAGTCTTGATTTCATTTAGAAAATCTTCAATTTCCTGAAAAAGAAAACTGTTGACTTCTTTCAATGGCCTTTTGCTTTTAAATTTTTTCTTTGTCAGTTTTTTTCTAGTCTGTCTTGCTGGTTTTATTGAACTTTTTGAGACCTAGTTTCTACTGTTTCACTACTGCCTCATATAAAATAAATCCCCAGTGTAGCAACAGTCTTGCAGATCAGAAATGGTTGCCACAAATTTTAAACAATCTCATATTTCTTGCCTCATCATAAGTTCCTGCAAGAGGATGCAGAGCAGGGCTCAGGGCACCACCAGAGACGTTCAAGTGCTGCTCTGCACAGAGCTGGGGGAGCAGAGTCAGGCAGCACTGCCAGAGTGGGAAAGGGCACTGACATGAAATGCTCTTTGGTTTAACTGCAGAGAACAGTCATACCTCCTCCTTGCAACCTCCTAAACTCCTACCTGAAATCTCTGAATATTACTGGAATTAAAATCAGTCATATTTAATAAACCAGTGAAATCAGAAAGATTCAGAGCCTGTGCTTTCTTTACTTAGCTGTAAAACAAGTTAGACCCTGGTTGAGGGCAAAACTGATTGAAAACACTTCAATACAATTTACAAAAATGTACTCACATCCTATGAAATGATATGATCTCCATATTTTAAGTAATTTTCTTGCCTTTTTTTTTTAAACTTATCTCAGAAGATGTGTCAGCCAAGATAAACTTTGTGTTTATAGATGAAAACATCTTTTTTTTTTAAAAGAAAATTACAAGACAATGGGAGCCAAAGAATCTAAGATCAGTTTTTCCCTAGTCAAAGACCGAGCTGAGTGGGAAAGCCAGAGGGAGTAGTCACACACACTTACAGGAAAGGATTCCTAATTCATATTGCTTGTTCCCATGCACCTAGTTAAGAACATTAATAAAAAATCTCTGTGATGTCATCAAAAGAAGAGCAGCTTTTATTTTTTTTTCAAAGTAATTCACAATTCTACATTTTGCTTTAAGTTTTGGGGATTATTATGTTTAATTATTTTAATATTTGTTTTAGAGCACAGTTTCATAGTCAAATGTATTGTCTTAACTAATGGGAGAGCAACCTACAGAGGCAGAAATTTCTTAAGCCACCTTTGAAAATTTACTAGACAATGTGCATCCTAACGCACAAAAAGATGGCCCAATGATCTTTTTCTTTCTCCAGCCCACTAGCTTCCTAAATCAAGTGCTTAAAGACAGAATATATAAATACCTTCCCGAAAATATCCTGACATCAGTGACCAAAATCAGCATAAACAGTTTTGTTGCAGACTGTAACTATTCCAGAAACCTACACCATGAACAAGATGATGTAATGTTACAGAAGCTCCACTTAGAGGAAATTTCAAGGATAAAGGAAAACTGACACAGCAGATTTCTGATGCGAGTTATTATCCTGCAGATATTGCTGCAATTTTTAATTACTTCCAACTCAATCAAATATAAGAAAATAAGATAATATCTTTAGTGGCCTATTCAGGTTTAATTGCAACAGAGGAAAAAGGTTCCATTTCTTAGAAACAAAGATAACAAATCCTATCTTTATTAACATGAACTGTGTAAAGAAAGACTATAGAGGCTTTAAAGCAGAGTAAAAAACATGTTGTTTTTCTTTTTGGAACTACCTGGCCTTTGGTAAGAAATCGCAATTGTCTCTAGCTAGGGGAGTTTTTGAAAAAACAGATTCAATATCCTTATTAGGAATTTGAAACAGGTTGGTGCTTTGGAGGGTGGCTTAACACTCATCAGTAGAAGTTTAAAGATTAGTCAGTGGATGGTGCATTTCCTCCCACTCAAAACCCACAGGAGTGTGTCTGTGTTATTAGTCTTGACATATTTTCTAATCCATTATCTTTTGAATTAGCAGAACAGAGTACACCCTCTGGAACAGGCAAGCTTGCTGCACGCAGCAGTGGACTCATGGGGATTCCTTGGCTGGCCAGGAAGAGCTGTTCTATAATCTAATCCACTCCCCTGTATAATTCTGCAGTTATCTTTTAATCAAGCCAAATAATTTTGGACTATGCTAACACACAACTTTCAGAAAAAACTAGCTTTGATTTGGATATGCCAGAGTACAATCCATCACCATTTTTTGGATTGGGTTACATCTGCCTAGCTCAAACTCACACTATACTCCAATTTGGACAGAATTGTTAAAGGGATACACTCCAAGACAATTAAACAAGAAGCAATTTCCTAGTCTTGCAAAAGAAGTATCATTGTGATACTGCTTTTTGATTTTCTGTGTGCACACTAAGAGAGGTACTAGGAGTTTTTTGGAATCCTCAGTAACAAAAACTATCCTTTATGTAGGGTTCCATGAGTAGCCTAAGCCAAAAGAGTGAATAGGATGAGCATCAAATTAACTAATTGCAATGTTCATGAAAAATGAGGCAGGAGACCTGTGGCTGATGAGCTTTTGAATCAGATACATGGCTAAGAACTCAGATAGATGGGAAGAATTAGTGCTGTAAATCTTTGCAGTACTAGAGTCATATAAGCCTTCAGCACTCGTAATACAATTTTTTTTCTCTGATACTCTTGGTCATACACCCAAAGCTACCCACAAAGCACAGGTCTCCAGCCATAAATTGGTGGAAATTCATAGGAGAAAATAACGCTGACTGGTAGCTAAAGTTTAAAAAAAAATGTCTACTAGAAGCTGGAGCAGTTAAGTCATCAGTCTATCGTGACTACTGATATGCGTGTCTCAACCACAACAAAAGTGAACTCTGCTTTCTCAGAAGGGATGTCACAACAAATACTAGGATCTTGATGGAATGAGGGCCAAAGGAAGTAGATCCAGAACAATCAAGAAAATATATTTTAAAACTTGAAAAAGGCCCTAGAAAAAGCAGTCTTTTCAGTTAGATTGTTTCAGAATTAAGAACAAATGAAGAATTGGCTGAGAAAAACAAGGCTGTGCTAGAAACTGAAAATCACAATAAAAATCAAGTGCTTTTCGAGATTCTGGAAAAGGTTTATCAATGACATTTAAATAAGGTCTAATGGAGTGGACGAAAGACTAATGCTATTATCTCTGAATGAATAAAGAGATAAGGCAGACAGACTTCAAGCAGGGCAGATGGGACAGACAGCAATATTGCATTGTTTCACCAAGGTGTTGAAATTTGTTCAGTAGAACGTCCAAACCTGGAACCGTTGCAAGAAGTCCAACTCTGTGCTCTGCCCTCCAGAACCACAAACTGCATGAGCTAACAGGCAGCATAAAGGAGGGGGAAGGAATTTTGCTGGTACCATGGGTAACAGAGGCAGCCCTCTGCCTAGGGACAGCTGAAGAGCCCCCAAGAGTTTCTGGGTCAGGATTTAATGTAGAGACCAATATGAGTGATGTTGTGGGTGCCTGCTATAGACACAGTGATTCATTAGTGGAACAGGCAATGGGAACAAGTTTCCTTAGTAAGTTTGCAGTGGGAGGAACAACTGAGATGGTTGTGCTGCCATTCAAAGGGACCTGAATAGGCTGGAGAACTGGGCAGACACTTCTTTCATGAAGTTCAGTGAAATAAAAATGCAAAGCCCTGTACCCAGGGAATAACTCCATGCCCCAACACAGGCTGGGTAAGAATGACTGGAAAGCAGCTTTGCCAAGGGAAACATTGGGGTCCTGGAAGACAAGCTCACCATGCTCCAGCAATTTGTCCTTGTGGCAAAGTGGTGCCAACAGAGATCCTTGTCCCCCTGATCAACACTGGTGAGAGCACACCTGGAGAGTCGGGTCCAGACCTAGGCTCCCCATACAAGAGGGACATGGATGTACTGAAGCAAGTCCAGCAGAGGGTCATGAAGGCAATCAAGTGCCTCAGGCATCTGAAATAGAAGGGCAGGCTGAGAGGGCTGAGACTGTTCAGCCTGGTGAAGAGAAGGCTCAGGGAGGATCTTATCACTGGGTATCAGTACCTGCTGGGAAGATAGGAAGAAGATGGAGACAGACACTTCTCAGTGGCACCCAGTTAAAAAGCAACACAATCAGTAACAAATACCCTCAAAGTAAGAAAATGGAAAGACCGAGTGACCTCCCAGTCCTGTTATTGAGCTGAAGCCTTAGTAACAGTGGCTCCATACTGCTTGTCTAAAGCAAGGGATCTCAGTTTAGAAATTGCTGTACAGTTCCCGTAACAGGCACAGGAAGTGATTCTATGACTTCACTTTTTGCACAAACTTAGAAGATGTGTTCAGAAAAATGTTTGAAGACTCTTCATAATGGCATTTTGAGACTTTAGCCTGTGTGATGTTTCCTGTCTGTGAGGAGTCTAGGCCATAAGGGGAAGCACGTGCTCAAGCATTGACTTTTGTGCTTGTGAATAAACCAGTCCTCAGCATAAGTTTTATGTCTGCCTTCCTCAAAGAAGTGCTGGTCACATTTTCTTCAGGTGTGCTCCCCCTGCTTCCTCTGTCTGCCTCACCCCACAGAGAAGTTGGGGGTGAACTGGAGTTTGGGAGGAGACACAGTCAGGACAGATGACCCAAATTGACCAAAGGGATAGAAGGAGGAAGAGGGAGGACATTTGGAATGATCGAGTTTGTCTTCCCAAATCACTGTTACATGTGATGGGGCCCTACTGTCCTGGAAGTGGCTGAACACTGGCCTGTCCATGGGAAGCAGTGAATTAATTCCTTGTTTTTCTTGGTTTGTGTGAGTGGCTTTTGCTCCATCTTTATCTCAACCCACAAGTTTTCTGGCTTTTGCCCTTCCAATTCTCCCCCCATCCTGCTGGTGGTGGAGTGAGCAAACAGCTATATGAGGTTGGGTTGCTGATGAGGTTAAACTACCTCACTTTCAATAATCAGTCCCCAAATAATCAATTTCCACAGCAATAAGGATAAGTGAATATTCATCATGACACTTTAATTCTTCTTAAAAAAAGTGGTTTATGCAGCTTTTAGAAGTTTCAATACACATAGCTTCAAATAGACAATCCTTTTTAAGAGTCTTACACCCTGAATGACAAGAAAAAAATAAAGAAAAGCTTTATAGGAAGCTCTTCTATTGATATCAATTATCAGTAAACAAACGCTGTGAGGATGAATATTCGTGCTTTAGTCTTCCAAATGTTCCAGTGTTGTAATTTATGTGTTTTGTTCATATTTCAAATATAACCGTGACTGAGAGATTAATGAAATAAAAATTTTTAAATATCAATTGCAAAGTTGAAATATATAATAAATTTGGAATTGTCCTCTTATCATCTAGCTTTTCAACTTCTGTATAGTACATTTCTGAAGAAGGAAAAACTTGAAAGATAAGTAGAAAAACTATCAATCAATCAAAATTATGGGAAATACAAACAAATAGAGACTATAAAAACTATTATCAAGACAAGTAATTTGCTCAGTAATATTTTGCTCTTCAAAATACGAAAATATGAGTTGAAGGCATCTCCATATCTTTAATGCAAATGGCTTTCTCATCTTAAAACATTTTGGGATAGATATTTTTTTAATAACAGATTATGTGCAAGCATCAGTCTAAAGCAAAAGGACAGCACATGTTTTCCAGTCGTCTGTTCCTAACAACCACTGAATATTCATGGTGCAGTGTCAAACAGAGTTTAATACCATGCTGCTGCTGAGAGCTTGGATGAATTTGCCTTACAGCATTTATGGAGGAAGAACAGAAAGGTTCACTTTTCATCCCTTTTTGACTAAGCCACAGATTCCAAGTGAAATCACAAAAGATATTCCTGTGTGTCAAATTTTCATTAAGGCTGGGGTTAAGGTTTGTTATATTAATTGCTCAAACCATAAAGCTTAACTGACCTTCAGTCACAGTGGTATCCACTAGTGCAGCTTTCTCAGTCATGTCATTATTCTCACGATGCACCAAATCATTTTGACAACTAACTTGCAATTCCAAAACATCAGCAGCTTGATCTGAGGACAATTTCTTGGTGGTGTCTATGTAGAAATTCTGAAATTAGATAGAATAGCACATTAATTTTCCATGTAAATTGTTATTCCAAACTGATGTGACATGCAAGAGCAATATTCTTTGGGTTATTTCTGTAAGTTGTAACTACAGATCTTTCTGTTTGTCAAAGTCATCAATGACATTTACCACAGAACTTGTCTTTCAGGCATGTACATCATGAAGTAACATGACCTGGAGACACTCTAGGTGAAGAGATTGCCTCTAAAACACATCTCCAGTCTTTCTTTTCCTTTTTATTTTTGGCTATGTGGTATCACACAAGCAAAAGGAGATTTATGAATCCCTCTTGGTTGATTCAGATTACTTTCTGATTAACTATTTTTATTTTATCGATTGTTCATTTAATGTGTTCTGTTACATATTACATCACAAACTCATATGAAGTCTGACATTTCAATTACATTTACCCAGCAGCATTCACAGCATAGTATAGTTAGATGATAGGAACATATAATTATAGTGTTATTAATTATAGTTTTATTACATTGGAAAAAGTAAGTTAGATGGCTGCAATATTTGCATCCCTTGGAATTCAAGCATCACACACACCTTTCCATAATTGTGTTGTTTTATTTTTAATTCTGTGGCATTTATGCCATAAATATTTTCAGTCAAATACATATTTTCATCTGTGTAAGTAACAGTCAATTAAAAGTGTCAAAACTAAATCTTTGCTGAAGCTCTACAGTAGCTGCAGTGGAGGTACAGGCCAATTGCAATCATTATACCAGAGTATATATTTTAGGAAATAATCAGTATAGATTTTCCATTCAAAATCAAATGCAGATTTTTTCCTTAGCAATGACAAAGCCCATCCTATTCAGAGAGATAAGGTCATGTTGGTAAATCTGACAGTAGCTACACAGTAATGGGATTTGATCTTTTCAGAATCAACCCACAATTTGCGAAAGCGCAACACAAGCCCACATTTTACAACAACTTGCCCTTTTTGAAAAAATATATCAGCTAGCAACAAAAGAAGTCACTGGTAATCAAAATAGAAAATTTGGAAGAGTATATAAAGAAAAACAGATGAGGAAGAAATCTATAAAACATAGGGATGAATTTGCCCCATGGGTGGGTTGCAATACTGCACAGGTGGAAGACCCTTAATTTTCAATTAGAGGAACCTCTGGAACTTTTCTTCTTTATCTTAAAAAAACCCCAAAAACCTACAGGGGTCAGTTGAGTTACAGTATTCAGTTCATGTTTGTGCCCTGTAGGTCATACAGCACTGGGTAGTGCTTGCCTTGGTTGCAAAAGAACCTCTGGGGCTCAGGAAAGCTGTAAGCAGTGATGTAATCCACAAAACACTCAGAGACTTGTCAATAAAAAAAATCAGCCAAGAAATATTTTGCAAAGAGGACAGAAATGTCAGAAGAAATTCTTCACAGCAGAGAGTTCAAATAACCCAATGGAAAAGGCACTGTTCAAACCAGGACTGTGCTCAGTGTGTTGTGGAATAGAGGCTAGAGGGTCTTTAACTTCCTTTCACCAGGAGGGCATGGCCTTTCTTTCATCTCCTTTTCTAGATCTTCTGCACATAAACATGCCTCTACACCCCACCTGTTTGTTGCCAGACTGCCCCAATTGTATGGACACTCATTTTATAGGCAGTTACTGAGAAATTCCCACCTTCTGCATGGGGAAAATAAATGCTTAAATAACCATGTTTTAGAGCTGCCACTAAACTAGTCCCATCCTTGGTATCAGACATACCTCTTCATCACAAATTAAAGGTCTTGAGAAGGATAGGGTAACTATTTTTCATAGGCAGATTATTACTGTGTTCCAGTTTGGCATACTCAGCTCACATAAAGCTTTCACTTAATGGTCAGCTTTCAGGGAAGAATGGAACCTTAATTTAAACTGTAGACATAAAAAAAAGAAAGTTTGGTTTTTTTGGGTTTTGTTTTTTGTTTTTTTTTTTTAAGCATGAATTCTCTTATTTTCTAGTCAGCTCCTTATTTACCCTATTAATACTAGCAATCAATGTGATGTATGAGTATGTTGAATTTATTTATTTTGCATTGCCTTAACTAATTAAAAACAGGCCTTAGCATCAAAATAGAAAGATCCCCTCATTAAGAAAAATGCATCTGGAATTTGTGCTAATCTTATAATTCATCAGCAAAACCACACGCTGTGAAAAAATAGTTACCTGGGGCACCTTGTAAACAAATTAAAATATGCAAAACTCAAACATTCAGAAACAAATAGGATTACAGAAAATGAACTGTCACATCATTTTATGCTGAAATCTGATAGCATTTTAACATCCTTAATAGCACTATAGATAATAATTATACTAGAGACCAACAAAGATGGGTTGCTTTTTAAAAACTATCTAACAGAGAAGTCTTACAGTTGTCTTTCAAATACTTGGCAAATTTAACAGCACAGAATTTCTATCTAGACAGAGTCATTGTTCCACTAATTTAAAGAAGTCAGGATATCAGCCATGATTTTCAACAGTTACTGCCAGAAAAAATATTAATTCAATTAAAAACTCATAATCTGAGCTGCAGTAATTTGTTATTAGAGACTACTCATGAGGAAACCCCAAATCTCAGCATTTGGAAAATAAAACCAACATCTACAGATGCAGGAACTAAAAATTTTACAGCAATGGCTAAGAATTGCCCATTACATCTTCTGGTTTGTTTGTGGTCCAGGAGTAACTTAGGTGTCAAAGGATATAGCCATAGAGGTAAATGAGTCTAAATATTCACAGTCCTTCTCAGGAAATAGAAGGTGTTATGTCAAACAGGATAAACACAAAAAAGTGTGAGAGCTAAGGTGAGAACTAAAGGGCTGGAGATGCATCACTTTAGTAAGAACAGAAGTGTCAGAATTCTGCAGAAGCTGTAAATGAGTGCAGTGTTTGTTGAAGGTGTGTGAACCAAAAACATTGCAGAAGCAAACTGAGTTTCAGAGTAAGAGGTTTTGATTAGTTTCCCTGAAGAGTTTAATGTATTGCATCTGTGTGTGTGTGTTCTCTGTGTGTGTGTGTATATACATGAGCTCTCTTTTGCAAGCAAGGCTTCCCTCTGTCTGCTCCTGATGCCATGAAATGTGACAAGAGTTCTCATGAGTGGCACTGAACAAATAGCAGTGTTTTCCCTATCTACAGCCACAGTTGCACAAAACCTGTTCCCAAAATGCTGATTTCCCCTGCAACATAAGAGCCTGCTCTCATCTTCTTCTCACAGCTCCAAGCTGTGTTCTCCTCTTAAAAAATTTGGGCTATTGACAATTGTAGAAATTTGGGCTATCAACAATTGCATCCATGTGACTATTTTTTTCATTACTGTGTTTAATTGTCTTTTAAGCTCATTTATATTTCTGTTATTAGTATCATGTGGCAATGAGTTCCAGAGTTTATTTCTGCACTGAAATTTAGCTTGGGTTGCAAGGTTTCTTTTTACTGCCCTAACTCATATTTTCATGCTGGTGCTGTAGTTCTACTCTAATGATTTTCTCCCATCATTCAGATTTTTACTCTTTTTCTTGAGTCACCTCTTCTTCAGGTAGAAGAGTTTCTGGTGTTTAATCTTTCCCCTTCCAGGCATCAAATTATAACTCATGATGCACTGACTCTGGCAATTCCTACTCCTTTGCAAGATACAACCCAAAAACACTGAAGGCAATCTCTATCCCACAAATGCTTCAGGCAGCAGTATTTGGTCATAACTACTCAATCAGCCCATAAAATAGCACAGAGGTTCCTACCAAAAATACCCCAAAACCCCAACCAACCAACCAAAAAAACCCACCAAAAACCCCCACAAAAACCAACAATAATAAAACCACAAAGCAAGCAAGCAAGTAAACAAACAACCCCCACCTTCCTCCAACTCTGGGGGTGTCCAGCAAAATTATCATAAGCACTGAGATAGAACAGAAGAAGGAGAAGCTCTTAGAGCAAGTAAGAAAAAAAGTCTTTAAAATCTTTAAAATCTTTTTTTAATCTTCAAAATCTTTTTCTTTAAAAAAGAAAACAGTTCATGTTCATAATATTGTTTGGTTGCTTTTTTTGTGAAGGGAAACCACTCCTTAGCAGCATCTAGAATACTTAGAGTAAAGAAGGAAGCAACATTTGTTTAAAACACAGAGAAATGTGGAGGTAAATATGAAACCTACAACTGTCATAATCTCTGAAAATGTGGCAAGACATGTAGTGGCATAAGACAATCTGACAAAACTATGCTTTTCCAGACTGAAAGTCAAGCTGTTATGTGATTGCAGATGACTCTAGTGAAGGGGAGTACTCACTTGCTGGAGCAATCAGTGCTGGACATGGCACTACACCTTTGGAGTACATTATTACAAGTCACTTATGCTAGTAGATACAGGACATAAACCTTTTACTGCCATCTTTAAAAACTTGGAGTGGCAGTATTTACAGCCATCAGAAAGCCAAGCCAAAGTTCCAGATACATATTGATTGTTTTGGTATATACTGCATGGGTTTATTTATCTCTAAAATGCTTAATTGCTGCATGCACCTTCCACCAGAATAAAAAGACATATACATAGAATGAAAGTGTAATGAATGATTTCACTGTCCAAACACAGATGAAAGAGACAATTTATCCCCACATAAGGCAGCTCTGCAAGAGAGTTACACAGCACTGTATTCACCAGAAAACCCAAACCAGGCTGGATGAAGTTTTAGTTTAAAATATTTTGCAGAGTTTTTCATGGAAATTGTGAGAGGGTGGTAGAAAGAGACATATCAATATTCGTAGTTACTGATTTATATGGAAGACTTCATGAAGTTCAGAACCTACAGAAATACAACTTACCTATATAATTTTGCTCCCACAGTCATTATATCTGCATGATTTTCTGCAGGGACAGTTTGGAACTACAGTGGGTCAGAAAATAATAACAGATTTTGCTTCCCATGTAGTATCAGCCAGACTAAATGCTATTGCATATATAAGAGCCTTAGACCATCCTGAGTCACAGATCTGAATTATTTTTGGGTTGGAAAAGCAGATGTTGGAGTGCATTCTGGAGTAATTACATTGGTCAGATTTACACCAATGCTCATCATCAGGTGATGCCCCCTCCATTCCACTTTGGTGGAACCCCACCTGGAGTACTGCACCTAACTCTGGGGACCCCAATATATGAAGAATATTGATCTAATGAAGTAGGTCCAGGGGAGGGCCACAAACATGATCTGGAGCACCTTTCCTATGAAACTAGGCTGAGAGAACTGGGGTTGTTAAGCCTGAAAAAGAGAACACTCTGGGGAGACCTTCTGGCAGCTTTCCAATACCTAAAGAAAGCTTACAATAAAGAAGAAGAGGGGCTCTTTATAGGGTAGTATAGTCATAGGACAAGGGGAGTGGTTTTAAACTGAAAGTCAATAGTTTAGATTAGATTTTAGGAAGAAATTATTTTCTGTGAGGGTGGTGATTTACTGACACAGGCTCCCCAGGGAAATTGTGGATGACCCATTCCTGGAAGTGTTCAAGGCCAGGTTGGAATGGGGCTTTGAGCAACCTGGTCCAAGGGAAGGTGTCCCAGACCATGGCAGGGGGTGGAAGCTAGATGATCCTTAAAGCCGCTTCCAACCCAAACCATTCTATGATTCTATGAAAATATATTTCACCTACTGTATGACTTGAAATCTGAGTGAGTGCTCTTACCTAACAGATGGGAAACAAATTTGAATAATGGGAATACACATATGGGAACTGCTGACATGTCTCAAAATCTGTATTATTATGACAGACAATTAAGATTGATTTATTTCACTTGAAAAGAAACAATTACCTTAGGATTATTATTCACTTTTATCCCAAGGTAGCCTTCTTGTATGATCTATTGGCAAGCCAACTTACCTTGCACATCAAGGTAATTTTTGCAAGGGCACAGTGTACCCATAGCAAAGGGTACTGACAAGGGTCTATGATTTTGTAGCAAAGAATTTTAACAGTCTCATTGCACAGATTCCAGTACATGATATCAAGTCTTCATTTTCCACAGTCCACTGGAGTGTGGAAAAGAAGAAGAGCTAGTTAGAAGATACTTCGAAAGGGCCATGGGCAATAAAGAGGATCCTCATTTAGCCTTATTAATATACAGGATGAGAGCACTTTGGAGAATTATTATTTGCCTGCAGGACTAATAAGGTACTATAAACTGCAGATTAACTATTTTGACAAAGAAGGGGTCAAGGTTATGTAGTTTCAAAGACAGAAACAAAATTATATTAATTTCTGAGCTATTGTCTGCCTAAAAGAGACAGAAAATACATGATCAAATTAAGTTTTGTGATCCGCATTCAGGTGCTTAACAAATTTCTTCCTTACAAGGTACTTTCTCTACATACCAACAATATCACAATTAATTTGATTTTCATTGTCAGTAGTCTGGGTTTTATCATAGAACTATAGGATGGTTTGTGCTGGAAAGGACCTTAAAGACCATTCAGTTCCACCCCCACTGCCATGGGAAAGGACATCTTCCACTAGACCAGGTTGCTCCTGGCTCTTTCCCCAAAGGTTAAAAAGAGGAAAACTATGAATAAAATCATGCTTGATTGTAGGCTAATGCTACTTCAGGCACATCCTAAGGGTTCAAAGGTTGTATTTAAACTCTTAAGTTTTCCTAATAGTAGTGACAGGATTAGTTAATCCCTGTCCAGAATTTGAATAAGCATACTTGGATTTAAAACGAAAACAAATCAGAGCAGAAAGCCATGGTCCAGCCAGACCCATTTCGACAAAAATAAAAGAAAACAATGTACGAAGCCGATTGGTCTCGGAGAAACCAGCGGCGCCGCGTCCTGCCCGACGCGCAATCTGTCTGTGAGCGGGACAACCAGAGACATCCAGACAAAAATGAATAAACGGGGAAGCAGGCGGCGGGCACCGCTAGGGGTCTCCGCATCCCGGCTCATCCCGGTTCGTCCCGGCGTATCCCGGCTCGTCCCGGCGCATCCCGGCTCATCCCGGCGCATCCCAGCTCGTCCCGGCGCATCCCGGCTCATCCCGGTTCGTCCCGGCACATCCCGGCTCGTCCCGGCGCATCCCGCGGAACGCGCTGCCGGGAGCGCGGCTCAGCCATGAGCCCGGAAAGCCTGGCATCCCAACTCTCCTCCAAGACTTCTCCTTCTGGTCCCCCCCACTCCCCCCGTTTGAAACACAACTAATTTCGTGGTTATGTCTGGGAAAACAACGCTCAGATTTGATGATTTTTTGGGATGCAAAGTGGAGAAAAAATTAAGATCTTATAATTTAAAAGGCTGTGGTTTAATAATTGCGGTGGGGTCAGAGGGGAATAACAAACGGAGCACAAAAAGGGATCCAGCTGATAGGATGACCTTTAAACAGGGTTGTTCTACAGTATATGCTTTCTTAGGAAATTTTGAAAGGGCTTTAAGGAGATAAGGAAATACTGCCACCCTTCCCTGACAGTTCCCACAGTTCAGGTAAATTTTCTGCAGCTAATGGAAACAAAATAAGTTGCGTTATGTAATCAATAAAAAAATACACAAGAGTGTATTACTCTTACATTCAACTGAAATTCTTCCCTTCCTTTGGAAATTCAGAGTCCTAAGATTTTAGTTCTTAATCCAATGACTTTCATGCACTCATTCACTGCTCACAGTATTAGTTAAATCATTTGTTGAATCAGATCTTTTTTCCCCCTCAAATTTTCCCAGAAGAGCACCAATTGTGTCTCAAGAGACTTTAGAATTAAGTTTTGCTACCAAGATCTTTTATATCTCTGGGTAACTGAAGCTGTCAGCCCCTTTTTCCCAGATACTTTTCCCCTTGCTCTGTATGTGTACAAGCAGGAAAGAAAATTATGTTGGGCATCCTTGAGTGAGTGGCCTGGAATGAAACAATGCTGTATTGACCAGCACAAAATCCCCAGGCTTACACCTTCAGCTTAATGTTACAAATCAAAAAAGGCTATTTAAAAATCGTTTAGCAATAGTTTTGATGCAAAATACAGAACTGCATAATGCCCTCTGAGCTCCATCACTTTCCCCTTTTCTCCCTGCTAAATACATAAAGGGGGGAGTGCTTGATCCCCAATGCCTCAGAGCAGAGAAAAGTTTTTTCATCTTTACTGTAATGTGGATGATAATACATTTATTTTTGCATTGATATCTTTATGTTAAGATTTGGCTTCTTTACCCCCTGAGTACTTAGTCTTAAACAGCACTTTGTCTCTTCAACACACCATGCTGTGAAACAAAAGTATTGTTTTCTGCATTTTCCATTCTGGCAAATCAAAATGTACTCTTTTCCACATTGCTACAAAAAAGTGGTTAGGAACTGGTGAGATGCCACCAGCTGTCACCTTGCTATACACCTTGAACTCTTCACCAACCTGCCTTTCCTGCCCATCAGGCAAGAAATTGCAGCCACACTTGTGAGGTCTCAGCTAAAGAAATTAGGCTTGGGCTGTTTCAGATTGTGTGGAAGTCCTGGTTTCCATGGCACTTACATCAGCCCTGAAGGGAGACAAGAAGAGGATCCCATAGTTTCATAGTGGGTCTGATGCTTTACCCAAAGGCTGGCTTTGCTTTTCTCCTGAGCTACCCACCCATTAAACAGTGAAGTTCTTGGGAGGAAAAAAGTATACACCTGAAAACCTAAATTCATGAGGTCTACTTCTGTGTTACAAATGCACCTCACCTTGGCAAATGGAACTGCTTGTTTGTTCAAAGGCTAGGAAATGTATTTTGTGCTATCACCACTTAAGCAGAAGATGTGAATTCTTTTAATTTGTCTTTAATGGAACATTAACTGGAAATATAATTACAAGGGAGAGCTAATTACCTGCAAGTTTGCCAAACTGCAGATGGAATACACTCAACAGACTGAAATCTGAAGGCTGAAAATGATGTGAATGTTAGTGCAGTTTAGTGTGTGGAAAATCTGATTTGAAACTAAATGAAAAGAAGAATGAAATTTCCTGTAACTCCTGACACAGGACTCCAAAGGAGGCAGCCCTCACTGCACCATTGTTCCATTTGTGTCTCTCTCAATCCTCAGATCTTCTCCATCCCTAAATATTTAAATAACATCCACACTGGTTCAGGTCAAAATGCATCTTACAGAGTATTTTTGCTTCATCATTGCCTTAACCAGACACCAAGGAAGAGTAGGAACAGAGCAAGTCAGGATCTGTTACATTCAAATACACTCTCAGCCTCTTGCTATTTTCAGCTCAGGGAATTTCCTGAGTTTGACGTGGTTTGTCTATTAGTAACACTCAAAGAGAGTCTCTTCCAGGTATTTGTCCAGCCTACCCTTGAACTCCTGATCCGCTTTCAGACTTGTTCTGAGTCCCCTTAGCCTGAATGTATCCTGCCCCATTTCCTCTAATTGTGGTCCTGCAGAGACTGGGGGTGGGGTAGGGTGGGGAGTCAGATTTTTAAAATAAATTATTTTCAAGTTCTTACTGCAGTGATGGCCTTCCTTGCATGAGTCTGCCAGTCCAGCTGCAGAACTCACCCTCTACTTCCTCTCACTGCTTGACAGAAAATGCTGTGCACAGCAGACATCAGCCTCAGGAAAGCTGCAGGACACTGAGTTGGTAGGAATTAAATACTTCAGACTGGATTCAGTCCTCAGACCCTGGGTGCAAATCTGCACTCACTCCCTGTAATTTGAAAGCATTATTCTGGATTTGCTCAGTCATGGCTGAATTCAACATCAGGCTTCTTGTTTTTCAAAATCATCTGGTTTCCAGGCCACAGCAGGGAATGTAACAGCAGGAGTGAAAGGAAAATGGGTTATTTTATTAGCAAAATGCATTGCTATTCTATCAGGTATTTCTGCAATGTTACAGTTCCTTCAAGAATTTTGCCTTCTCACACACCTATGCACATATAAATGTACACAGAAATGTGAGAATATAAATATTTCAACTTGCCCACTAGAAGCTAGCCTGTTTTGTCAGAAAGAAACTATTCTGTCCCATTTTTCACTTCCCTTTCTTATTCTTTATTCTCTGAAATAATTTCAAAATTCTGACAATTAATTCCCCTGCAGGTGTGCTGAACTGCACACCGATGGTTAACAAACCCAGCCAAGTCACAGCGGTCCTTGGTTTTTTGGCAACATTGAATCATATCCTGTAAAGTGTCTGGATTTTTCCTCACCAGAAAGGATGTTCACATCCTGATTCTTTTGGCAAATTGGGAAGTACCTACTCACCAGAAAAAAATTTCTGTTCTGATTACAAATACTCACTAAAACTATTAAAATGAGACTTTTTGGTCTGTTTCTGGATTTTGGCATTTTAGATTTTGAATTTCCTCAATTCATTACAGGGAGCAAAAATTAAGGGAAAGAAAGGCTTTCAAGACCATTTACTCCTGGGTATCAAAATGAAACTGTGATACCATGTGCCCACTTCTGCCTCCTGCCCCTACCCTGCCCTGAACCAGCCTCCCCCCTAGGCACTGACTCTACTGGAGGTTCAAGTTCTCTCCCAATCTGCCCCAATACCAAGCTGTGAGAATGAGAATTAAATATCCCTCTGTGCTTTTAACTGTTTTCCATTGCTTTTGCTGCATCCACTCCCTTTCCAGGTTTTCTCCTGAGAGCTGGCTTTGTAGGACAGCCCTGGCACTCCAACAATGTGCAGAGCTATGCCTCAGTGTCATTTAAAAGCCTTTTAAGCCCACTTAGAAAGAGTCAGCTGAGAAGAGATCTCTAGAAATCTCAACCCATTATTTCCTGGCTTACCAAAAAAAAAATTTTTTTGCAACTGGAAAGTCATCCTAAGAAGCAGCCTGATAGTGGTACTTTGCTCATATGTTAAGAAATGTCAAATAGCAGAAGAAGGCTCATAATCAGTAATTTTCCTTCACACTAAAGATACCATGATAAAACCTTGGTTGTTAGTTCCACCATTCTGTAGATGACACTAAGGACTGCACAACCTTTAAAGTGGAGATTGCTCATCCCCAGTTCATATTCATTCATGTTCAGCATATGCCCAGCTCCATGAAATAGTCTCAACTTGGCAAGTAGTTTAATGTACTGAAACAGTCCTTTTAACCCCCCCTGTTTAAAACTTTGCTGAAAGACTGTCTGTGCAGAAGACAGTCTAAATTGTAAATATCTGCATTTCCTAACCAAAGTAATGAAATAATTAATTATCATAATACATTTACACATTTACAGAACCCCAGAAGACATCCTGGTTGGTGGGGTTTTAAGCACTGTTGCAGCTGACTAAAACATCAAACAGCTGTTGGCATGGAGAGTTCTGCTGTTAAATTCTGACCTGTTAGGGCACCCACAAACATTTTCAGAGGGCTTTTCCACAATGACCACATATGAACACCAGACAGAAAAGTCTTTGAACAAATAAACAATTGCTTGGTGGACAATTCTTAAAACTACTGGCACAGGGCAAAGAGCTTTGTAACTCTCATGAGTTTCATCAACAGGACAGTTTTGCTTTCATCAATCCACTAAATTACATTGGGGATTTAGGAAAGATTTTATTTCTACAGCCTAAAATTTCTTCTCCTTCAGTCTTTGAGCCAAGCTTAACTGTTCACTTGCTTTTCAGTTCAGCAGCCTGCCTCTAAAAACATAATGCTGTCTTCTCCTGATGTTTTGTGCTCAACATCCAGATGCTTAGCTGGATCTTTTTTTCTGATGTGAAAATTTTCTTCACAGGACTTGGAAATTGAGATGACTCTAAATGAGTTCACAGAAGGTTTTAAAAGAGATTATTATTTCATCAATCTTATGTCAATTTTGAGAGGTAATATTTGAAATTCTGTTAATTGCACAGGAAAGACAATTTTCTCACTCTTCCTAACAGTAAATAGTTCAAACATGCAGGCTAGACCTCCCCTCAATGATATGTGTTACATGTCAGATTTTCACTAGATGAATATGCCCCATATTGCAGAAAACAAGCAAGCAACATTGCAGGCTGCTCTCTCAGATCTACCAACTTGCCTCTCATGCTTTGGCTCTGGGAGAAAGAAGGCAAACATGTCCAATCAAACTGGCAGCTTTGGCACCAACTGGACTTTTTGCCTCAGCTGAAATGACTGCTGACCTCCAAGCTTTTGTAATTTTCTTTGTCTGGTTTGCAAAATGAGGGCAGGCACGAGAGGAAGAGGCTGGCCTCTTGGTTGCAGTGGTAGGAGTTGGTAATTGTTGGTTCAGGAAACTGCCTGGCACTGCCAACCAGAAAACAAGAGTCTTGGGCAAGACTCACCAAGCCAGAGGTGAGAAGACATTTCTTTCTGCAGAGCTGTTCTTTTCTGTGATTTTACCAAAACCACAACTTGTGGAAGCAGAGTGCGGCATAGGGGCACATCATTGGGCAGATGAAAATGTTCCAGCTCTGGGAAGACAAGGCTGGTCCCAAGCTGTGCCTTCAGGCAGCCTCCAAAGCGTATCAGGACTGCTGTAGATCATGCAAGCAAAGAGGCAGAGCTGAGGTTGTCCCAGCTGAAACAAAATAGAGGCTCTAACGAGACTGGCCAAGCTGCAGAAAGATGAGGTGGCTGGTGCTTGTTTCAAGCTGGTTGAAAAATGGCTTGTTGAGGGTTTTGCAAAAGCAAAACAAATTCTCAAAATCATTTGGCTGATTTTGGCTGTTGGTGTCTTCTTAACCCAGTGAGAAACAGATTAATGCAATAAAAATATCTAGTCAGCTGAAGAAATCAGTCTATTAAAATGAGTGTGCCTCCTTGGGTGAGTACAGCTATGCACAGCTTTCATTGCTTACAGGAGCAGAGCCTCAGAGCTCACACATTTACACATACTGAGGTTTACTGTGGGGAACAATCCCTTTGGTAAGTGGAAAATCTTGCTGTGGTCTTGTACAAGCCTAACATCTGGCAAAGTCAGGACCTTGGAAACAGTGTTTTCTACAGCAGTGTGTGTTTTCTGGCTCAAAGCAAGCTGAATAATCTATCAGATATATAAATCTTGTAAGCCTTAAATTAAAATGTATTAAGGGAACAAACTGTATGTTTCCACAGATGAGGACAGTGCTTAACACATTGTGGGTGCTACCAAATTTCAAATAAAAACCAGAGAAAATAAATTCACATAATTTATTTATTTGCTTCTTTGTGAATATGTAAGAAGACTGACAAGAATAAAAGAATATACAGTTTGCTGCCATTAATTCTTTGGTTTAATAGTCTTTTATTTACTTAGGTGTAGAAAACTTCAGAACCAGCAAATCCATCTATGTTTTCTGGGGGCCTGTGACATTTGAAATTTTATAAAAGTAATGCAGGTCTCAGGTTAGTCTCACCCTCCAACACTTACTTCAGCTTCTTAGATAACGAATAAGATCAACAGCAGGTGACACTGCATGTGACAATGGCTCTAGGGAGAAAACTCTCAAAACTACCTGGAGCTGGACTGAAATCTCTCATTAATTTCACATGGATCATCAAAGAGCATCTGTGAGATAGCAACAGTTTGTGGATGGCACAATCCTGTTTGCCAGCAGAAGCCTTCCCTTCAGCATTACTCATTTCCAAAGACATAAACTTCCAAATTATTCAATCCTACTGTGAATTAAAAAGCTGTGTCGTAGTTAACCTGAGGGCATCCCCAATACATCCTCTCAAGACAGAATTTATTGGGTCAGCAGCTTCTGACTCCTCCTAGCCCATTTGGCCACCTCTATATCCAGCATGTTAGCAACAGGGAAACACACCTCATGTGACAATAACTGGCTCTCTTTTGGGGCCCCATTTCGCACTGCCAACCTGAAAAGAAGCTTTAATGCAAGAGAGAGCTAGACCCAGGGAGGAGTAGGAAGCCACACTTACAGTGAAGAGCTTTTTGAAGTCAGTGAGTTTTACTGTGTTCTGGTTGTAGCAAACCTTTGCAGGAGGTGATCTCTGTGGTTTTGTGACCCAAAAGTTTCATTTTAAGTTTAGAGGGTTGGGTGAAATAAGACATTTGAGAAGAAACTGGTTGAAAGATTCACACATCTCTTTGAAAGCTTCATAAAGTTTTCTCTGAACTGCATGGTTTCTAGTCCAAAGTAGGATTTCTTTGGAATTTTCCAATAAAATTTCTAAGAGCATGAATTTTGATCCATCAAAAATAAAGCAGACATTAAAAAATCTTGTATTTTGAACCATCTTATTTCATTATTTTTAGTAGTCTAACTTTTGCAGATTGCTGGTATCATAAATATTTTCTGATACCTTAGAACTTACTACAAGTAAGACTTCAGTTACAGTTTCATAGTTTCCTGCCCCAAAAAAGGCTTTGCAACATTCATATAGTGAAAGGAGAAAAGCAGAGGCTATTAAATATTCTTCAGATAAAAGCAGTATTACTGATAGAAATTTCTAGGTTTGAATAGTTCTCATCACATTTCTCTTACAAACTTAAGAATATTCTTTATAGCAATTTCATAATGTAGCTATCTAAAACTTCTATATTAAGCCCTGGATTCAAGCAGGTATTCTTTTTTTCTGTGACTTTACAGGTAAATTGGTACATTGCTCCTGGCAGACTGGCAAGATAGCACACAGGAATTATCTCATTTAACTGTAGATCAATGCCATGACTACAACGATAAAATTGTAGGAAAATTGTACAGTAAGTACAAGGTTATTATCAATCACTTTTAGCTCTGTAGTGGCACAGGAGAGAGGACAGATACTGTAATAGGCTCTCTGCTGAGTACTTTTCATTAATATACTCTGTTTTCTTACAGTCTTGCCCATCTCTTACTCCCAATGGTTACTTTTGTCTTGCTTGTGATAAAAGTAGGGAAGTCAGCCCAGGTTCAAGTAAATACATCAGGGTGTATGTTGCTTTTCCTCTTATGGATCAAAAGGTTTATTTAGTTATTTATTATTTGCCAGAAATCTATCACAGGGACATTTAAGAAAATCAGGATGTATCTTTCTTTCACTTGCTAATTATTAGGTCACATCCCTAGGTGGAAGACAAAGTTAAACCCAAGGTCCATAGCAGATTTCCAGTGTAGGCAGGTGTTCCTTTACTGAACATGGTAGCTTTACAGAGGCACAAAAAGAAGAGGCCAAATCAAATCCTAACCTTAAACAGCTGATCAGATTTTAACAGTTAATGAGTCCATAGAGGTAAGAATGGAGCCACATGCTTTTTCACTTTTCATGTGAAAGGGGCTTTCTCAATGAAAATCAATTTATCAATGGTTGAAAAGTAATTTAAAGGTTCAAAGCAGTAGTAGAGAATAGTAGGTTTTACCTTCTGTTGAAACAACTTCTTTTGCCAGTCTCAAATTTTTCTTTTCAAATTTTCAAATTTTTCTTTATCTCTTTAAAAACATTTATTTCATATCTGATCAAAATTCTTCTCTTCAGGCAGTCCTCTGATTTCAGATCTCTCATGGCCATGGTAGAATTCAATGTTTTGGGCCAGG
This sequence comes from Erithacus rubecula, assembly GCF_903797595.1. Lineage (NCBI taxonomy): Eukaryota > Metazoa > Chordata > Aves > Passeriformes > Muscicapidae > Erithacus > Erithacus rubecula. The sequence continues at coordinate 51,222,370 of NC_136685.1, forward strand.
GAAACAATAAAACACTTTGGCACAAAAGAGTGTCAAGGATTTTGTTCCAGAGGAGAGCTAACTACAGTAGTCAACTGCTATAGCATTTCTTCTTACCTACATAAATTTCATTTTTTCACTATAAAGAGAGGAAGAAGAGGAGGGACTTCCCAGAGAGTAAGGTGCAAATTTATGCTGGTTGTCAGTACAAAAGTGAGTGTCATTCAAGAAAGTGATGATCCCCAACTACTTCAGAATTATTTTGCAAAACTCATGCCTAACATTATTTCACAAAGCTATTTTAACACAGAACTTCTTTCTAAGACTTGATGGAGATGTATAGCAACACTTACAAGCTCATGACAATTACATCCTTAAAAATACCGTGGTTCATGTGAATTCATTTTGTAGGCTGACTGTTTGACAAACTTTGCATCTGGGATCTCAGTCTATTTTTTTTTTTTTGTCAAAAACTGCAAAGAAAAAGTTCTGACCAGAGATTTAGTTCAGGACAAAACAGGTCTGCTAGCCAAGAAACCTCACCACTAACCTGCTGAGTGACTGCAGGCAAGTCGTCTGCTGTCAATTCCCTCTGACATGCGCTCTCCACCTATTTAGAACATAAGGATATCTGCTGGGATTGCCACCCACTGTGTGTTTCTGCAGGGCTCAGAGACCTCAAGACCCTCATTCCACATGGCCCTGTAGGTGATGTGATGACTATAAATATCTGTGAAATGGATTTTCACCATCACACCATTTCCTAGTGGAATTTTATCTCATCCAAATATCCTACTCCTATTTTCCAGCGATCAGCCAAGGCAAGTCCCCAGGTGTAAGAAGCTCTCCAGCTGCCTAGAAACTGAAGATACAGAAAGCTACAAGTATTAAATACCACCCCAGGATCCTTATAGCTAGCAGCAGCCTTTTGTTCCCATCTCTTTTCATATTACCCTTGTACAGTTCCCTTGTACAGCCAATAGCAACATGAAAAATGTGGAAAAAAATCAAGCTTGCCTTAGCCTTGACGAAACAGACACATGCACACATCATAAATATTGATATACTTATAAAATATATTTTGAACAAAGAATGATGGAACCATTCTAAAGGAAGCAGAGATCTGAGGTCAGAAAATTTCCCCAAAATTCTGATTAAAGGGTGCGAAGTTCAGTTGATTTGCATATAGTCGGCTGATAAAGGAAATCACCTCAAACAGCCAAGTTGTTTATCACAAAAAAATGGCTTCCTTACATAAATGTGCTCATCAGAACCCCAATATCCTAAACCCATGGGAAAAATGTAGACCTGATTCCTCAAAATAAAAAGCTGCCTTTTGTGAAGGTTCACCCTGTATTTGGGTCATCACAATAATAATTATTATCAAGAAGCTCACAGCATTATCTGAGGCACCAAGGGGACCTGCCTTGCATGAAATAGGAAGCAGAATGCAGTACAGTGTATTCCACAGGGCCATGAAGCAGGTAAGCATAGATGAATATTGAGATTAAATGACAGGCACAGAAAGAAATGCTAGTAAGCAATAGGATCAGTTCATATCTGGCCTCACTGCCCATAATGTTTTTTCAGGCCACATAAGCTTTCCATTTCAGTTACATCAACTATATCACCAGCCTTAACCTTGATACAGGCTATTTTTGCAGGTTTATTTTTTCCTCCCCAGATGGTAAACTCTTTCAGCAAGGTTCCTCTCTTCTTCACTGTTTGCAAACAAGGCAGCCCTTTCATGTTTAGAAACATTTTTGTATGTTCATGGCTGTCCCACTAACTTCAAAATAATTTTGTCACAAAGAGAGGCTAATGTGTGGCATCAGACCTGGAGAAGAGCTACATGGAAGCAAGCCTCAGGTACCATTAAGGCAAATACTTCAGCAATTAAAGCAGAGAAAACTGACTGCTGAATACAGAACACAGCCTTTATGAAAGTACTAACAGGAGACTCGAAAAGTAGAAGCACATGAGCTGTCTTAATTTCATGGTTCCTCTGAAATTAAGTGCATCATTAATGGTTACATGTTCAGAGTGCAGGTGAGACTGTTATCAAATCCATCACTATTCAGACAAAAACCCCAGGGTGAAATTCTGTGCTGCACAACAAAAAAATTACAGCTGAGGAAGAAAGAGCTTTGATGGCTTAAAACAGCCTTCTTATCATCAACTTTTAGCTGTCCCAGGAGCTAGAGCTGGCATTGACCTCTTTTATGCCCTACCATCTCATTTTTTACCAAGGCCTTTCAGGACAGAGGGAACATTGCAATGAAGTACTGGAGCTACTGTCCAAGGATGTATTTATTCCAGATGTAGTGAAGAAGGCATGCTCAATTGAGGAGAGATGGGAAATAGAAGAGAGAGCAAAATTAGGGAACTGAAGAGCAGCTGTTCAAATTAACTCATTGCATCTGTCTAAAGTCATACAAAAAGATATAATTTCACCCAAGAGCAAACCTTCCAAATGGCAATTTATTTTCTAGAAATAATTTAATGACACACAACTACTTGAGTGCTGGTATGTTACATACAAATAAAAATGGCAAGTCTTTGCACTTCAGTGTTGCCATCTAAATTAAACTTTTGAGACCAAGTCCTCTGTGGGTATAAATTAGCATAGCTCACTAATGCAAGAAGAATTATTTATGCACCAGAAGGGGAATAGTATAGGGAAAAGACATTTTTTGACTATAAAACACTAGCTCAGTCCTGATTGTTTTTACTTAAATTATTAATCCTCTGGGCATCTCCAGTGAATAGATTTTATAACATTTGTAGACCTGGAGAATGCATATATAGATTCATGAATTGATAGGACAAGCCTTTTAGCTCTCAAAAAGATGAAGCACAGAGCTGAACAATGTAGGACAAGGGAAATCTATAACCAAGGTTTCTAGGCAGCTTATGCAAAACTCCTGCAATTTTGGCTTTAAAAGCCACAATTGCCAACAGGGAAAAGGGTTGTAAAAAATAGGCATTCTCACATTTAGAGAAAAAAATTCCTTTATTATTAATTATTTTCAGAGCCAGTGTATTCTCAGAACTTTCAGCTCCCTTGGTGGAAAACTCAAACCTTTTTAAAGAGAAGGGACAAGCAGTGGAGGATGTTCCTTATGCCATTGGTATGTGCCATTTGTATTCACATATGGGATGTAATCCTCTGCAAGAATTCATATTAGTCACAAAACAACAGCAACAATTCAATTTTTTTTTTTTTTTAATAATAGGATTTAAATCCTTGTCCAAAAGAAAAAAAAAACTGAAATACTTCAAGTTACAGGTGAAAGGAATTGTGCCTCTGAACTCTCAGAGGAGAGAACCTAAGACATGGCACATCAAGGTGGCTGGAGTCAATCACATGGCTGCATTCAGCATTGCCTTGGAGCCAAAGCATTTGTACTTTATTGCAACTGGCTGTGATCCCTTCAAACAGAGGGACTACCACTGGGCTATTCATCTCTCTGTGCTACATTGATGGCGCTTCAAAGGTGATAAAATATTGTTTTGTAGGTTCAGGGTTTTTTTCCTTTTCTTTTTCTTCTCATAGGATATCAGGACATGCTGATGTGCATCAAGACACTTCTGTTGTGAAATGTTCCTTGAGAATTTTGGGGAGTGAACAATTCAGCTCCTATTTTCTCTAGATTAATTTATTTCATAGTAGTGCTGATGCATTCTCTCTCCTCAAAGACTATGTCCAAGTGGACCTCCAAAATGCAAATAAAACAAGCAAGAAGGTGGTGTTAAAAATACACATTAAACTATTTAAAAAGCAAAAAGATTTGTGAGAGTAGGAGGCTGCTAGAGAGGCATTAGCAAGGGCTTTGTTCTCTGAACTTCTGCTGAATATGCTTTACTAGGAACATTTTATTCATCAGTTATGTTCTGCAAGTAGAATGGTAGTGATATTTATCCAGAATGTTGAATTTGTTAAATGGGGATTTTATAATACCCTTTGTATTATAAAGTGCAGAACATAACTTAAGTGGTTAGAAAAATTTTACACATGAATAAGATTAATATGGCATTTATTGTTAGACTAGGAAATAGTAAACAAAATTCTAATGTGAGAAGATGTGCTTTTTATGGGTTTGCTTTCCTTCTTTGAAAGAGTAGGGATGGCATCTTCCCCTAACTGAACAAGCTTTTAAATGTAACGAACACAGGTGCACAAAAATGCTCTTAGTGGTTGTGTATCAGTAGATAGTTTTCTTAGATTTCAAAAAAAGATTTATTGTCCAAGATTTCTCTGTTTAAACTATTATTATATCAGGTAAATTAATAGAAAAAACATTTACTATGTTTTGGAAAAGGGCTCCCAATATTGCTGTGGTGTATTTTAAAACATAATTTTCTATAAATTCAATCTATTCACTTATGTCTCTCAGATAAAAGAGAAATGTTTGTGAGCTAAGAATCAAAAAGTTAAATGAAAGAGAAATAAATTTACTTTATTTCACCTATTAATGAAAATATGAAACCTGTGAGATTAGTAGGTGGAGACATCTATTAAGTACTGATGATATTAAAAGAATTTCAGTACAAAATTATTCTGTGGATGATTTCATTTATCTGCCATGGAAAATTATCTAGGACAGAAGTTTAATGCAGTGAGATGCTTGTGTAATATGTGTGGAAAAAATGGATTCATAAAATTCAAAAAGAGGAGGAAAGCTAAAAAACTGTGTACTTCTGCCATTATCAATATACAGTGAGGAGGGACAGGGAGAAGGAGAGAACCTATTTGATTAGACAACCTTGTATGTGTGGGGTAGCATTTTAGCACATTTTTACAGTTTATGTACCAGTAAGGAAAAGAAAGCCATGACACATGTTCTTTTACCTGAAATGGGAGCTCAACAGACATATTCATACGTGAAGTGTTTCAGTATTTAGAAATCAAAATTTACGGCAGGACTACAAATCATATGCTTTTCTGCCCATATATGGATTTTCCACATGGAAATGTAACTAAAGTTTTCTTTTTCACAACAAAGGTATTAAAAATTTACTGAAATTATATATTGTTTTTAAATTTGTGCTGACACTTTATATCTTAATCAGCAGTAAAGATGAAGACTTCAGAAATCCCCATTATTCATCTTCTTGTAAGAAAGGCATGGGGCATTACACTCTGGAATTAGACTGTCAAAATAAACAGTTTTCATCTTTGTGACTTATTGTGTGTGTGCATGTGTGCAGAGGGCAAAGGACAGTCTTCCACAATTTCAAGACATCAAACAAAGAATCAACCTCTAACCAAGCACAACCTGTTTAAAATAAGGATTTGAAGAAAAAAAAAAGCTGTGACTGCTGCCTTTGACAGGTCATTGTTTCTTATGGCTCTGAAACATGTATGGATCTTCTCACCTGTGCCTCTGGTTCCTGTTAAAAAAAATGCTACAAAAGTGGTGGATGAAAACAAGGCTCTGCTAGAGACCCCAGAATCCAGTAACCCTTCAATTACTGGCATTGCAAGAGCTGTGGAAACAGAAGGACTAGCTTGCATTTGAATTTTTACTTCGTCTCTTTGTCCAGAAAGAATTTGCATGGCAATGTTGACTTTTATTAGGAAAAGAAAATTGGAGGAAAACAAAATTTTCCCAGCCATACAAAGTAATTCCATTAAATGTTTACTTATACATTTTTTCCTGAACATATTTCTACTTCAGTAGCAATGAAATGTGCACAACAGAAAAGCGTAGATCCTGAGACCTTTATCTTGGGGATTGATTTGTAAATTAAATTGTGTTTATGCCTGTTTCTATGAAGAAATTAACTTTATTCTTGATACGCATATGGCCAAACCTCCAGACCCCATGAGATTCCTGAGAGACTGGCACATTGCTGGGGACTCAAAAAGACAAACACTAGAGCAGTTTGTAGGGTAGGGGTGAAAACAGTTGTCTGAGAATGTTGGTTTTCCTCTGGGCTGCACGTTTCTGGAGGACACCTAAGCCTCAGCCTTCCCTGCCAAAGCATTTCCTTCTGAACCAGGGCCACACCTTATCCCTCAGACCTTGTAACTGCACTACTTTGCAGAGTCCAATTGAACATATCCATGGCCCCAGGGTTTCACTGGTGCTGCTGATGTCCTAGCAGCCACAACATGGTGACTCTTTCCCTACACAATGCATTAATCACAGCCTTACTGTGAAAAACATGTCTGCCATTCATTTTGGGTTAATTGCTATGCCACTGGTGGAGTTCAGCTCCAGATCAAGTCACGAGAATGTACATAACTACAATTATCTATCTGCATGTCCTTGCTCTGATTTCAGTCAGGAAAACTCCACAATGCAGTTAAAAACTTCATCCAGCTAACCACAGAGTGTCTACTTGGCTCTCCAGGCACCACTGAGAGTAGAGACCAGAGTGGAAACTTACACATAGAGATGCAGCTCCCACCTCTAACACGCAGACACCTCTCTCTGTGGTGAGAGCCCATCCAGCCCATTCATCACTGTAGCATGCTGGCCCAGCTTTGAAGAGACACTCGTGTTATTTTGCTCTTCCCAAACAAATATTCCAAATTCGCATTTCATGGAAGTAGTTTCAATTGCATTAAAGCAAATGGAGCTGTATTTCCTTAAATCATGCCCACACATGTTCCACAATGTTCATCTGTACTAGTCCAGATATTTTAAGACAGGACACAGGTATCAAAATGTGTAACCAGCAGAGAAGCTGGGCAAACAACAGAGCAGTCAAAAGTGTGCTTATAGCATGGGTTTCAGAAAGGAAACTACTTAGCACTGCCTAATGGCTGAAGTCAGCTAGAAAAGCCAGATTCTGCCAGGAATCTTCACAACTGAGAGGAGGTTTTGTGGTTACATCTGAATGACACTACGTGTCAAAACCCAAGCACGACATTTGGTTAGGTGTCATACAATGTATATGCACATAAAACATTAGTAAAGTATTTTTTAAATCAACAAATTAGTGTCTCAGACTGTCATGTTATTACAATTGTGCTGTACCTGCAGACAGGGTGAGGAGCTGCATTTACATTTGAAAATTGCAAATGCGAATTACATTTGTGCATCTGAAAATGTATTTACATTTGATAAAGTTATGCAAAATATGATGGCAGCACTTGGCAATGTGTCTTTTGAAATAAGCTGGAAGAGCCCATTAATTTGAAGTTGTTAGCATAATGGTTTATGCCATTAGGTATCAAATCTCTTTTTGTAATTACAGAAGAGATCACAACCAGCAAATAACGAAATTGTGTTTAGGTGCTCAGGAAAAACAAATTAGTTTAATCTACAGTCCACAGACGTTTGAGAGCCATATGTTACTGTTGCCTTTGTTATTCTTGAAAGCTGCTATGATTTATTACTCTAAACATATAGTGACAAATTGAAAACATGGATTAAAATGTCTCCTACTTGACCTTTTCAGAGCTTTCTCACAAATATAAATATTTATTTTATGGATTCAACAGCTGCTTGCTGCTGATCAAGTTATATATTTTGAAAAGTATTATTTGAATTATTATTCCACCATTCAAATTACACAGTTCCATGATAAATATTGTAGGCATTTTATGCTAATAGGCACCTTGCAAAACATTGCATAACCCCCATGAGCTCACACTACATGAGTGGTTGTAGATGCATTTGATCATCTGTAACTTGGTGATCTTTCCACTATAATGATACAAGAAATCCCCTCTGGCATCAACTCTTCACCTGAAATAAATCTTAACTTCTGTTTATTCATTCAGAGATAAGAAATCGGTCAGCTATTGTGAATAAAATAGGAATGCATAACAACAAAACCAAAACAAGCAGTTTTCACTTTCCCTTGGATTTTTATTCCTGTTCATATTTGTAGTATTTTCATTCTTAGCCTTGCCCTTATTTCTCTCAGGCACTGCAATCTCAGCGAGGACCTAAATTGTCTTCACTTGGCACAAAGCAAAATAAAAGATAGTGCTAAGCTGCAGTGATTGAAGACAAATAATAGAAGAAGCATATTGTCCCAATGCAGCTACTAAATTCTGGTGTGGATTACAGCCTATTGTACCATCTGTGCCTCATTTGGTTGAGCCATGGAAGGAAAAAAGGTTACTTGCTTAATTGCTTTTCAGTGTGCATGTCTGCTGTAGGGTCAAGCACATAGCCAACAAGCCCTTACACTCATACAAAGAATCCCTGAGGTTATCAGATTTTTCATTTCTTATCCTGCAAAGAGGTGAAAACAGTCTGTGTCTCTATGCTGGTGAATATTATACTACTCATTAGAAAATTTCTCTAAATTCACTTTTATTTTAACTACATCTGTTTGACAATGAACAGAAATACTTTCTGGAAGTTCTTGTTTCAGCTGCCTTAGAAAAGGGATTTCTAGAAAACTTTTACTTTTAAAATTTGAGTCTAAGTTTTACTTTGTGTTTTCTGTGTCCTCAACTAGTTGTGACCTGCACAAAATGCACCACCTGCCTCTGTTATTCCCATAAAATTGGGGCTTCCAATATGCAATTTACAGATTTAGCCCACAGAGTGTCTTCCAAATGACATTTATCCAAAATGCTTTTCCAAGTACTTTCAGTCTCAGCCTGAAAACTCCTCAGCTTTGATAACTACCTCAGATGCTTTTGCTTATTCTGTCTCTGGCCTTGTTTATAAAGATATTGTGCAGTAAGTTAGGGAATGAATTTACAGCTCCTTTCCTCTAAGTCTCTCTGTAAACACCCCTACAGCACACTAAATTGCCTTGGTTTGAAGCAACTTAATCTCCTCTCAATGCCACGTGAAATATCTAATACTTTCTGCAAACTGAGTAACCACAAAAGAGGGCATGCAGGAAACCAAATTAGCTGTAAATTCACAGCTGAACACACTACTTTCTGTAGAAAAGCCATCTATTTAAGTTAATTCTTTGCAACTAGGTCGTGGTGATGATACACCAGCATCCCTGAGAAGTTTTCATTTGCTCTTCCTGCTTTCACTTTCACTGTCATGACTGTAGAGCTGGTGTCTAGTCAGTGAGAGTATCTTATTATAGTAACATCCAAATGTGACACACAGCAAGGATTAAAGTGTTATCCAACTTGTAAATGCATAAGCAGGCTCCCTGGAAACAGAATTCAGACTGATATTTTCATTTTTAAACCTGTATTTTTCTCCATCTGAGCAGTCAATGGAGCATCTTCCTTTCTAAGTAAGATCCAATTATAATGAGAGCTTGGATTGACAGGAAACATTATTATAACTGAATGAGCTGTCAAATCCATGATTAATAAGGTTTTTCATTTAGGTTCAACAATAGCAGCATTAGACTACTGCCATATTATTATTCAATAACTCATAACATTCATAAGAAGGTTTATTTTCCGTTTCAGAGGGTAGACCAAGATGTTTCACATTCAGCTATTCATATGGGCAGAAGTGGTTTCAATATTGCATGAGATGATTTTATCTCTGTTTTTTTCTGAAGATGCAACTAATGAAAAGCCTTATGCAAAATCTAAGCCTGCTGTTTGAGAATTTAGTTTCTGTTTTCCTTCTAGCTCCCATGCTTTTGCATCCATATTCCTATTGCTCAAACTGTGAGAGCAGAGAAGGAGTATGAATGATTTAGGAGGTTGGTAGCCTGGGTGCTCACTCCATCAAATGTTGGAGTAAAAGGAGGAGACAAACCAAGACACCTTTGGTCTGTGTGTTCAGCAAGGTGCAAAGAAAAAATAAAGAGAAGATATTTCATGTTAGCCATGCATATATGCATTCAGCTGGCTGAAACAGAATAGGTTTTTTTACATTACTGCTTTTCACTTTTATAGGAGAGACAATGAGGGCAGGGTGGTAAAGAATTAAGATATGCACAAGGGGAAAAAAAACATTTTTAGAAAGAGAAGTGCTCACCCTCAGCCTTTTTGCATCAAAAATGCAATTCCCTCCATCCTACATAAATTCTGCTTTCCCATCCCATTTCACAGTTTGATAGAATGTAACTGGATACTCTGCTTTTCTTTTTCACTATTCCTTAATTTCTCCTTCCTAGTTTAGCTTCTTAATCCCCTCTTCCACCCAAATGGAGGTGCTGCTTCATCATTGCAAGAAGTATAAATGATGTGTCAGGTTAACTTAAAAAACATCTTTTAGTCCAGCATTTATTTATACATCATCAGTTATGTCTGATTATTTTTAATACAAGTACGATGTATCAATATAAGATATAGATATATATAGATAGAGATGATATAGATAGATTAGATAGATATAGATATAGATATATAGATATAGATAGATATAAATATAGATATAGATATAGATAAATATAGATATAAATATAGATATAGATAGATATAGAGATACAGAGCTAGCTAGCTTGCTAGCTAGCTAGCTAGATGTAACCTATATTGTAGCTATCTTTTTCCTCATTTTCCTCCCTTGCTGGCACCTTTTATACTTGCATAAACTAACCCTTAACATACAACTCTCAGTTTAATATTATCATCTGTCAAAGTCCCACAAGCTGGGGAAATTTATGGAGGCATTATAAGAAACACCTGACTCTCATTCATAACACACAGAAGGTGACTGCTACCTTCTGTAAGACAACTGGTGAAGACAGGGCTAAAGACATAAGATGTACCACAGCAGATGCAGAAGAGAAGCTCAAAGACCTGTGTCTATTATTAGAATAAACTATGAAGTGGTTAACAAAAGACTGAACCCTCAAAGGTGCCAGTGAGCCTCTGAGTTAACACCTTGCTATGGTGTAAGTTCTCAAATAAGTTATTATTTCTTGTTTCTTCCTCTTTTAAATACACAAAAAATACATACACTTCAGAATTCACAACTGTCCTAGACAATCTGTCTCTTGGTTTTCTCACCTCTTTTGTAGATAAACTTCCAGCTAAAAGCTTTAAACAGGGCTAAAATGTACTAATATCCAGTAATTTCATTGCTGATGTTCTTTTTATTATAATACTGTTGTTGCTATTGCAGTACCCAATGTACAAAATGCTGCATATATAGAAAAATCATTCTTGTCTATACAAATTTCCCAGATGTGAAAATGAACATCATGTCCCATTTCACAGAGAGGAGACAGCTACATGAACAAGTTGCCACCTAGTAAATGAGCATGGATTTACAGCTCATTTAATACTCCATGGCAACTGTCTGTCTGTGTGGTTACTGCTCCAGAGTAAATGTGAGGTAGCTCTGACCCTTATTGAAAGTGAGGCAATGTATCCTGCTTTTACCTGAGCTTAAAGCATCCGTATAAAGCAACTAATGGGCTGTAAATCCACAATCCCTCTTCACCTGGCAGTTTCTTCATGTATCTGGAGGCAATGGTATTTATGTGATTTGCCTGTGGTCACTGAAGCAGCATTTACAGAAATGGTGATGTAAACCAGACCTACTGAGCTCCTGTGAGCCCCTCTCCTCACACAGCCAGGATTTTCTTGTAGAGCTACTGTTCAATTGTTTGGCCCATTTCCCTTCAAATGACAGTAATTCAAAAGCAAACTCAACCACTTTTTACTCATTAATACTGCAGAACATGCATTTACCACTTATGCAAAACAGATGGATTCCTAAAAGTAGCTATGGCTTCTTCATTTCACACATAAAATATTATTTACTTTTCAAAGACTCTTAAATTTAAAGTTTAAAAGTGATGCTTTGGAAACAGTTTTATCCTGGTTTATTAATCAGATTTCAACTCTAGGTAATTAAAAGTCCAAACCAGAGCAGAGTCTAAGCAGAATTCATCACCAGTGTTGTCCATCAGGATGGTCCATGGCATGCCACAAACTAACTTTCTTTATTTTCCTTTGTTTTCCTCCAGTGACTCCTATTGAGTGACCCTCTACTTAGACTCTGTCACACAAGTTCAGGTGGACTATTGATACAAGCCACTGCCTACAGTCATTGCGAGCCTGGAATCACTACTCTGGCTTTTCAGTGGCACCAACAGGAATCACAACAGACTTGCTTTCATTACCTGAATGCTCAGCAAACAGTACTGCCAAAGCTTGAATTTCATGGGCAATATCAGTGTGTCCTTACACTGACCAGTACAACACTTAAGTGGCTTTAGTGAAGCGGCTTCTTTTTCTTTTTTTTTCCCCCATAATTTTTTAGCAGTGGCATTTTCAACACTAGTTGATTACACAGTGACTGGAAAATTTAATTTTAACCTGTGCCAGCTAACCTTTCCACATGGAGACCAAAGCAGGGACACCAGCCATCTCACACCAGCTTTCTGGGCTTTTTTCAGAGCCCAGAAAAGCTCCTGAAGGTGTTTGAGCAGAGATGGAGTCAGAGAGCCTAGGAGCTGCCCAGAACTCTGGCAGCATCCAGAGCATCCTTGGGAGCAGCCTGGCAGGTCATTGCCACTGCTGCAGATGGGCATTGCAGGAGTATGGGGACTGTGCTTCCTGCTGGAAATTTGCTTTAGATTATCTCTGGACATTTTAAACTGGAAAACTCTTTCATGATTTCCAAACAGAAGTCCAAAATACAGTCCATAACAGATAGTGCTTCAACAGCTAGCTATCCACAAACGGAATTTTCTAATTTTCTTGCTCTAAGGAGAAGGGCAAACAGTAAGTGCAGCCTGTAGAACAGCTTTGTGGGAAGTCAGCCTTCTTGGAACCCCAGTTGAAAAAAAAGACATTTCTGTGCCCCCACTCCCCAAATTCCATTTTTGGAGAATTATTCTGCTGCAGTGGTTCTTTGAATCTTAGATTTATTCTTCTATTTTTTCTTTCCTGCTTCATAATTATGCATAATTATATGGTTTTGTTATGTGTTGTATTATGTTATGCACTTTCTGTGAGACAGAAAAAAAAAGTGCCAGCCAGTTCTTTCCTTACTGACATCAATGGCTTTTGGCTCACGCACTCTGTTCAGGATTTTCCTTCTTATCAAGGATTCCATATTTTCATGTGGTTCAATTTTTTTATTTCTTCTGGGCATCCTCTTCATTTTTATATTTCTTTTCTCTTTGTTCTCCAAGTAATTCATTTCTAGCTCTGAATTAAGCAATTTGCTTTTAACCAGTTGGCATTTTCATCAGTCAGCATATCCAAATGTTCATCTGTACCTTCCTTAATTCCATGTACTATATCAGCATTTCCTGTATCACTAATGCCTTTCTGCAATGAGACTTACACCTCAGATTGCCCTGCTGTTTCTTCAGGCAATTATGTACTGCCTGTCCTTCTGGCAGGCACATTGATATCTTCCCCACTCTATTTCGGTTTTGAGAGTAACATCAAAGCACAGTCAGTGCCTACTGCAGACTTGATGATTCTCTGTGGAAATTTTAAGCTTCTGATATTTTTTAAAAGAAAATGGGAATATCAGGAAAAGGCAAGTCCTTTATTAGCTTGGGCTTCAGGATTTCTAGTTCCCCTAACCCCTTTCTGTTGGTTCATTCAGAGTCCATAGTGCACCCAGCAATCCTGGTATCCAGCCAGCATTTCTCGATTTCTTCTGCAGAAAACCCCAGGATGTAAAGTGGGATGGTACATGTGTAGTCTTCAGCCCAGCACAATATAAGGATGTGGATAGGCATTCCAGAAAATGGTCACAGGCCCCCAGATCCACACACAGCTAATAAGGATCTCTGCAACAGAGTGTCAATACAAAATCCTTCAGTTTGCACTGTCCAGCCAACAAGAAAATTAAAGTACTTGGCATGTGCCAACACCTACACCCTGCTCCAGCTTTCCCCTAAGATCCTAGGAGGAGACTGATCCTGTGCTGACGTTTGGAATACATGCTGCTGGGGAAGGCAACAAAAGCCTGTGTGTAACTTGAGATGTCCCTGCACCTCCCACTCCTGTGACCTTGGCTTCAGCTCACTGCATGACAGAGGAGCAAGAAGAGGAGATGTGTTGGGAAGAAGCAAGGAACAGGAAAAGGCAAGACTGTTGAAAGCAGTACAGAGGACTGGGAACCAATCTCATACAGGTTAGGGGGGGTGAAGGGCACATGAAAAGTGTAGCATGAGGGGACCCAAACACCTGGGGCTGTGGGAAATCAGGCATGTGTGTCACAGGATGGGCTTTAGGAGGGAAAGGAACCCATGGCACAGTGCAGACGTGGTTCCTGGCAAAGTGGGAAGCTGCAGCACAAAGACTTGGAGGGAAATGGCTCCCACACACCTGATTCACCAGGTGAGGCTGTGGTAGGGATGGGATTTTGAGATACTTTAGGAAATTGGCCACAATAACAGTATGGGGTGGTCCTCAGTTTGTACAGCTGTACTTCCAGACTTCCCATGTTATTTATTAGGGACTTTCAAAACTACTGGAAAATTACAGAGAGAAACAATAGATGGGATGTGGGGAAGGAGGGGGGAAAGAGAGGGTGGAAGGTGAGATTCCAGAGAGTGGGAAACATCCTCTTCTGTGGGGACAGGAAAAAAGGGAGGAAGAGGAGGCACAGGTGCAGCATCAGCAACCACAATGCCGCAGCTGAGAGAGAAACCCTCCCCTTTATGTTTGCATATGCACAATTCTGCATATGCTAATGAACCTCTTCTTCTTGCCATTTCTAGAGCCAAAATACCGTTATTAATTCATGAAGTCTGTTCTTACCTATTCTTTCCTGACTGTCCAGTGTGCATTTTCTAATATGCTTTTGTTTAGGAAGTTTAGTTTCTTGCTACACAGCAGAAATATTTGTGTTTAATCTACTCTATAAAGGAGACAAAAATGTGAAAAATGCTCCAGAAGCAGAAAAGAAATAGTTATGAGGAAGGAAAGGAGGCACTACAGGAAAACTCATTTGCTGAGAAATGCAGCTTATGTCTTATCAACTTAATTCCAGATAAGTCTTCATTTTGCTGTGAAGACAGATGCGATAAATATGTTAATGGCAGATTTTGATAGCTCAGTTTGTAGAACTGCAAACCAGATGGAAGTGATAATTTTTCTTTCATTTTAATTTTGAAATAAAAAGCAAGAAAGCAAGAAAGTTCTCGATATCTTAACACTGTAATGACTTTTGAAAGGATAATGGACCTTAGCACAAAATGACGATTAACTATCATGCTCTGATTCTCCTATTTTATTAAATTACAGTCTCCTTGGCTGGAATTCTCTCAACTTTCTTGCCAGAGATGAGCAGATTACTGCTTGTGACTGACTTTTCCAGTTCCACATTCATAAAGTTATTTAGCAGTAATCCAGCTGGAGGATATTTTACTCATTCTTCTGTTGTTCAAGTTAGGTACATGAAACTAAACAGACCATTGATGATAGCACTCCTGATCAGGAGTGAAATACTGCCTTTTTTGTCCCTTAAGCAGTACCCTTATTGTCTTAGGAGTGCAAGGCTAAAAATGTGACTTTCCATGCATTGATTAAGATTGCATTTAGCAATATTTGGTGCAAACCCTTTGTTTCAACTTAATACAAAACCATTGAAGGACATAGATTAATGCCTTCTTAAATGTGTAGGATATTTACTGCTTGAACTGATAGGCAAAAAGAAAGCTAGAAAACTTTTGAATCTTCTTGAAGGGGAGGAAACAGTAGGCTTCCAAGCAGGTGAAAAAGGAAATTTTAGAAAATTATTTTCAAGAAAGTTACTAAGCGAACACTTGCTTTGTCATATTTGCAGTGGTGTTTCTAATGCATAGAAAAGACAGACACATCTGGGTTGTTCCCCTTATATGAATTTTCATTTCAAGAAGGTGAGGTCCTGAATGAGTACTCCCACAGGGACTGTCTCCAGAAACAACTTAGCAAGAGGGTGAGATGCTTCATTCTCAAATCAGTAGCATTAACTTACAGGGTTTTTTTAAGGTCATTCTCACTTTCTAGATAAACTCACAAATCAGAAACTGGATGACTAATTCTACATGTCAGTCGACACCCTCTCTGAAATTCATTCCAATGATTCTAGCAAAGAGAATGTAGATTTCTGGTGAATTTTAGAATATTTTTTACCACAAGACAAAGGATCCAAGTTGTTATGTCATTCCTGTCCTCAGCTGGGGGTGCTTGTGGGTAGAGGTATTGGCTATTGGATAAATATATGCTATTGGCTAGTATTATTAGACAGATATCTACTGTATGAAGTGTAAGATTATTTTAATCACTCAATGCAAGGGATGTATTTTTTCATTTGTTTAGTTTACATGCATTTTCTTGGGGTTTGTGTTTTTTAATTCAATTAGCAAGTAATACAAAATTGAAAACATATGTGGTCTGAATTTACTTGCACAAACAAAATGCTCATACCAGAGGGAAAGGGAAAGACTATGCTGTGCTATGGAGGGGAGAGGAGGGATCCCAGGTTCTGGAAGTGAAAGTTGTATCAGCAGGAGATAAGCCAACTTAATTAGCCCTGTGAAGAGACTGGTCAGAGTGCTTGGTTAATGCAGCCGCATCACGTTTGAGAATTCATGTGCTGTCTCTGGACTTAGCTGAACTGTGCAGACATCCATCTCTCTGCAGCACTGCACCTTGCACACACGCAGAGGCAGTTCTCACACTCCTCTGAGGTTCCACTCCACACTGGATGCCAATCTCATACAATCCAGGGACTCACATGACCAAAAATATGCAGTGAAGCATTCAGCCCTGCTCCTGGGCCCAGAGTTTCCTTACCAAGGTCAGAGAACAGCAGGAAGAGACAGCTGGAGCCTCTCTGCCCCCACAGCCTTGCTGCGAGCTGAGGCGATCAAAGCACAAGCTGTAGGTAAAGGTGACCCGCGCTTGCTGGGAAAAACAGACAAGATCTTAGTCTTCTGTGGACCCATGCAGCAGCAGCATTTTATCCTGCAGCTCCAAACCAAGCAGAACTTCCCAAATGGTGTGCAAGCAAACCATTCACCACTCTCCAGCAAGCAGCCAGAGCTCCCCAAGCACCAGGCAGGGAGCTGCCTGCAGGAGGAGCGTAGCAACTCATGCAGCACTAAAGCTTATCCCAGGATGCCACCTTGTCAGGCTTGAGTTCAGCTCATTAGGACACTCATCTGTTATTTATGCAAATAAGCCTGTGCATAGTCAGAAATATGCAAAGATGGCTATTTATCAGTTTGGCACAGTTTCTGACTTTCTGAACCCTCAGACATTCCTGATACATTTAAAAAGAAAACACAATCTCCCCTAGCACTGCAGAGGGGACAAGGCAGAGCCTAGCTGCTACCATCCACGTCTTCTCAGAGGACTCATGGTGCAGAGGATAGAAAAGATAATGCATTCTGCATACTTTAAACACAATATGTTAAAGCTCAGGATGTTTAATCTAGTGAATAAGGGATCTCCACTTGTTTCACCTTCCCAGGGGAGGAAATTTGCAATATGCATAACTCCAAGCATTCTGACTACAAGTTATTATTTATTTAAACAGGCACCTGCCCCCAAAAAATTAAAAAGGGTCTTCTGAAACAGTGTTTAAATTATCTCCTTTGTCTGGACAGCTGCAGTCTAAGATTGCACTCACTCATGAACGTGCAAAAGAACCTCAGCTCATCCCTCTTCTACCCTTATGAAAATACTCTCTTCTAACTTTATGAAAATATTATCTTCTGCATCATCTGGAGTCAGTATCCACCTGCTTTTCTGTGCACACAGCCATCAGTAACTGCAGGAGGTTTGAATCCTCCTGACATGGGTACAGGTTGACCAGAAACACAGCTTTAGGGAATTTTCCCCCAGTTCTTTACCCCTGGCCAGTTCCAGGGTGATTGCTTGCCTGTTAGCACTATGGACAAGTTGTTCATGTATCCTTCCTTGCACAGCAGGATGTCTTATTTAAGCTGCTCAACGTTCACTGTAAAAATTAGAAGATGTTTCTGTAGTAAAGGCAGGTAAAAATGACACCTTAGGGAGCCACCTTACCCATTCAGTTCTCATACAGATTGTTGTAACCATCTCCCAGGATCTATCTGGAGATTTGGACCTACATGTGGTCTTGGAATTAGAGGATGAGAGGTGGAACAGCTCCAGTAGCAAAGAGAGGTACTCACAAACGCTGCCCTTTCAGAGTGGCTACAATTTAACTTCAGTTTTATACCAACAAACAAAAAAAAGAGCATCCTCTGAATCCCCCAGCATACAATTGCACGAGTTACACCGTATTTAAAGCACAGTAATCATAACACAGGGTACTCAGTCCACCCTGACATCATGATGATGATCTCATCAGGAGAGAGAATAGTAAGAGCCAAAGCAAGAAAAGTCTTGGTTTCAGATAAAGACAGATAATAAATGAAAGAAAGAGGGGAAAAACCCCCAAAACCAAAGTGGTCACTCACCACCTGCCACAAGCAGACTGCTGTCTGACCAGTCTCTGAGTTATCACCAGGCAAATCACCCCCTCAGTTTTTATTGCTGAACATGGTATTATGTGTCATGGAATATCCCTTTGGTAGTTCACCCATCTGTGTCCTCCCCTAATCTCTTTCCCAACCCCAGCCAACTTTCTTGGAAAAGATTGGGAAATCAAGAAGCCCTCAATGCTGTGGGTGCATGGGTATAAAATAGCCAGAAGACTGGTGTGTTTTCAACCCTAATTAAATAAAAAATACAAAAAATACTTTACAGACTGGTGTGAAGAAAATCAGCTCCACCTCAGTCAGACCCAACACAAAGATTAATGAACAAATTGTCTTAGTTAAACATGAAGAAAATTGTCCTAGAATGGGCACTTCTCTTTTAACATCAAGTTCTATTTTAAAAGAACTGCCTTATTTTTTTCCTTTTTAATTCCAGACCTATTTCCCACTCGGGTGAGTGCAAAACAATGAATTCAAAAATTTCAATACAACCTGTCTCTCTGTGAACTTAATTCTGCCATTTCCAGCTGAGCAAAATTATCTTTACATCATGAAAACATATGCCTCCCCTTAATAAAGATTTAAATATAGGCACTTCAAATCTCTCCCTTCACTTTTACAATGGTGCAGTAAAGGATTATCCATGCAAAATTATACAGCCAAGATTTCTGCTGTGAGTCCGCATGGTTCCGTTGTTTTTCATGGATCAATTAACACACACTGGAGATTTTAGCCTTTGCTGTCTGTAATGGCTAATTTGCCTATTACAGGCAGCTGAGAGCCATCTGTGTACATGCCATAAGGATATAACAGTGAAATGAAGACTTTAAACCTGCAGAACACGACCTGTGGTTGTAAGGCATTCAAAGACAATAGGGATCCCTCACCTTTGGAGCCTGTAGCACATCAGACACACCTGGCTTAGGCAGTGCAAAAGTAGGTAGAGGTGCTGTTGTTGGCTTTTTGGGAGGCCTGGGTGGTGGATGAAGGGTTAGGTTTTCATATCTTCTCAGCATATAGTATTCCTCTTCGCTGACCTCTTCCACTGTTGTCCTAGTCACAGGCAGTTCAGCAGTCTGGACACCTTTGCTGAGCAAATGGACCAACATGTTCAAACGATACACAGGAATCTCCCAGCTCTCCACTGGACTGCTGGCACTACTGATCAGCAAGTAAGAATCTGTGATTTCTTCTTCAAACTGCAGACCAGGAGCAGCAGCCAAGACATCTTTCTCGATGGAAAGGTCCCTCACGGACACTTTGACATTAAAAGGCAAATGGAATTCCTTGCAAATCTCAGAAAGGTGGTACTGTTTCTTGTCATGAATCACTTCCACAAAGCCACCTTCCATGTACATAGGGAGGAGCACTTTTTTATATGAATCACTCAGTATTTGCTCACAGGCTAAAACATCTATGAGTATCTTTCTTCCCTCATAGAGAACTTCACTGGTCTGACGTTGCTGAACTAGAAATTGATCTCCAACAGAAACAGAAAAAAGCTCTTTATGAGGGGAAGTAAAGGCTTTAGTTGCTACAACATGAAGATGTTCTTTTTCACTTCTTGCTATCTCTAAGTCATAGGCAGTTGGAAACTCTCGAGGTCTTCTCTTGAACTTTCCTTTGTAGCTCATAGGGATTAAATAACGTTTTTTGGAGGAATCACTTCTCATCTCAGAGGCTAGGACTCTTGCTGCCTGGTACTTTTTGTATATGACAATCTCTTTTCCTGTAGACAATAAGTTATAAGGATTTTGGCTTCCTGAAGGCCCTTCCATTATCTCAGCAACCATAGGAAATTCTTTGCTTGTTCTCTCAAATATATCTTCCAAAGAAAGTGGCTGAAGGAAGGAGCTAGTATCATAACAATCTGTTACATCTTTGACCTCAACATCCAGATCTGAGAGGATATGAACTATGTCCTTTCGAACTGAAAAGAAAAAGAAATATATTGGGTTTTGTTTTCAAACAAATTGAAATAAAATACACATCCTGTTGGCCAGACACTAAAAGTACCTTCTCTGAGGCTTGTGTGTCCATGTGCACACCACTAACAGGGCTAGCCACAGTCAAATTGTTGCAATTTGAGAGATATGGTTATCAGATATGCATGGGACCACACAAACAGGGCGTGCAAGTGAACACAAATTTTAAGAAAAAGACTAGTTCACGATTTTCCCCACAGCACCTCCAAGTTTAATCAGTTGTTTATCTTCTCAAACTCTTGGGTGCAACCTATATTTTTATTCTTTTATTTCATGGCAGCTTAGGGTTTCTAAGAAATGAGTGGGAAACATCTTTAATAAATAAATAGCACTTGGATCCATGTTGCTGCTACGGCCAGACTAGGAGAAACAGGTATTTTGATATTTATAAGAATGATTAAAACATCTGAAATTATTAGGAAATCCTATCACTTAGCAAAATGGCAAAGCCTTTGTATAACTAAGAGTAAGTTATTCTTATGAATTAAGATATTTTAAGATTACATTCCTCTCTGGAACTGTTGCATCTTTTTCTGTATCACCTGGTTTTATTCACTATGCTAGTGAATTTGACAACTTGACAGGGAACAACAGCTCTTTTACCACAACTGAACTTGCAAAATTTTGGATGCAAAACTTCCAAGAACAAAGCTGACTGTGTAATTAAGGCTTGTTTAAGAATTTGGCTCCAGGCCAGTGGCACCACAGGTTGCTGACCAAGGCAGTAAAATTTAACAAGCAAATAATATTTAATGACTCTCTTCAAGAAGACTTATTCTGCATAGATCTACACAAAGGGACAGTATATTCTGGATTCACACTTCCTTCTAGCAGGACATAGCAATATTTTGTACTGAAAAGCTGGTATCAGATTTATTTTATATGACGGAATTCTATGACAGTGATTCAAGGTGTTTGTTCCAACTCTGCTTTTGTCACATTGACACCTTGAAGTGATAAACATCCTAAGCACCACAAGGGAAAGACAAAAACGGAAAATAATTGTTGAAAATGAAACTTTCTGTGAGCATTTGTGAGTGTTCCACACATAACTTGTTCATTATTAATAACAAGAAGTATAGAGAATTCCTGCTCACAGTCTGTGAAAATGTAATCAGTTATCAGGAATCTTTTTTTTTTTTTTTTTTTTTTATAGTGGATAGTATTTCTCATACTTTATCTTGTGTCTATTTATAGTTCTACTAAAAATTGTGAAAATCCATTTTTCATGGTCCACATAAAAGTAGTTATTCATGCACCATGAAGCCTACTTTTCAAGTTTGCATTAAATAGTTATTTAGGACATATGCAATGTTTCTCAAATGTTGAAACACCATGAAACTTAAAATAAAAACAACAAATACAATCCTTACTAGAATAACTGATTGGAAGACATAATAAGAATAACTGATTGAAAATATTTCTGAATCTTCTGAAGGTTATCAGGGACATTAAATTCCTATTGATATATAAAATTCCTATTGATATTCCTGTACATGTGTCTAAGTGGATATAGCAATACACCTGAGTTAATCAAGCTTCAGGAGATGAGCTAGATCCCTGAATCTAGTTAGAGTTACAGTAAGCAGGGTACTTTATCTTTTGAGGTTATATTTTTCAAACTTGCACATAGCAATCATATAGCAAGGACAGCTGAATGTCTTATGATAAGCATATAACTACAGTATATTGTGTTAACAGTCTCTGTCCACTTTTATTTCTCTCTCTTTTCTCCATTTGATTACATAATTCAACAGAGAAAGGCTAAATTGTGAAAAGATTTCCTTCTTAATATCCTCATGAATGGCACATATCTGTTAGAACTCAATTTCTATGGAGCTCATTGGTATGCTGCAAGTAAACGGATCAAGCAGCAAAACCTTCTCAAAAGCTAAGCTACTATCCTGCAATCAGAACCCAGCTCTATCAATGTTTGGGTGGAACAATTACAACAACTAGTGCCATAGGTATTTTGGAGTTTTTAAAAATAAAAACTCAGAGCAAAAACTTTTAAAGATATTGGTTTTCTAATCTTTTTTGTTTCCTCAAACCTACAGGTTTCAGAAATTGTCCATGAGTTTTTTGTATTTATTTATTATTTATTTTGTATTTTATTTCTGTTGATATTTGTTTCCGCAAAAGAATAAAATAATATGTTTTTCCTTTCTCTGACTTCCTTATTCTGAAAAATAAATTATAATTAAGTGTATTGCAATACATATGTCCCTATTCTTTTTCTACCTCCTAGACACAGCCATGAATGATCAAATGGCTTCTCCATGGTTGAAGTCTAAGACACAAAGAAAGAGAATCTGGGAACTGAACAGAATGCCTAAGCTCAACCTTTTTACTTTATGCAATGTATTTTCAGTGAGGATTTAATAGTAGTAGTCAACAAAATGGCAACAGGAAGAAATTCAAGGTAATGATTTGAACTAACAGATGATAAAAAAATACTAAATGAAATATTATTTTTATCTTTCTTTCTCTTCAATCAAATGTTAGTGGCAAATATGGATAAGGAATTTTTAACAAATTGAATCTTCCATGGCTATTTTAAGAAAATGTTGTGTATTTAATGATACTGTTCTACTTTGCTACACAAAGTTTAACAGAACACTAATTTTAATTCCTACTTACATTTCATTACTGCCTGCACTTCGTAGACAGGCATGAGAATCAAACAGCCATCAAAATTCTCAGGAAGTGGATTAGAGGAGTCGCACAAAGGTAAAGTATTGGAAAGTTTAACTATCCTGTTTCTACACTTAGGGATTTTCCATTCTGCAATCTCTTTTAGGGTGTATATCTGGTCATCTTGACACTCGTAGAATTCTCCTTCTTGCGAAAGGGGCAATGCAAAGGAGTGAGACTGGTTATTTCTGACCACGACACAGTTCACAGCCATTGTTCCATGGATCTCTTCCACTGAGTTGAAGGTGATCTGCTCACCACGTTTGACAGTGAAGTTTGCCAATTTTATATCCTTGGCACTGTAGAAGCAGGGATGGCCAAACCTTGTTGGCCCAATAGAGACTTTTCTTGCAATTTCTTCAATGCTGATATATGGAGTCTTATCTGCCACGACCTTATAAAGACCTAAGAACAGAAAACTTGCATTATAAAAAGGGAAATATGCAAAGCAAGTCATGCCAAATATTAGACTGTGAATATTATAAAAATGGGGGAAAAGCACATAAAATAATTCATAGATGATAGCTCAATTGCTAGAAATACAACTCTATAAAGGTAATATCAGCTGCATGGTACAATGCATAGGCAGCTGGAATTAACCCTTTCTGCCATTTATCTAATTCTGACATCCAGCATTCTTAGTCCACAGTAAAAGTTCTCTTTCCCACAGAAAAAAGAAAAATTATCCTAATTTCCTGTCTTTTCAGCAAATCAGCCTTTGAGAGTTAAATACAGATGTACTATGAGGAAACACAGCATTAATATGACCAGTTCATGCAGGATAAGTTTCTTGTCTAAACACCAGTACTACATAACTTTCGACACACAGATTAGGAATTCCTAAACCAAGTGTGTTTAAATTAAAGAATAGCACCTACAGATAAGAAAAAGCAAATAGATTTTATTGTATCTGCTAGCCCAGTCCACCAGCTGGATTAAATCAAAGTCAGGGTGTTGTAGCACTCCAGCCATCAGGAGGCAATTAAAATGCAAAAGTTCCGCAAGGCAGAAGCTGTATCTGAGCTTCCCTATCTCCTAGGGACATTATTACTTCATGTTAATCATGCCCTTTGGATCTGTCTCATTAGGAGTTTCCATTGCAAGAAAAATGTGTACATTTCTATATTTGCGTGAGGGTTTTCATAAAAGGAGAAGAACTGGAGGGTTGAGAGGACTAAAAAAGCAGGTCTTAGTTGAACTGTGTGATTCAGCTGTCTTCTTCACAAGGCATGGCAGCATTGTAAATGCTGCCTTATGGAATTGCACTGCAGCTTCCTGAGACAGACATTGACAAAGACTTGCTTTCAAGTGAATATAACCGAGAATAGAGGTTATTTCTAGGCCAAGTTTGCTAGTCACAAATAAACCAATAGCTACAGCGACAAAGAAGCCAAGCTCCCTGGGAGATACTGTGCCTTTTCTCCCTTTGTCTGCCAAAGCCAACCAGCAAAATTCCTATGGCCTCACTCGTCCTCACTATTGACTCCTCTGGACCACAGAGAGGGCACTTTGTGGTAAAGGTGTACTCCCATTTTGGCTGGAGGAGGAGGCATGGGATCAGGAATCAAGGAGCCTGGTTGGTACTGCTAAATACATTTTTATGGCAGCTTCAAACGCCATGAGTAGGTTAAGCCATGTTTTAAATGGTTTTTAAGCAAGATTTTAAATGTTCTACGCACCTGTTCGCAGCCAAGTGCAGGATGTCCCAGCAGACACCTAGATCTCAGTGAGGTAGGATGCTGCCAGAACACACAATTGCTGTTGGATCTTGGGAAGACACTAATTTCCTTTGCTAGACCACCCCCAATTGTGAAATTGTTTAACAAATTGGATCAGGGGATATTGCTTCCCTTAAAAATAAGCAAGGTGCTTATTTTCTTCCAAACTTTTTCCCTTACTGACTTTCATTACTTACCATAATCAATGCAACTGAGGGCTCTGCATGGTATCGGTGTCCCTAAGATTGTATGTCTTTAAAAGGATGCACCAAATAATTACTTCTATCAGAACAAACTTTTTTAATTTTTTTTTTTTTTTTCCCTGGAGGGGGTGTATGGTTCTGGCTACAGGATTGCTGTGATTCTGGCTTTACAGTAACAAAGCCCTGTAATTTAATTTTTAACCTTAGCACCACTCATATTGAAGGAGACATAATTAAGATTCTGTCTGTTGAGTAGCTTTTAACTGAATTCATCACCAGATTGGATATGTTTGGTTCTGGGCGTCCCATGTGGCCACTAGTAACTCTGGGAACTAACATCTCTGAGGGTCTGTCAGCAGTCTAAGCAGTAATAGCCTATTTAATTTGCTGCAGAAATAGTCACCAGTTGTGCCAGTGTCACTTTTTTCCGCAGTTCTGTGCCTTCACAATGGTCTGTATGACAGCCAGCTTCTCCTGTGTGAAATCAGTTCCCTTGTGTCAATGCATCCTCTACATATATGTCCTCACTGCAGGAAAACCTTCAGGAAATCCTCCAGGCTTTTTCCTGGGCTGCAAGGAAGGCATGTGTATGAATGTATAAAGTACAACTTCAAGACATTTTTCTTTCCCACTGATATTTGTAATGTTTCTCACTGCCATTTTTACCACAATTATTAGTGAGGAAGTTATCTACCACAGTCCCGAGGAAGTTATCTACCACAGTCCCAATCACCACTGGACCGTGTCAGTGCAGATCAACACAAACAGGTTCATCAGCGTTAAGAAAATATGTGACAAGGCACCAGTGACAAACTGAAACTGTGGAAAAGACAGTGTTCTAATATCCTACTTTGCAAGCACAAGAAGGGTATCATCTTCTAGCAGTGCTGGGAGAAAGCAAGTAGGAATATTCTTCATTAAAAAGAATATTCAAAATACTTACAATATGTGCCAAATGCAGTAACTATGCTTACATATCTGTGATACAGGAGCAAGTGTATACACCCCACAAATTGCATTGAAAAGCCTCCATGAATTGCGCTAAAAAACCACTTCCAGTTGAAAATATTTGCCAACATACAGGTGTGAAAAATATTATTCTCTTCTATGTGTTTGACAGTAGTCTCAGGCTACTAGTTTTGCTGTGCCTACAAAGTTATTTGGAAGGCATCTATTTCAGCAACAAATCAATGAACATCCCAGATTGGAAAGCAGGTGTCATATAGAAGCATAATTATCAGATTTCATACAAAACTAGACACCTGATTATTCCCTTGGCCCAGGCAGACTGGTTTTGTCAAGGATGGGAGCAAAAAAATGTTTGCCTTCTGTTCTGTTTTCTTAATTTTGGTGACAGAATGCTTGCTTAGGCAAGAGAAGAGCCATGTGGCCTTGCACAGTTAGCTTCTGTATTGATAAGAATTCTGACATGAAGGCACCTGACAGCCACCCCTGAATGGCTATAAACATGTAAAGGTCCATATGTTTGTCTCTATATAGAACATAGGTAAATATATAAAAAGTTATTTTAGTATGTTGGGTGGAAGTCATTGCCACATTTTGCCATGGTGTCCTCTCATAAATGCTCTCCTTGATATGTATATGTGTAAGAAACAAAATAAAACCACAGAAACCACCAAATAATATTATCTGGAACATTTCAGAGCCTTATTAAAATCACTGTAAATCAAATTGCAAAACCAAATGTTTTCCAAATCTAAGATAACAAGAAAACCTCCAGGAGGAGGAGACATATGGCAAGTTTGAGATGCTAAAATTTGGACATTTTGAGGTCAAAGAAAAATATTTTTGTACTTTTTCATAAACCATAAAATGACTGAATGAAATTCAGTTAGACTTTCCCAAGAGATCTTGGTGGACTATAATGGGGAAAGACAGATGGAAATAACAAATTTGGAAGAAGTCCATCTGGTTTAGCAAGATCTGGCATTATTGCTCCTATAGATACACTTTCTAAATGCAATCTGGTCTACAACCAAACTGTACTGATGTCCAATGGTTTGGGGGAAAATAAAACAATCATACAAGAAGAACTACGTGCATATACAATAATATCTCAGGAAAATATAACCATTCCACTCCATGCAGCCTCTGTACCTCGTGACATTTCACTAGGTGAAGTGTCTGCCTAGACATAATAACATGATTAATAAGCTCCAAACATCATCAGCCCATCTTTGCAAGAAGTTTTACTAATTGGTGTGCAAGTTGAGACAGACAAAGTTTGAGAATCTGAGAAAATTATTTCACTGCTATGAGAGGGAAAGCATAGCCAGAGGATCACAAGACAATGTGCTATGGGAAAACATGTTTTGATAGAAGGATATTTTTACCACCTTTTTACAGAACAGTACATGCAGCTCTCTTTTATTGGCTGTAGTGTAAAATGTACCACCCTGGAGCTTTATAGTCTTCCTATTTTCAGTCTTAATCAGAGTCCTGAAGGAAAGGAGTATTTTACTCTTTCCCCCACAGAAAGCTGAGAAAACTGATAGTTAGGCTTGCCTTGTAGAGTAGCAAGCAGCCTTCAAGAAAAAAGAAGAGCAGAACAAATCATCTGTTCCAGAGTAGCAGTTTCTGTTCCCCAAGTAAGGCAAGAGATTGGGAAGAGCACAGTTTCTACCTTCTGTGGAGATGACTTAATTGTTATTCCTCTTTTCCCCCACCTCCAATACCCACTCTCTACCTCTTCTGCTGCAGCATCCTTCTCCACTCATCCTGTCCCAAAGGACAGCTTTCCCTCATCTAATACTGAGATGAGCCTTTTAATGCCTAACCCATATTCTTCCACAGATGTGTTGTGTGGTCACTGACAAGTCTCGTGTCTTCTGATTTGCAGATGTACTCAAAGGGACAGTCATGCCTAGCTACATGTCTGTCAGACCATGTAGGAATGAGCAGCAATCAGGGACCTCATGTGAACAGGGGCAGTCCAGTAATGTTTTTTTTTGCAGAAGAAGGAATACAACAGAATGAAATGTAGTCATTTGTTCTGGCAAACTGAATTTGGCTGTTGTGCAAATTACCTGTCTGCTAATTTGCTAGTGGTGAAAATTGTAGTTCAAAATGTGGTTAGATGTAGCCATTGAAGTGTCTAGACTAACAGCAGACTTCTACTTTTTAACCCAGTGCATGAGCACAGAAAGAATAGCCTGGCCCTCTGAGGCATGAAAAAGAACAAATTAGAATGAGGATAAAATGAAATAACACAGATAGTGAACTTGCGGTTGCAGCGGTTTCTCTAATGCAAAGGGCAGATTAGGCCTTTATCAAGGATCTGATTTGCCAGAGCAGAAAAAAAGGAGTTCTGAAGACTGCAAATATGCTCAGAAAGACAGAGTAAGGCTCGTTTAAAGCCAATGAGCCCAGTTGTTCTCTCAGAGCTGCTATCCCCAGAGTAACCTAAACAGGAGCATTGCTCATTTGTGTCTTATGCACGCAGGGAAAGGATACACGAGCCCATGGCATGCAGAACTCATGGCAAAGGAAATGGAAAAGAGCATCAAAGCAAAAGATTTCTTTGCATCAACACTGGCAAGAGAGTACTGTACAAAAAATGCAAATACAGGGTCAGCCTCCTGGAGACCTGCAGATATTTTTATTGAATTATGTCAAAGGCAGCGTGAAAAAGATCATCTGCAATTCAGTTCTGTGCTTCTTTCAGGAGATGGGGGCAAGCAATGTTTCATGTACAACATCTCAGTTAGAGCTTAGCATGTGTATGTAATAAAGTGAAAAGGAAAAAGGTCAAGAAAGAGCAAGAGACTGGAAAATCTTGACTCTGCAGAGCAGAATCATTTGTCAGCTAAGAACTAAATTAGAGATATGACAAATTTGCATCTTACCAAATAGCTCTTGAATGCATAAGAATACATATACAGTGAAAAACAGGAAAGAGGTGCTCCCTGTTGGGCTAATAAGCAGTATGATTATGCCCCTCTTCAATGCTGCTTTTCAGTAATACCCATCATGTGGAGGATAATAATGATAAATTTCTGCAAAATGAACTCTGAATTCATTTTTCAAGTGAAATAACCCAGTTTTCTAGAATACTGGCTAGGAGAGTTCATAACTATGCATGAAAATTGTAGTGATTAAATTGAATTTGAAAATGTGCTCAGTAGGGCAACAGCATCCAAATGCCAAGTTGTAAAACTGATCACTTGAATGCAAGTAAATCCCAATTCACCAGGTTCAAGCATTTGAAATCATAACTCTTTCTGTTGCAACAATCAGGACTTTCAACATTAATAAATTTAGGATTACTTTTATCACTCTGTTGTGTTGGATATTTTAAGATTCAGATGTTCAATCTCATCTGCCAATCAAGATTTAGAATATATTTCTATTGGTGTATGTATTTTAGAGATAGAAGAAATTTTAATAATATCACAGAAACATGGATTACAAGGAAAATGCCAGGTGTCTTGAGAGTTCAGAGGAAAGTCGTGTTTCAAAATCTCTAGATAGCCATAGATAATTAAAAGGTCTTTGATCTCTACATCTAGGTCCTACTAGTGCTTGAAAATGGCATTCCAAAAAAAAGTCTTTTAATAAGTGGTCATAGAAACCGTTCTGATTCACAGGATAAAAAAAACATGAAGGTAAATTGAGGATCTACTGGAGGTGGGGGGAGTTATATATACACAACTATTTCAGAGAGAAATCTGTATTTTAGAAATGGCAAATAAAGGCATAGTAGAAGATATTTTTCAGTAGAATTCAGATGAAACATTTCATCCCCATGGACTTTTATATTTTATTTGTTTCAAGAAGTGTGTCTTGTCTTCCTCTGCAGAGAAAGCACCTATCAGCTTGCATACTGGCATATTCTAAACCCTATACATGCATGTGCACATACTCTGGCATAAGCAAGACTTTAGAAGAGCATCGATGGGGTCATTAAGCCAAGCACTCAAACACTAGAAAAAACTCATATTATGTTCCCCATGCAGCATCAATTTAATTTCCCATGTGCTTTCAATACAATACTGTGTTAACTAAATATTTAGGTGTTTGTTTTTGTTTTTTATTTTTTGCCCAAAACTGTAGTCTCATTCAGTCCATCAGAGCTACACTGATAGCCAAAGTGAGTCCTGGGCACGATCTCAGACTCTTGAAGTCTATTGTGTTCTGTGTTCCAGTGGTTTCTTTATACAGGTGTCCCCAGACTCTTTGTCACTCTCACTGCCCTCCTCATGCAGTTTCCCAGCCTGCTCATCTCCTCTCCCCAAGGGGCTCCCATTACCTCTGCTGCCTGCAAGACTCCCAGGATAGGAAATGCCCTACTTGGAAACTTGTGGGTGGGTGGAGTCTTCCTCTGCTGCTGAAACCACCTGCACCTGCCTCTTGATATTTTCTCTGATCTTTGCAAGAAAAGTCTTCATCCCTATGTACTGCTCTGAGGTCAAAAACCATTTTCCTAACATAATTTGCCTCCTCCTCTTCCCTCCCATGGGATATTCACACAGGATATGCACTTCTCCCTCTGTGCTTTATTCACTTCCCTGTTCAATGCTGCTGGGCCCTAAAAGTAGAGGAACTGAGATGAGAGTAAAATTCAAAAATTAAGAAATATGAAACATGATGGGTTCAGTACTTGGCCAGTTCTCCTTAACACAGCAACAAGAAGAGAGGAAGATACTGTTCAATTAACAAGTCACTACCACATACCAAATTTCAAGTCCATCCTCCAAAATATGAACATATCTGTATTTCTCTAGAACAGTGAAAGAGGCTTTTTAAGCATAAAAAACCATCAATTCCCCTCTAATCCTGTTTACAAGCATGGAGCAGCCACTCTAGCCACCATAGTCAAAATAAGTTATTAAAATAAAAGCAGTATTGAAAACAAAGTATTGAAAACATTTTGTACCCAAAATAATAAAATACAGATGTAGCAATGGTAAATAAATTATAGTTTGAGAACACAGCAAGGGAGATTTCAGCTCAGACAAGGTTTGGCAAAGTCATAAGTAAATGAAAAAAATATTTTTGCTGTAATTCTTACACCAAGGGACTCCAAGTGTAGAAAGCATTGCCACAAAGGTTTATAATATTAATAATTTCTATCCAGGTTTGAGAAAGGACTGTAAGAATTGAAATTTAAAAATTAGTTGACTGTGTCTTGTATCATCTGATAAAACTATGTTCTTGACAGCTGAGTTGTAACCTCACATATCAATCAAGACAGCAAATGAATAAAATGAACAAAGGTGATTACTCAGGGCTATAATTCCTCAAAAACATGTATGCATGAAATACTATACCAGGAAAATTTAGTGGTAATTCCACTTTGGCTGAAAACTGGCTGACTTCATTATTCTCACAAATACTTGCTATGAGCTTATTAATTTTGAAGCCAATAACTTTAATGACTTCTTCTGTTGACAGGGAGCATTCATTTCCAAACATCCCATAGTCAGAGCCTGAAAAGAAACACAAAAGTAAAGAAAAAAATTATTTAGCTTTTTCTCACTTTGTCAAATGTCTTTACCTCTTTGACTGAAAAAAAAAAAAAAACTTTATATGAAATAATACTTGTGGCAACCTAATTTTCTTTTACTTCCTCAGGGTCTTCTTGTGACTTCAGGGACCAGTCAGCTCTATGTGTACATGGCTCTTAAATGCATGCAAGGAGAACGAGGTCTGAAGAATCTACATTTCCAGATTATTAGACCAAAATAGGTAGAAGTGGAGCATAGGATTACCTAGGTTGTCAGGAGCTGTCTCCTGAAACCAGCAGGCAGTGGAGCTCAGGCAGTAAAGGTGCTCAGAGAATAGCACATCCCATAGGAAACAACAGGCTAGAGCAGGACACAAAAACCCAAAGACTCTGAAGGTGCCCAGGACACATTCAAGTGCAACCAGCATTTGAGCTGAGGAAACAGAAGACCTGAAGAAAGTACAAGAAAGTGGAAAACTGGCAAATTAACAATGGCAATCCCTGTCCCATGTTGAAATGAGCATACTGATTCTGACCTGTCGGCAAAAATTTCCATTTCTGTCTCTCATGTTCAGAACTTTGAGAGAAGGAACAAAGCAATCCAGCCAAGTGTTTCAGCACTTCCTCAGCAAAACCTGGAACTGTATCTTGTCCTGCCAAAACCAGTCCTCACTGCTCCATTCTAGTTATGGTCAACCTTTACTGTTTGAGAAGCAGGTGCACAGAGAGAAGAATAAATCCAAAAAGCTCAAAAGCCAAGTTATACAGAAGAAGGAAAATTCCTCCTGGTCTTTGCAGGAATTAGCAGAAGCTTTGGGGCATGGGATCAATTAACTATGTGTAAAGGCAATGCAGTGAACACATGGTGTTCCATTTGCAGGTAGAATTGCATCGAACACAGAACATCAGAAATGTTGACTTTAATACTAGCTTCCATTCTTCTGTGCATTTCCTCCCAAGAACTAACCAGGATCTGTCCTGAAGTGATGTGGATGTTCCCTTTCTGAATTCTCATTTCAAAGTTTCATTTTCCTTGTGGTGAGAAATTCTCATTTCCACTTCCAGTGCATTGGTGACTGTATTTATTTGCTCTCCTACTAATATTCTTTAGCTACTTAAAATTCTTTCTCATTTCCATTTTTCCCTTCCCCAAAGGGTTCTCAGGATTAATTTTGCCCTTTGCTTTATCTCCTCTGAGAAGATTTTCCTTCACACAATTACTCTAACCCCTTACTTATATCTTGTTCTGTTTCAAGTATTTTTTTTTTCTAACCTATGTGAGCAGAGTGGTATTAGGCAATGAGAAATACTTAAAACCTGACCTTTGGCTACATATTTGCAATCAATAATTGAGAAGGCCTGTACTGAAATATCACCATTGCTGGCAGAACTCCTTTCCCTTGAAGAGCAACATTCTTTACATCTCTCCTTGTAGTTGGTGGGGATTGTGGGGAGAAAAGAAAAAAAAAAAAACAGCTTAGCTTTTTTTTTTCCTTTTTTTTTTTTTTATCCCACTCAGGTGTCAAACAAAAAAAACCAGCCATTAGATGACTAATCTTTCTAGTGTTCATTCAAGAGCAATTCCAATCTTGAATATAGCCTGGGCTGATAAACATCTCTTACTGAGTCTGTGATCTATTTATTAACTCTGCTGCAGCACTTGTGAAGGACAAGCACTTGACTATCTCCTAGATCTCAAGAGAAGTCACCGGGAGCCCAGCCTGAGCATAACTTACTGTTGTTTTAGCCTAAACCTACCCAAAGCCTCAACAGAGCACCACAAAACAAGAGGAGAATGATGGAGAGTAACGCTGAGAGCTGGTTCCGTGTGCCCTGCTGTGAATACTTGTCCAGACAAACCTATTGGTTGCTTGTGCAATGCTCTCAACAATTGAGATGGACACATGAAGATCCTCAGCTTCTCTGAAGAAGATGTAGGTTTTTAACCCTCTGGAGAAGTAATCTTGATTGAAAAAATAAAATAAAAACCCATCTAGAAGATGCTTTCCACAGGCTGGATGGGATAACATCCCCTGGTTTCCCTTGCTGAAGATCCTATACAGGCTAAAGGTTTCTGCTGTACTTGGATTCCAGACTCACCCAGCAGACTTTCTGCTGCACACCAGGATGATGACTATATCAAAGATACTCTGGATTATAGTGCCACACAAGTATCAACCAGTGCCAGGTGAAGAAACGTTGTTTAAGCATGCTTTCAACAATTCTGGTGCTGAGCAGAAGTCCAAGAAAATTGCTGCTCTTTAACAAAAAAGTACAATCTGGTTTTCTTATTGTAAAAATAGTGCATAATTGTTTGCTCTCTTCAGTCCCTTAGCAATTCAACACAGACTAACTCAGCTGTCTCTATGGAAATTGCTACAGCTCCCATCAGGAGGCTGGCTGCTGCTAATACAGATCATGAAGTGCCATGTCTACTCACTTTTTAAATATTTTAGATATAGTGACTCCACCATTTCCCTGGGCAGCCTGTTCCAGTGCTTAACCACTCTTTCAATGAACATTTTTTTCCCAATATTCGAGATGAACCTCCACTGGCACGACTTGAAGCCATTTTCCCTTGTTATGTCACTGGTTGCTTGGGGGAAGAGAATGGCCCTCTCCTCACCACAGCCTCCTTTTAGGTAGTTTTAGAGAGCTGTGAAGTGTCCCCTTAGACATGTTTTCTCCAGGCTTAAATTCCCTGGCTCCCTCAGCTGCTCCTCATAGGATTTATGTTCAGTCCCTTTCACCAGCTCTGTTCTACTTCTCTGGGCATACTCCAACACCTCAATATCCTTCTTGTTTTTCTTTCACCACCAGTCTCTGGGCTTGACCATCCAGCCAGTTTTACATCCAGCGATGAGCACACTTGTCCAAGCTGTGGGCTACCAGCTTTCCCAAGATAATGCTGTGGGAGACTGTGCCAAAGGCTTTCCTGAAGTCTGAGTAGGCAACATCCATAGCCATTCCCTCAACCACTAAATGGAGCAATTAAGAGGTTAAAGCTCTCAAAAAACTGTTATTGAAGAATATTTAATGACTATTTCAGCCTATATCTGCAACAGAATGATACCACAAAACCCCTCAAGAAAATTAAAATCAAGGGATCTCATTGTCCTACCATCAAAGAAATTAACATGAGTACATGATCCACTGGCAAACAAAATACTTTGTAATACAACCAGTGAAGACCATAGGATAGAACTTTTCTTTTGAAGAAGTTGAATAGACAGATCATATAACCATGGAATAATGGAGGTATGCCACCACATTTTCCATCCAATTAAAGACATCAGAGACCAACTTTCAACAGTTTATCAATTGTAAAACATATATTACCAGATTTATTTGAAATAGGCTAAGAGGTTGAAAGAATATGAGGGTGAGAGGTTGGGTGGATGATTGCTAACTGACTGAGACCATGATTGCAGAAGCCTCATTTTTATCAATACTAGGATTTTAAAAAAAATAAATTAAAAATGAAAATCTGCCAGCCACATTTTTGAGAGTGCAATTGCGCATACAGTATTGATTTTAATTACATATTTGTCTGCAACTAGATTGCTTTGGCCCTGATTTTAGCCCTTGCTTGGCAGTTTGCCTGGAATAATACAATGAAGATTGCATTCAGACAAGAAAAATGTTACCTAGGCACTTGCAGCAAATATTTGTGCTGGTAAAAGGGAGCCAGGGAAACTGCACAGCTTTCAAAAAGGATAATAAAAGTTCTTTTTCCTTTAGAAGCCATGATAATTAATCTTAAAACATTTTGAAAATTCCCACTTTGTAACAATGTGACACTGAGAGATTTTACTTCAGCTGTGTAATGCAGACCCCTTCACACAATAGATTGAAAAATGAAATTAAAATTAAAATGTGTTTTTAACACTTATTTGTTGTTGCACAACAATAACTTTGTTTTTCCCACTCAAGTCACAAAGAAAATATAACTCTTTGAAAATGTAAATCAAGTAACCTTGAGAACAGAATCTTTTGATTTGAGAAAATGTATGTGATATAATGCAAACCCCGCCCCCCCAACCAACATTTTAGCAGAACTCAGAATAAAGCAACTTATTTACAGTGATCAAACAATGCCCCTGAAGGCTGTAATTAAAGAGCTTGTTGCTTTTGAAAGAATATTTTCTGGAATGTTACTTTGTTCAATAT
Source organism: Erithacus rubecula (assembly GCF_903797595.1). Taxonomy (NCBI): domain Eukaryota; kingdom Metazoa; phylum Chordata; class Aves; order Passeriformes; family Muscicapidae; genus Erithacus; species Erithacus rubecula. The sequence continues at coordinate 51,257,855 of NC_136685.1, forward strand.
AAAACACATTTATATCCTTTCGTAAGCTCATCTCTAGTTTGACAATCTGCGTTATCAACCACCATGATCAGATCAAAACAAACACCACAATTGGTTCAATATCTTTTCCCTCCATCTTTCCTAAAATGTTAAGCAGCCACACCACCATCGTTCCTAACATAAGCCCTTTATTGGATTTATTTCTCACTATAGGTACAAGAAGAGTATTTTTGTATTAAAAACACCGATATAAAATATTATTAAATACTTATCTCAGTGAACACCTGAGATGGAGATACCATTCTTCATGTCAGGGCATCTGACACTACCACTGAGGTAAGTATTTAATAATACAACATGAAACAAACAAAAAAAATCTCAGTAATACATCCCTTTTTTTCCCCATTGGGTGACTGAGGTGAACGCCCCAGCGATGCTGATAGAAAGCACTGCTCACAATCGGGCCCCTGAGTAAACAGCAGCAACACATCACTGGGATGGAATTCCCTTTTGCCGAATGCCTCCGGGCAGTTTAGCACGGAGAGCCAGGGAGAGCGGTGCAGAGACAAAAGACTAGGGTGGCACAGAGCATTATTCAGAGGGATGAAGCTCAAGCCCAGGCTGGCTGACTCCCAGTCTCACAGCCTGCCTGCTACAGGGTGCTGCTAAGCACTTCCAAGTATCCCCCGTTCTTTTTTTTTTTTTTTTTTTTTTTTTTTTTTAACTAAGAACAAACCTTTTTCCTAACAAAACCAAATTACTTTGGAGGCCAAACACTAGGCATTGACTCCCTAGTCCCATGAGTTTGAATCCTTGAAGGAAAATATTCTCTCTTTCATGTCTCAGTAACACTCACTGAATTCATTACAGCTGGCAGGCTGAGCAGTCTTTGAAAGGAGATCCAAAGAACCGGGAACCTGGCTGCTTAGCAGGGAGATGAAAGATCTCCCTACATCTCCTGAAAGGGTAGAACTTTGTCCCAATGTCCTTTCCCCAGTGCTCCTTTCTCGACTATTAAGTTGTCATCAGTTGCCCATATGGGTGCTGAGCTCACCATCAGAGGTGACTCTGTTTTAGGGGTTGGCAAAATGGTTCTGCTGTCACGTAAGGACTCCATCCCCTGGTGCAGCCAGTCAGCCAGAATTACAATAGCCCATTCTCCCCTACAACATAGCTCAGCTGAAATCACAGTTTTATTAAGGCTGCTGCAGGCTCTCAAAGTAATATGAAGGGCATAATGGATCTATAATTAGTGTCAATAAAAAAAGATATAATTCTTTATGGGCATTATTTGAGGGCTAGCCAATTGTTCAGAGTTTATGCTCTTTGGCAAGAAAAGAGACCTATTTTAAAGTTTTAAGGAGGAGAGTTTTGCTTAATCATGTTAATCATTTTATACTCTAATTAAGCAGAAAGAAAAGAAAACAATTTCTGATGGGGAGACATTAGGTGGATATTTTTTCCCATTCAAATACCTCCTGAACATCAAAGATGCTCAGCAGCCAGCTGGATTTTCCCCACTAAACTCAAATAATCTAATGGTTTGTGGTGAAGAGGCTGGAAGTCATGCACAGTGATAGACAAAAAAGGAAACATGCCCCTAACCCCAGGCTGTGAGAGTGGCTGGAGACAGGATAAAACACCTGTATGGCTTTTCTCACCCCTCCCTTCCTACCCCCAGAAGGTGCCCCCACTGAGAGCAAGTGAGCTCAGCTCCCCAGTGCCCACACAGTGCTCTGGATGCCCGAGGACAGCAGCTCAGGAATGTGGGGTGGATTTGAGTGGGAGAGCCTTTGTCAAGGGACAGAGCAACTTATTGGGCTTTCAAACTTATTGGGCTTTTTTCTCTTTAACATGTCCGAAGCAACAAAAATATTTAGGTTTGATCAGTTTAGGAACAAATCTTCCAAAAGACTCTACAAAGATGCATCTTATCTAGATCATACCTACTTAGGCTGTGAAGGGTCTGATATTTCCCAGTACAAAACCACCAAAAAACAAAAGCTGTTAAGATTTATCTTTTGCCATATAAAGTCAAACTTTAAATGTCAAGTGCTTTAAGCCATTTCAATCATAATGTACTTTTTAAAAAATTACCTCTGTGGTTTCTGATTTATTCCCTTCCTGATATGTTTATGGCCCTTTTTTTTTTTTTTTTTTTAAATGCATTCTTCTGATTCTCATCTATCCAGAGGCTGACACACTGCATATGGCAGCAGAGCTTTATGTATGCAGCACCCACTATAATGGAAAGAGCAAGTGAAACCACAGCTCCCAATGAAACACCTTTGACCTTTTATTGGGGTTTACCCAAATGAGTCATAATTACTACAGAAGTGAAGACAATGCCCAAATCTGATTTTGAAAGCATTAGTCACTTTTATAGCTGTTCATGATTTATTTAGTTTTATTCATTTTCTTTACACCATTAATTACTTTAAATTTAATATATTTATTCACTTGTATGTTCAACAAGAAAACTACATTTTGTTGCACAAGACTTAGGAAGGGCTGCTCAAACTGAGTTACAGGATCAGGTCAGAGTTGAACACTTCACAGGTGAAGTCCAGAACTGGAAACACGTTTAAGAATCTTCCCCTACAGAGATCATGATGCCCCTTGTGCCATTACTGTGTCCAAGGGAGCTAACCAGAAACAATGGAACTGGACAAATGTTATATTCCATTATGAACAGATCACCAGGTACTTGAAGAAAAAGTTTTGTCACAAAAGCCCTGTAGGTTAGAAACAGTGTGTGGTCATGGGCTTGTGTACCATGGGATGTTTATCCCAGGATCTTCCCTCCTATGTAATTTAACATAGTTGTCCCTTCATCTTTCCAGAGCTTGAGTTTGTGAAAATTATCTTGGTACTTTTATAGGCTTTTTATCGGTTCATGGGAAGGGAAACAGGGCCCCTCCTTCTGCAGATGTCTTCCTCACATCCCTGGAGCCCAAGTGCAATGACAGCTGGGGAGCTCTCTTCTACAGGACACCAACACACAGAGGCAGCTTCAGCAAGCCAAGACAAGCAGTTGGCCCCTGCACTGGGACAAACCAGGCAATTTGGGTATTCTGCCTACCTTTGTGCCTTCCACAGGGAGGCCCAAAACTGAATGTTGTAGAAAGAAAACCCCCTTAAAGGAGATCCTCATATCAGCTTCACCCCGAATGCCAGCTACCCAGGGTCAGATTTTTCTCACTGTGTCTGGATGAGTCATTTCATTGAGAGCAGCAGTATGAATAAAATGAGCAATATTTGACCCAAAAAAGTAAGGGTTTGTTCTCACATCCACTGAAGAACACTTTCTTTCTTGTTTAGAATAAAACAGGCATTTGAAGAAGCTTGAACAAGGGCAGGAGAGTTTCAGTGGTTTGTATTAATAGAGAAAATTTACCAATGTGCTCCAGCTACTGACCACAAAAGAGAATCCTAGTTATCTGTTACTCTGGCTGTACCTAAGACTCTTGCTCTTGCTTGCTTAATCAAAGGAAACAGAAACAACTGCATTCAAAGGAAACCACCCTTCAACTTTTTGATAGGTTTGGCTTCTCTATCTTTAAAAAAAAAGGACAAAAAATAGTAAGAGAAAGCACTGTACCACAAGTTTCACTAATTTCATGTGTCATTCTCCCTTGGCATGCACTGCACCAAGAATCTACCCACCAAATGTAGAGAACACTTAAATGATATTTCACCTCTAAGAAATACAGCCCTAATTATCTTCATCAAAGCTGTCTATGCTTGGCCTCAGTTTAAATTATTTGTTGCCTTTTGTAAGAAAAAGTATTTATCAATCCTGAAGAGGCAGTTTGCTTGTTTTATTCATATGCATTACAGACTGCATATCCTAGCCTTCATCAACACATTGGCCTATCACACTTGATAAAAGGAGAAGGATTTGTCCTCTCTAGGCATAGAAACTGTAAAAAAAATCTACCCTATGTGATCATTTTTGAACTGTTAGATTTGAGAGATATTTCTTGTCAAAATTAGGACTCGGGGCAGCTGAGATTGGATAGATGAGAATTCCTTTCATGTTCAGTTTGTCTAGCTACAGTAAGAGGGTTAACAAGACCTTTTGAACTCTGTTGATGGTCAGCAGACCCCATTACTTCCCTGAAATGCTTGCAGAAATGCATGCTGGAAAGATGCCATTTTCCAGTAACAAAGCAGAGAGAGTGAAACTGAAACTGCAGAAACCGTGAGTAAATGTGGATACACAGCCAGCAAGAGGAACCATGACTCAAGTTTATAGTTCACCAAAATGAGTTTTGAAATGGAACTATTCATCCAAAGGGTTTTGTTTGGCTTTGCCTCTCATGCAGCTGTCAGAGAGCACCAAACATCTGCCCAGAGGAGGAATCCCAATCTGTCAATTTTAAGAATCTTTAGGTTCCTTAGGTCTGGAAGGACATTAACAAAACGTACTTGTTGCCTCTTCCCACTGTTTTCTCCCTGCACAGATCTGGCACTTTCCTAAACCCCAGAGACTGGAGAACCACAGCTGCAGCATGCTGCTTCACTGCACACCCAGCCTGCAGACATGGCAGCTGGTGGCTTTGAGTTCCCTTCTCCTCAGAGAAGGAGCACAGAGCTTGTAATGTGTTTCACAGGTCTGCTGTAAAAGAGGGTATGTCCTGGAACTGCAATTTACACAACACACATGCTGTTTTCAAATAATTCAACCACAGAGCAGAGCTATAAACTCTACCCACATTCTGGCAAGTCCCAACTCCTGAAGAAATGGGGGAATACCATTACTGATGCAAGTGTTTAGGTGGAGCAAGAATGAGAAGACTGTGGGTAGGCTAATGGAAACAAACACCAACAGAAGAGATGCCTTGAACAGTTCTTCATTTCTCATGATTAAAGTTGCCACTTTTTACTGCTCTGCCACTGGTTAAATTAAGCCTGCAAAATATTAAATTCAATTACCCATAAAATAATTATGTTAGTATTAAAACAGACATAATTTTTGCAGCATAAAGATGAAAGCCCACACTTGCATGTTATCTGTAAAAATCAGTGGTCAGACAGTACTTACCTCACTCACTAAGTATCAATATTTACTAAAATGTTCAAAGAAAGATATTTGATCAATCAAATCAGTTCTCAATGGAGTTTCAGCAATTTAATTTTTTAATAACATATTTTAATGAGCTATTAAATTGTCATGTACTTCAGCCTGCACTGTAGTTCCTTTCCAATCAGTACTGATTACAAAGTTATTTGTATCTGGCAGACTTGCTTTAATTTCATAATCATCCTTCCTATTCCCTTCAGAGATTTAACAGTACAGTCCAGTTTCTGTAGCAAGGACATTATAACTGCAGAGTCTGCAGGGAACTGTCCTGAGAGGCATCCCTGGCATTTGCAGAACTACCATCTCCTTTTACCTGTGTTTCTGTTTTCAAGCCAGAGACAACAACAGTTTCTCTGCTTCTGTATGGACTTTTGAATATGATGATGGAAAGCATTTTGGAAGAACTCAGGACTCTGACCAACACCCCACATTTCTGACTCTGCAAAGTGTCAGACAGTGGGAGGAGATGGCTGCAGGTTGGGTCTCTGACTATGCAGCCCCACACAGCTGGAGCCAAAGCAGAATAGGAACATGGGACTGTGAACAAGCACCTCAAACCTTGCCTATTCTGTCTGGGGGCAGAAGACTTCAACCAACTCCAAATCACTCCAAGCATGAAAATCACTGATATCGTTCAAGGAAAGTGGTTTCCTCTTCTTCATGCCAGGAACAGAGAGATAAAAGGAGCAGAACTTCCTGAGAAATGTGTCTAAAGCATAGTATTCACTACCAAAGCAAAAGGTCAATTGTCCACAGCTTTACTAGCTGAAAGTATTCCACGTGGAAGCAGGGTTTATAAAGTCATGTCCATTTGCAGTTTGGAGAATGACAGTTAAATACATCACATTCCATCAATATCAGCAGGATCTTTTTTTTTTTTTTTATAGGCCAGTAGAGAGACTAATGATAGCATGAGTGCACACAGCATGTTTTCTACTTACTTTCCACTGGGAACAGTAGCAGGCAGGCTTGGGTCTGAAAGGAGAGACCTAGATTGTATTCGGTGTAACATGGATATAGAGGCAGAATGGATTCTTTCAGAGATGTTACCTTGCCAAAGGCAAGTTAATTCCAACTCTCTCCCTGGAGCTTGACTTTGCAGCTTCTAATAAAAATACCTCACCACATGGAAAATACCTATCTTCAAAAACAATACACTTTCCTTAGGCTTCCAGAGGTCCTGAAAATCTGTCAGGACTTGTAAGGCTAGTTTGCAAGTCCTATATTTGAAAAACCATTAAACCTAAATGCAGTGTGTGGAAAATGCTGGTTCCAATAGAGTAAACAGAGAGTTTCATCCCCACAGCACACAGAGCACCAGAGAGGAACAGTGAATCAATTACACTGTGTTGTTTTTTTATCATGTATTTTGCTGTAGCCTTCTTTGGTTGGCTGCTGCAGCTTTGATATGACAGCTCTAATGGATGGAGTAGGCCATTATTTACTCCCTTAGCTAGTCTATGGTCCTGGCTGAGCTATGTTAAGAAACCTTGCCCTTTTTGGGGGGTGCTGTGAAGAGGGGAACATACATTAACATTTGCGTATATAAAAATTCTTCCTATTTGAAATTCTAACACAGGAAAATTAAATATCCCTGGTGATCGATCAGTTTCAAACAATCACAAGTAATGCTTTAACAATTGATCCTCTCCCTTACTGTCTGCAGGTTGTGCTGAGAAGGTTACAGATTCCTATGAAATCCCACTCCCCAGAACTACTTAGCTGACCAGACTGACTGTGTAGCCATTTGGGAGCTATTACAATCAGTGCACAAACGCTCAGATTTGGTCCCAGCAGCCACAGCAATAAACCTGCTGACAGACCTGCCATTACCCACACTGTGATTGCTGGTGTACTGCATGGGGTAAGAGAGATCAAAATGGTTGGTGCAGGGGCAGAGGGATCTGCCTGAGGAAGTGCTAAAGTGTGGTTGTCCTAATGGAAACTTGAAGTGCTCAAAGTGCCCCATTCTCCTGTTTAGCAATATAACAGGAGTTACTTCAGACTCTCTCTGAAGCACTAGCCTTGCAACAGAAAATGTAACATAAATCATAATGCAATCACAGAACAATGTGTTCACCCCAGCCTCCAGGTGCAGAAGGGAGGAAAATATTCAGGAAAGATCTGACACAGAGAGCTCAGGGAAGGAGGGAGAAAAAGGGAACAAGGACCTGTCCTGAGAAGACCTTTAGTAGCCCTAGATTCTGCAAATCTATTAGACACTGAGTGTCTTGAGCATCTCTGAACCTTCCTCTGAAGCAAAGAAGAAGAGGAACCCACAGAAGCCTACTACAGGACATTGGTGTTTCTAGGTCTTGCAAGAATCTGTGGGATATCTTGGCTGTGAGGACAAGGAGCCAAGTAGAACATATCAGTCTTGCTTGTTGCACAAACAAGAGACTCACATGTGGTTGTTGATGCTGCAGGTGCTGTGCTGGTAGAACACGTATGAGAACAGCTAAGAAGCCACCAGGAGCAGAGGACAGGAAGATGTGGTGCTGCTGAAGACCAAAAATGCATTGGAGCAGCACGAGGCCTGTCACTTTACTGCTAATATTCTCAGGTCTCTAAAGCACATACCACCCCCTCCCAAGGCTAGTCTACATCTAATAGCCTTTTTCATTTCATTTGTGAGGAATTGCTGCAGAATGGTCTGTGGGCTAACTCACCAGTGTTTTTCTCCTCATGTGGAAGGGTTTAGAGGTAGATAGAACCACAAACTGAAATACTCTGGCTACGAGTATGACACAAGTTTTACCATCCGTGAACAGCAGGATGCAGACTGTGGGAACTCAGAAACCTACACAGAGCTGGGCTACCATCATTTTATCATAGCATTTTGTATATATATATATATATCTATATACACATCTCACAGCATTTTGTGTACACCTATGTATATGTGTACACATGTATATGTATATGTATTTGTATATGTATGCACACCTACTTGTATAAATGTGTACAACTTGTTTTCATATCACTTCTGCTTTCTAGCTGTGTGAAAAGAGATGAATACAGTGGCTACTCCAGCTTAAGGAGGTGAGCTTCCCTTTTTTAGCTTTAATTCTACTTTTCATCACTTAGCTGGTAATTTTCTTATCAAGAATTTATTTGCCACTGCTGCCAGACCAGTCTAAGAGATACAACTTGAACAGGCCACATATCAAAGTTCAGAAAAAGAGTATTTTTAAAGGTTTCTGGTAATTTTAGCTAAGTTTATTTCCCAGAACAGTTTTTCTATATATTAGTATTATTCATAGGTAGTTTTCAGAGCAGCCAGGATGGGCAATCAGGAGCACGTGGACAGGCACTACCATCACAGATTCAGTGTGCCCTTTCCCATTTTCTTTCTGCCCAAAGAGGCTGTTGTCAGGGAGGGGAAAATCGCCCACTCTGGCCACAGCTACTGGTTGCCAATCAGACTTTCCATGGCCACTTCCTCCCTCCTTCTACTACGGGCCAGTATGGAATATTCAGATTGAATATTCAGATAGATATTGTGGATCCTGAAGTGGGTGTTTGGCTGAAGCTGAATGAGACTTCAGCTCACTTCATGAAACCTCTGTTTGATTAGTTGAACCCAGATTTTTCCCTTCCGGTGGCATGGCGATAACTGTCTTTTTCTAGACTGATACATGGGCTTGACATATCTTCAACACCACTGAATAAAGTCCATCCCGAAACCAAGAGCAGATTTTTCCATCTAATGCAAGCTTCTTTGCCACCTTTTGAATATGTTTTGTACACAAGCAGAGCACTAAAAACATAATAAAAATAGATCTGCAGCAGCAAAACCTGGTAAAATATTACGCTCGTGTTGCTCCTGTCCAGCTCATACCAACCCCTTTGCATTATTGCACACATGAAATGCCCCAAATCCAGGACAGATTTTCAGGAAAATCTTATAGTCCTTCAAGGTCACTTTCCAGACTACCCGTTCTTTATTTCTGAGACAGAAGGCACTTCTCCACTGTAGCCCCAGAAGTTCAAGATGAGTTAAATCAATTAACCTCTGTGAGGTGGTTTGATTGATGGCTCTGTGTAAGTGCAAAGCAAATTCATTTATTATTCCAGTACTCTTTCCAGAATATAATAAGGACTAACTATGCCAGTGAGAAGACCAAATGCACACTGCACCAAAGACATTTCCAAAGCCATTGATAAAACACTCAACACTCAGCTGGTGGGAAACTGCTAGGAGAGAACTCCATGAGCATCCTTCGTGTGCCTCCCCACAATCCACATTCCAGTCTGAAGGGGGACCTGATGCCAAGTACAGGCTTGCAAAGCCCTGCCAGAAAACACTCAATGCTCACCTTGGCTGTAGATGCCTGACTGGATTTGGAGGACCCTGGGGAGGGCTCTGAGGTCCAGAGAATGAATGAACTTCTCCAGGGAGGCCATGATCCGCAGCACTGTAGCATGTGGGTTTGGCACAGAGGGACCAGCGAAAGCTCTCAGGGCTCAGCTCTCAGCCTGGTGCATGCTGTGCTCTGCAGCAGAGGAGAGGAGTGGCATGGGGAGGTACTTCTGCTTCCTCCCCTCGGTGGCTGCCTCCTCCCACGCATGCAGCTGGAGTGGGGTGAGGCAGCTGGTGGCCCCATCAGCTGGTCCTGGCACCCCCAGCCACCAAGGGTCTGTGCCAGCCAGGAGACATGGGCGTGTCCCCGGTGAGTACTGGGCTCCTATGGGGAAAGGGGCATTGCCACAAAACTCCATTTCATCTGTGACAGCTATTGACCCTGTGAAAGGAAGATAGTGAATACCAGCCCTGCCCAGGGTGGATAAAAAACCCCACCATACCTGTATGGGGTGTTGTTGGTTTGTTGGGTTTTCTTTCCCGTTTTGGAACACAGCAAATAGCTTGGTGTTTGTTCACTTCAAAACCATAAACAGCCTTTGAAGAAAAGAAATGAAGCACTTCTCTGTCTTAAATATTTTATCTGGATTTAAGATATACAAATAGAATATAAATTAATTCATCCTCGAATGGACATTTATACACAATGCTGTTATGCAAAATGGTCAACATTTTCTTATGCCACCAATGATAACTGGGAATTTGATTTTGAGGTCCTTCAGCTGGGAAGGAATTTTAAGAGAACAGTACCAGGTGAAAATCAGATTGCATTGTTGACAAACCCACAGCACTGATCCCAGCTGAGCCATTCTGTGCTTGATCAAGCACTGTTGTTTCAGTAGAAGTCTTCTGAAGAGCAAGGCCATAGCAAATAAGCAGCAGACTCAGATCATGAGGAAAACTGAAGTGACTGCAATTTGATGTTTGTTTACACTGCTCTCCTGTCTCCCTGAGGGGTCAGGGGAAGTAGAAAGCATGATATTTTGGCAAAACAGTGATCAAAATAATCAACTATTTATTTTCAAAAAACTTGCTAATTTCATTTCCTCTATATGTAATATTTTTCAGGAGACTATTACTTGCACATTAAAAACTTTACAATTAAAACTCTCAAATTTTTAGAGTGGGTGCACTGCCCTTTGAGGAGCCAGGCTACTTATAGAGTCTGTGAAGTTTGTTAACTTGGTTCTAACAAGTATTTCTCCAGAGAATGTGAAGTACATTTTATGAGTGGGGAGTGTCCAGGTGCACAACTCACTATTGCCAGTCATTAATGCTGCAGATGCTACAGGGAGGAGCAGTAACTGGACTTTGGATCTGGAGCTCACAGCTATTTGTAAAACCCAAACTAGAGAACATGCACAGCCAACAACTCATCAACTATTTTAATGCAATATTTTACTTATTCTCCCCTCCCAAGAAAACATATTTTGAATTATGCTAATGTAATTGATTTGAGAGAGAGCTGAGGTAATCACATGTATTCAGTGGCAATCAAAAGACCCATATGGTAAAAAGCTGGTTCTTACAAGCACAAAGCAGTGAAATGTGTGAGTGGTTTCAGTTATTTCAGTGGGACATCTTTGTATTTTTTAAGATTTTGTGTGTAACTCCAGCAATTCAAAGCCAACTTTCTTGGTACCTGCTCCCAAGACTGTCAGGTATTGTGCCAATGCCAGCAGCTGGGCTTCACCTGTACACATTGTTTTGACCAATGAATAAAGAGCCCCTAAGGCCATTTCTATAGCTCCTCAATTCACTTGTATTTGGCTCTTCACTTTGGAAAGACTGCCAGGAATACCACAAAAGAACATTTAACATGAATGGCAAACACACACACACACAAATTAATAAATGTTTTCAAAATTGCTTGACTCAAACAACGCAAATGCACAAACAGACATGAATTTCACACAAGAAAAATTCACAACAAAACCTGTTTTATATTGCTGAATCCAGCAGCCCAACAGCATGGAGAAGGCAGCTGCAACTCTGTGCTCCCATGGCCAACAAGCATGCATTTCCAATAAGCACAGACACACAGATAAGCACAGCACTCATAAATGCACTGCCAGACTCACAAATCAACCTATGTAGAAACCCCAGCAAGCCCCAATGGCCTCATTCTTTCCCCCCTTCTGGTTGATTGTTGTATCAATGGGAAATACACACATATGTATTTATGCATTGGGGATCCCTCCAGCAGCTCACCTTAGGCACAGTCTACCCTGTGGCCCCTGATCCTGATGCCACTGGGGCATGCAAGGAGCTCTGGAGGCCCAGAGCCGCTGCAATGTGCCTGGGAATACCCTGGAAATACCTCTGGAGTTCCCCTATCCACTGTTATTCCTCTGTGCTTCTGTGTGTGTGTGTGTGTATGTGTGTGTAGAAACCAGCCTTTTATGACACAATCTAACAAAACCTATCATTTTAGCTGCTATGAGGAGAACTAGAAATGCACTTGTCTGAAATTGCAGTTTAAATCAGGAATGCTACTCACTGGTCATATGTTATCAGAATAGACCCCAGATCTGCTAACACAGAGACTGGTAAATGAGAATCACTCACCTGTTCTTTCAAATGCTCTGCAGGAAATTTTGATGTGTAAGGTCAAGTGCAGAGGAAAATAATTTGCCATCTCCAAACCATACTTGATCTCAGTGTCAGAGATCATCAGATTGTCATCATGGACTGCTGGTAATAAGGGACCCTTTGGGGAGGTTTTCATATTGCAGACTAAATTCTTAGGAGGATCTTGACTAAAAAAAATTCGTTTTGTTTTGTTCAAGTTTCAATATTGAAGATTAGGACAAGTTTCTGACAAAATTATATGTATGCTGTACTGAGAGGAGGCAATTTCTGGCTGTGTTCTTCCCATACAGAAAGAACAGAGATCACAAACCTTTCCCTACCCCATCTTCAGTTCTGAGTCATGACACTGTTCACGAAGAGCATGTCAGGACCTCAGTGTTAGCTCTGTCCTGTGTGGACCTGTAGGTAAAATCAGCTTGTCCACTCTACTGCCAGCAATGGGCTGAAGGTCAAGTTGCACAGCCAAACCTACAACAGCCAAAGTGACCACGAGTCCTCATGCAGCCACAGTGTTGGTGGCTCCAGCTGCTCTGGAAGGTGCACACACACAAGTATGCCCACATCTCCCCAGGTGAAAAAGCCCTGCTTATTCTCCAATGGGGTGGCCAAGAAGCAGCTGTAGGGGAATGTGACTGAAAAGTAACAGTCAGCTAATTCAGAAGGATGGACACATAGGCAAACCACAGAATTTTGAAAACTATGTCCAGAAATATTTTTCTACCTTGCTGATTGTTTTGATGATTGTTTTTCAGAAAGTCAGTAAAATGTTCCAGATTTCCAAAGAAAATCAGTTTTAAACCTGTGAAGGTTTGCAATATTTTTTGAGCTCAGATCATTTGTTAGATAAATGTGGCCATTAGTTGAGCTGTTTGAAGAGAAATCTTAATCCCATAAATATGAAACTAGACATTATATCTACAGGAATATATGCACCATTTATTGAACTTAAAAACATAAGGGAAATGTATTTGATATAGCTGACAGAACAGTAATTTAAAAGAAGAAAATGCTTTAGGGAAACTCTGAACAGTCAGGACCTGGGAGACAGGTGTGAGTGAGGCTCATATGGAATGGTTACACCATCTTGTGAATCAAATTCCAGATACTGCAGGAAGTTCAATACACTTGCATATTTTTTTTCCAGTGTTAAGGTTGTCATGGCTTAGGAATGATATTCTCCAATTTAGTACTCCCAGTAAAAAATCATGTGATGTTTCCACCCCTTGCCTTCCAATTGGAGGCAAAGAAGGAAAAGATCACAAGTTGAGATAAGAACAATATACTGGAAACAGCGATGAGATAAGAAAATGAACAGTAACAAAAGAAAATGATAATAAAAGTACACAAAAGAGAGTTGGGATTCACATGTAAAAATGCTCACAAAGGAATGTGCAACAGTAAACAATACCAGAGGGCTCCCCACCATGATATTTTGACTAGAAGGAACCTCTTCTCCTTGGAAGCAGAGGTCTCTTTTCCCCTCCCCTGGCAGTGATGTGAGATGATATAAAATAACCTCAGTGTCCTAGCCATGGCCCTTACTGACTGCTGTAATAAAATTAACCCTGTCCTGGTCGAAACCAGGAAAAAGGTGGATACTCCATTTGTCATTAAAAATAGAATCAGACTAAGCTGTAAGGAATCCTTCATGACACAGGTGAATTGAGCTGTGAAATAATCTCCCAAGGGAACAGTGGACTCCTGGAATGTTTAAGCCTTGAATAAAGAGAGGACTCTATGACACCATCAAGAATAATTCTGATAAAGAAAGGGAGAGAGGTCATCTATGAGTGGTTAGCTGTAATGCCACCCTTAATTTATAGGAATCTACTGTCTCAATACCTAAGTCAGGTGAACAGTATTATATTTAACTGTTTCAGAGGTGAACTGAGCTTTAAAGGAAGCTGCAGAGACTTTCAGGAGCTGTGAACTTCCTTTGCTAACCTACACTGGTTCTGGTAATATCAATCAGGTTTCATACAAACCACCCAAGAAGCACAACATTGAACAGACAGCTGTAGACAGCTGTAGCCTTCCAATGGCTCTTGTAATGTAAAATGATGGTCTTGGCTTGAACAAACTGTTCCCAAGGTGAGAAAAAATCTTATCCCTACAATGGCATACATGGATTACTCACTGAGAGGCTGAATCGGCTGAAACATGAGCTCTTTTAACACAAGTTACAACATGATGGGTGGGTCTTTGTGTAAAGGCATTTCATGTAAAAGCCACTTCAGTATGTACAGACGGATTGGATTTATTGCCCAATAAAGTCAAAGGTAATCAGCTCATAAGCACTGAAATCATTCTATCCAAAGAAACCTAACATTTTTAGCCTAACATTTAGGTTACTTATCCACCAGCAACTGCAACAATTGCTTCTAATTTTGCCTACAAATATAAAGCACTCATTGCTCAGAATATTTAACTGTCCCCAGAAAGCTGGGAGGTTTTTTTATGCTTTTTTGTGCTTTTTTTTTTTTTTTTTTTTTTTACAGTTCTTTCTTCCATGGGCAGCTGCTGCTCACATTCTCCTAGGGTGAGTCAGTTCGGGTAGAGGACTTTTCAAACCTGCACACAGAGGCAGATCTTGCTGGAGATTAAAACTAAGAGCCGTGTTAAAAAGCAAGGATCATTGCCCATGGAATTTTATACTGTTTCACCATCAGTTGAAGTCCACAGATAGAGATAAAATCTGCCTTTCTAAAACTATAATCTTGCTCTCATCCAAGTTTTTGCACTTGGTATAAAAATGACTGTGTTGAAAACCCTAAAGCCTTCACAAAGCAGGTGGTAACCCTTGTGAATTGTGGTGGCTCCTGACTCTAAAATCTTGGAACATTTTAGCACCCTGTGATTTTATTTTGAGCTTTCCTTTACATTTTCAGGAACTACGTTTTGGGTTCTTTGATATTTCTTTACGGTTTGACAGAGAGATCTTAGACATGCTCTTCATATGAAATTTAAATGGCTTAGCAGGTATGAACAAAAGGCTATTAGTAAAAGGTCTTGAGCCCACAGGGTTATTTGCCAGTGTTTGACTTCAGTGAACAGTCTATTGAAGAACCAGGATCCCCCAGTGGTTTTAAAAGAATTGAAGCACAGGTACACACATTACGTTGTGAAAAATAGTAAGTTTTTGGCTGACTTTTTATGGACTGAACAATAATATCCTGTGGGCATTTTCAACATTTTATTGAGCAATTCTATACCTGCCAGAGTCAGAAAGATCTTTTCATTGATTTTAATAGAAGTTGGAGTAAATTCTTAATAAGAAAGAGTTATGGCTTTCACCTGGTTGTGCCTTCGCATAGAAACACCTTGCTTATAACAGCATTTCAAGTTACAGCCTCACGAAAAATATTGACATGAAGTTTTCCAAAGTTTCCTCAACAAAGAGTAATAGCTCTGTATACACCAGTAAACTATAGAAAACATATCTCCAGAAATCTCTTCCCAGCTGTTGGTAAGTGTGATAAGAATTATGGTCTTAATGAATGCATTTGAAGTGTTAGCACCACATATGTGTTGAATGATCAACTCCCTGAAAGGTTTGGGCACTGTGAAGGAAGGCAGCTCTGCCAAAGTTTTGTTCAACCACAGAGGAAAAGGACACTATTTGAGATTTCGAAGCTCTGTGCTAGTATAGACTCAAAGCTAAAAATAGCCTTGAGATTATAGAGTCTCAAGCCAAAAATTCTCCCATCTATTGACAGGTATTAATGCTACCTGTCTTCATAAATGTATGAAGATGATTGATACTGAAGTGTTTATAAAGCATTTTGAAAATAAAGCAGAATGCAAATGTTTAATACAGTAGGAGTTCCAATAGAAAGAGGCACCTGCCAAAAGGTCTGCTTATACAAAATGAGCCATCCAGGCCATCCTCAGCCAGTGTTACCATTTTTCATTTGACAGCACAGAACATGAACTCACTCTTCCAGTGGAAATATTTATTAAGCTATGCATGGCATCACACTACAAAATCTGTTCAGGCAGCCTCAGTGTTCCAATGGCTAAGCAGATCTTAAATATATTTGGGTTCTATCTTCCCCCAGTTTAGGGGTACCATTTTGCTTGAGTAGACTCAGAGCAGAAAACCAGGGCTACATGAAAAATCTATGGCAAAGCCATGGTCTTGAGTCCTGATCCCTAAAGCCCAGCCTAATTCTTCTCACTACAATAAGAATTTTTATTCTTTCTAAAACATATTACTCACTGAAAAAAAACCCCAAAAAACAAAACAAGCAAAACAAAACAAAACAAAACAAAACAAAACAAAACAAAACAAAACAAAACAATAAACAAGAAAACAAACAAAACAAAAAAAGCAAAGAAAAAAGTCAAACCCAAACTCCAAACTAAACACCAAAATCGTGTAAAGGTAATTATCTGTTTTTTATTTTACTCTCTTTTAAAAATTATTTTCTTTTTTGTTTTTTTGTTTGTTTGGTTGGTTGGTGGGGTTTTTTTGGTTTTTGTTTTGTTTTGTTTTTTTGTTTTTTGTTTTTTGGGGTTTTTTTTGTTGGTGGTGGGGAAAGAAAAGTAATGGGAAGGACAGAAATAAAGAGATATCCTACAGCTTTAGGAAGAAGTATGAGCTCATTAAAGATGGAGTAAAGATTTGGCAGTAAAAATTACTTGAGATATCTTCAAATTGCAGAAAGTGTTTTGAGATATATTTGGCATATCTTCAATGTGTTTTTGACAGCTGGAAACATGCTGGAGAAATTTTTGAATTAATTTCAAATATCACTCTCTCCCTTTGTGATTTCTTGAGTGGAGTGGGCTGTAATTTATTTTTAAAGAGGCAATGTAGGTTTCTAGATGCTGTTAAAGGAATCCAAAATAATCTTTATACACCCTGTCACTGTTCAAAGAAAAGGACACTGTATTAATTTAAATATATTTGTTAAAGATTGATTCCCCCAATGGAATTTACATAGCTACTTTCACTAATTATTCCTGAAGTTTTACCTATCAGCTGTCAATTTTCCACAGAAGGGAAGCAAAACAGTTTGACTTTTCCTGACAGCAAAGAGCTTAACAGAACTGTAATGAAAACTGGCATCTCACACTCCTTACCTCCCCAAAGTCTATACTACCAGAAGAAAGAGCACTAATAACTCCTCTTTATGGGAGGATTAAAAAAACACAGTTTAGTCTAAACAAACAGTAAAATAAATCAACAAAACATTTCATTTAATAATGGTTACCTTGAAGGTTTTTTCATCTTTAATATTTAAGTGACAGATGTGTCTAACTTTTAAGTTTATGATGAATTAGTAGCACTGAATGTATTTGCTTATTTTTATTGAAACTGAAATACTAGCTGTCATTTTAACATGCACACAAATCTTGCTATTGTCCTTCCTTCCTTCCTTCCTTCCTTCCTTCCTTCCTTCCTTCCTTCCTTCCTTCCTTCCTTCCTTCCTTCCTTCCTTCCTTCCTTCCTTCCTTCCTTCCTTCCTTCCTTCCTTCCTTCCTTCCTTCCTTCCTTCCTTCCTTCCTTCCTTCCTTCCTTCCTTCCTTCCTTCCTTCCTTCCTTCCTTCCTTCCTTCCTTCCTTCCTTCCTTCCTTCCTTCCTTCCTTCCTTCCTTCCTTCCTTCCTTCCTTCCTTCCTTCCTTCCTTCCTTCCTTCCTTCCTTCCTTCCTTCCTTCCTTCCTTCCTTCCTCCTTCCTTCCTTCCTTCCTTCCTTCCTTCCTTCCTTCCTTCCTTCCTTCCTTCCTTCCTTCCTTCCTTCCTTCCTTCCTTCCTTCCTTCCTTCCTTCCTTCCTTCCTTCCTTCCTTCCTCCTTCCTTCCTTCCTTCCTTCCTTCCTTCCTTCCTTCCTTCCTTCCTTCCTTCCTTCCTTCCTTCTTCCTTCCTTCCTTCCTTCCTTCCTTCCTTCCTTCCTTCCTTCCTTCCTTCCTTCCTTCCTTCCTTCCTTCCTTCCTTCCTTCCTTCCTTCCTTCCTTCCTTCCTTCCTTCCTTCCTTCCTTCCTTCCTTCCTTCCTTCCTTCCTTCCTTCCTTCCTTCCTTCCTTCCTTCCTCTTTCTTTCTTTTTTCTTTTTCTTTTTCTTTTTCTTTTTCTTTTTCTTTTTCTTTTTCTTTTTCTTTTTCTTTTTCTTATTCTTTCTTCATTAGTGGGAGCCTTTCTAAAAGGTCCGCAGAAAGATAGTCTGTCAAGCACACAATTTTATTCATCCAGTTTTAGAAACAGCTTTAAAAAGCTGAAGAACAAACCTTAATGTAATTACTTGCATTCTGTGTATGAAGCTGAATCTAAAAGCAAATTGTTTCTGCAGGAAAAATGTGTTTCATTAAAGAATAAAGGCTTCATATAAAATGTAGTTAACACTTGCCAACATATCAGTGAAATTGATTATAATTTCCTACCTTTTTCAAGGCCTTGATATTACTCTGCTGCAAGACATTTTGGTTGTCATTATCATTTACCATATGAAAGCTCAGATGTATTTGCTGCCTTGATTTCTTCACCTATGCTCTTGTTCTTTTCTTTTTTGCTTGATTACTTTTTTATTGTGGGTCTTTTTTTTCTTTTTTTTTCCTTTTTTTTTTTTTTAAGTAAATACACAGGCAAATTGAACATAGATGAAGGAATTTGGAAAAGTCTAAGAAAGCTGTGGGGAAACTTAAGATCTGACATAAAGAGTTTAAAGGTTCCTTTTATTTGAAGAGGCAGCTAGACTCTTGGGCTGGCACCTGCCAAAGTTTCAGCCCATGAGAGAAGATAGTGCCCAGGGTGTTCTCAGTATGCTCTCATGACTCCTTATCCCAAGGGATGGTGGGCTGAAGGCTGCATTTGGTCCAGCTGAGATGAGGTTCATCTGCATTTTTTCCACAAGCACAGATACCAAAAGTTCTTTATTTCGTATTCATGTCATATGTTTTATTATTTACTTATCAGCCACAAAGTTTTGTTGTTTCAGGGGTCTCAGTATAATTAAACAGATTATTTTCTAAATTAATAAAGAATCCAGTACATTTGGTCATAAAAAAGTCTGAGAGCACCACAAGAAATGTACATTTACTTCATAACAAGCAAACATAAGGATCTCCTTCTTTTTCTCTTCTAGTCCTGTTTCTCCCTCTCTAAAAGCAGAATGCTGCTTTTTCTGCCCTTCCTAATATTATTAACATAAATGGAGTTGTCACCAAAACCCCTCTAATGCCCTCAGTGGAGGCACAGGTTCCATCCTACCTCACCCAAGGGATGGCTGCTGGCCAGCATCTGTTCCAGTCCTGGAGTCATCATTCTTGTGGTAGCCTGGGGCAAGCATGTCACACACACTGTGAGAAGCTAAGCCTGCATGAGAGACTCATTTGGGAAAACTGCTGGAACACAATGTGTTCCCTTATGAAACTGGTCAATAAGCCTGTCTTCCATGCCTGGGGAGGATGAAAGAGCACAGGGGTTCTTCTCCAAAACAACCTATACAAATACCACAAAAAGCCTTTTTTTTTTTTTTTTTTTTCTCTTGAAGAACCCATAGGTAGTATTTATTTTATCATTTTGCATGTGTGTATTTTAGCTCTTTTGTTTTAAAACACTCAGTCCAAAAGGTTCTCCATGATAAATACATCTTGTTATTTCTCATGTAAAATGATAACTTACTGGGTAGTACACACTGAATCCATTTCTTCTTGTAGGCAGCTTTGCTTTGCAGTATGAAACATATGTTGTGATGCAGCCAAGGCCCTTTCACCTTGCCCTTCTCCACAACTTCATGTAAATTATCTAAGATTTCAAACAGTCTGTAAGAAAACATCCTGGGGCTCTCACTTTGGAGTATAAGTCCTTCTGCCAGCCTTTCATCTTGATTTCAGTTTGTTGCATGTACATTTATTTGACATCCAAGAGCATTTGTGACCCTTGGGCATCTCCTTCAATGTGTTCCTAGCACATGTTCTCCTGCATGAAGCATACAGGACAGCAGTTGGACCCTTCTCATCTCCTCCTTTCTTCCCTTTGCCACACTGCCAGAGACCCCTGAGCCAGGGCATGAGGAGAGACTGGAGAACTTCCTTATTCTGGACTTTTTGGTCCTGATGTGAGATTTAACACACAGAGAGCATGAATAGATAGATAGATTTTGAAAAATAAAAGTCTGTGTCTCCCTCAACATCTCTCTGAGCAAAGTATCTGTAAGTGTTCTAGCAGAATTATGTCAACAAATTAATTCAGGCTTGCCAAGGCTAGAGGATGAAATCTACAAAGCTATCCCACTAAAGTCCATTTTACAAACAATGCATTTTTTCCTTTCTTTTCCTGAATTCTGCTCTCTGCTCACCTAAGAAATCCACCTATGCAATATGGCTGAAGATGAGTTTGCCAAGGAAGATTTAATGTATCATGTGAAAAGGGGTAAAAAACATCCAATCCAAAAACTTAAACTCTTCCTAGAAGAGATGATAACATGAAATGAAAGTAAGCAGAGTCACAGCAAAACAAAAAACCAAACCAAAAAACAATAGCAAAGCCCAAAAGCCAGCCCCAAGATCAAAAAAAACAAAAAAAAACAAAAAAAAAAACAACAAAAAAAAAAACAAAAAAAAAGAAGCAAGCTAAAAAGAATTTGCTGATTTAGGTTTTAATAAACAGCTGAACATGCTTCCTAAAACTAGCAGGTAACTTGCCCATCTAAGCCTGCCCTGTGAGAGGCACTTATAATGAGCTATTCCCTGGGATCACCCTCTCTCCTGGCTTGGACAGGAGGAAAAAGAGCAATCAGCTCAAAAAATGCTTAGAACTTGGGGTGCATCACCCCGTTTTGGACATTTATGGTTTTCCCAGAACATTATATTTCTGAATACTAAAATAAATTTGAATACATAAAATGTTATTTTCTGTCCCCAGACTGTGTGTTCTAACCCAGCCACATGGCAAAGAGACATGAGCACTTCTCCCAGCTTCCATGGGAACACCAGCAACAGTAATGTTACTGGAAAGTGGGTGAAGAAAAGTTATTTTTGCCATATCCCTTTGACTAGTTAATTTTAAACTTTATTTTAAAAATCACTTCACAGTAGCACATTTCAGGAGCTGCCATGACAGAAAGTCACTTACACGTACACTCTGGAGCACATGCATCCAGATATTCCTGTTTCCCTTAAGATCTAGAATCTTCTGTGGAGTTAATCAACCTGTCCCCATACATTGCTGGGTGAATATTTTTTAAATTAAACACACATAAATAGATCACCTACCAAGGTTCTTCCTGCTCTGTTTAATATTGTTTTAAAGCTGACTGACCTTTAAGGACTTGGAGACACCTTTAAAGAATTGGAAGGGAGAAGTACTTCACCAGAGAAGCCCTGGAAGGAATAAAAGATCAGTTGCAATTGTTTTACTTTGGAATTAAGTCATTGCCATCCTGCTTAAAACACTCAGCAGATTTTGACTGACAACTAGCAAGAAGCTTGCTTTTAGAGGTGCCAGCTGACCTCAGATAAGGTGGGAGGTGTTGGTTCAGCTATTTAGCATAAATTTGGAACTACCTGTTGAAATTTTTTCTGAAAAGTTGGAATGCATTACAGAGATAACAACATGTTCCATCCATGCTTGGTTTGCTTCAGCCTGTGCTGAGTAAAAAAACATCAGTGAGAGCAAGAATTAAAAGAAACCAAACCAAAGAAAAAAATTGAGCAACACAAAATGTCCTGTTTCTGGATCCCAGTCAATTTAGAAAGGCCACTGGAAGAAGAGGAAAAATGATTAGGTAAGAGTATAAAATCCAGTCTGAAAAGTACACAGGCTTGAAAAGACATGAATCTTCCTTAAATATTTGTGTGCCTGTGAAAAGTTCAGAATAGGCACCTCCTGGAAAAGTCAAAGTAATGAGCAAGATCAGGACATTGTGATACTGTGAGGAGTCTTTGCATGACCATGCAGGTGTGTCACTTAAAGTCTTAAAAGTGAAGGCATGGAAAATGCAGACTTGTATGTATATATCAAAAACATTATTGTCAAATTCTAGTCTGTTTTTCCCAGGATTACCTGATAATTAAATTTTTATTTTGCCATGCTGGAATGTAAACTCAGACCACCTTGCAGGCCATGTGCCCCTCCCCAGTCAAATTTTTGTAATTTTTCCCAAATACCTAATCATGTAGGACTCTAAGGCTATTCGTTTATCAAGTTGGCTTCTGTTTTCAGGACACTCAAAATTCTTCTCATTCTTTGAAATATTCCTTTACTGTGGCTCCCTGGAGGACACAGTAAATCACCTACCTCTCAGAGTGTTCTCCCAAAAAATGCTCTTCCCTCTCAACACAGACCTCTTATGTTGCTTGTCTCAATAAAAAAATTTCTTCTTCTAAGAAATGAAAATTTTATATATACACACATGCATACACATTATTTAAATATAAATATATATATTTATATATATTTATTTCTAATATGATTGTATATTTTATATATATATATAAAGATATAATTCTGCTAAAAAACAAGCATCAGAAAAGAAGCCTTCACTGTAGCATTTGGCCGTCACTTGCAATGAGGCAAGGGCTGAGACCACCCCTGTGAAATCTCACCTGAGCTATAACTTCCTGTCACATTTATTTTATTTCTCATTTGTTGCTTGTCCTCAGAACCAAGATGAATGGCCATGTTCAATGTTGCAGCATTGTTCTCCTTTTCTTGCTTGGCATCAGCAATATGGTATCACAAAAATTGCACCTTGTGGTCTTCAAGGCAGACTGACTCGAGAAATGTACTGGAGTCATAGGTCATCAAATGAGGTATGTGACCAGGTCCTCGTTTCTTGCCTGTGTTAAACCTGGTTTAGTGTCATTATTATTTTTTTTTTTTAATATTTCACAATACCTCTACAGAAATGTCCTTTATTGAAGCATCTGCTTAAACTGCCCATTTCTTTCTCCTTGGCACTGTCCCTTGCTCAGCATCTTTTATCCTCAGTGGCCTAAAACAATTGTTCAACCTTCCTTGACCACAAATATTATATTTACTCAATATCTGAAACTTTTTCACTGACTGAGGCAGTCAGAATTTTTATATCCTTCTATAGATTTCATGACTGCATGCTTTTTGGGAAGTTCCAATCTTGTATAGATTTTTGTATTTTCCATCCAGCCTATTCTTACATCCAAAGTCAGAGCTTTCTATGCTATTGCCAAATAGTGAGTGAACAAGATTCCTATCTTTGTGCTGATCCCAGTCAGTTCACTGACTATTTTATTCTGTTTCTCGCACAAAGTTTATAAATCCCCCAGTGCAAAAGCTAAAGGCCTGTTCCTTAGCCTCTGTCCATCAGCAGTCACGCCCTGAATGTTCCATAGGACTCATCATACCAGCCCCTGCTCCCTTTAATCCACACAGCAACAGTTTACTTGTATTTAAGGACAGAGACTGCTGCAGTCTGTGATTCTGACTGCTTATAGGACTATCATCTTAGAATGGGTCTGTGTAAAGCCAGGCTGTTATTTGAAGTAAGCAAAGTGCCTGAAATGAAGGCACATTGAAGTAAAAACAAAACCTGCACTTCTTCCTTGTTTTCTAAAAGAAATTTTTAAAAGCCTTTGCTACAGACAAAACCACACAGTTATTTTCTCACAGCTGTAATTACAGCTCACTGTCACACTAGCTGAACCACTTTGCCTGGCTCGAGGAGAAATATTAGAAGGACCTATAATGTGCCTAGTGCTTTTATATTCTATTTTATCCTCATCCCTGAAGAAGTCTGACCTGTGAGAATTGCTGCTGTATTTCTAACTGCAAGGTAAGCTGGAAACCTTGATCATTTCAGGAGATGAAACCAAGCAGCAACCTATTTATGCAGTTTAAACCGCACCAACCGAAGCTCCAAGGATAGATTTTGTGCAACAGAAAAGTTGCAACAGCATCACAGCTTCCTATGATTTCCACTTGGTTTAAAATGAATGCATAAAACCCTTGAGCAGGAGGTTTCAAGCATTTTCAGTACACAGAGGCAATTTAGCAATGTTAATATGGATTATCAGTGAGCTTCATAACAACTTCACTGAAAGTGAGGCAGGAGGTTACAGCACCAGGTTCTGTGTGGAAGATAGTTCAGACCATGGGTCCAGATGGGCTATTTGTTGTACCTGTTCTTTGATACAGCAAGTAGATCAGAAAGACTAGCAAAATTTGAAGTAGTTTAATGTCCTTGATCACAAACAAATCATGATTTCAGCTGTTGGGACTTAAGTGAAACATGTCTTCCAAAACTACTCTGGAACTTACAGTTTGACTTTATGGCTACTACAAAAAAACAACTCACTCTGTTTATCTTGAGAGAGAAACCCCAAAGATACTGTAATCTTTGGTTTCATGTTTGTTATCAGAATGCAAAAAGGCATTCACTTTCTTTAACATTTCAGAGCTGCAAAATACTGTGTTGTTTCAGATACTATTCTAGAAGATAAAACGCACAAAAGAAAAAGTTTTGCACTGAGAAATGGAAAGAACTCACACTGGTTTGCACCTGGCAGGAAAATGCAGAGATATTATCACAGTCTGGAGGTACTGTGTTGTGCCAGATGCCACTTCCGTGCTCATTACCAAAGAGCTCCAGGATATTCCAAAGTTTGCAAGAAAGATCAGGTTTTGCTTCCATGTCCAGTACAGACTTTTTGGCTTTTTTTTTCCTAACATACACTTCTTTTTTTTTTTTTTTTTTTTTTTTTCTCTTTTACTTACAGGAAATTTGAAAAAAATCTCTGAGCATATGCAGATTTCAAATTTATCTTGAAGTAATTTGTGAAATAAGGGACTATTTTCTGATCCAGATGGAAGCTAGAAGGCGTTACAAAAGACTATTGAAATCAAGCTGTTGTAACTCAACAAGGCACAAAAACATCTGTTCTTTGTTGGCCAAGACACAGTTAATAAACATTATTATTAGATAAGCATCCTATTGTGCCTGTCATCATACATGTCAATCTCTGCATAAATTAGTACTCTAAACCCAACAGCAGTGAAAGAATTAATTTCTGAGAAGCGTGGGCCAAAATAACATTTATGCCTGTCAACTACCACCACAATCTCACATTATCCTTTTAGTCAGGCTTAAAGGAAAATCATTCAGGAAGCCTAAAATAATTTAGAAACACTTCTCCATTCTCAGTATCTCAATGTTTGCTCAAATAGAGTCCCCAGTTAAAAAATTGCTAAAGGTTTTTCTACATAAAGTTGAAGGAAAATTTATGGGACTAAACCTGTGCATATTCTCATCCTCAGTACACTCTATCTGATCCCAGCACATTATTCAACCCTAGAAAGTAATGACATAGGTGAATATTCACAGATACCCTTGACTATCCTGGATTTGCAGAGGTTACAAGATCTTTGACTGTTTAACAAAGACCACTAGCAATAAATCACCACAAAGGCTCTTTTGTGAGATTGGGATCACTTTACTCAATTCAGACCTCTACGTGACACAGGAAAGTACAGCAGAAAATGAGTTACTTTTCTTTTCAGTACAGAGCGGAGCACTATAAAAGCAGCTTTTACATTTATTTCAAGATCTCAGGGTTTCTTCTGACATTGCAGCAGAGTGAAGTTTAAAAGAGGCCCTTTATACAGTCATTTGTCAGTCCAGGTGGCCTGGCCATGCAATGATTCTGCAACGTTTTTTCTCAGGCTGTCCCTTCCTTGTACTTCAACTTCAATTCACACTCGAGGCTCAATGACAAAGTACTTGTCTACCATTGCTTCCCTAGTCTGCTTTCTTTAGACCTTTGATTTTGAAAATTGTTAATCAGTTTGAAAGAGCACACTCCTGCAGTAGCTTTGGCTTTCATGTTTCTCAAAGGAATATTCTGTTTCCTAATGTAGTATGTAGGACACAGCACAAACTAAGTAAATATATTAACTGAGCAGCTTCCCAAATGAAATAACTGCTTGCATATGTAGTAACTGCTTGCATATGCTGAAGATACTAAAAATCAAGCTTCAAACTCCTATGCCAATGACTGTTTTCTGAGAAGGCAAAGCCTCTTTCCAAGTTGTTTCCCAATGGTATCATTTACCCAGGAAGCAGTAAATGTAAATACTAGGATCTCATCGACCAGCTGGGGTCTGATCTCTCAGGACCTGGATAAAAGGTCAAAATCTGAGTCTTCTCACACTTCCTTCTGCTGGAGTTAGGTCACTATGAACAGGGAAAGCAGATTCAGAAGGTTAAATAAAAAAAAAAAAAAAAGAAAGAAAACTTCTCACTATACAAAGTTCTGAGGTTTAGTAGCTATTCCATCTCAATGACAGTGTTTTAATCACTTCCAAGGTGTTTGATGTCTTTTATGGTTTTTCGGTGCTGGATCCTGGGATCTGGTTATTCTGTGAAAATTCAGATAAGTTAAATGCATCCTAAAATTACCTCTTTTAACTACTGGCCAATAGAAAATGAACCAAAGCCATCCAAATGACTCACAGAATTCCTTCCACTAACAACTACTCAGAGCAGGACACTGGAGTCATCACTTCTCAGTTTTAGAGCTCACTTTTAGAGAATAACTTGCACATAGAAACCAAGCTTTTGGGAACTTGTATATTGCTTTGGTTAGTTTCACTATGTGGTATTAAGCCAGTTTCAACTTCATTAATTTAAAATTTGAATCATCTCACATACACCTCCATGGATGCAACCTTTTGTGCTTCATTGTCTCTTACTCTGCCCTGCTGCCATTTGCTTTCTGTATTTACCACGTGTGAGTCCAGCCTTTGCTTTGTGCTGCTGAAGAAAGCAGAGTCAATGCACTCTGCAGGCTTTGGCCACTTGACTGAGTCTCTGCTGGTATTTCAGCAAGGATGACAGCAAACAGAAAGATTTTGAGGAGCATTGAACCACATGGACCACTCCAGGTTAGGAGCTGTGATTTGTGATTGTGATAACTAGTGCCAGTGGCTTTTCACCACCTCAAGGAGTGAAGCATACCCCTCTTTAAGTGTCCAAGATGAATGCTTATATTCTTTCACAGCACACTCTTTTTATGATAAATACTTGTTTTCTCTGTGGGTCAGGTTTCAGTCCCCTCACTTCCCTTTCCTCTGTCTTGCATGGTGTAAGTAAAGGATACTGGAGCAGCATTTATCTGGGTACAGAGCTGGTACCCTCAGAAAACAAAGCTGACATTTGCTTACACTGGGTGAGAGAAGGGAAAGAGCTGCACAATGAAACAATCTGTCTAGTCAGATTTTATACTAAAAATCACATTCTAACATTATCTTTTGCCTAAGAGACCCTTAAGAGATACCATTACTGGAGAATATTTCTGATCTGCTTCTCACATACCACATTCCCTCTGCATACTTTTCCCTGACCTTGCCAGGAAGAATTTCCCAGAAAGTTTTCAACCATGAGCTATTGCAAAAACTCTTTAGATCACCACAGTCAGCAACAGTTACAGAAATTGTGAGACTCTCAGAGTACTTGAACACTGGCAGAGTTCCCCTCTTCACAATGACCTGCAGCAACTACAATCTCAGCCAAGGGGCATATTCCCAAAGAAAACTCTTTTGCAGGCTTAGTATGCTGCAATGGCAGGATTAATACTGGCACTTGCATCAGTCATGCTTAATGTCCAGGGGAAACTGGACTCAAAAGTCTTAACCAGGATCATGAAATTCTAATGGGGATGGACCCCGCTGTCCCAAACACTGCTGCTCTCCATGAGAAAAACTCCACTCAAAACATAAACATCATTCTGGGCAGTACAGAATGTGGCTTTTGCATTCCACATCCCTAAGAGCTGTCACAAAATTAATACAGACTTCTAGACTAGTCTTCTCAGCATCCTCTCAGAAAATAGAGGAAGATTTTTCTGCAGTCAAAATCATTTAGTGCCAGGCAGATGTCTAACAGGCAGGATCATTGGGCATTTGTTTCCACAAAATATGACCAGACAGTCAGCTCTAGGTAACAGACCCAGCACTTTGATTGCCAAATTTAGATGAATGCCATTTCCTCACAGGGAAAGCTAAGAATGTTGCAAAGCATGTAACTTATATTCCACTTTCCATTATGGCAGAAGAAAAAATAGGGTAATTTGAGTATTAAGAAGTCAGACCCAGTGAATGTTTCAAACCTTATTTATTTACCTTGCTGCTCATGACTAGGAATTAACAGTGGGTGACACACACACACAAAAAAAAAAAAAAAAAAAAAAAAGTGGTTTAGATTCGAAAGATGTGGAACTATGCAGTAGAGATGGAGACACAGAAAAAAATCTGAGAAGCAGTATTTCTCTAAACATTTCTCTGCTGTTTCTAGTGTTGAATGGATAATTTTTTGTATCTGAAGGAAGAAATTTAGGACATACAGATGGCATGGAGTCTTATGACATACTCCTTGAAACACTGGGACGAAAAATAATAAAATTTCCTTTTGAGGTTTCCCTTATCCAAATATATTGGTCTTCCAGACAAGAATGACTACTTAACAAGCACATAAATGAGAGGGTATCAAAGTAGGAAAAAATTATAAAAGGATCTTTAAATAAAAATTTAGTTCACTCTTACTTTACAGAATATTTATAAGCATTTTACTCTCTGTTCTAAAGATGACCAAAAAGGAGACTGGACTGATTTTAGTGGGTAATATAGAGGAAGCTTTGTGGAGAAATGGCTGCAAGCTAAGAAAAAGCAAAGTAACATTTTGTACACCACAATTACGATCAGAATCTGGCATTAGTTTATTCAAATTTTGCTTTCTTGGAAGCAAAGTTTACATGTTTGTAAACATCAAATTAAACATTGCTTTATTTTACAATTTGCTAAACAAATACTTTTTTACCCTGAAGGGCATATGCAGACCCATCTATTTGTGTCACAGTTCTGTTGATCTGTGCTTCAATATTTTTTAAACAATTGGTTTCTGTACAATTTTAATGGATCTTAAAAATTTCTCTCAGCATTGTGCAAGTCATAGGCAAGGCCATTTTGAAGTGTGCACTTCCTTACATAGTTTTTTTATCAGTACCTAACTAATGCAACTGTGAAAAACTATACATTTTCAGGAAAATGTTTAGATTTTGGTCCTGTACTTAAAGACCTTCTATTATCAAGTTGTTTACATGAATTTGAATCACAAGCATGTACACAACAAAACCACTATACCAATGTTTCTTGGTCTATGCATAAAAAGTATGTCTTCTACTTACACTAAAACATACAAAAAATAAACTACAAAAATTGTTTACACTTGATTTCAGCAAAAAAAGCTTTCTTCAAGAAAAATGATTCTTCTTTTTTTTCAGCCATCAAAAAAGGAATGCAAGTAAACAATAAATACATGTGCTTTCTCCATATAGACATATTTACACTTGAGTCTTTGGCTTATGTTTAAGTTTCTTTATAAAGATCTCTATGTGATCCAGCCATCATTGCACATTAAAACAAAATAAGCCAGTTTTTCTTTTACTATATATAATATATATATGCAACACTTGAAACGTATAAAGAATGAACCTTACTATCAATTTGCACTGTTATTGTACTTTAACAATGTATCAAAAGAAAAAAAATTAATACCATATAGGAAATATTGATACATGCAACAGATGGTCGCTCTACTGTATCTGAGAGACAGCTGCATATACACACACGAGAAGGTCCTAATTTGCTCAAATCTCTTCTGACTCTGGTTTTCATTAAATAGCATTTATGTGGCACTAAATATTGATACTGTATACAAGCATAGAAACAGATCGAGTTCTTTTATTAAGATACACAACTTCATAAGAAAAATACTTTGCATTTAAAATTCAAAATCCCTCCCACCCCCCTCTTTCCCTAAAATCTTTCTTCACAGGATCAAGAACTGTTGTCAAAACAGCTTATTGAGATTCATGTATTTGGTGAACTTCATCGCGTCCTTTCCGACTAAGAGGATTCCAGGTACTCCAGTGCAACATCGTAGCAGAAACGATATTGCTCCTTTAAGGGGGAACAGAAACAGAAGTTACCTTCAAATCTAAAATCTTGGCAGCAACATCTATAATCAAGAACATTCTTTGCTAACTAGTAAACCAGACAGGCTTGGATTTTCTATTTTTCCCCCAATGACACAAGTGTATTACCAGCTCTGATTTAAAAACTCACCCTAACCAATGAAGGGAAAAAGGACCCTGACCATGGAAAGTAATGATGTGCTTCTCTGATTTTTTCCAGCATCTGAACCGGTTTATCAAACATGAAAACTCTCCTTTCAGTCAGAGCATTCTTGCAGTGAAAGCACCTCTACTCTGATACCCCCCTTGTACTTGAGTTGGCTGATACTGAGCAGTAACTGGTGCAGGACCCTGAGCAGCTCCATGTCCAGAGCCCTTTGGTACAGTCCCATTGATGTGGCATCCAAAAGATCAGATGAACATTTTAAAAAGAAGCTAAAGCTCAAAACCTCATTGTGATTATAATTTCTCCTCAACAATGCTGCTGGTGAGAGCTGATACTGGGAGACAGGGAGGAGGAAGGAGAGGGGAAGAGGAAGAAGAAATAAAACCAAAGAAATTAATTTGATGTCTATTGTCCTTATGACTTGAAAAATGAAATCTGCCTTTGTGATTTATTTTTGTTTGCACAGGAAGACAGCGTGATGCATTAGCAGGAAGTTGTGGGGATATCTTAAGGGTTTTACTGCACTGCTCATTGTTATCTGATCCTGTTGCTGAATGTAGGGCACATGACACTGCTATATAGTGGTTTTGCTGCTTTGTTTTCTAACTAACAACTCAACAGCTTCTGCCATTCAAGAGTTCTAAATGAAAATCCACACAACACAAATATATAACTAAAAAAAATGTAGCAACTTCAGTGTAAAGCTACTGTGGAATTCAGGACTATTTTGAAATGCAATATAAGTTTGCTGAGATTTATCAGAAAAAAACACAATCTACCTTGGCCTCCCTTTACAGAGACACAAATAATTTTCCATGTGATCTGACCTGTTTTCTTGACAGCAGCGAACTGAAACCTATGCAGCAATTCAATATGTTGTGTCTCAGATGTCTGTGGCACAGAAGAATATAAAGCATTTGCAGCAAAAGCAGCAATAGCTAGCCCAGTGTCAGTGCTGCCATAGGGTGCTCCATTTGTTAACATATTAACCATATTTTTAATTTATGTGGTGGCAAGGGAGGGAAGTAATACACTATGATTAAGAGAATCATGCCACAGAATCTGTTTAATATTAAGCAAACACTGACACCTGGGAAAAAAGGGAATATGGGAAGAGGCAGCTACAGCCATTTTGTACAATATGTAAGTTCACAGGGTCAGAAGCAATTTCCACTATGCGTAAACTAAACCATGTTTTTAATTTCAATTGGCATCCCTGATTTTTATGCTGCAGGCAGCCATCTGGCTGAAAAGTGACACTAGCAGCTGGCAGTGTGAGACTCAAATGGCAGGAACTCCCTAACACTATATAACCTGCTTTCAGTCACCTACAAAAAGAAAAAACATCCATGTGGGAGAATTTTTTAAGGACCTTCCAATCCTTAATGTTCAGTTTTTGTGACAGAGGCAAATATTTGAATGGATAGGCACTCATACTGCATACATATAGATTAAACAGAAGATCCAAGGTTTTGGAGTTCTGACAATGTACATGCAGCTATTTAGTCTTGCATTTTTGCTAATTCAGGCTCATATGAGTTTATGTTGCTTATGGTTTATATTGTTTATTATTTAACTGTTGGATTCAATGATCTTAAGGGTCTCTTCCAACCTAAAGGGATTTATATATTCATTTGCAACATACTAGTTCCAAATGTTTGATTTTAAAATTCTGAGGCATCATCTCGACTAATACAAATCTGAGTAACAAAGATTGACATTATTTGACACAACTTTCAAAGCAGCAGTTTTTCTAAAGAGCAAAATATTCACAGATCCAGCTAGGAATCTGTACATCACAGCTTATTCCTACCAAGGAGAAATGCCTTGCTCTGTAAAATTTCAAGATGGCTCGTGTGAGTGCAGCTTGCTTCAACTTCCTTTCAAAAAGACCAGGAAATTAAAGTGAATTCTGTCAACTCTGAATGCTTTCTGTCAAAAGCATGCAACCACTACAAGAAAGGTGATGTAAAATGCTAAGCCTGTCTTCTCATGATCCTGACTTGCATTTACACTCAATATCTGCTCATTCTTCTTCTGGCCCATGGTAGGTTTGCACTCTTTTGTGGGCACAGGGCTGAAAATGCAGCTCACACAAGGAGGCATCCCCTGGCTGTTTGCAGCAGCTCTGCGGGGCTGGTGCTTACCGGGGTTTCTACCATGTTGGGCTTGCTGTTCCTCAAGGTCTTCACGGCGTGGAACACGTCCACCACGTTCTGCCTTTTCACCATCTCAACCACAATGCCGATGGCACAGAACATCCCGCTGCGGCCACCGCCGTTTCTGTGCGCCAGGAAAAGAGAGGGTTAAACGCCACTGTGGCCTAAGGCAGCGCCCAAAACACATTTCTGTTCTTTCACTCTGTAAGCACGAGTGATTGTGAGTCTTAGGGGGAGACCAGACTTCAGCAATCTCGTTGCAGCTCCAGTGGGGTTGGTCTAAGTCATTTGCTTTTTCTGACCTTCCTCTCAATTACTGCTTTTGAATTCTGCCCTTACAGCCCATCATGCTGCCCAACCATGCTATAAGTCTAAATTACATACACATTAGAAATAAAAAACCTCCCAAGTTCAATGGCAACTAGGACATTAGAAATAATAAAAACAAGTTCAATGCCAAGTACATTTTCCACTTACTTCTGGAAAGACACTCACTTAAATTAACCTATGGTACGAGGTTTATTCAACCATATCTGCTAAGGCATCACTGATTTAATAAATTGTTGACCTTTGGGGACACTTCTGAACTATTTTAATCTTAATTTCAAAGAAATTGAGGTAGGTATTTCTTTTTATTAATTTTGTGGTGGCGTAGGCAGAAACGGGTCACTAGTTAATTCTGAACAGAGGCCCTTTTTTTCAGAGTAAAGAGAAATGCATGATTCAATTTCTAAGTTAGGGACAAGAAGATGTCATATTTTCAAAACTCCCAAACCAGCACCAATTTAAGTATCAGGTAGGCAGCCAGCGGTCATTTACCAACAATAGTTTTAGTATCATGTACTGTAATAGAGATTTTTTGCAAATTTTATATATCCAGTTTTCAGTTAGGCTTTCCTTAGGGGAAAAAATGTAGCACACTCTGTGCAAAAGAGACACAAAACCCCCTTATTTGACACTCAGTATGAAAGACTTCCTTACGAGAACCAGGCAGAAGAAACAGATCTGTACATGCCTTGCACCGGAAAAACATTCTATTATGTACAGAAGATGACAGTATAAGAGTATCACACTCAAAATACTCATTCCTTGACTTGACACAGAAAGATCCAAAAGTTGAACAAAAGCCAACCTACAGGGATGGTCAGCGGAATTTTTTTTTTTTTCATAAGAAAAGTAACCGACACAGGTGCAAAAGAAAATATCCACAAGAATATTGCTTAAATTAAAGCAAATAATTAATTTATAAGAATTTATTTGAAGAGCAGCCATTGGTTTTCCCCAAGTTACTCACAGGCAATGAATGATGGTCCGGCCCTCCCCTTCTTCACATTCCTCTTGCCATTTTTCAACCTGGAGAATCAACTTCAAGAAGGATCTCTTGGAAGCTGGTACATCTCTGTGAGAAGCCCATCCCAAATACTGGAATTGCTGCACCATCAGATAGCCCTCTTGCGGCTGAGGGAAATCAAAGGACTTTAGGTCAAAACGGCACCTTTACATCTTGGTTTAGGAAACCAAAATATAAAACTAATGTGAAAACTAGGTGTTTATACTATGGACAGATTTTAATGTGTGTATATTGCATGGTAGGACCTCCAGTAATTTCTACCACCTGAGCTCAAGGAAGATGTCAGAAAAGGTAGAAAAGGCTTTGAACATTGAAGACAACATCACAGTTTATCGATCACAAATGTAACCTATCCTGAGTTTTAAATCAACAAATACCTTAGATTCCATATATCCTATGTGCCAAAGTTGCTTAGCACCACTAATCAATTTAAAACATCACTATTAAATTCTTTGATGTGCAGAAATAGAGACAGATACATTTGGCTCCTACACACGAAGTGACCCCATTATAAACGAGCAACAAGTCATACTGGTGCACAAACATGACTACTGTCCTTGAAGTCTTCCCTTTGTGCCAGACTATGATAATTGTGACAGCCTTGCTACCAGCCTCTGAGCCTTCCACGTGCCAGATGTGACAGAGAGAGAGCTTTGAATAGAATTAGACTGTCACAAGAAAGACCTCAATAACAGGAAGAATAAATAGTCTATCTAGTTTCTTGACGCTGAAGATGATGAATAGGAATGTGGATTTTAGAAAAGTAAGGACAGAACAGAGAGATTTTTAAAAGCAAGGTTTATGAGCAAAAGGGCATAGGAGACAAAGAGAAGTAGAGGAGTAGAAAATCAAGGCATCATATAAAAGGAAGAAATGAAAAACAAAAAAAAAAAAAAGAGGAAGTTTCAAAATACAAGAAAAAAGCACTATGGTGTAATATTTGCCAGTGTGCCCACACCTTAGTTTCCTGTAGTTTCCAAGAAGAGCTGAAAATATTTTCTTTAATTCTGAATATGAGCAAAAGATAACAGTAAAATACTAGCCACATGAAAACTGATCTTTGCCCCCTGAAAAATGAAAACATGACCAAAATAAAAGCAAACAAAAAGAAAATAAAATACATGAAAAATATCTGTGTACATCATAACTAATTTTCCCCACAGTTATCTTTTGAGATAAATGAGAGTTAAAAATACAAGATACACTAGCAACTATGATAAGTTCAGTATTGGATGGAAGATAAAAAGTAGTTGTGGTAAGTAAAATAGGGATTGTTGGTTGATTGTACATAGACTAGTGGCACAAATGTAACTCTTTGTGGTAGGCAGCAAAAAAAAGCAATTCATAGAGGTCAGCTAAAGAGGAAACACTGTGTGGCAAGAAGGGTTTAAGAAGATGCTGCGAGAGTGTGGAACACTATGGGACAGCAAAAAGATAAGATGGTCCAAGATATGAAAGAGCTGATGAGAATGCAAGACTGGCACTGCTACTGAAGTTGAGAAAAAGATGATAATTGTATGGTGAGGCACAGTGGTGGCAGAACCCATTAGAGGCAGAGGAATTTTCGGAGTTTTTTCACATCCTGCTTTGCAGAGTGCCACAGTCTGCCTTTCCTGTTGTGGTTGTCACATCTTAGCCTGAGAAGGTGC
This sequence comes from Erithacus rubecula, assembly GCF_903797595.1. Classification (NCBI taxonomy): domain Eukaryota; kingdom Metazoa; phylum Chordata; class Aves; order Passeriformes; family Muscicapidae; genus Erithacus; species Erithacus rubecula. Next base: position 51,293,140 of record NC_136685.1, read on the forward strand.
TGGTTGTATAATCAGCTTCAGTGCTTCTGTTCATGATTCACCCCAGAAAACATCTTACCAAAGCTATGAACTAAATATCTGTCAGTACATGTTCATTACAGGGATATTTCTTTTACTGCACACCAAGCAAACAGGAAACAGGATACTTCTCAGGGAGTCAGTATTAAATACTGATGCTTGACTGACTCTTTTTTTGAGTAATATCTTATGAACATCAGTATTTTACTCCTATTCAAAATTAAAAAGTACAAGAGCCTAGAGAGCATGGAAAATGACATATTTTTCTGTCACATATCATTAGAACATTCCTTACCCTTGTTAGATTGCATATCCTGAAGATTCGGTTTATGACGTCGCAGTCCATGGAACACGACATGCATTCCACTTGGATGGGGCCGTACCGCAGTATCCCTTCCTCGGGCCAGTACTGAGGGCAGCCCTGTGCCAGAGCAAAACAGGCATCATTACATGGTAACTTACAGCTTGAGCATTGCCTTATCCCACTGCAGACACCTCGCCCAACCTTTACTCAGCAGCTAGTGCTGACTAGTTGCTGTAAAGCAGAGAGTAATTGTAAAGTCACTGCACAGTTCTACATTTTCATCATGTAGTGAATCCAGAGTGATTAAAGCAGGTGACAATACATGGAAAACTCGAGTGCCAAACTAACCTGTGCTAGGTCGACTTCATTTAACATCACAAGAGAAGTACAGCCATAGTCATACACTAATCTCCAGAAATCTTTCACAGTGTTTGGTAAAGGATGTTGTGTGACAATAAAAGCTGCTGGCTGCCTGTAGCTCTGTAAAGGCAAATAATTTTATCAGTACCAATATGGGAAGTACTCAACTTCTACTGAAACACTGCAACAGAACAAAACATAAAAATAGAACAAAGCTGTAACATTAGCTACTTCATATATCACTGAAGATGTAAAAGTTAAGAGGTTACTCTGCTCAGAGGTTACTTCTGCTTGGTTACAGAACAAGCCCTGTTTTCCCACACAGATATTCTCCAGGCACTGAAGATGTTCCTCATGGCTCTGTTGAGCTGAGGCCCAGGCAACTCTGTTCTAGGCACTGTGTCCAGAAGCCAAGCAGGGAGCCTTCACCTGATGATGCAGAGAGGGGTGCAGAGGTCTCAGATCTCCCTCTCCACAGTAGATTTTGCATGAACTCTGTGACCCAGCTGGGGGCTAAACTCAATTCCAAACTCTGTTTCACAGTGCACAGCTGCAGGGACACCCACAGAACTGACTTGCAGGATCACTGGGGCCCATTTCCAGCAGAAAGCCTAAGTTAAACAGCAAAATACTATTTCCTGCCATGACCACAGGTTCAGTTTTTTTGTATGCTGTGCTATACACAACTGCAAATAGGAATTTCACACAGTAACTTAGATGCAACTAACAGTGGAGAGGCCATTTTCCTGCCACAGGTGCATTATGAGCAGCAAGCAGAAGGAGAGAGATCAGAAGTCTTTCACAGGCAATTTGTAAACATCCATGGAATAGTAAATTAATCCAGGAGAAAGACCTGGTGAGGTAGATCAACCACTTTTGCTATAGAAGCTTGCTCATTTGAAGGTTGATCTGAGGGATCTTTAAGTGCAATATATTGACATACCTCCAATAACTTGTTGGTAACGTCTTTAGCAACAGTACATGTTTAGCAAGAGATTTAGGAGGTTGCTGATTTTTTTGTTGCCCAGGGACAACACAAGAGCAACCAATTTGATTCTTCTTCTGACTTTTAAGAAGTAAAACATATCCTAGCTGATGTTGCCCTACCCCACTTCCTCATATTTCTAATGTTTCTCAAGATAAGAGGAAGATAAGGAGTAACTTTCTCTTTGTGCTTTGTTATTGAAAGTCCCTTTTTCTTGTCCAGGAGTAGTTCCTTTTCTCTGAATATATCAGTCTTAAAAGAAACAACCAGAAGAGAAAATACAAAAAACCCCCATTTGTGTTACCCAAAATTTTAACCCTCTACTTATAACCTTGTTATATGCCTCCATTGTAATATAAGACCTTTATTTTTTCTGCTGATGTTTTTCCTTTTATTACTACCATTTCTGCCTTTTCTAACTTGCCTCTGACTGATGATCCATTAACATATTGCTTGGTTCATGTCCCTACCTGCCACACGCTGTTGCACACTCAAAGTCCTCCTGCTCCCACAGTCTGTGTTGTCTTCCTTTGACCCAAACCACACTCCTCTATGCAGCTGTGTTGGTTGGTTCATAGTACATCAATTTTATCCAGGTGCTTAATGCCATTTTAAATGCAATTCTAAACAATTTTTGCTACCAGAATTCTGTTTACTACCCTAATTCATCTGTTCAGCCCCTGTGACACCATAATACATTGGTCTTACAAACGCTACCCCTCTATTTTTTTGACACAATAAGCTGGTTGTGAGATTAGGGGCTGCATTTTGCTATCAGTTCATTTTCTGCACTAGCTCAGGCAGAACTCAAGGATGACTATACCAATCAGTGTTGATGATTGCTGCTACTATTTGCCATTTTATTTCAGCATGTCTCCTTGACATGGCAGTTTCTGAGAGCATTTCATTTTTGAGGAAGGGGAGATGCTCCTGGAAATCAGACCACTTATTTAATTATTTACTGCAAAAGTGGCTTTAGGGGTCTAACTTTGGAAATGCTAGTGGGAGGCAGAGGCAGGTATCTGGCAGCACATGAAATGCTTTATTGATCACTTATAAGCAAGTTCAACTCCATTTTTTCCATTAATTCACCTTTTCCCCTGACAGTACTTCTGTTACTCAGGCTTCAACTTTGAACAACAAAATCCCCAATCCTATACTCTTTACCCAAACATGCCAAGAAAACAATTTTTTCTTCCTCTGTTGCTCCTGCCTCAATATAGAAAGACTTTTTTCTGGAATAGTGATAGAAACCTCACGCTCAGATAGGTAACATTTACTTCCTAACAAACAGCAGATTTTTGAGACGCTGCTGAGATTTGAGATTTGGACGTCTGGACACTGGAGCTTTATGTAACGCTGTTAAAAAGGTGAGATTTCCAGTGGGTCCCACAAGCATGCCAAACACTAAAGATAACGAACCTTCTGAACAAAGAACACAAGCTGGTGGGTCTTCTTACCCTTCCCCCCCATCTTTCTTGATCAGGGCTGTTTTACTGAGCACTGCAATAACAGAATTACCCTTCCTTAAACCAGCAAGTGCTCTCTCTCACATTACAGAGCCTTCCATGGCACGCTATGCAGACAAAGAAGGTAGTCTCTTACGTCCATAAGAGCAGCATTGATGTAGTTGCTGCTCTCCCCATCAATAGTGATTAAGAAAGGCAGACATCTGTCAGGTGGCAGCATATCCATGAAGCGGTTCTTGTCGTGGTTCCTTGGCAGGCAGGCGATGCTGCAATCCTCTGCCTGCAGGCGAGGGGTCACAGAATTCAGGGTCTGAGGGAAAGGAGACGCTTGTTTAAGCACACTGAGCTAACACACGTGGGACTCGAGAGTTTTACTGTAAAATATTGCAATATGAGAAAACATGAGGCATTAGCAAGAAGACATTAGCAAATGCAAGCTCCTCTCTGTTTGTTGGACATTCTGAGGCTTTGCAAGGGGGGTTGAGCTGTGGGTATTAAAGGCACTCTGTATACTGAACACATTCCACATGACACCATCCCTTCCAAAAGGAATGAAACAAAGAGGATCCTTTGGAGCCCTAAAAAGCTATGCCTTCAATGTGCAAATGCAAGCCAAAACTCTCTCTGGCTCCCACTCACTGATCTTTATTTCAGACTGATATTTACTGCAATCTTATTAAAAGAAAGATGTTCTGTATTTAAAACAATTTTGTAAACCCCATAAACATGCTTTATTTTGTAGACAAAAAGTTAGGAACCAATTGCTATAAAAGTCATTTGGAAAACCTTCTCCTTAAAATAAATTAAACGTATCTAGAGGCAAAAAAATTGCTGTCACATCAAGAGTTGGTAGGAACTGTGAATACCTGAAACTCATCTTTGAGATGTGAAGAGTTTGTCTGAGAGTCTATTCTAATCATATCAAAATAAGCAGCTTTGAATTCACAGACAGGAATGGCAGTTTCTCCACACAGGCAAGCTTCTAGAATGGCATCGTGAATAAAGATGTACTGCTCCTGTCAAATAGGGAAAAGAAACAAAAATTGTAGCCATTTGAAACCAACACATCTTTCTTTCTTTTAAGACAAACAGGACTACTGCACAGTCTCAAACCCATTCAAAATACTGTCCATCAATACATTAAATAGTGCTTTAATACAAACAGTCTTGTTCTTATTGGGGTGCAGTGAACAAGGATGTTTTCTTCAGGACCAATTTAAATTCAGTAAAATTCAACAGAACAGGGATAGTAATTCATTTAAGAGGATATTTTCAGTTTTCTTGTAGTGCTTGTAGGCTTCTGTGCATGTGCCAAAGACATGTTTGCTTTATCAATTTTTTCAAATAGCTTTCAATCTTCTGATGTTAGCAGAAAATGTAAATTGCTAGTGTGATTAGCAAATATTTGGCACGCTGCATTCTCCTTATGCATGTGCAAGCTAGGGCATCAGTTGCCTCATACTTGGCTCCAGGCCAGTAATAAATTCCAGTGTGTTCCAACAGAAGCACCATTTCCTCCCATTTTTACTTACTTGCCTTGAGATAGCCTGAGTCCTAGATAACTGCATTACTATATCAGTTGGGCCTCCTGTCAATTTTTACACAAAATGCCCACTATATTTACTCACCCTGAGAGTATTAACTGTAAACCTTGTCTAGAGCTGTGCCAGCCTCACGTACCTATTGTGAATACCAAAGAGGTTCTTAAGAGCACAGAATTTAACATGTGTCTGTGAAAACAGCACATGTCCAGGGACCACAGTCATCTTCTGACTCTACAGCCTTACCTACACAGCTATGGAGCTATTGGCATCACTGTTGACTGTATGACCATGACAAGAAGTTGAGGCAATGACAGCTTTATTTTGCTGTATGAACCTCTGAGAGAAGATGAGAGGCAAAAGGGAGATAAAGAAATAATAACTGATGTGTTAATTCACTTGCAAGTGTAGATTAAGCTGGGAGGGTTAAAGTAGTCACACTGAAACACTCCACCCCATTGCACTTCCCAAATGTTAATGGTCCTGTAGCAGCAGTAGTTAACCAGAACCATCTACTGTTCAACTGGCATAGGCTGCAGCATGGAATAAGAACTGCACCATATTACACTGACATGTTTGGCTGTCAACTGCAGAGATTTCTATGTGGTCACAGATGAAATAACATTTCAGGTACATATCTTATGGAGGGCAGGGGAGAGAAGTGATGAACCACTTCAGGTAATCTGCCAATACAAACCAATAACCTGTGTTTCTTTGGAAGGTCAGTGGTACTCTGGGGGCAGAGTGGGAGCTGTTAGAACTTCATTCCTAAGGCAATGATTTTGGTGTGAAGCTGCTGAAGGCATGTCGAAAGACCAAGAGTAAAAATATGGAAAAGATGAGCAGCAAGGTTAGTAAAGCAAACGAAAACAGAATTGAAAGGAGACATAATGGACATAAATTTCACCAGTCAATTTATAGATAAAGGGATTGGAGATTGTCTAAAAGAAGTGGCATCCTGCTGAAATTTGACCTTTGGGATCCTGGGATTGCTGATACCAGAGCTGGGAGAGACATCCCAGACATGCCTAATGAAAAAAATCCTTCTTCCTTTCCTTTTGTCCCAAGTTGGGTGGGCACTCGTTTCTGTGAAGACTGCAAGAGTTGCAGATTTGTTGCACCAACCTGGTTCTGGGCACTTTTACACTGAGCAATGGTCCTCCCTCCACAAGGCCACTGCCAGCTCTTTTCAGAGTCACTGTGAAATTCTGACCTAGAATGTTCCAAAAAGCACCAGGTGCTTCAAAGGCAAACTACGGTACCTCAGTTTGTACCATGTTGATGCGCCGGGAGCGCAGAGCTTTGACACAGTTGTAGATGTCCACGACACCTTCTCTTTCTGCCATATCCAACATGATATCGATCACGATGTAACAGCCTGTCCGTCCAGCACCAGCACTGGAAACAATCAGCAAATACTGTCAGGAAGAGCCCCAGAAAAACACCTACAAACTTTATAGCCATCATTGAGAGCATCATTCAGTTTTTTTATCATCTAAGTTTTAACTTCTCTCCTTCTCATCATAACATCTTTTAAATCTTTTGATGTGTTCAAAACAATATTTTTCCATCACATTTGATCTACTACGTAACAACAAATATGAAAAAAAAAAATTCCTTTTATAACCCAGATCAATACTTAAATTAAAAAAGAAGTTAAAGTGAAATCTGAAGAATGATTAAACTTATGCACTTCAGAATATTATAGGTCTTGTTTTTTCCTTAATATGACTAAAAAGTGATTCCTTAATAAGACTTTTAAGTGATTGATTACAATAAGAAACTCAAATATATAATTTACCAACCAAGATCCAAACTAGTTCAGATACACATTTAATGATATCCAGAAGATTCACTCATTATTTATTTTGGCTTTACATAAAGCTATGGATAGTTTTTGCACAGTGAATTATTAAAATCTGTAAAGGCTGAGTAACTTTATCTACTAAATGTAACTAAACATTTGACTAAAATATTTAAGTAAATCAAACATTTGTAGAAAGCAAATTCTATTTCTCAAAGGACTGTCTCTCAACAATATAACCTTGCAAAATCTGCACAGGAGAAACATTCTGTATTTGTTGTCACTAACCTCATTCCATCTTTCTTCATCTACTTGCTTAATTTGCTTTAAATTAATAATCAGTTCAGACATTATATGCAATACCAAGTTATCAAAGCAGGTGTATTTACACTCATACTCAAATGCTGTCAGAAAATTTTTGAAGGCTACCTAAAATAATAGCCTGGAGTAGCATGGTGCTGTTGCAGGAAAATGTCAGATAATTCTATTTAAGAAAAATGTACTAGAATCTGGTTATTTTCAAACATTGCTGTAGACAGCCAAATTCTATTGCAGTGTGAATTAGGCAATTCAAAAAGGGAACAACAAAAACAGAGCACTTAAAAATGATGGATGCTTCAGAAGAGACTGCTGTAAATAACCATATACACAGTTGTGAAAAATACAAATCTGTGCCTTGTGTACACACCTGCAATGGACAACAATAGGCCCTGCACTAGGAGGGTTAGATAATTTGACTCTCCGTATAAAGGAAAGCAGGCCTGTGGCATTGTAAGGAACTCCATGGTCTGGCCAGCCAGTGAAATGAAACTGTTTAACTTCACGGATTTCATTGTAGCCCCTCTGTAAAAGGCAAAAAAAAAAGGTTATGAAATTCAAAGTATTTAATAGACTAGATATTATCTGATTCAAATAATGATCAGATGTACTGATAGAATCTACATGCAGTTTTCATCATTTCATCAATTATTTGAAGCCACAATCCATAGGAAGCTTAGAGAAGTCATTGATTTTTTGAATTTTGAAGTTTGTAATTTTTAAATTTGTAATTTTTACTTTAGACATTAGGTATGCTAGTTTTGCTCCACTGAAGATCTTTTTTAAATAGACTTTGATGCACTTCACATTGATTTTCAGACGTTTTGCTAACTAGGACAAGGGCCTGCTACATTTAAAGGCAAGTATAATTTAGCATAAGACCACAACTTTATCACATGGAGTATTCACAGAATTTGTCCTTTGATTGAGATTGACTCAGCAGCGGTCAGGACAGAGTGCGTAGGGATGAACAGCAGGCATGACTCATAATCTGGTACTTGAGTTTAGCTCAGAAGTGTGGCTGTGGAGAAGAGGTGACTGTCAGAAAGGGGATGGCAGCAGTTGACATTTCTGGGGAAATTCAAGGTCCCACAGTGAGATGCATGCTTGGGTAGCGCTGACGCAATATGTAACTCCCATGGTAAGGTAAGGCTGCCTACACTGTGGCCCATCTAACAAGCCAGAGGGATTTGGTATTCCACAGAAACATCAGCACAGCCTTTTTGATCCTCCTTGTTACCAGGAAACAGTATTTTGCTAAGCCCTTTCAAAATGCACTCACCCTTCCCAGAGTGAAGGTCCTGACAACATATTCCGCCAGGGGCTCCATCTCGACACAAGTCACTTTGAAGTCCCCATAAACTTCAGTATCATCAGGCCAGTACTTGTAACACTTGACCTAAATAAAAAATGGGTATGATTTTACACCAAGGAAAAAGAAAAACTTGAAGATGCAGTTCTGCATGTACTACTGCATGACACTGTATTTATTTACAAAATGACTGTGCATCCATGTGGTTTGTCATGGTTAGTGGCTGTTAAGCCAAGTTAAGCACTAGCTACAAGGAGTTTCCAGTGGTTTACACAGCCATACTTAGGTGTCAAATTCACTTCTAAATGAGCATTTATATTTTCTTTAGTGCTGAGCTGTGGAATTTATTTCTACTTATGCTAAACTGTGATGCATTTCATACCCATAGTCAGATTGCTGCAAGTAATCCCAAATACTTTACAGACTTCCCTGAGGTATGTGTTACTGTTGAACAGCAAATAATTTGCTGATTTCTAGCCACTGATATAGAAGAACATTTCCTCCACTACTCTTTTCATTTGAGTGACACTATACAAGTCTATTCTGCTGAAATAGGAATTTTGGATTCAGACAATTTTCCACTACACATGAAAGCAACACAGCATCAGTTTTCAGAAGCTGCTTTAGACAATACCATAACTGCAACATTGCCTGGAGTCCTTCTCCATGCCCTCTCAGGATGCAGGGCTGCCCTTCTACATTCTTCCCCTAGTATGTCTTGCCAGCAGTTTTTTTTCTTTAAGCTTGCACCATTAAAAAAAAGCAAACCCAAAAACTTACTCTTCCTACTTCCACCAAATTTGTGACCATCACAACACAAGCTGACTGCTCCTGCCATATCATTCTCCAAAAGTCATACACAGTCTCATGAACTGGACCTGTAAGAAAAAATTCCAAATAACATTCTGCAAAAAAATAAGAGTCAAAGAAATGCTAAGAATAAAATCCAATGTGTTACAGAGCTGATGCTTGTGCGCACATTTGCTCAGAGAAGAAAGGTTTGTGAAACCACATCATTGTACCATTGTGCTGGTTTCCAGATTATATTGTTGCTTCTAACCAATGCTGAATATTCTCAATTTAATTATGAATTATTTGAATTATCATTAGAAAGAAAATAATGGCAGGTGTTTCATGTAGCAAAATGACAGAAGTTGCCTGAGAACTACAAGGACACAGCAGTGAGTGACTGTGACTATAGTTACATTTCCAGTTTTGTTTCACATTTGCTAAATGTAATGTGTTGAGAATGAGTTTCTTCAGGTGCTCACCAGGAAAAAGCCCACTCTAGAGTGAAGCAGGAGGGTGCTGGTACAGATACTCTGCATTTACTATCCAGTTCCTGGCAAGCATGGATGCACAAGTAGGCACTGAGCCAGAAACTTCCCACTAAGGTGTATTTAAACTAACTTAAGTACTTTTCTGTGAGGCAAATGAGAAGCACATGTTTAAGCTTTGCCTCCTGCTCTGCTGCAGAGACATGTTCAGTGGAGTGACAGAGACATTTACCCTGTTACAACAATCTCCAAAACAGCTCCTTTACGACCATCCAGCAGTACTATAAATACTGCTGTATAGAACAGATATAGAATCACAGGATTATCTGGAAATTACCTTTAACATCAAGTCCAGCTGTAAACCTAACACTGCCAAGCACCACTAACCCTGAGTGTCACATTTGAAGATTCAAACACATTCTTTCATATGCTAGATCAAAGGCTGCACACAAAAACAGCAATAATTTTTTTCTCTCCTTTATAGACTATTATGTGCAATGATTTGCATAGTAAAACAGAAATTAAATACAAATGTAGACTTAATGCCATATAGAGACCTATTTAGGCAGCACTTACATAAAAATAAAAAACAAATGTGGACAGAACTGTGAGCATCCTGCTTTAAAATAAGTCTTTACTTTGAGTTTTCTGTGTGCACCTACAATCCACTGAGGGACAAATAACAGGATATTTCCAGACTACTATCCTATTATGCCGACAGATCAAACAATAGCACATGTAAATCTAATTATTTTCACTTAAAATCATAGCCTCTGCCATTTCAGTGCAATCTTAGACTAATCTATTTGGTTTTCCTCATTGTGAGGAGTTTAATCAGAAATACAAACTGAAAAATAGAAATTAACTGTTTTTTTTCTCTACCACCTCTTTTTATTGGAAGAGTGTTGCATGATAAGAATTTGCCTTGCTGCACTCTTAGTACAAAGAGTCTTTGTCCTCTGGCCTTACTTTACCCAGATTTTCTGAAAAAGTTTAATTTATCATTACTATCTTCACTGCATTCTGGACTAAGTTGTAGACAGTAAAATAAAACATTGGAATATGGAAAGGAAAATGCCTCAGGGTGGGTTGAAACTGTTCTCTGTCCATGTCTCTTTTCTCTATTCATCTTCATAATTAGAAATCATGGTAGTAGGTTCTGACTTTATCAGCTGAATTTATCACTGACAAATTTGCTCAATAGCTAATTAGCATGATAAATTAGTGCAATCTTTGAATTTATTCACATTCCACCCAAACATACTACATTAATTTACCATAACACAGGATGACAACTCACAATGCTGGGTATTCTTTATTTTCATCTACTTCTATTTTACCAAAACACTATGGAACACTACAGAGAATGATTGTTTGATTTGATTAAAGCTGGCAGATCCTTACCTTGGGTTGCAATGTAGTGACTTGGTCTCTGATATCCCTAAAACAGCAATATAAGTTGGTTTGAGTACCACATTACTAACTGAGAGTGGAAAATAAAAGCATAAGGATACTACAGAATCCTTATATCTAGACATTTTCAGAACAAACCAATATTTAAGAGCAACATGAAGCTCAAAACCTAAAAAACCTGTTAATATTGAAAAGTTTGAATGGCAACAGATAAAATGAAAATAAGAACATCTGACTTGAACAGACATTGTATTGTACCAGGGAGGAATACTCTAATTGGTCCCTTGCACCTAAAAATGAGTCTTCTATTGACATTATTTCCTAGCTGTATATACTGGTTTTATTTAAAATTTAATAAAAACTCTCTACCACCATACTATCTCAGAGCTGATCTGTGTTCCCAACTTAGCCAATGTGAAAAAATACATAGAAAAATGTGAAAAAAATACAGAGAATCCCACAAAGAGGTGTGTGCCTCAGCCCTGACTAATGGGGACAGACACATTGATGTGTGCACAGAACCAAGGTCCTACTGCAGTGAAATCTGCTGAACTGTACAAAGTGTGCATCAGTTACAGTGGGCATGATACACACAAGTATATACACAGTCTTACACACACACACACATATATATATATATCTAATATATATTATATTCTAAATAGATAACCCTACAGAACTAAGCCTTTCCAGATGGCTGGATCTATGCCAATGCAAGCAGCACTATACAGCACTAATTGTCTACAAAAAAACTGCAAGACAAAGAGCTACTGCTCTTGAGGAAATAATTCAGGGTATATTTTGACCAGTGCCAGAATTTTAGTTACAAAGAGGAAGGAAAGTTTAGCATTGCTGGTGAGAAGACAATACTGGATTTCACAATGTGGAAATGTTAATAACTCCAATTATTCTCTAGGTTAAGCTTGCTAAAAGTATTGCATTACAGGGGACTACAAGCCCTTGGATTCCTGGTATTCACAAGATGCTACTAAAGTGAAGGATTTCAGTGTACCCAAGGAGTTTATGTTCTTTTCCACAGACTGCTTCTTTATCCTCTCTAGAGTGAGAGCACCTTCCTATCGGGGCTTCTAAAATTTTTTTTTTTGAGAATTTACTCCTGGCTTTACAGGAGACCAAAATTGCATCAAATGATGAAATAATTTCTCCTGAAGTACTTAATATCAAGCCATAGCTTAAAATTGTGAAAGTGGAACATGTGCTATGTGGGTTTATAGTCACTAATGCTTTTGAGAAGAAGATAAAAGTGTCACTTAAAAATTGTAAAATGCCAGTTTTAACTTGTAGCTTTCTTGTCTGTTTCTAATGAGATGCAATTCACTCCTAAATAAGAAAACCAATATCCTCAGGGAATTATTAAAAATCTGTGAGAGTTCTTGTTTAAGGTCCCAAGCAAAATATTACAGGCGTATCATTTCACAGAGACCGACATGTTAAAATATCCAAATAAAAAGATAGAAATATATCTGGAGCTAAATCTTTATATCCTGCAATGTCTAAAGAGTCTTAAATAAATTATAAACTAAAAGTGGTCAGGAAAAACTACTAAGATGCAATTATAAAGAAAAGCAATCAAAGCCATCTATTTCAAAAATTCCACTATGTTTCAAACTGCTTTAGAATTAATTGAAATACAACAATTTTTTTTATTCCTAAGGTGTTAATTAGAGAAAAGTAATATTTCATTAGTCTAATTGACTGGCAAAATTTGGACCATTTTTTAAAACTTATAAACTAATTTGTATTCTGATTAAGGAATAGAATTTCAAATTTTAGAGATTTTTTGCAGAAGTGAGGAAATTTCTGTGTTAAAATATATATGTATGTGTGTGTGTTTGTGTATATACTTTTTAATAACTGAATTAGCACCTTAAAGCAAATGCCAGCTAAATATTGGTTATCCAAAATGTTATTAAAAACAAACTAACAAAAAAACCCCCAACCTACAAATGTCATTATCCCTCCTTTTTTTGGCCATACATATTATGACTAGTCCACAGGTATATTTTCAAGCAACTACAGTGCAGCATATTATCTAGCTTCTTACATGTACGTGGGAAGGGGAAAAGAAAAGCTAGCGTTCAAAATCACCACTAAAAAATGGGAACAGCAAATTCTCTTTGACAGGTAGGCTCACCTGAGTTACCTAACATCCAATAATATGCAGAGCTAAGCTAAAAGGCTAAATTATCTTTTCAAAACAGGTACAAAAAATATTCACACAAAAAAGAAATTTTTTAAAGGAACAGATGAGATAAATTAGATGAGGCATGCATAGTTATCAACTGATAAAAATAGAAGAGGAAAGTAATTAATAACAATATCTATATTAAATATTTACAATAGGATGCTGTTATTCACATATAGTGGTACTTACATCCCTGTACAGCCAAATCTACAGCCCAAACCAAAGTCAGATGTGAAAGAAAGCACAACAATGTCAGTGAGTACTAGGACGTAGAACAAGGAAAGTGTACATTTGTTCTTAATAAAAGAAAGCTTTCAATAATTTTGTAGCATAACATGCAATAATTTCACATAGAGAAGCTGGCAAATTGAGAGGGAGAAATCTGTGCATTCCACTCACATCTATGTAGTTGGCATTAATGTAATCTGAAGATGGATCATCTTCAACAGGTTGCAAAATCACCCTGGAGTGGTCATCTGTAAAAACCAAGTGGTTACGGAGCCTTTTTGAAGTGTGATTTTTAAGTAAGATATTAACGGTAAGTCATCTAGAAAACCACAACTGGCTGGCATAAGCACCTCACAATTTGCAATCCTTAAAAATGAAGTATTCACACAGAAATAGAAAGAATCATTTTGTCTGAGGTCTGCAATTACTTCAAAAAACATTCACAACATTCACTACTTTAAGTGCAGCTGAAAGGTATTGGCACAGTTACATGTGGTTAAAAAGACACAAAGAAACCAGGTTACTTGCTCAAAGTCCCTTTCAACATCAGCTCCATGGCTGGTAATCTAGAAAACCAAAAATGCTGATTACTGTATCCTCACTTCCAACCCAAGCCTGCTCAAGCTCATACTGAGACATTATTGAAATCAAGACAAAGGAGTTAGCAAAGCACTTGGGATTCAATGAAGAGGTAACTCTACCCATTCAGGGACTTCTCCAGCACGGTGATTCCTGCATGCTCAATTGTATGGGTAAAACAATGCAAATTGTGAATAAACAGAATCAACATCCAGACGAGTGCCAGCGTGCTGCTGATGTATGCTTACCACAGCTTGCACAACAGAGATGAAAATGCGAAATTCAGCCTGAGTTATAAAAGGAAGAAAGTTGAACTGTGAAGAATAACAACAAGAAAAGCTGAAAGAGGCACTGTTCTGCTTCTCCACTGCAGGTACTAAGCAGCTGTGCCACCGGAGACTCGCAAAGGAAGAGAGAGCAGGGCCCGAGTAACACACGAGTAGAGCTATGGCTCAAACCGAGGACACCGATACTCACATGCTATAATGTTTCCATAGCGGTTCTTTGTTCTGTTTTGATCCTTCTTAGCGACATCCCAAGAAGCTGACTGCCCCTCAAAGAAACTCTATAAATAAAAATGTTCCGAAAGAAAACATTCTGACCATTAATTTATCTCCAAAAACAACAGTTTAAAAGAACTGCCCCACCACAAAGTAAGCTCAACTTTGCTCGCCTGCCCCAGTCACTCAGGCAGTACCACGGTACAGAAATATCTAGAGAAGAACAGAGCCTCTCTCCTTCTGACTGCTACCAGCAAATGGGAAACTCACTGAGGAACTCCACAGGGATTTCAAATCTGTAATTGCCAGAAGGCTAACCTGCTTATACATCCTTGCTATGGAGGAATGACATTGAACTGAGAAAGCACAGAGAGACTGATCACTCTTCTCATAAGACACTGTAATACACAGCCTGTTTACTACAGCATCACATTGCTTTCCACATTACTTAGTAACACATCTTTTCTTTCTACAGAGACATCAGGAACTCTCCTCAATGTTCATTGTTCCTTTTGCCTTTCCTCATACCCCTCCCTCTAGCCACTAGTGAAATTATTCTGCATTTTTGAACCCTTAAGACTTTGATCTCTCAGTATTGATAGAAGCAGTTTTTATTTCTCCTTGGCTTTCTCTTCATTACCCGTAGATATTTTACTGCTGTTGTAGGTCTATGCTACTCCTTCCTTCCAGATGATCTCTTATCCTGGTTAAGTTATCTCCAGAAAATACACAGTAGCCATGGAATCAGAACTTTAATGCACAGTCAGAACCCCAAAACAGGGAATAGATGTCATGTATAGAGATAGAAGAAGTAGCAAGCAGGAAAACACCTCATATGGCATCAGGAACACCCTCCCCCGCAACAGTGGCTTCACTTGGTCTTAGCGTTGAAGTTAGGCAGAGCATAACAAAGCATGTTTAAGTAAAAGAGAGGAAAAGAGCATAATATTCTTTTAAAAACCACACATTTATTTATTCCAGTTCTTATGTTTACAGTAGAGACAGCTGCAGAAAAGAGAGAAGGGTGAAAACTGTGTCAGAAGAGATTACTTACTCAGAGAAAACTCATTGTAAGCCTAGCTGTATTGTGAGCAACCTTGGCAGTCCCATTCCCACCTTTACTGTGTGTCCTGCCTGATGTCCTAATCCCAAAGAACCACAACAGATTCAGAGATCAGAAGCAAAACAAATCTGTACTCATCTTCTACCTCCAGTGATGGGAATTTCTTGCTTCCATTTTAACATTATAGTTGTAAGTAGACATGCCCAGGCAGGTTTAATTAGAGCTTCAAGACATTACTACCCTTATCATCTCTTACTGCTTCTCAGCTGGTGCTAATTCCCAGTATTGCCCTAGTGAGATTCTAAAATAAATCAGGAGAGTGCTTCCAGTTAATGTTTCTTGTAAAACCAGGCAGGTTAAATCCTTCACTTTAACCTAATCCAGGAGATCTGCACTAAAAATAGCTCACATAGCTAATTACAGCATTTCCACTAAAGAGCAGCAACAAAAGAGTGGCAGCTTTTTACAATATGTCCAAAAGATTCTTTTTATACCCTAGGGAACACACAGGGATTTTCTACCAGGCAGTTGTAAAGGCTCAAACTATTGGACCCATTTACTCTTTCACTTCTGGGTTACAGATATAAGTATCTTATGCCTGTTAATCTGTTTCTCACTTAAACCCATGACATTTAGTTCCATCCTCTTTCAATACAATGCAAACAAAAGGCTGCCTGTTTCAAAGGGATTTTTCCTAGCAAAGCCCCACCACTGGAGATCTCACCTCATACTCCTCTTTAAATCCATAGCTGTCAGAGGTCTTCATCAGGTTAATATGCTGCAGGAGATCAGCCACCCTGATGGCAGGGTGCAGCTGCCCAGTCTGGTACGGGGATTCTGTGCCTTCGCAGAGGTAACGAGGGACATCGAGGAGTCGGCTGGACTCTGCTGTTGCACTGTGATTTTCATCTGTATTCACAAGAAATCAGAGCATTATGTACCCACAGAGCAGTAACACCTGCTGCTATACATATCAACATCTATTTTGAACCCCTTCCTTTGAAAATATCTCTCACTTCTGAGAACGCAAAGCACTTACTCTCCAGCATATAAATACTGTGAAGTACATAAAAGAATTTAACAGCAAACAAATACAAAATTTGCAGTCCTTCATCCAGCAATAAAGATGTCTGAGGGGCATTTTATTTGAAGCTACAAAACTTTATGACATTAATGTACTTGGAGACTCTAGACTCTATCAACCAAAGCAAATTTTTAAGGGCTAATACATATCAATAGCAATATTACACCTTAAACAATAAATTAGAATAATTCCATAGTGGTATCAGCACATCATTTGTCTAAAGCAAACAAAGAGTGAATTGAGAACCCAGTAAAAAAGAAAAGCAATTATGCCACCACTCCAGAACACCACCTCCACTTAGGAAGATGAATCAGCACTACAGAGTGGTCATTTTAACTCAGGTCTTTTAGCAGAAAAATGAAATTTGAGTTAAGTGTGCTGATTTCAGTCACAATTTTTTGTCCTTTATAAGCAAAGAAGTTTCTCCTAACACTCTGTGCTACATGAATTCTCATATCAAAATCAAACATTAAAGCTGCATCAGGTGATCAAATTTTGTTAATCCCTTCTATGAAACAGTCATTTTATACAAATTAGTAATTATCAGATCAAATGAATTTGCAGAGGAAATAAAATTCTAATCTAAGTAGCTACTGAAATGGGCAGTCAACCCCTCCTAAACTTCTTTGAGATCAGTTTACCATTTTCCTTGCAAAGGATCTAGATTAGGAGGAAAAACACTCTAGGGGAAAAAAAAAATGAACTCCCCAAGGGCTGGATTTTGTACAATTACACTAAAATACAAACACTATTAATGTCTTCTGAAATTAAATCTCCTGGGAAGCTCGACTCTTTGAACTGTCACCTGTGAGCTGCTAATTTCAGTAGCTAATTTATGCCTCACTAACCTGCCTAACAAGGAGAGTGACATGCAGCAGTCACTTTTTATTGTAGTGTTACCCATACTAAATCACACACATTTCAAACCACCTTTGGATTTGTAGTTCTCCATTCCTCACAGAATACTTACCAGTAATAGGCACTTTAACCCATTGAAGCAGCAAAAAACAATGAGTGAACAGAACATGAGAAATTTATTTCAGGAATATATTAGAAAATGGCTAAAAGAAAGTGACATTCAAAGTTGTTAAATCTTCACAATAGGTAACAACGAAAGCCATTTAAAAAATATAAGGGCTACATTATTATACTATCAGTGTAATAACAGGGACTTGGGAAAAGCAAAATTGGCATACTAACTTAGTGCTAGTGTACACAGACTGGATACCAACTTTAATAACCTATACATGAAGAAAAGGAAAACTAGTATAGCTACAAAGTAATGAGAGTTTCATATTAAAAAAAAAAAAAAAAAAAAGGTTCTATGGTTTAGAGCCCATAAAATACTCCACTTCTCTAAATAAGTCAGAAGAAAACTGTTTTGTCATGCTGGGCTGAGCAAAGGTTACTGAACAAGGTTACAGACAACCAGCTTTTAGTATATGGTGTGCCCAAAAACTTGTACACTTCTCTCCAGTATTACAGTCCACTCAATGAAAATTAGTACCTCTTCCAACTATCAATGATTTCCTTCTATGAGGAAATTATCATGCCCAGAATATCGTTACCAGTAGATGAAAAAGCAGACAGGAACTATTAAGCTGGTCTTCAGTTAGTTCATTGCCCTTGTATTCACAGCTGTCTGTAACTGTGTCTGCCACAGCAGAAAATACCATGGCAGTATGGCACTGAGTGGGAAGGTACCATGAGCACTTCACAAGCAAGCAGGATCAGATTTCAAAGTTATCTTGATTATTTGGGAGACAATGCAAAAATCAACAAGGTGAATTGAATGGTGAATGAAACAATAAGCATGTGTTGGAAAGGGAAGCAAAATATGTAACTACAGAATGGAGTAATGGACTGGGAAATGATAACTGTGATCTTAACAGGCAACTCAATGCAAGTCAGCAACATGAACACAATAAAAAGGAAAAAATACAGTTCAGTTGACAGAAACAGTAAAAGTGGGGCATGGGGGTACCTTTTCCACTCAGCTCAATATTAAGACTTCTTCCAACAAAACCACTTGATTTGGGGCAGTGCAATTTAAAATTCAACCTTTGAGTTGGAAAGTTGGAAAACATTCAGAGGAAAATAATGACAACAAATTTAGAAAATATCATCCACAAGATGATGAGTGAAAGAACTGGCTTAAACTCAACTAAAAGAGAAATAATTGAGGACATGAACCTTTCAATGTGTAAAAGACTGTCTTGAAAGGACAGAAATGTGCCAGTTTTTCATATTTTCTACAAGGCAATCAAAAGGAAATGGCTCAATCCACTGAAATAAAAATTTAGCCTATATTAGTGTAGTTAGGAAAAACTAGGGGTGAGAATTAATAACATTTAGTAATAACACCGATAAGTAGTAATTAATACTCAGAGAACTGACCTTTGGGTCCCAAATATTACTAATATGAATCAGAATTTATTCTTTCTAAGGAGGACTGAGGCACTGGAACATTCCAGTGTAAGAGCAAAATTCTGTTTGCTACAAATTTCTAAAACATAATTTGATAATTCCCATAAAGAATCTGCATTTTGTGTATAATGTCCCTCCTCAAAATAGAGGAGGAATTTCATTACCTCCAGGTTCCTTTAAGCTTTACTGCTTGGAATCTAATTTTCAACATGTTCAACATCAATTCACATCCACTTTCTGATATAATTTTTTTATCCTAAAATAATCACAGCAACTGACTGAAACTCAATATTGCACATTGTGATTATCCAACCAAGAACTTAGGCACAAATTATACTTTTATCTTCTTATTAAAAAAAAAAAACAACTCTAAAATCTGTAGTTAGTGTTAGATGCAGCATAGACACATGCAGCCTGTCCATTTCAATGTATGCTCTTCTTTTTAAAGTAAGCACAAAGCTGAACCATTTACTATTTAATGCCAATTGAATTATGTTGATAATATTGGCATGCAGAAGTACTTGTTCAGAACATTCAAAGAAAGTTGATGTTTCCTCTTAGATGTTCTGAAAGTTTTTCCATTTACTATTCTATTTCCATTTCCAATACTAACACTTTAGTATTTTCCATTTACATATTTTCTCATTTGCTCTTCAGTTAGCAGCGACTAGGAATAACTTTTTAATGAGAATAAAAAATAATTGTTATTCTAAAATTGTTGTCAGTCTAATTCTGAATTGATGAACTGAGTGTAGAATTATTTTCTGGTAACAGCATAGTTTTACATAAAACAAGCTGTTTCAACATTCAACCATGCAAGGAGACAGAACTCATGCAGGAATGGATAATGAAGGACTGGGGTCCTCACCTAACACAGCTGTCGGCACAAGTGGATCATTGGGCACTGCAGAAAAACAAAGCCCATGAAGAAACACATTACCCTTAATTTGTATATTCTTAAGAATAATAACAATATACTTCAGAGTGTGATCAAGTGATAACTAAACTCCATTAATTTTATTACAAGAGAAAACAAGAATGAATACAGTTTCAGAAAGCATGCTGAATAAAAGAGGCATGAAAGGCAGTGATTTCAGACTTCAGAAATGTAATGATAAGAGCAAAGAGATCCTTACTGAAATGAAATAAAGAAGACATTACATGTAATTTAGTTTTTGAAAGGGCTCCTCCTTCACTATTGTTTTTTTTTGCTTCACAATAAAGGTTCACTTTCATAGAACTCAATTCTTTCCTTTTAAACCCATCCTCTTATATAATACTTGAATAGCTAATCTCAAAATAAAATAGTATTTCTATAAAGTTTTCCAGATAATTAAAAAAATTATATACATTTCTAATCTTAATAGCTTTTTTAATGTTCAGTACCAAAGAGATTGCTTGTAATGAGTAAAGGAAAATCAAAGATACACAGATGCAGATGTCTGAATAAAATTAATAGAATTTTAGCTTTTCTTCTCACATCTAGAACCATGCAGAGATAAATGCACTGTTTGGGACAGAAATTGCAGAATCCAGCATTTGTTTTGTTCCAGACTGGAACAAAACATTATAATGTCAAAGTGTCTTACAGAATTAAACTCCAGTTCTCAAACAATCTGCCTGAAATTTTGTCGCATAGCAGGAAACCCTGAAATCTTGGAAGACTTGTCTCAGCACAGACAGTGGTCAGAAGAAACAAATCCTTCAATACACAAAAAATCACATACCTAGGATGCTAGAAACCAATCTCTGCAATCCTACCTCCACAAATTTCAGTACCAATAAGACATCAAACTTCAGAGACTTTTCAAACAGTTCCTGCCAAAACTGTGTAGATAAACCACCAGGCTGATACTCCCATTTATAATTGGTTATGAGACACTTAAAATGTTAGCACTTAGCAGTTTGGTAAGGCTCAATAAACCAAGCAATAAACCCTCCTCCAAAAGCCATTTCCCCTATAACAAATGGGAAAGACCTTAAGAGCATTAATGGATGTATTTTGCTGAAGCATGACAAGCAGTATGGGAGATGAGAAGAGACATGGAGTGTCATTCCCAAAAGATGGCAATTCAGAAGCAGCTCAGGCTGTTCAAATCTGTTTAAAGCCAAGCCACAAGTCCATGGAGCTGTAAGAAGCTTAGGTTCCTACCAGCTCCATGGCAGAATTGTATCCCTTTGTAATTTATACACTAGTTTTAAAATATTCAGTGGAGTACCTTGCTTTTGGCAAGGTGTAGTGCAGATGTTGGGAGGCAGGAGTGCTGAACAGTGGCAGCTATAACCCTTAACAGACAGAAATCCAAAGATTTTGTAAACCAGACAGTTGGCATGTCTGTTCAAAAAATGAATACAAATATAGAACAAATTTGCAGATATATTAACAAGCTTGTTCCTAAAATTCACAAACAGCAATGAAAATTGTCAATGTTCCCTTCTGTTGTAATGTCCTTACTGCCAAAAAAATAGAAATTAATTTGGACCTCATGTTATTATTCATTGCAGACATGGTGTTATGCTGTAATATTTAACGTGCTGGCATTAAATAGTCTCATGAGAGAAAACTGAATTTCAAGTTTTAACTGAGGCATTTTAAAAGTATAATACTTCCCCTGAAACAAATATCATTGCATAATGAAAGCACATAGAAATATTTAATGAAATAATCTATCACATTCCAATAGGACAACATGCAAACATCCCTACTCAACCTTTTGCTTTACCAGCATTCCTGGAAAACCTGGAATGTAAAACAATTTTCCTTAAAAAGCAGAATGGTTTCCTGTATTTCTGCATTCACCTACACTCTGAAGCATCTATCACTGTCTACTTACATCTGGGGCTGAAGTTATGTGAGTCCATGAATGTGATTGACAGAGGATCCTCTGCATGCAGAGTGCTCTGGTCGGCGTAACTCCTGTCCATGGCATTCACCATGTGGGTCATCTCCTGCCGGGTGGTTCCCATGGCATCCTTGCGCTTCTTTGCAAGTTTGCTGCCCAGCCAAAAAAAAAAGTAAACCACCTTAATATTTGATGAATGATGATGTTTACAGTAGTCATTCTCTATAATCTTGAATGACTGAAAAGTTTGACTTATTTCCCTGTGTGTGATTTTTTCAGCATGGGGCAATACTGTACTGCCTGCTATGAAAGAGTCATGGTCTTGTGTTTTCTGTACACACACAAGTGCTGTAATGGAAGTGCTTACTTCTGTACCCTGGTAATAATTTTTCTTTTTCCCTGTGGAGTAATTACACTAATATAAACAAATTAGAGAATATAATTACTTTTTAACTGAAATGACAAATAAGAAGCATCTGTGCATGCAGTTTTATCAACCATCTCCATTTAAATATCTGTTTTGATTTTATAAATGGATAATTCATTCCCCTTGCTTGCGTTGTTGTGAAAAAGAGTCATGTAACCTTCTAAATTACTTTGTTAGTCAGAAAACCTATGAAGTAACAAAAGAAGCATAATTATTCAAAACATATTTATATTGCATATTTATATTACGTTCTATGTAAAAGTTTGTGCTGCCCATTCAGTATACAAGAAATGAGAAGATACCACACTGTGGGTCTTTGAAAAACAAAACCGCCCTTCTCATTCTACTCTTTCATGCAGTTTGGGAACATCACAATTTTGACCTGTATTACACTCTGACTGTATCACAGTTAAAGACCAGCCTAATCTGTAGAACTAAGCCCCTCAAATTAACAGCTGGTGTCCTTAAAGTGCACACTTCAGAAATATCGCTCAATTCTCCCCTTTTGAGAAGGAACTGGAAGTGATTTTCATTGTCTCTGGGAGTCAGATGGAAGCAGAAAATAAATTTTAATTATAATTTCAAGCATATATGTCAATAGTAGGAAGTATGCAGAGCAGCATGAGGTGCGCTTTGGTTCTACAGAAATCTGCAACATGCATCAAACTGTTCTGAAATCTCCATTTTCAGCTGAAGCCATGACTATGACACATTAGATAGCCAACCTGCTTAGCTGGATAAATCTGATACTACAGGGGAGACACACAATCATCACTTAATGTACTGAGTTCTTGTAAAGGTATGTTTAATACACAGCTTATCTTCATAATCTTTTTCTGCATAGAATACCATCAAATGTTCTGCTAAATGTTTAGACAGGGTTTATCTTACATTTCTCTTTAATAAAAGGCTGGCCAACTCTAAATATTAAATGCACATGCTAGGATCAGACAAGGATAATATTAGATACTTATTACATATTATAACATTAGATGATAAGAAGATATTCTTTACTATCAAGGTGGGGAGACATTGACAGCAGCTGCCCAGAGAGGCTGTGGACCTCCCCTCTCTGGACGTGTTCAAGGCCAGGTGGGATAGGACTCTGAGAAATTGGATCTGGTGGAAGGTGTCCCTGCCCACAGCAGGGAGTTTGGAACTAGATTTTCAGGGTTCCTTCCAACACAAACTGTTCTGGGATTCTATGAAGAATATTAATGCAAATTATCCATCCATTTACTTGTTGAGTCCTGGGAAAGTTCACCACAAAGAGCCCACACTGTTGTCTAGGGCAAGAAGTACTTCATGCTCGTGCGTATTTAAGAAAATGTTATAGGGCTGTTTCTTAAGTTAACAGTCTTGGTTTACAATGAGGGATTATGGTGTAGCATATGGATGGACAAAGCCCTCCTGTGAATAGTAGATTCTTCCACCAATCAGACACATGGCCTTATTTTGTCAGATTCCAACACCCCCTCCCCCTCCCATTTTGCTCCATCTACAAATGGAATAGTTGGAAAAGTACTACTCAGTAACATTCTTATAACAAAAATCCCAAAGATGGTCTCTAAACCTATCAATTTTTTTCATCAAACTATTGTCTGACAGGGCTCTGTATCAGTTGTTGCATGAAAAATAAAAAATCTGTTGGATGTCCTCCTAAATTTTTTTTTTTATACACTTACTTCACAATTCCTTTTAACTTAGGAGGAGCTGGTTTAAATGATACTCTGGTTCAACAAATGAAGACCATAAGAACTTCCAAGAGTGAAACTGCTTGAGCTTTATAACTGGTTTCCAATACTATCAAAGCATCCACAAAACTAGCATTTCTAGTTCAAAGTAGTTTTTAAAGTTTCAAAGCCTTTCAAACAGTCTCTATACACTGAAGATCACCTTTTTCTAATGTCACCTCAGAAACGGAACAAAAAGACTATTACATTTCATCTCTCGATGATATTAAGCTTTTCTTTGAAGCACCACTTTGTAACAAAACCTGGTAGCCTTGCTAAATAAATCAACAGCTATTAGGGCTTTTAAGTTATTAGCTTATTACAGTAGCTACTTTCTAATTCTTATGCTCTTCTTCAACACCTAAAAAGGCTTATTGTGTTGTAGCACTGCAACCCAAAGCTGCTGGGAAATGGGAGGAGACTTTTATTGTTCAACAGCTCCTGCTTCCCTTGGGGTATGACAACTTCTTTCTCCTTTCCTTTTCCTTCCTTCCCTCACTCAGCTAAAGGCACATGATCTATGCTTTGTGATAGTTAAGCAAATCATTAAGTTAAAGAACTTGAGGCTGACAGAAAGCGTAAATGATTCTCATTATCTGCTGAAGGATTCATTTGGATGAATCTGCTCAGGTGGGTGTTATAGAGGTTGGAGGGGAAAGGTGCTCCATCATAAGATGAAACTGTGCGGTTAATTATCTTGAGTAGAAGCAATTGTTATTTAACAAGGAAATGATAATTTGTCACAATAAATCAGAGAATGGCAGTCAGCTAAAACAGCTTATCTCTTTTTTTAAATTTTATTTTTAAGTTTGTTTAAAGAAGTCAACTAATTCTGTTTAAAAATGTGGAAGAGCATCATTATCGGACACCACCACTTCATCAAAGCACTCAAGTGCATCCTTAGAACTCCTCTGAAGTCAAGCACTTTATGATCTTATTTAAAATGAAGGATGTGTGCAACTGCTTGCTCAACCACAGACAAAATTGTTAGAGTTGCCGCAAAAACTCATTTGGTCAACAAGTATTAAAAAAGTCAGTTCTCCTTCAATGAAGCCAAACTTTTATACCATAAAATAAAATCCACACTTTAGTATGTGTATGCAAAACACCTCAAAAGCAAAAGAGGCAGATCATAAACTATTTTAAAAAATTTGGCATCTGTCTACAACCTGCACAGGAAAATGGTGCACAAGATCATTCCTGAACTGATACTCTAAGAATGCCGTTTGTGATTTACAGCACAGTTCACTAACTAGGAAATGGGACAAGATCTTTTTTCCTTAGTGTGATGTGTTGCTGTGAATCATAATGCAAATTAAATTATGATTATAATAAGCTAAAATGATAGTTATGGAAAAAAACTGTAGCAAAAAGCTAAATCTCAATATACAATTAGAAATACAATATCCCTTTAAAAAAAAGAAACATCAGGGTAAGAATAGCAGGGACAATGACACAAGCAATTTTTCAAGCCTGAGAACAAGGAAAAGTAACTATCAATAAAACTTTAGCAAACTTAAAGAGACTGTTTTTCTTTTTTAAAAAGGGATACTGCATCTTTAAAACACATAAAATAGTAAGTCACCCGTATGCTACTTACAGATAGTAGGAGTAAGAATAGTAGCTCCTCCTGGCAAGCAAATCACAGACAGTGGAAAAAGAGAAGCAATGGTGAATGAAAAGCGTGACTCTGTCACATCCAATAAAGCAGAGAAATGTGCGTTTAAAAAAAAAAAAAAGTTGAAAAATTCATGTTTCTTTGGTTAGCATTTCAACTTGCTCATGCACTAACTAGCCTTACTTTGCCATGCAACTAAAAACAAAATAAAAACAAAAAACCCCTAGCGTATAAAAATGATTTGCTTTCTAGAAAGATCACTTGAGTAAATTACATGCTGAAATTTCACTTATTGCCAAAAATTTTTAAAATTAAATGGATTGTGTAAATTCAACATGCAGTTCAGCATAATATAATGATTACCGCCTAGATGTCATGACAAATGAACAGCTGTGTACAAATCTTGTGCAGCAGATATGCTTTTTACTTTTCAGTCACAAAAGATAAAGGTTCCATTAATAAATACATTTAGTCAGAAAACAATTTCTTGTCATTCACTTTAACATATTTATCAGTACACAGTTGTATACATATATGTTTGTATGCGTACTATGCGTAGCTATATGAGTACACACATTTTAGAGAAAACTGCACATTTTCAGCAGACATGTGTGTACTGGCATATCCACCACACATTTCCTGAATGCAAACATATGGTTTCTATATTAAAATCTTACAATTGGAAATGCTGATGTAGTCATGCTAAGCATTAAAAACATGGAAGGTAAACAAATGGAAGGAAATGAAGGACATTTGGAAATAGTCCAACAATGATTTCGAAAATAAAAATGGCATTGCTTGTTAAAGATGCAGTATCCCTTTTCTTAGCTGGTTTGATTACTCCAGTAAAAGTCTGTAAAAGCATTTAAGAGCTTAATTCAGGAAAACTTCAAAGCAATTTGTACAAAATGATCAGGCAAAGCCGAAAACATCTCAAGCTCATGAACAAAACTGCTTAGTACTCCATTTTTCAATAAAATGTAATGCTGCATTTAATCAGTTTGAGATAGCTGTGTCTGTCCATACAACTTAATAAACCAATAAAAATGCAGAAACCATTGTTTTATTGACATTTCCATCTAATAAGCTGTGGTCAATTGGGGTACCAAAAGGGATACTACATAATGGATCACTGAATAGGTACACTACAGAGGATGATTCAGACGGATTGGTTTTCAGTCCCACCACAACTAAGTGAAGTGTGCTTTTGTATGTGTGTATGTGTCAGACTTTTTACAGCTGTTTCTTCATTATATGAATTGCCCTGGTTCACTAGATTTAACTCAGGAACATAGTTTTTCTATGCTGTTTGTAAGAGACCTTGACTAAGGCTGGTATAAAAAAAGTGCCCATTTTTACTAAAGGCAGAGGGGGATGAGACTGGCACACCTACAACATAAGCAATAGAAACTAATTAAACTATCATGATGAAAAATTGCCAAACATTAAAGATTCATTAAGCAGGTTAATTTCTCACCTATTCAGAATACAAATACTACAGGAGTTTAGAAATATTATGTGCTATAGAATAATGATAATTTCTAAAAGGATATTGCCTTCACAGGTTCTGAGGAGGGAAAGGGGGGAAAAAGGGAAATTTAAAAATAACATTTCACAGATATAATAAACTCACTTTGGTCAAACAATTTAATAGCGAAAATTTGAGCCTAAAAGGACTCTTAATGGAAGAGGCTAAAAGAATAGGAAAAATGTACACATGGATTTGTTTGTTTGCTACTTGCAAAACTAGTCAATCACATCTGGAAGTGACTGACACTCTGTAGTGTTAGACAGTCTCTCTCTCTCACACAAACACACGTGCACACACAGAGAATTTTCTATTAAACATGAGGGGACCACTGTAACACGCACTAAGATGATACTTCCCAGAACATACCTTGCTACAAAGCTACAATATAGAGATTTCCTCCTAAAAGCTGAAAACAACTTCTTTTTTGCTTTTCAAGTCTTGTAAATAAAGAAAATTGGCTGACTGTATGTCTTTTTTGCACATGATGAGTTGGACCTTTTGCATATGTGTTAATTCTCAACCACAGAGGTAAACAACAGAGAAAAGTGAAAGCACTTTTGGGAAAAATCACATATGTAGCTAACTAACACAGAACACTATAAGCATACCTAATGTTTCTAATGCAGACGTTTCTTCTCCAAGTTATATATCTCCAGGGATAATTGTGAAAAGGCAATAAATTAAAAAAATCTAATGCAAACCAGCAATTATAACATATAGAATGATCTTAGTCTTTAAAAATAATAGCAAGCTGCATTTCAGAGGAATATACGCAACAATCACAAGAATACTTTTTATTATCACTTCTGCAAAAGGCAAGGGAAGGCAACGCACACACCATGGGAAGGCAAAGGGCTCATTCTATCCTAGAGAAACCAGCTTGTGCCACATGAAGGGGAACCACCAGGGAGAGGGTGCACAGAGAGAGAGAAATTAGTTTCTATACTATAACTATGGAATTATAGGGACATATTATGGAATTTTATGCCAGGTTAAAAGAGTTGCAACTATTGGAAAGGCTAGGCTTTGAAACACTGACCAAGCAATAGGGTAACACAAGTTACTACAGGTAGGAGAATTAGGATGCAGGGAGAGCATTGAACAATGCCAGAAGATGGCGATATTGCTTACTGTCTAAGAAAGCACTGAAAAAAAATTTAAATTCACTCAAATTAATACACTTTAAAACAATTTCATGCACTAAGGACTCACTAGATAATTTTACAGTGATGTGGCATGACTTTTAAGAAAAAACCTCCAGGTTTACAAGAGCATAAACAGAGGTATAAAATTACATTATTTTGCAAGTTGGGTAACATACAAATACAAATAACTCATTAGAGCCGCATAGAGAAAATGATATTCATTAAGTGGTTAAAACATAAAAAGTGCAATAAGTTATTATTTTTTCTTTGCTTTAAAAAATAAAAAAGGCAGCATGAATTTCAATTCCACCCACTTCAACAATCTGTACATTCTTCAATCTCTAACTTAAAAATCCTTGGAAATAAATAAATATGAGAAAATGTATAGTTATCGGATCTTAAATATAAAGAAATCCTATCTTTAAGGACATCCTAAGAAACACAGCAAAACCGAAAGAAAACACAAAGAATTAATCCCAATATCGACCAAAAGGACCTACCAGTCCTAAAACTTTTTCCCCCCCAAAGACCTGCAAAAAACACCCTTTAAAAATTGTTTGATAGAGAGGGGAGGAAAAAAAAAATCAATCAGCACAGATCATATTCTTACCTTTTTTTGACGATCAATATGACAACAAGGAGAAGTAGGATGAATACCAGAATTCCAGCACTTATCCCTGCTATTTTCACCACTCGATCTGTTTGTTTAGCTGGATCCGGAATCACCTCAGGTTCCTCTGTTGCAGCTGCTAAATGAATTAAAATAAAGAAGTTACTTAAATTTGTTAGCACTAGAGAGAAGTAAATAATTTTTGGTTACAATTTTTGAATATATGTGTGTCTTAATAGAGTAATCAAAATATAGATGCAGGCATCATGTTTTTAAACATCTACACTTATGTATGTACTACCCTACAAATTTAACAGAACCATAGAATAAGCATAGTCAGAAGGGACCCACAAGGATCATTGGGTCCAACTCCTGGCCCTGCACAGCACCATCCTCAAAAGTGACACCATGTGCTTGGGAGTTCTGTTCTAACACTTGAACTCTGTCAGGATTGGTGCTGTGACCATTTCTCTGGTTTCCAGTGCTCAGTCATCATCTGGGTGAAGAACCTTTTTCTGATATCCAGCCTAAACCTCCCCTAACACAGCTTCAGGCTATTTCCTTGAGTCCTGTCACTGGTCACCAGAGTGAAGAGATCAATGCCTGCCCCTCTGCTTCCCCTCACAAGGGTGTTGTATATGCAGTGAGGTCTCCTCTCAGTCTCCCCCAGGCTGAATAGACCAAGTGACCTCAGCTGCTCCTCGTGCAGCTTCTCCTCAAGGCCAGTCACCATCTTTGTTGCCCTCCTTGCAACAGCAAGCATATGTGTATGTATAGAGCAGAATAAATATGTGGATATATACACACCCCTGCACACATGCAGGATTTTTTATTTGGATTTCCAAATAAAAAAATTAAAAAACAGGAGACAAAGTAAAGACAATCTATCAATTTACCACCATTACTTCATATAATGTTATTTTTTTCAGATATTAAATATGGAATATTTAACACTGAATATTAAGAAAACATTTACAGACAAATAGTAAAGCACTTTTTTCCAAGCCACAGTGTGAACCCTAAACTGCAGTACTTTTGTCCTCCATCCAGTTTCAGTCCACCTTTGTACATTAATTCACCTTACACCATCTGGTCTGAGATCTGCATTCTACTGGGAATTTTGATTCTCTAAATAAGGTCATTCAAAAAGCCAAGCCTAAATAAAATCAGTTTTATTTCTGTTTATAGGCCCTGAAAGAAACCCACAAACCACTGTTCTACAGAGACATTAAACCAGTCTGTAACACAGTTGAGGCTACAGGTTACAGCAGAGAAAAAAATAGAATATACATGAAAGTGCACAGCCATTCAGTCTGCAGCTCTTTGCATAACAGCCTGGTGTAAAAAGGATCAGGAACAGGAGCTTTTCCAACTCCGTAAAATATGAAAAATATAAATAGTTTTCAGCCCGGGGTAAAATCCCATGAGACGTTTACTTGTAGAATAGAAAATGGCTTTCCATTTCTCTAGCTCCTGCTTTCTAAGGCTGTGGCCCTTCCTCTGCTCTCAGCACAAAGGGGTTCTCGTGCTTCTGGTGCTTCTTGTCTCCCACTCCATCCAGCATGCAGCAGACGCCACTTAACCTCTCCCCTCACAGCATCTTCATGTGGAATAAGTTACAAACTGTTGGTATCAGCATAGTTATATCATTACACAGAAAGTGTCCTTTAGTCTGAGACTATGTTGCTTCTCAACAGATCACCAAAGGCAGTGGAACAAAAACCAAAGTGAAGTCAACAAAGGCCACTGCTGCCCTGAAAATCTACTCCATTCAGAAAACCAGTGTAGTCATTATCAGGTATAATTAGTACCTAATTCTTCTGGGTTTAACCATGTTACACAGATCATTTCTATTCAGATTCCATGTGCAGAAGCCTATAGTACCTTTTGAGGGAAGGATAATGCTGTTGTTAAATTACTCTTTATTACTTTTTTCGTAACCTTCATCTCTGCAGTATCTGAACCATGTACTAGTAACTTACCCTCAGGAAAACCTTCTGAATTAGCAATGTGCTCTCTTTCAAACACCTGCACGAGAGCTCGACACACAGTGAGAGATCTGGCAGTGCTTTAATTGTAAAACTTAATCATCATCATAAGAATCCATCATAATCATCTCTCTCACCTACAGCTTGAACTCTGCTGAGAAATACTAAATGTTACCTTCTCCATATAAATACATGCCTGCATGTACACTTGCACACATAACTTGTAAGGACTGAATACTGTATGTTTTGTTTGTATTGTATGTGTTGTTGAGGTGTCAAGGGGTAAGAGCAGGGATCAGGCTAGAGATGTGTGCATGCACACACAAGCTGGAATTAATGTCATATACACATATGATGCTGTCTAACAGGGGAAATGAGGAGCATGGCTTTTGAGGCAGGACTGGAAGATGTAGATATTCAACATCCTCAATGCTTAAAATGAATCAACTCCCAGTCCAGTATTAGCTGGGCTAGATGTGACACACGTGATTGAGCATTTGATAAGCAGCAGAGCCAAAAGGCCAATCAGTAAAGTCAAAAGACAAATCTAAGCTAAATAGAAATGTCTTTATATGGAAATGGGGAAAAAATAATCTTTGCTGTATGGAGTACTGAGAAACAGCAAGGACATAGGAAGGGTAAAGAGGGAGTGTGAAGGAATGGGATATTTGCTGTGTCTAGAACTGTACAATGTGAGTGCAGCTCAGCAGCTTTGACCTACCAAGGTAAGAACTACTCAATCTACAAAATAACTAAGGCTGGAGCTAGAGATTTAGTTGTGTGGATGGAGATTTAAAGCCAAGACTCAGAGATTTCAAAATATGAATGATAGGGATTGAAAGTGACCTGAGGATGTACTTCAAAACTTGAAGGCTCAAAAATACATCCAACACTATAGGCTTTGAGCTTTGATCAGGACAGTGGTACTTTCAAGGGAGTATTAGTGATGAGAGAGTGAAGGGAAAAGAATGACACACCTGTTTCACACTGCCTGGAGAAAGATAGGACTCTTATAACTCGATAGAGCAAGCTGCAATATACGTGCATCTCAGAGTTTAAAACTATTGCATGGCCACACACACAGCTGTTTCATTCAGAAAAGTTACTTTAGAGAAACGACTGTCCATGTCTCAGAAAATCTGAAGGAAAGGTTACCAAGGGTGTTTACACGTTTGGCTAACTTAGGTGTTTTATTATATACACTCTGGCAAATGATTGGATTGGATTATCAGTAATTTAAAAATGAAGCTGTCTGTCAAGTTTTTCAAACAGTGGAGAGCAAGGAGGATATCTACTTCTTAACCATTTATTTTGTTTCCTTACATTAAGGGTATTGAAGTAAGGGACAGTAACTCATTCCCATGAATTTTAAGGCTATTTATGAGATAAAGCTGGTGCCCACTAGAAATGCACCACAGTTGAGGAAAATGCCATTGAATAGCCATACACCACCCGAGTGTATGATCAGTGGATAAGCCTTCTATACCCAAAATGCTAAAATCTGCTGGCAAAACAATACTTGTCGTGCCAATATCAACAGAAAAATTGCTTTGAACTTAAATGAAGCCAAGATTATTGTATTTCCAACAACAGATAATATATGCATTCTTTAGACTAAATTCTACATTTGGGGACTATATGAAAGTAATCATAGATATAAATCACACTGTAATCTGTGTATTGCATGCAATGATTATTTTGAGGAAGCTATTGAATGTAGCATAGAATAATTTAATGAAACTTACAAATTTGAAAGCATTTCATATTACTTGTATTTTTACTTTGATAGCTCAAAGTGTATTGCAATAACTGTGTGTGAGCTTGAATGGGCAAGCTCATAACTAGAGAGGAAAGTAGAGAAACCTTGTGTCTATATGTTAAACCTACACATATAAGTGAATGCCTCCTGACTGCTAGTTGCAGAAGGACTTCAGCAGCAAGTAAACTTCTGCTTACTCTGAGAACTCGCTTCCTTCACCCTCTAGAAGACAACCAGGATTTAGTTCTCTGAAGTGGCTCTTCTGGAGGCTGAGCTGCTGAATTTGTCAAAGTGACTGAAGTAACCAAGGCTTCACTAAGAACAAATCTTGCCTAACCAATCAAGTGGCCTTCTGTGATGGAGTGACTACATCAGTGGGCAAGGGAAAAGTTGCAGACATCACCTCTCTGGACTGTAAGCCTTTGACACGGCCCATGACAACATCCTAACACAACATCTCTAAATTGAAGAGATGCAATTATTTTGATAATTGGAGTTAACTACTGCATATTTCTAAGAAGGGCAAAAATGCCTTAAAATTATTTAAATTATAGAAACAGTTGCTTTACTAATCTTTAATGTTTGTTTTTAGTAATGTCATCCTAAGATCCTTTCTTATATCTTGGACATCAGACTCTATTAAAAGGTAGTTTATTGATCTGAGAAAGAACCTTATATTGTAATAGAATGATGATCATACAGAAATAGACTATATTGTAATAGAATGATGATCATACAGAAATAGACTATCTACTGACTACTAATTCCTTTGGCCAGCCTTACTCTAATAGGCCATGAATTAAGTTAACTTTTACAATGTCTTTGCTTTGCATATCAATAGGTTTTTTTGCACTTTGATTCTGTAAATCTGAGAAGAAATAATCCTACAGTTTTCAACCTGTGAAAACTCATCTTCCATAAAATTTGCAGGAAAAGTTTCTGACATGAAACAGTGTTAACTACATTTTCCCCCTGTACAAAAATAGCTACCTACAGTGGAGATTTATGAGCTAGACTGGGAGGAGAAGACTGGATTTTAGCAATTTATCTACTTGCCTTTCTTCTGAACTAATGAACAGCAACAAAAATCATATTCCACAGCCCCACTCACAAAGTTCATAAAACAACTTGATCCAGTGATTCTGATTCTGCACATAGCCAGTAACAGTCACCATATAAGAAGTTCTCCTTGTTTTCATAGATATTAAAGGAAAATTTTCAATTAGACAACTTCCATGATTAATAGCAAGAAGTTCAACTCTGAACAGTACTAAATTAGACTAACATAACTAACTCTCTCAGGGACAGTAAAATTCCAAACAGTTGGTGTGGTAGAGTCCATCTTCTCACAATTTCCTTATGTACTTAATTACTCTAAATTTTTTAACCACACTTTTAATCAACCACACCAAAATCCAATATCCACTTCTAAAATTGAGCATATTATTTACACTTAATTTCTGAAGTATACCGTGGCATAAGGAATCCAGTCACGGCACATATTTCTTTCCTGTCTTCTCCTTCCTTCTGTGGTTCAAAATTTATACAGAGCCTTGCAAAACTGTCGGAGAATTTATGACACTGAGCACAAAATCTATTTGCCTATACCTTCCCAAGAAGATGGTGTAAAAATCAAGATAATGATATTCTTCTTGCTCATCCAAACACAATTATTCAAGCAGAAAATTCTGGTAGGATTTTTCTGGGCTGTTTGCATGGTACCACTAAGAGAACAACCAGCCTTCCAAAAGACAGCTTTTAAATCAGAAGTTTCAAACAACAGTTTTATACTTAACCTTCCCACAATATGATTTGACTTTTTAAATATTCACAGCATTTTATTCTGGGTTTCCTTTGTGTGAGCAACGGAAGAAACTCAGTTTTATGCATGATTAAAGCTGCTATTTTATTACACTGCATTTTCTTTGAATGTTAATTTCTGTTTATGGCAGATCTTTGAATTCTCACAAACTGGTGTTATTGCTGCATAGCTTGATATTCAAAATAGCTGTGCTCAAGATAATCTGTTCTGCACTTTTGTTATGTGACATTCAAAAACTTTTAATTAAATCCAGGAATGACATCTGAATGAGTTCAACAAGGTAGTATCATGATAACATCAAATAAAACTGAAGGTAGCTCTGGAGATGTCAGTCTACCACCTGAGAAAAGGGCTTGTTGAAAAACCAGGTGAGATTCCCTGACAAATATTTTTTTTTAGATTGGTCTGTTCTGTATTTTAATCATCTGCCCAGAAAGACTGTTCTGCCTGCATCAGCATTTTTTTTACTGCTTTTCTACAGTGATAATCATCGTGCAATTAAGAAAAATTTTATGTGTCTGAAATTTAATTAATAAATTCAAGTTCAGTGAGAGAAGATCCATAACTACTTCTAGCTTTATTAAGTTTTTTAAAAAAGCCTGAGTTGACTCTATTTGTTGAAAACATTTTAATGTATATTTGCAGGGATTAGGAGATGCACATGATTCATGAGGCCTTACAGATATCCTCTCGTGGGTCACTTTGGTCCAGCACTACCGATTTTTCCTTCTGAAGTTGAAAGCTTAAGATATATTTAATGGGAAAGGAATCTCCACAATTCTCCCTTCCTTACAGCTCCTAGAGATTCTCTATTGGAGTACAGCTTCTGGGAGATGAAGGCGTGACAGAAGTTTACTGGGGTTTGGATCCATCTAAGCTGTTGCTGGCAGGACTCTAAATTACAGATGCTTAGGGTGGCATTATAAGAAAGAAAACTGGTACATGACTGTGAACAGAAAGTGTGATTCCCTGAGCTGTGCTGTGAAGTGTCAGGTTCATCTCTGTCACTGTGGTAACCAGGTTCATGACTGTCCCAAGGAAGAGATTTTAACAGGCTCTGCCAGGGAAAAGGGGAACCCAGGCACCACCAGCCTCTTCTCTGAACTTGTGCTGAGAGGGGAGGGCAGTGAGGTGGTGCTTAGATAAAATCTGCTGTCTTACATTTGTGTTGCAACATACTGTGCTCCATATATCTCCATGAGTGTCCCTTGCTGGGGGAAAGGGAGAGGTGTCACCACCTCCAGATGCTGCCAGCTGAGCCTAAAAGAAGGAGCACTCAAGGCCTGAAAGTTTTGGGACATTTTAAGCTAAGCCTTTGTATGGACAAAATTATGGATGACTGTGTTCTCCTTATAAAAGGTCATTGCTGCAGAAATTGATACAGACTGTTTATGGGCCCCCTCTGAGAGTTTATGTGCAAAAACAAAATAAATACAGCTTCATACTAATCTCTGTTTAGTAGGCTTTGGGATGGTGTAAGAAGCTGTAGAAGTTAAGCACAGGGAGAGTCACAGTTGGCTGTGCATACAAATACGGGATCAAGTAAACAGGTTACACATCCTGCTTTCAGATAATGCAGAAAAAAGCCTGAGCTTGTGCTACTGGATGTTCTTTAAAATTATGAACACGTAGCTTATAAACATTTATATAAATTTTAATTAATTAAACAGTCTAGCATAGCATATCTTGCCCTACAATAATGATGATACTACCTGAAATTCCAGCATAATATGTACATTTATGTATAAAAGACCAGTTCCCAACTAGTGTCGATAAGCCCTCTCAAATGCTCATAAATGTTGCTTTGATAAGTCATACTAAAAAAAAAATAATCAAAATCAAACATATCTCTACAACTCTCCAGGACTTTCAGATCAATTCATTGATGGTACTACTTTGGTAGGAAACACTAAGGAAAACAGAATCACATGAACCAAGTCTCTGCTGCTGTAAGGGTCTGAGATGAAAATTAATGAGGGCTCTGTAATCAGTAATGTCCGTGAATTTATGACCAATTAGCAAAGAGTTTACCTTAATAGATTCAGAAGTACTAGGTGAAAAAAGTGCTGAATCTGTTTGCCTCACTAGCTGAGAAATCTTGGATATGAGCAGATGAAGAGAGCCAGAGCAGGAACAATGCTGAGGAGACAATGTTCCTGCAGCACTCTGCCCTGCTGTCCATGGGTCATATTGAAAGAGAAAATTAGTGTCATCAATGAATTTCCACTATATTTCCAACTTAGACACACTTCTGGTGCTGTGTGCTTTGCAGGCACCTTTAAAACTATGGCAAGGATGGGATTTGGTTATGGGGAATTAGGATGTTCAGTGAATGTCATAATCCACAGGTTTTACAGCTTTTGAATTGCAAGCTGCAATCCTCTGCAAGAAAACAGCTGTTTGTGCAGAGATAACTAAGCTTGAAGGGAGCTGGCTCAGTGATGCAATCGTGCCCCCAGGACATAAAAAGCTCTGAGCCAATACAGATGGCAGCTCTGACAAGGCATTTTACACAGAGGTGTAAATTGAAGTTACACTGGCAGCTTCTAGTTCAGTTGCCTTACATGGGACAGGACAAAGATAAAAATGTGGGTAAGGTTTCTGAAATGGCACCTCTCACAGCAAAGAGCAAACATGGTCAGAGGAACATGGCCTGTCCCCATCTGGCAACATCACTGCCCAAGAGAGTGGACACTCCTCCTGGTCACAGCCCATGATGAAGGGCAGGTGGTTGAGCTGCCTTTGGGACTTTCAACTCCAAAACATTCAGAACAAATTATGTTATTGAGTTTTACATGTGGATAAATTCCAGTCTACTCATTACTCTACTTGACACCAGAAAATCCATGACACAACCTTTTCTCTAGCCTCGCATTCTGGACTGCCTTAGCTTCAAAACAACCCCACAATTATTTGAAAGGATATTTCAGGGGTCTGGGTCTGGTACTGTGTTTTTTTTCAGTTTTTGAAGTTCTCTTTCAGGTCATGGCTTCAAAACTGTCAACAACAGTGCAAAGGCTGGAGATTTACCTGAAAAAATCCTAATATGCATGAGAGCCCAGGTTTTTTGAATCTTATAGATCTTCTAAAATATAAACTCTGGACATATTAAGTGCTTGTTATAAAATACCAGATCTCATAGTGTAACAGCTGCATGTTTGAAATGCTGGAAAAAAATCAGAGGAATACCTATTGTGATTTTATTTTTTTGGAAATCTGCGTAATTGTGTCTTGCCAAAATAATTTCAAAATAAGGCTTCCTTGAGCTGCTTGATGTGTTTCTTTTGGTAGCCAATATGGAAGAAGAGATCTAAAAATGCAAACAAATTATTTTCATGGCATGTATACTAACAGACCTTGAAAAGGGTGTGCAAAAAATGGATGTAGAAATATATAACATGCATGCTGTAAAGTACTGGACTGAAACAGTTAAATATAAACCACTATTTTTCTCTGATTTTCTGTAAAGGGATATTGGGTAAGAATGAACCTCTGATCTATCTCATCAACAAGCCATTTAAAAACTGCTTGTTGGATGGACGTGGTACCACTTCTTAAGGTTGCTGTGATTCCTTCCCTTACAAGCACAATGGACCTATTGTTAGACCTGTTGCAGAATTTTTTCCTGGGAACATATAAAAGCAGTCAGCCTCTTGCTAATGAGATCATTTGTTAAGTTAGTGTTTGGCTACATTACAAATCAATGAACTTTCAAGTTCTGCTCTAAACAAACTGCCTTCAAAACCATGTGTTTTTAAAGACAAAATCTCTCTTGATGTTATAAAATGTCAACTGTGGAAGACACTACACTGACAAGTTGCCTGGTGTTGACAACGAGTCCTCTATGGCCTGTTAGCCCAGAATTGTTTATTGAAAGAAAATTATTTAAAAAGCAGTGTTTGATGGCAAATATGCTAAAGTGCCTCATCTTTCCACCAGATAGCATTTAAGATATTTAGCAGAGAAAGTTACATTATAATGATCATTATTGCTTATACAGGCACATGACATGGTTTATGTGGAAAAATATTACTCTCAAATGCCTGAAATTACACTTTGCTGTATTTATTGAAAATAACATTCTATGAATAACTTTGGCCAATTTAAGCAACTATAAAAGTGCAAGTGAGAATTTACTGGCAGTATAGGAGTTGCAGAGTTAATGCAGACCTGGGTAATTACACTGAAGGAAGTGAGGACAGCTTAAGTCTCCTCCACCAGAAAAGTGAAAACTCTGACCCCAAACGATAGCTCAAAATACAGAAAATGAGATTAAAAATTTTCTTATATCAAATGTAGTGCTAATAACATTGCAGATAGAAGCAAAAGACTGAAGTAATGAAGAACAGAAATAGCCCTTCCTTTATTCTTTCTTAAAAAAAAACCAACCCCCGCAAATTAAAGCTTATATAGTACTAAATCCAGCTTTTGATAGCAGCCATCAGTTGCTATTTGCCATTCAGAATGGTGAAAGGTGAGAAAATAAACAGAACCCCTCCAAGAAAATGAGTGGTTAATTCTTCCTTTAGAGGTCGGTCCGAGGTTTTCCAAACAAGCATAGAATAAATTTTATAACTAGCATACATATATAGTTTATATATAATCTTTAATAGCACACATATGTTCTTAGTATCCCAGATTATTACATTCATGACTGTCAGCCTTCAGTACTTTTTTCCTAAAATAAAATAAAACTTTATTTTATGAAAAAAAAAAAATCGGTATTTTTCAAATGGAGTGAAAGAGTAAATATATATATGTATATACTCTGAAAGAAGAAAAGATGCTTTCTTCCACAAGAGTTATATTCTTCCATTTAGAGAAATTTTTTCACAGCTTCTTCAGTTCTATAATACCTTAATAACATGGTGCAGTGTTTGTAGGAGTCCACTGGGAAACAGCTGCACTGGCAGTGCAATAGCCATGGCAGAGAACATTTTTTGCCCTTTTAAAACCTTCCCATCTGAAGAACATGCACTCCCAGAAAGTTACATGTATCAAAACCCTTGAGGTTCTCCTGAACTTTTTAGCAGTAATAGGTGTCTTAAGCAGCTGGCTGTGTGGGAGCAGGAGGGAAAGGCAAATGTCCTCTTCCAAACTAGATGGGGGGTATCACCCAGCTGCACATCACAGCAGGCTGCCATTACCCTAATTATGCAGTTGCTCACAAATCTGCTTATCCAAATACATCTGAAAGGTTTTATGTCAGCACTTTAAGCCTGGCCACCTGATTTTGGACTGAAACATCCAAAGCTGTGGTGCTTATCCATGCTAGTCTACCAGCTGTGATGTGAGGGCAGCAGCCTGTATTTAGCTGGCTAAAAGCTTTGTCATCTTCTGCTACACCATTTCCAGCCCAAATATGTTACCTCAGCCTCAAACCCTGCAAGAAGTTAAGAGCCTGTCTGTGGGCTTGTTTACCACATCTGACACCTAGAAACAGCCATAATGACACTGCAACAACATGCAGCTAATGCAATGACAACTGCATGAAAAACTCAATAATCACAGCTCTGGGTTGACTGCCATTGATTATTGAGTTCAGATCAGTACCTGCAATGATATTAAAAGCATTTCATACTGTGTCACTGCCTCTCTTTCTATATATTCCTACATTATTAATATGTCAAAGAAACTTTCAAGCATGAAGAAGAGTTGGTAGCCCTGCAGGCTACAGGACAAAACATGCCTGCAAGAAAAAGACTCAAAGTGTATTGCCACTTTCTGAACCTTTGTGTTCTACTCTTTCACATTTTTTCTTTTCAATATTGAAGCTTTGTTACCTTCAAATCTTAAACTCTAATTAATCTCCCTTGTCTGAAAAAAATAAAGAGATTTTTTGTTATTTCCATTACTTGAGGAAATATTCACACAAGACTGTGATAGGGAGCCAAGTGTAATAAAGAACTTCCATGTTTAAAGATAGATGAATTTTTTATATCTGTTATTATACTGGTTCATAAAAAGTT
The DNA here is from genome assembly GCF_903797595.1 of Erithacus rubecula. Classification (NCBI taxonomy): domain Eukaryota; kingdom Metazoa; phylum Chordata; class Aves; order Passeriformes; family Muscicapidae; genus Erithacus; species Erithacus rubecula. The sequence goes on from NC_136685.1 coordinate 51,333,473, forward strand.
AAGGAAAAACAGTTTTTAATTTCCCAAAGCACAGACTCTGACAGAATACAGTGGGGTTGTAGGAAAGGTAGTAATGGGCTGTACAGTATGCATAACTAAAAGGTATCAGTTTGAAAATTACTTTGGTGCCCCCTCAGCTCCATATTTTACACAGGTATAGAGTGTTTGGTTGTTTTTATCCAGAGGATGAAATTACCTGCTCTGTATTGGATATGGCTTGGGCTGCTGCTTTCTCAGCTAGTTTCTCTAGGAAAATACAACTGTATCAAAGGAAAAAAACCCAACCATATATTTAACAAAAGCTTCAAATTCACATACAAGAAAAAAATAAATAAAGCCAACTATAACATGCAAATATTGTATTATGATTTATGTAATGGATTGTCAGCAAAGAAGATTACTGTTCTGGTATTTATGCTTTAAATCTGGTTTTAGGGTTTTCAGTCAGTTGTGATCTGATTAAAATGTGACTGATTTGGAGGAGAAAATCACCTTAAACTGATGGAGTGCCAAGACCTCTTGCAGATGAGGTTGCAAAACTATCTATCCTGAGGCCCTGAGCCATGTCTAACAATCACCAAACACAAATTTGCCTCTCAAAATGAGAACAAAGATCACATTAAACAATGTGCTCTAGGTTGAACTCACAAGCTAAGACACATCTTTATATACCTAACTTATATTGTTTCTTTGGCAAATGTGAATTGCATTTTGAAACACACAGGCCATTCCACAGTGTGAGTTTCTATTTATAAGCAGGTATTCCTGGCCACTCATGGCAAAAATGACCTTTCTTCTTTTCAAGAAAGGGAAAAATATCTTCATTCACTGACTAACTTGATACAACTTTAATGAATGGTTCACTTTAGCTTCTCATTTCTTAAAACCCAAGCAACGTTATCCATCAGCTTTCTTAGAGACAGCTGGCCAAAATTTTCAGACTTGGGTTGATGGATTCACCTTCATATATTCAGGCACCACCAATACAGAAGAGGCCTTTCAGATTGCTTGAACAACTCTCATAAATCAGATGAATTGTCAAACTTTAACTAATATGTGAAAAGAAATGTACACCTGGGAAATATATTAGCCAATAAATGGAATGGCAATATCTGACAAGACTGTCTCTTGCCTGATTCTGGTGTAGTGATAAGACCACTAAGTACTACATGGAAACATAGTGCAATGTAATATGATGACACCTGCTATTTATCAAATACTCAAAAAGTAAAATTAAATACAAAACTGTTTGCATACTTCGAGCATTTAAGAAACAGAAACTGGAGAACAATAGTGTATTTCTGTATTAAAGAACTTGGGACTACATTAAACTTAATCAGAAAACTATAAAAGCCTTTTTTTTTTATTTTTTTTAATCAGTACAACGCTTCAGCAGGACAAAATGCTGCAAAAGAAAAGTAAGAAATGTAAATTAAATTAGTGATTTGTGATCATAAAATCAGTTTAAATTGGACTGGAACCGTATCCCTAGCTACATGAGTCTGAGAGATATATACCAATGAAAAGAGAAGGAAATCCAAATGTGGATCTCTGTGAGTGAAAGATGTGGCCTATTTCTTTCCTTCTTTCCAAAGGCACAATCCAAACCTGTTACAGACATGGCTTCACACACTCTAGAAAGTCCATCCCTGGTGCTGGTTAGCAATGGGAACTCCAGATGCAAATACACAGTAAACTACTATTAACTCTGCATAAATTGTCTGCCTTTCTGTGAGATGGGTGAAACAGGAACACAGACAGTGCCAGGAATCAGGGCTGAAAGGCACTATCAAATCTGCTTGGAGTCATTTACAGATCAACCTCCTTGCAATACATACCTTGGGTCACGGCTAGAAAGTAGCACCTTTAGCTGGAGCAAGTACATTCCTATTACCCATCTCCTCCTATTTCTTACTGTGCAGATAGAACCAACCAACCAACATCACTGAAGTGAGGGAGGTGGAATCACCCTCTACTTAACAGAAAATATCAGTGAAGATCCTGTCCTTTTATCTCCCCTTACCTTTGCCCCTGCTCCACAATCCAATTGCTGTCTCAAAGTACTGCACTGCTTTTACTTTTATGGTTTTTTTAAAGGTTTTTAAGCTTGTATACCTTCTCCTAAGCTGAAAGAAATTATTTATAAAAGTAACCTCTACTGACCAAATTAATGAATCCAAATCAGATTAAGTCTAAAAATAACCAAAGTAATGACTAAATTTCAGTGTCTGTTTACTTAAAAAAAAAATCATTAGCATCGTGAACTAGTGTGAACAGGTTTTTAAACTAAAAAATATTCCAGTTTACTTCAAATATTTTAAATATCCTTTACCTTCAGTTAGTCTTTTGAGACCTGGCAAATCAAACATCTACATATGCATTTCAGAGCAGGGCTTCTACAGATATCATCGGGGTTATGCCAGGATGAACAAACAAGGAATGGTTCAACCACTCTTAATGGAAACTACTAAAATAAAAACCTTATGTCAAGATTCTCTTTTGCTTCATGGAACATAGTGAACAAAGATGCCATTTTAAAGACTATCAGTTTACATAAAAGCAATACTTACTGAAAAATTTTTCATCAATTAGTTAAATGTGTTTTCTCTAAGCTTCCACGAGAATCATATACAAAAATAATCTTATTTTCAGACATTATGCCCACTAACAAAAAATGCCTTATTAAACATTCATAGACATTGCAGGTATTTACTAAATCAGTTTTTTCACCAGAACATACTTTTTATAAAACATCAATTTTCACTCTGTTTATTGAACACTTGCAAAGCCTCTTTTACAAAACATGAAATATTTTACTGAGTAACAATACACTAAATTTCATTCTCACTCAGCTCATTGACTTAACAATATGCACTTAGTGAATGTGCATTCTAAATGTGTTTTATCACATTGAACCATCTTACACTAATCTTTACTTTTGGCAAGGATAAAAAGTACCATTAATATTCAAGAACTTTTAATTACAAATGCTGATTGGAAGCCCTGTGACAGCAACAGCCAAATTCAAACAATTTCTTTTTAAAAATGGAAAATAATCCTCAACCCATAACTCCAGAAGAAATAGCTCTCTATGCTGGTGTGTACTTCCCCATTAGACCCAAACATCCTTTTCCCATAGCACTTCCACTATGCCTGTGTTGCTGCAGGTGGTAACAACTTTAAGGAGCTCCTGCTCAGAGTTTTGTAGGGACCTTTCCCACAGACTTGGCCCTCTAATACTCCAGTAACAGAATATGTCATATTGGATTTCATTCCTGTCTTCAACACTGGATCAGGGAAGATTACAGCTGAGATTAAGCTGAGTTAGGTTCAGAGCTGGGTTATCCCTCTCTCTTCAAACAGGGCTCTATGTGCATCAGACACAATGATATGAACAGAAACGGTTTGGGCATAATTTCTAAGTTTAAAAGTAGACTTTTCACCTTAGCTAGCACATTGAAATAAAAATTTCAAGAGGAATGTGGAAAAAAGAGTAAGAGAGTAGTAAACAGAGACTTTTCAGGAGACTGAACTCAAGGAATTTGGGGGAAATGCAAGTGTGAAGTAGCCCACTCTGGGAATTATAATTTTTCTCCTTTTCCTGTAAAGGCTCTGTTCTTTAATTCCACTTAGTTTCAGGTATCTGACAGGAAAAAATAAACAGTCAGTTCCCCTGTGCTCATTGGTATCTTTTTTCCAAATTTAGAGCTAATGAAAAATTCAATTAATATGAAACTTCAGAACACCAAATTTGAATCATCACTGTAAACCTATAAAGGGGGAAAAATACTGAAACTTCCTTCATTCTCAGTGGAAATATAAAATGCTAAAAAGCATGACTGTAAAGTCAAAGTGCTGTTAAGGAATCTGTCTGGCTGAGGATGGAGTAAGGATAAGTCTGTCTGAGGTGGAGTAAACCTTCCTCACTAGAGTTGTTAGGGTGCTATGCTTTCAATTTGTGACTAAAACAGTGCTGATAACATTGTTTTAACTATTGTTGAGTCTTGCACAGCATCGAGGCTTCCTCATTTCTCACACTGCCCCAAGGGGTATCCCGTGTCATATACTGTCATGCTCAAATAAAAACCAGGAATTCTATTTTTCCAAAGCTTGGAGACAGTCTGTGTGTGGGACTGAGTGTGAGAGGTAGTGAGTGACTGCCTTTGTATCCTTCTAAAAAAATTAATTATCCTTTCTTCACTTATTAAACCACTCTAAGCCCACAGGTTTTTTGACTTTCCCTCTCCTGATTATCTTTCCCATTCTCCTGGTGAGTGGAGCAGCTGAGTGGGTGTTTACAAGCAGGGAAAATTTTCTACCCTCCAAAAAGTACACAGAAAGGAAAAAAAAAGAGCAACAATGAAAATTGTTCAAAATCTTAAAAAAACCCCATAATCCACACAAGAAACCCAAAAGCTACTTAAACCATTGTCCATTTATATTCAGGTTGGTTATCTAAAAACAAATAAGCCATTTCTTCTTATCCAATTAACAAGTCATATTTATAATACTCTATTCAGTTAGTTACTACACTGTAATTGGCATGCCATCTCTCCTTCTAGTTGAACCTTTAAAAGTCCTTTCAGGTATTAATTTGAGACAGGGCACCCTTATTTAACAGCTGAAAGGATGGAAACAGAAAATAAACAAGCCTGGGGGTAACAAAGATCTTGCATTTGAGCTATAAGTGTTTTCAGATAAAGGTAATTTTTGTCTTAACTCTTATTTTCCACAGCATCTCTTTTCCCCTTCCTCACTCTGCTGCTTTTACAAGGTAAGTTAAGGTTATACCATGTTTAGCAACCTTAACCAAAAAGCAGTCTATACTAACTAGCACTTTTTCACACTTTTCTTTTTTTTTTTTTTGTTATACCTTTCTTCCCACCCCCTCATTTATTTTTCACACAGCATTTAAGGCAGTTAAAGATTAAATTATTTGAATGTCAGACTTGAAAGGTAAAATACTCCAGTTTGCCACATTTTTTTTTCTCTATAGCAAGAGAGGATGAATGAAAAGGGAATAAATGACACAGTAGCCCTTTCATACCCCCCTTCTTCTTTCAAGAGCATTCTTTTTTATTTCCCTCACTTTCAATTCAACCCATTCACAAAGGATTAGCATAACACATCTTTTTATGCTTGTAAGGGTTACAGCTGTAATCGCCTCACCTCATCACTTTACTTAGAAATCCTGTCTCTAGAGGAGTAATTCGATTACTCACAACAATCCAACTTTTGCCTAACCAAATAGGAATTCATTATAATGCTGTGCTGCTTCATCAGTTTACTATAAGTAGATGGGAAAAAATATAGCAAAATGAATAGCTGGTGTGAAAGGAAGAAAGCAATTGTTGGCTAACAAAAGACTACCAACAAAAGGCAGGATGACAGGCAGAAATTCAAAGTCCCATGACCAGGGTAGCCTCCAAACTACTAATAACTTGTAGCTATTAGAAGTCTTGGGTTTCAAATAGGTATGAAAACTGCAAATTGATGAGAACACCTGATTGCTTCAATCTGACTAGTCTTTAGCAGGTACTGGGCAAGTGTGTGAAAAACCTGAGGCAGGGCTTTTCCACCTGATGAAGAATCACCACCATCTTCTGTAGGTGAAAAACACATTTATGCTAATCCTTATAATGGCTTTTCTTGTCTTTTAGTTCTAAGATTCAAAAATGTACATGAAGTAATCTTGGCTGCATACTGCTTCAAAATAAAACTAGCACCATCCTTAGCAACTGACAGTGGATAAGGATAAAAGAAAAAGATAACAATGAGGACAACTGGCATCTCCAAATGACTTCCAGTTGTCCATATGCCCAGAAGCATAAATCTAAGGAAAGCTCATGCTGATTGTGGCACAGAAGGACAGCACTTGGGGCAGAAGCACAGATGCCAGGATCTTGCCTTCTATTTAGAAGTAGAACATTTCATTTTATTTTGTATTATTTCTGTAGTGATTTAAAATGCCCAGATATAATGAGATAAATTCTCAAGGGCAACATTTGTTTTCCAAAGGTTTAGGAGTATTAGGATACAGCTGACAAATCTTTAGCTGTTAGACTGGCTTAGGTTGGTTTTCAGCTTTTGGAGCCCATAACTATCTTCTTGTCCTCTATTTCTACAGATTCCTAAGGATTTCAACACAACATATGGGCAGCATTAAGGGCATTAAGGATTTATGAATTCACATCATCATTATAAAAACACATACAAAGTCCAAAATACGGTTGGGGTTAAATGGAATACATGCATTTCTCATAGTCAAATTAAATATTGATGTGTTCCTGTCTGCATTAAAAACAACAAGAGAAAACATTGTTTTTACAGTAGTCGTATGAAGAAAACATTCCAGGCACAAAGAAAGCAGTTCACTGCATTTCCTTTAGTATGATTTCTTTTTAAGCTGGAATTTCTTTTTACTTAAAGTCACTTCTCTTTTACATTCTTCTAGGCAGTTAACCTTTATTGCAATGTGTGTGTACTTTAAAGTGAGTGGAAATCAATAATAATTCTGATACCAAGCCCTTTTTGTCTTGAAAAACTTAAAATATCCCTAAGACAGCATATTTCTTCAATACTACCCGTGGGAATTTACTAATAATTACATTGTTAGATGTGAGTGGAGAAATTGAGTAGGTGAAATAAAAGCCAAACTTTAAGATGAATAAAAGTCCTCAGAGTACAGAAAATAGTGCCAGTTATTGTTATTGTGCAAATTTTTGTTCTACGTATACATGACTGCAATAACCATGCTCAATCCAGATAGGCAAAGTGGATTGGTTCTCTTTATTCCATGGTTAAAAATCAGAGTAGAGCAATCTTCCAACCAAGACCTCTTGACCTCAACCTAATGAGACTTCCAGCTTCAAGAGAGAAATTTACAGCTGCACAGAGAGATGGGGCAAGATCAGCATCCAGTCTTGAATTGATAAGACATCTCAAAAAATTCAGCAAATTCAGGTTCAGGTGCAAGAACACACATTTTCTTTTGCCTCCTGACACTTTTTGATTCACCATTGTTTATTTGCTGAAACTGAATTTACAATACTAATTTTTATTTGAGTATGCTGTTTAAGAAATTAATTATTTTATTTTCAGAAAAGCTGCTCTGATACACTGTGCAAAGAGCTGAGGCATGGTTAGGCAATGCTGCATATCACAATGGAAATGTTTCTCTTCAATAGAGAACTCCCATTGGAAAAGCTGAAACACCTTACATTAAACTGGCCAGTAATAGTAATAAAATGAAAGAGACAATGGAAAGACCTCAGCAGAAACATGAAACCATGCATTATTGCAAACGCCTTATCCCAAGCCAGAAAAACATCCTCCAAGTTGCTTAACCAGGATAAAAATATGTCGTGGGACTGAAAATATCACAAGGCAGCCATCATGTTTACAGATAGAGGACTGGATATTATTCATTAGGGTGACAAATTTTTTCTCTTTGCTGTAACACAGCTAGTTAGACACTTAATCAGGAGTTGAAAATTACATAGTTTGCAAAACAAATGTGGCACAAACACCAGCAGAATACAAAAATAATAGAGAGCATCTGATCTCATGAAAAATGAATTTAAAACACAATAGCCAGTTTCAAAGCTGACAAAAGAAATGTATATTGTATCTGTACTTAGCTTCCAGTTTAGGGATGTTTTATTTATGCTTCTGTCTCAAACATTTATACCACAGTATAAATTGGTTCTAACTACCTTAAGTAGCTGCATCTTAAGAAGAAAAAGATGAAAAACTTACAGTCAGCTTATCCTGCATGATTCTATTTCCCCTCTAGCCTAACAACTGTTAAGACAATTTGTTGCAAATCCTACATTTCTTCTTATGTCATCTCCAGCTATGGCAATGACAAAATTTGGCTTGATGAAATACTTCAGTATTGGGTAGGATTCAAGAAGCCTCTATATATGGTGGAATGGAGTATGCTCTAAAGTTGATATGTTTTGCTTTGACAAGAAGTTGATCAAGCAAGTCAAACATGGAAGAAATTGTATTTGAGGAAATTTTGCCGTTAGATAAAAAACAGCTGTCACTTGATCTTAAGAGTTTTGAAAAATTAGTCTAGTATCTTGCTCAGCATGAGATGTTGGACACATCCTCATTTTTAACAAATTTTGTAGCAAGAGCTCTCTTTTTCATGCAGTATGACCCACCTCAGCTGTGACATGCTCTACACCCCCCAGTTGGGGCACTGACAGGTCCCAGCTATGCACAGTGTGATCCTTACCAAGCCTGCCACCTCTAGGGGCTGGCTGGTGGCAGGCAAGGCACTGCACTCTTGCTGTGAGCTCAGGCAGCAGCAGGGCCTGCCCAGCTCTTCCTGTTCTTCTCCAAGCTATAGGCATTATCTCATGCAAAAGGTTCAGGTCCAACACAACAGCACTGTGTGCCTACCATCCATCACATTGTGTTCTGATCTGTGCAAGTGCCACAGACACGTCTAACAGCAAAGAAAATTGTTCTACCTAAGTATGTGTTTGCATTCATCTAAATAGTTCCTTGAATGGCAACACTTTACCGAAAAAAAAAAAAAAAAAAAAAGGTGTAAAATTTGGACTTCCTGAAGCAATTTGGAAAAATACTTCCAGGTGGTTCTCTTTCATAGATTTAGAATTTCACTGTCTAAACCTCACCACTAGTAAAATGATATCCAGGAAGTTGTGAGTTCACTTTCTGAGTCTGAGAAAACTCTACAGTTCTATTTGAATTAAATCTGTATTAGTAAAGCTATTTGATTTGGCTAAGTAAGGTGATGTCTCATAGCTTGTGCTGAGTAAGCAATATGCTTTTAATACAAAGGCAACCAAATTGCCAGCTTTCATATTTGGACAAGCATATAATGACACCAAGTTTTCCATGAGCAGCAGATGAGTGAGCTGTGGTTCTTTAGGCTGCAGAAAAGGAAGCTCAGGAGGACCCCATCACGCTCTACAACTAATTAAAAGGAGGTTGCAATGAGGTGGGGTGTTGTCTCCTCCCAGGTAACAAGTGGCAAAATGGCAGAAAATGGCTTCAATTTGTGCCAGAGGAGGTTTAGATTGGGCACTAGGAAAATTTTATTCACTGAAAGGGTGGTCAGGCATTGGAACAGGGTGCCCAGGGATAAATGGTGGAATCACCATCCCTGAAAGTGTTTGAAAAATCTGCAGGTATGGTGCCTGAGAACACAGTTCAGTGGGTTGAAATCTTAGATATCTTTTACAACCTTATCATGATTCGATAGTCTCTCAGTTACTAAACTGCCAATGACTTATCACAAGAGGAGGTTTTCTAAATTGTGTTCAAAAGCGAAATAAGAACTTGATAGATTTACGAATATGTAGTGACTGCTGCAAATAGTCTTTCCCATCTCAGTGTACAGAATGATCTAGGCTGAAACATATAGGCAGTTGATAGCAGCCAGGGCACACTCCACAGCTCAAACTTACTGACCAAAAATCCTATCTAAACATGATGGTTAATATCTGACTGCTTTCATGGGGACTTGAGACACATTCCTCAAAAGACAGAGTAATTTGAAAAACCAACCTTCTTACCTGATACATATAGCAGAATTTTCTGTGAATGAGGAGGAAAGGAAATACATACAGCAATTTTCATCTTTGATCCCATTTTAGAGGACAGAGCTTCCTTCTAGATGTTTCACTGAGCAAATGAAGCACCCAGTACCTAGGTGACACAGTGCAGTACCTTAAAAGCCTTTACACCAGCACAAAGAATGCTAACCCTTTCTATCAGAGGTGTACAAAACAGAGTGCTACAAAAGATGAACACATGGATGTAAAACCCTGTATAAATATTATGGTTCAATGATTTCAAGAACAATAGAAACTAACTTACAAAATTTCTAAATTTTGGAATATCATCAGATAACAGGCCCTTCAAGATTAAACCTTTGTGAACTACCAGAAATGAGAAACAGTAAAGAACTGTGTGAAAATCTGTTTATATTTGCAGAAAATAATTAAAGCATGTTGAATTACTAGTCCTTATAAAATTTGTTACAAAATTCGTTACAAAATTCTAGGGGATGCAGTAACATCATTTCAAAAAAGAAATGGAAGACTCAATTCAACTAAATCTGTGAAATTAAAAACAGATCAAAGGTTCATTTGAGATTTGCTTGGCTACAGTTTTTCTAATTGTAATGGGTTAACAAAACAAGCAAGTTCACACAATTCAGACGGTGTTAATGTACATAAAAATTAAGATTCACATTAAAAAATGCCTGTACTTGTGGAAATCAATGCCTTCCATATGTAGAGGCAATTTGAATGCCAAAATTGCCAAATGTAATTGTAAAATTCTATCCCCTCTCTCTCTGATATGAAAAAAAAGGGTCATCTGTTGTTAAAAATATGGGTATAGCAGAAAAATATCTTTCAGTGTTTCTGGGTGATAGTCAACAATTTAATATTTCTGTCATTACCTAATGATCCCAAGAATAAGACGTACAAACAGAACTTGCATCTTTATATCAGAATAGTCTGGGTTGCATGGGACACTGTCATTTACTGCAATCCGAGCCCTCTATAAGATATTGGGGGTCTCCAACAAGACCCTGTGCCACCCTCTGGGATCTCCATTCAGACAAGTCTCAATCCACATCACTGTCCACTCATCCAGTCTACGCTTCCTGAGTTTGCCTATGAGGATATTGTGAGACAGTGTCAAGGTACATAATACCTGCTGCTCTCCCCTTATCCATTGAGGTAGTTGCTTCATTGTAGAAGGCAATCAGGTTGGTCAAGCATGGTTTAGCTTTAGTGAATCCATATTTGCTACTCCTGATCATTCATTTTCTCGACATTGATGTGGAGAGAGGTGGCCTCCAGAATGAGATGCTCCATCATCTTTCCAGCGATTGAGGTGAAGCTGACTAGATGGTACTCCCCTGGATCCTTCTCCTTGCCCTTTTTGAAGTCTGAGATGACTTTTGCTTTCTTCCAATCCTCAGGTATCCCTCCCGATCTCCATAACCTTTCAAAGATGACCATGAGTGGCCTAGCCCTTAATACCCTTGACCAGATTTAATTCCATGACCTTGGCCTTCCTTGTTTCATTTCAACTTACTCTGACACCCTCTCTATATTCATTCCAAGTAGCCTGACCATTTTTCCATCTCCTGCGTGTTTTCTGCTTATGTTTGAGTAATGACGAGTTCTTAATTCATCCATGCAGGTTTCTCGCTCTCTTTGGAAGATTTCTTGCTCATTAGGATGTATCATTCTTGAGCCTGGAGAAATGGCAAATTCAGAAACACAGTAGCCCAAGGGATAGAAAGAGTGATTGTGACTCCAGTTTTCCATCAGTACATGAAGCCCTGGTTTCATTGTCACTGTCAGACTCACATTGTCATGATTCTGTAAAGTGTGCAGATGTAACATTTTTTCTACCATATTAACTTTTGCCATATACTGCCATTCTAATTTTATTTGAATGTTATAATGGCATAAGTATCCATTCTTCACCAGAGCAGGAAATCTTCAGATTTAATTTCCCACACTGTGAAACTGATGACTCGTAAGTGAGGATTTGCCTTAAACTTATCCATTAGCCAACTCATTATGCTGCCTCTGAGTTTTACTCTGTGTTCCAACTGCCCATAGAAACCAGTTTTGAGCAATCTGTTTTCCAACATGAGAAGCAGGTCTGGCATAACTGGATGTCCTATAATCTTGCTTCAGTGCTGACAATGTGACAGCAATTTAGGAATGCATCATGCAGGGCTATATCCTGCAGTTTTTATGGAAGCAGGGGCATGAAAGCAGTGCATCAGAAATGGTTTGGATGCTAGAAATGGAGACAACAAAATGTCCAGGTTTTGTAGCTGTCCACAGAGTGACAACAACTAATGTACAATAGATATTTGCCTTTATTTGAACCCCAGATGCCTCATGTTTCAGACATGCTGCTTTAACAGCCTAAGTACTTTATTGGCTTTTGCTATGCCCTGCACATCTTTGCTATTAACTCCAGTGTTTTGAAAAAAGTATGCTGGTGAAGTAGCACTGCTGTTCTCACAAATTTCAGTAGTGTAGCATCAACACAGACTATAGCCTCAGGATATTTTCCACCACAGCAAGGTTAGAGCAGAAACTCTTTTTCCCCTATACTAATGGCCTGGCCAACCTCTTGGCAGAGGGGCTGAAACAGTCAATAACATGTAGTCTACTTACAAATATTTGAGTAACCAATACTCAGTCATCAGCAAAGAGCAAGTAACACAAGTCAGCAGATATGGTACCTCTGGTTTAATGCTCAAGTTAAATATTCCGACATCTATATGGTACTGAAGGTGGTTATCTTTCCTGCTGACTCAACAAAACAGATGGTAAACAGAAGTGTCAAAGAATGCAATGTATTTTGTGACCTCTTTGACAGTAAAAGGCTCTGGAAGAACCTTCATCACTGTGCAGCATCAAGTATATTCCCAGTCCTTTCCAAACTGCTGAATTCACACACAAATCTCTAGACACTTCTTAAGTTGACAGCATTGAAAGACATACACAGAATTGTAATTCTGTTCTCTATGCTTTGAATTCACCTGGCCACAAAAACTGCTTTAACACTGCCTGTAAGTACCTCCTGCTGTGACAGACAGATGTGTAATAAGCACATTATTTCTAGAAAGATCATCCCACCTACAAGGTCCATCTGCAAGCCCTTCCAGCTGGCATCTTTCCAAACATAGCCTGGTTAGTACTCAGCTTCCCACTAGAGCAGAAAGCAGCATGAGCTCCTGAACCTCTGAGCCATAATCTTTTCATGCAGCTGACAAAGCATCAGTCTCTGTACTTGAATAATTTGGCAGCAATGCCAATCAACCACACTGACTTGCTCTGCAACACTGGAGTGTTTAGAAAGTGCTACTACACTTGGCAGTGCTGCTCCTTGTTTCTAGATGACTATCTGTAGAACTCCACTTAGAGCTCTGTCAGAGATGACATGCGCATAGTTTAATAAATTCTTGTAAAGTTCATGACAACAAAAGGTGGGACTTCTTTCTATTTTGTTAAAAGTGTTCAGCTAGATACAGAGAATCACAATGACACGATTTCAGGGTCTTAAACTGTTTTCATAAAAGTCAGTAAGCACATTTATGATTCAAATGTTGCTGAATTTTTTTTGCATTCTTTGTGCATCATTCCTTTCTGGTATATATTTCTTGTGTCTTCCTGTCCAGGTGCACAGTGAACAGCCTTACTGCTCAAATATATTTTGTTTTCTATTCAAAATATCTCAGTGTTAGGCAGCTGTTAATGCAAGAATGAATAATTGCAAAGATTACTTCCTCTGTCGTAAGGCGTTGCATACTGTCTGTGCTGACATGCTTGCCAATGCAAAGAAAGTGTCATTCTGGCTGAAGTACTGACTGCATATAATTACAATTTATAATTCCAAGAGACCCCTTTCTCCTTCTTTCTAGAAAACAGTGCTGTCCCTTCAAAAGGCTGCTCTAAAACTTCACTACAGCACACGAGCCAAATTCTTGTCGCTCCGAGGCTGAACAGGCACATGAGATGCCTGTGACAGGCTGTTAGAGGCAGAAATCTCTGCCTGATCTGCCTCACACACTCTTCAACCACAAGCATTGCAAGAGGCCATTTCAGCCAATGGTAGAGTTAATCACAACAGAAAATGAAAAGTGCACACAGGCTGCCTGTGTGAAGAGGGGTTAATGAGCCAATCCTATCAGGGGATGATAGAGTTACCTTCTCTAAACACTTGTAATTTTACCATGACACAAAGAAGGTAACACATTAGAAAAGACAAATGAGAGATGGTGAAAGAAGAGTAAGAAAAGAGGAGCTGAAATACACCCCTGCACCCAGAAGTATTAGCAATGGATACTTTCAAATGCATGTCCATTATAAGTAGAATGAAGGATTTTCAATTGTAGTTAAAAATCTAATGGGTTTTGTAAAAACTCTGAATTTCTAGCTTTATATGTCCATATTTTCTGCATTTGATTCAAAACACAAAATACCCACAGTCTGATTCATGGAACAATATTCATAATTGATGAAGAGACCTAATAAACCAGGTATCTAATAAAAGAGGATATATGCTAAGATGCTGATCCTTGTAATGTACCAATATATATTTAAATATAAACTAGAATACTCTACCTGAATTCTTACTTCTAAAATTCTCAGTTTTTAGGAGAACTTTAAGGTTGCTAAGATTTCGATTTTTGTGCATACATTAAAAACTCACATTATAGGCTTTGTGTCTGGATATCTGAAGGTGTCTCTCACATAACTGGTTTTTTAATAACCATCATCAAATATTCCATCAAGGGATCACGCAGTTTTTTATTTACAACCAAAGGTATTACTTATCAGAACTAGCAGATGTGGTTGCTGGGTGAGCTACTGCAATTTCATATATAAAAGAGAAAAATGTGCCATGCTAATGTTCTGTTTCCATCTTTGGAAAACTCAGCAAGTCAACTAAATTCTCCTCTTTGAGTGATAAAAGACATTATGCAAAAGGCCACTGAAGTTTAAACATATCAAATGTTTTTCCTATGAATGAGTGAAAAAATAGATGTGGCTTATCAAGCACCTGCATTCCTCTCTATGTTTATATTGCCACTTGGGTCTCCAGTTCCTATTGTGATGGTACAGCTCAAAGTCATTGTAGGAGCATTGATCCAAGCACAAAAACAACAGTGAGAGAAAATTCCTTTCAGATACATTTAGCATCTGACATATTCCCTTCATTTGTGCATTAATCAGTACCAGACATTTTTGAGCATCCTGCAACAGGAGGTGATTTGACTTTCACAAATTTCCCTAAGAGCAGAAACATCATCAGGAGCAATTTCAAGGAAATAATTACGGTCTAGACAGATTTATGACTTCTAAAGACCTAATCCAAAGCACATTAATGTCAGTGGAAGGACTCCCATTGACATCAAAGGCCTTTGGATCAATCCCCAACTGCTGTGGGAATGAATTCAGAGCAGTAATGATGGTGGACTAAATGCACACTTGGAGTTGAAATGTTACCACCCAGACCTCTTTATTCCTCAAATCAGATTAAAAAGTCATTTTCTGCCATTTCACAATTACTTCCAGATGCGCATCATCTCAAACGGCATTTTCATCCATCTGTATGAACCAAACATGCATAGAGATAGAGAGGTTCTATACTGCCTGAACTAATAACATAAATGAAAACCACAAGGGAAAATAATGCTGGAATTGATGAAGTTCTTGTTTAAAATATGGACTGAGAAACCCTGGACTTCATTTATTCCCTCTAACTACTTTGTGATAGAGCTGCCAGGCTCACCACTTCTTTATTTACTGCCACAGTAGATTTCTTCTAATTAAATTTTCAATATTTTTCTCTAACCCACTAAGGAAAACAAAAGAATACACATAAATCAGTGTTAGCCTCAAACTTGGCAGCCTGAAAACTGTCACAAATGTCAGCTTCATATACTCTGCTTAATAACAGTGCTGCTGTCCCTTCTGTCCTCTTAAATGCCTATTTACATGCTGAATAATTTGAAGCATCACTCTTCTCTGACCATGTTAATCTAGTTTCATTCTCTTAGCAGACAGTAACATTTTAGACTGTAAAATGAAATGCTGATGTCATGTGCAAGTGGAAACCCGTTCAAAGTTTTACACGGTCAAACTCAGCCCCACGATATGATAGATCAGTCACCAACATCCTCTATTACTCCTTCTATTTGCTCCAGTTCATCAATACTTTGGTTATCATGTATTCATTCTGAGATGGGCATGTTATGAACTACTCAACGGTCTCAAGTTTTGCAAGGAGGTCTAAATTAGATATTAGGAAAACTTTCTTCATGGAAAGGGTTGTAAAGCATAGGAACAGGCTGGCCAGGGAAGTGGTGAAGACACCATTCCTGGAAGCATTCAAAAAACATGTGGGTATGGCACCTGTGGATGTGGTTTGGTGGTGAACATGGTGTCTAGGTTGACAGCTGGACTTGGTGATCTTAGGGGCTGATTTTCAATCTTAAAAATTCTATGATTCCACAGTTGAAATCTGTCTTACTAAGCTAGAATTGGGAAGCTCAAGACTTTTTTTAGGAAATTATATATAACAGATTTCTTAAAATCAAATAACACATATTTTTTAACTCCATCTTTCCATTACTATTGAATATCAGACCTGCTGTCTCAGCTTCTGCACTCTTCTCTGCTCCTCAGGAAACAAGATTTTTTTAAAACCTTCTTCAGTTACAATGTGTGGGAAACCAGATTACTAGTGACTGGTAATCCTACTACCTAAATTCAAAAATTAACAAGGTAGAGAACAATGCAATGTTGTTAGAAAAAGAAAAAAAAATACACTGATCGTTGGTTACTAAGTTTTTGGATGAGAAGGAAATTCAGCTTAACAGAGAAAGGCAGTATCAGCTACAAGTGCCCAAGGAATTAAAATTGTTCACAGTTAATATATTTTCTGGGCTATGTAACTAGAAATGATGCTTTAGGTATATTATATTACTACCTGTGATACAAGGAGTTATTTTTAACATTGTTTCAACTTGATTTCCTCAAGAATCAAAGCTTATGTGACCAGACTATGTACACATCTGTAACTTTTCATATTCTCTCATCACATCTGATAACTCAGCCTGGCCAATTCACTCCATTCTGCAGAAGGGCAAAAGTTAGACATTAAGCTCTCAGAAGTGCCATGGAAGTAGGTATCTCGAAAAAGAGGGAATCCTACTGTTAGTCTAATTAAGGGCCATCAAAGAATCACTGGAATTCATCCTTCCAGCTGCACAGGAGCTGCTCAGGAGGCTACTTTTCAAACAGGTGCTGCTCCAGTATTTTCTACCATGAAAAATTAACTCAGTGTACTTCAATACACCAGATACTAGTATGTCTCTCTCTTTACTCAAAAGCATTTTTCAAAGGCACACCAAGAAGGATCAGCAACATACTTCAGTCATGATTTGGCACCATCTTTTAGATTACTTGACACTTCAGTGCATTTGTTATCAGAAGCACATGAGAGCACTGCACCTGAAATATGCACGCTAAAAAAAGTACAAGTGATTCAATTTAAATTTATTGGCTTTCATTAGTTTAACACTGATAAACAAAGTATTCCATCAATTCCCAAAGGTAGATGGCAACCTTAGGAAAGATATGTGTGAAACCTATAATGCATTAAAACACATGTAAAGCATGCTTCTAGGAAATTGTTAAAAAAAAAAAAAATAGTTAGGGATTAATTTCTCCAGCACACCATTGTCATATTTTTTTTCCATCTTTACATCTTATTGATCTGAATATGCACAGCAGATAAATCAGATCCTTGAACAAGATAGAAATAAGAAAGTAACTTTGCTGATAATATTAAATTTCACTACCAAGGAGATTTTGTCCTAACGTGCATTTTTTGTTTTCCTCCCTGCTCCCTTCCACCACAGCTTTCTAAAAGTTTTAATGTCTTCTCAACATGTTCAGGGCAAAATTCAGTTTGGCCACCTGTAGGCTGTTCAAGTCACAGGAGATGACCCAGAAGTATACACTTACATTCATAATGGATTCATAGTTTAGACAACTTCCCAGATTTTAAACAGGTATGTTTGTTTTACTGGACTGCATTAGGTAAGGTGAGACAGTCTCTTTTTCCCTATGAAAATATTACAAATGTAATCAGACATCTCCTACATCAATGATTCAATGTAATCTTACACGGTACTAGAAACCAACCAAATAAATCAACAAACAAATTAGGGTTTTCAACCTGATGAGCATATACACAAACCATTACATTAAGTATACTTGTCTTCAAGTACAACGTTTCATAGTATTTCTATTATGATGAAAACATGGGAAAAAAATCAGTATGAATTTTCAAAAAATATTCAAGAATACCAGTATAACTCATTTGAGAAATATGAATGTACATGACTCTGAAGTGATGGTTCCTTATTAAATGCATTCCTGCAGAAGAAGAGAAAGCATTTGCTCCTAATGTTGTCTCCCCTTCCAATTCACATCCAGCAATTAAAATAAGTCAGAGAAAACACTTTGGTTTTTAGGCCCATTTTCAAGGAGTTTAACGCTGATATATCAGGCAATGCAGTTACTTCAGGAAAACTTGTCTTCAGTCAGGGTGTCAAAGGCAATATATAAGGCACAAAGGTAAGAAACCTCATACTTATTTTGCCTTTTTTCAGACTACAGCCATCAGGGGGAATGTGACTGTTGCAGCTGAGGAAAGTGTATGAGCAACCACCGAGAGGTCTCTTGCTACCACAAACATTGCTTTGAGATTGGGGAAATGCCTGTGGTTAAGCAAAAAATAATTTCTTCATATGACAGGTGAATTCCCTTCCTGTTTTATTATTACCATCCAGAAAATTCATGAGAAAGACCATTGCTTTCCTCTTCCACAGTCCTGCAATATTTTAAGTTATTTCTGAGTCTTTCAAAACTCTCCCTAGACTCAAATACTAGAAATACATGCTTGTGGTACATAAATATTTGTTTATGCAAATATATTTAAATTCAAGCATTTAATCTTGCCAGGTAAACATTACGAAAAAAACAACTGATATATTTTTTACAGAAGACTTAGCTCATGGTTTTAATTTCCTGTTTATATTAGTTTACCTGGCTTGATGAAAATACTAACATGTCTTAAGAACTAGAAATTTTTCCTGGTTTCTCAAGGAACCATTTGATTGCTACTGCTACTGGCATTAGCTTTTCATTTGAACAATTAAATTGAGGGAAGTTATTTTAAAAATGGGGCTGATGTGCCTCTGCAGTACCTTAATACCGGGTTGCCCGTATCTCAAGTTGTTTTTATGCTGAATATCAATATGCAATTAGAAAGAGACAACATAAGTGCTGGACCTCTGTAGAAGGCTCTTTGGGCATTTGTAAGCTCCTTGCTTATTTATGCTGCCACTGTCTATCAAACAACTCTCATGTCAGCACAATCAAGCCACCAAAATGAATGGCTATAAATACAGTCAAAGCAAGAGATAACAATAGGCAGAACAACTAAGTCCTCATTTGAAGATGAAACAGTGTTTTTGAGTGAGCAGTATGTGATTAACCCGCTGTATATGGGGTCAACATGATTTATTCTCAGAGCTATGCAGCCACCCTTAGTTCTGGAACTCACTTGCTGTTAGAGATAAGCTTTTCTCAAATCAACCCTCCCCTATGTCTCGCAAACACTTGGAGCTCTTACTTAGGAAAATTAACTGTCATGTCCTTCATTTAAAGTATTTCCACCCCTGCTTGAAAATAATTGTTAGTCTAACAGACAGTTTACCCAAGTGCACTTTCTTCTGTCCATCTATCTGCTGCCCACAACGCTTCAGCACTCTAAAAGAAGATCTTGAAAACCATAAACAGAAAGGGGGAAAAAGGAGGTGTCCTTATTTTGTCTAAATTCTGAGTATTGCTAGAACAGTACTTTCTTGGCTCAATACCAAAGAATAAAAAGCAGCAGACCAATACATCTTAACACAATTGAGCGGTTCAAAATAGAGGGGTAGTACTGGCTTTGCTTTTAAACTTTAATAGCAGCACCACAATTCATTAAAAAAGCTACTTTGTGTGGGGACAAACCTCTTACCTTTTGTAGCTATTCGAACACACTGAGTTTTGGTTTCCTGTTAAGGAAATAAAAATAAAGAGAACAGTCAGATCAAGGGCTTTTTATTCTCCTCCCCACTCTATAAATTCATCTTAGATCTACTGACCAGCTGGTACAACCCAATGAGTTGGCTCACAGCTCTGGGCTTAGCAGGGATGGAGGCTGGGGAAGTTTGTCTTGATTGGACTGTACTGTCCAGGATAACAGTGGAGAGAAAAGGTTCAGGACAGCCCAAATATAGCAAAATTTCAGGTTATTCAAATCAAATGGAAATCATGCCATAAGAATACAAAGAGAGGGTACAGCAGGAGGAAAAAGGAGGAGTGGTACTCCTATTTATGTCACAGCACAAAAACCCTGAGCTTGTGTTGACCTGAAGCAGCACTGTACACTGTCTCCAAAATTATGTCTTGCTACATCCTTACACTGTTAGAGTCACCTAAAGCACATGCGCAAAACTCTCCCTTGTGCTTCTGGGTGTGGAATAAGCACAGATGCAGCTCAGATATCCCTCCACATATGACACAGCTAAGCTACAACCTATACTGTCTGCTCAGGAGACAGTGGTTTGATAGCAATGTGCTTCAGAAGATGCTCCACAGTCAAAGGCAATTTGTGTGGAATTTACCACTCTCTCCTTTCCCCTCAGAAGTTTAGCCAGCAATTAAAACAAATGAACAGAGAAATGACTTAGTTATGCGTGGTTTGGATGACTTGAACAGACAAGGGTCAATCATAATGGGGTTTCTGACCTTACTGTACAATGAGCAGTAATTTTAAAGTATACTGAAATTGCATAAGGTTGTGTGAGAGGATGCAGTTGCTGTGGTATTAGCTCACTCTAAACAATATTAGCATGTAATTGGAAAATATAATAATGACAGTTTCACTCTATAATATATGCTCACTCTAGTCCTCCATCCTCAGTATTCCATCCCCAAATACATCCTCTGGCATGTCTCCTCTTGAAGATTCAAAAGCAACAGTTAAATATGCTACTGCTAGTTTGTTAATGGAGCTTGTAAAGAGGTAGCAAAACCAGGACAATTCAATAAGGATAATTTTTCAGCCCTGCAAAGTTTACTAACATAATCTTACCTATTCTCCCTAGTTAGTGATTTACTTGTCTACTTTTGTTCAATTTGTCTGTGAGGATCACAGAGTAACCTCCTCTCAACCCTACCATGTACTTCAGAGCCTACTTTACTTTCCTCTGCCTATTTTGAGGATTCTACTGCTTTACAGCAAAGCATCTGTTTAAATATTCTGCAGTTCAGAGGTTATCTTACATCCACTAGATCTCTGTCCTGGCAGAATGTAATGCAATTCCTCTCAAAACCTCACCCTAAATCCCTGTAGGAACAGAAATTTGATCCAAAGTTTCAAACATAACAAAGAAATCTGTTTTAGGATTACAGTCTCTCACAAACTGAAATCAAGTTTAAGTAAAAAATACTGTGTTCTTGTCTCATTTTCTACTTATCTGTCAAAATGCAAAAGCCAGAATAAATACATATGTTTTTATTTAGTACTTTCATTTTACTTTTCTCTCCCCATATTTTTTTTTGTTTTACCTCAGGGAATGAAACAAATTTCCTTATAATGCTGTCTAGTGGAAATCCACAAAAAGAAAAGGAAATTATTTTTAGCAGGTGAGGGGAATATGGATGGGTGCCTAGAGTCACCTTTTATTTTGCTTTATTTCATACAGGTTTTTAAATAACTGAAAAGAGGGAATGGCCTATTGAATCAGAAAAAAAAAAATCCAGTTTTCTAACACCTTTGTACCCATTCTGACTTGAAGCATATCCAATTTTCAGAATCATAGGTAAAGGCTGAGATTTTCTTTAAAAGAATCCAAGGCAAGGCTGACTGTTAGAAAGGATTTGTTTAGTCACCAGAGAGATCCAACCATAAGGAAGGGTAAACACTGCTTCTGCTCCTTTCCAGTGGTTCTGGTGGCTATCAGTGACTATCTGTCTATTTGTCCTTTCTAGTTCCTGTCTGAATGGCCTGGACACTTCAGTATTCTAAATTACATATCCAAATATTTCTATCATATTTTCCCTTCTCACCAATGCTTTTCCTCTCCCTCATTTTTAATTTACAAGAGGAAAAAGCATTGAAGAGCAAGAACCTGGGGCTTGCAGAGCCACAGTGGTTCTTTGCACCTGGAACCTCTCTCCCTGACACTTTTCCCCCTTCCACATACATAGAGGCAGTAGCAGTACTCAGCAGCCGAGTTAAATAGAAACACCAAGGAGGCAATGAAGTGAATGATAGCCATAGTTCTACTGCAGTGCTGCTAGCCTTCTGAAGCTGTACACCTACTCAAAAAGACTCTCCAACTCATGTTGGGACAGGGGTTACTTTTGTTCAAGAAAATTTTTACTTTTTGTTTGATGTCCAGTGTGAGAGTCTTAAAAAGTTTGTGATGTTTTACTAGTCCAATGAGCTGCCCACATTCTCTTTGCCCTGCAGAAACCTAATCTTCTGAAGAGTGCAGGTACTGAGAATTGGGAAAAGTGCTGTGGATGGTATTTACTAAGCAGATAGAGCCACAGTCCTGAAATTACTTCCCTCAGCCAATTACTATGAGATGCATTCAACTCTCATCTGCAGCAGTTCCTGTGGCACGAGGTGACGTGAGATGTGAGTGGCTCACTGCCATGCTGTCACAGCACTGAGGGGATTTCAGCCACGCCACTGCCAGCACCTCCCACAGTCCCAAGTGTCACCACAGGCCTGTCTTTGACTGCTCCCAGGAGAAAGGTGTTGTCAGCACTTGCCTTCTCGACGCTGCTCATGGCCTGGAAATAGATGTTGTAGCCTTTCCGAGGAGCCAGCGGTGGGTTCCAGAAACCTTGGTACGTCCTGTTGTCACCCACAGTAAAGGGGGATGGCTCTGGCAGGTTTCCTGGGGGCAGCTGAGCAGCAAAGTAATATGGTGACCCTCCACTAAGAGCAGTCTGGTAGGTGACAGGGATTTGGTAGCACTCCATGGCTCCAGTTTCTCGCTTTGTTCGGTGCGGGTGCAGCTCTTCAACAACAATCTGGTAGGCACTGGTGAGACAGAGGAAAAAAGGACAAGACAGGAGATGGATGCAGAGAAGAAACAAAGGCTGGAAATACAGCAAAATTATTTATTTCAGCTGTTGGAAAGAAGCAGTGTCCCTTCTTTTTTCATGAAAAACAACAATACAAATCCACACGTGACCTCTTATTATTATTTTCTTTTAATACTTTTATCTTTTGAAGAAACAGAAGAACCACTGTGTTAAACTACAACAGATTAAACTCTTGGCTGAGCAGAAGCAATTTGAAGTTGCATTTTCCTTTGAAACAGTATTAGAGAAAGCTGAGCTTCAAGACCCAACATAATGGCTGCCTCCAGGCTGTGCTTGAAGCACCAATTTGCAGTTGTCATATCATTAGAGACAGAATGTGCTGACAGGCTTCTCCACCTCTTGACCTTGCTATGGCTTCTATCTTGGCTCAGAGCTATGCAGATCCAAAGTACAAGTGACATGCTGTAATGCAAGCACAGATGGACAGAAATCTGTCCATTCCACTGAAATAGACTGCCTCATTCCTTTACAGTTGTGAATAATAAAATGTTATGAATTGCTGAAGCAGAGAGTATTCAGCCCATCAAAACACCATCTTAACCTCCCAATACCTCTGTTGAAATGGATCATGGCTTGGTCACTTAGCAAAATCACCTGCTCAAAATAGAACAGGTCATTATAATTCCTCTTTCTCCTTTAGGGGAACTACCTAACTGCAGGACGCTACCAACTCATTATCAGCTTCCTCTGCTTTTCAGAAGTACAGAATTTACGTGATGAGAGCAGAAGGCAATCCTTCATTTTATAAGAAGAAAAGAAGGGGTTTAGGGGTTTTAAGGCATGTAGACAAGAAATCTGAAGCTTTTGAATTAAACTGGCAGACTTGTCTGTCTCGGGTTTGTTATAAGCTTTCTAAAGCAAAAAGGTAAAATTGAACTAAGTTCTTGAAGCGTCACTGCCTTGCTGCAAGGACTCGGAAAGGCAAAGACCATCCTCCTCCTTTTAGAACTTATGGGACAGCATTAAATTATTTTGTCAATTTTCTCTGCTACTGCTGCCCAGAAAACCCAATAACTGCAGTGGCAGAGATAAAGTATGATGCTGGAGAACGGAAGAAAGAAGAGAAGAAATAAAATGAGAAATTAGTTTCATGCCTTTCTTAAGCTGAAAGGAAACGTTAGCATGCCCTTTTCCTAACATGTAAAAATTAAGCAGGGATGCCTCTTTCTTCAATTTCAATGTGCCCAACTATAATATATAAAGTCATGTCAGTTTTGAAAGTACAGGTAGAAAGAAAAATGTAAAAAGAAAAAAAAAGTTAGACCTGGGGTTATCTATTTCTCATAAACTGACCATGAACTGAGCTCAGTTATACATCACCTTCTGTGGTAAACTGTATGTATTAACCATCTCCACTTAATGGGGACTGTACCAACAAATCACTTGCACAAAAACCCTGTACATTCAGCATATTTCTTTATGCTTCAAAATAAATATACTAGCAAAAATCCCTAAAAGCATCGGTATTTTAAAAACTTGACAGGATGAAAAATATTTTTAAAATTTTTATTTATAATGTCCCAAGGTAAGAAAGTACTGTTGGCATTCATTCCCTCCCTGGCCTGGCCCTCGACCCAGGCAGGGTAAAAAAAACTGTTTCAGAATTGGGCAGACAACCAACTGGAGAGCACTGGAACACAGACACCATGGCTCTGTTGCCTGAATTCTGCAGTCTTGTCTCATCAGCTGCCAGTGGTCTGGGGCAGACACAAATTCAGCTCCCAGAAATGACAGAAGAGCAGGAAACTTGTCTGTGACACCCTGGGAGCTTCAAAGGAGAAAGCCAGCAGGGACAGTGGAAGGACAGTGCAATGCCTGAATGTGACAGAGGCAATGGTCCCCTGGAACAGCCTGGTTGGTCACACAGCTCCAAAAATGAGACACACCACAGAAATCAAACCAACCCCTCCTTCCCCCTCCATTTTATAGAATAAGGGATAAATGGGGTATCTTCATTCTAAGACACATCTCATTTTTAAGGGTCAAGTCTCTTTGGAGACCAAAAAAAAATCAAAGATGAAGGGCATGAGAATCAAACTGTTTAAAAGTCTCCTTTGATAGCATTCTTTAAAAGAACACTGTAATTTTTAAAAGCAATATAAAAGGTATGGCAAAATTTAAAGCATGAGATCACAATAAAATGTGAAGCTTCTGAAAACATTTCAAATAAATTAATTTATATAAAATATATTCCAAAAATACTTTGTGGACCCCTACGTATGAAAAGCTACAATATGTGGAAAATAAGACATAGATATATATATATTGTAGTCATCTACACTAACACAAAAGAAAAAACAGCAAATGACAGAAACTGTTTTAAGTCCCAAACAAAGCTTTTTAATTTTTATTTTTAAAATGTTTTTTCACAAAGTACATATTTGTCTATCCTCTTTAGATAGGTGATCTGGCAGTATTTTTCATGCAGCATTACAGGCTAACAAGACATGAAGGAATACAGTCATTTACCTCTGGGCCCTTTGTGATACCATCTATTTACATCCATTTACTAAACACTGCAGTGGCTCCAGAGCAGCACTGTTACTCTATGTGCACATAACAATGTTAGGAAAGGACACCCTGCTGTAACATGTGATGAGACAAGTCAAAGCTAAATTTGTAAATTGAAAAGTGGGGTGTTCACTGGCTGCAAATGCCTTTTGATATCAGGTAATAGTGAAAATTTACCTATGTACTCTGTTTATCACTGTGTCTTTACATATAATTAATCCTAGCTTCAATTATCTTAGGTTTTCTATAAATTATTTTTGTGCTGGTGAGAAATCAGTTATTGAGAGAGCTTTTTTGTGACAGGAGCTGAGGGAATTCCTACAATAGCATTTTTTTCCTGGTCTTTTAATACAGCAAAGAAGGATTAAAATAGGGAAATAAAGAGAGAGGAGTGGAAAGCTTAGATGACAATATTCCTTCTGCTTGATGAGTAAAATAAATTTGGAGCTATTCTGAAGAGTAATAAAATTTTCAGAACCTGCTACATAAGTCATGAGGATCATAAAGGCCAAACAGTTTTCTGAGACAGCCAGGTAAGCAGAGAAAATTTGAAGATACATCAGCTGAAGAGCTCCTTGGCTGAAATTTTCCGAAAATAAATTATTTCTCCTGACAAAACTTCTTTCTTTTTTTTCTTTTTTTTTTTTTTTTTAATGTTTAAGCTAAGAAAACCTGTACAATACCTCTCTATTGACCAAGATAATTGGCAAACAGGTGAAGGAGGTCTCTGATGACATCTTCCTTTTAATCCCTCCCTAAAAATTCAGGCTCCCAAAGAGGTATGGCAGTGGTGAATGTTGTTCATACTTCAGCCCTATTTTGACCAGACTTTAAATACCTGCTACACATTTGACAAGCACCAGACTGACTGACGAACCCAAGTTTCAGCCCCAGCTCTTGGAATTCTAATTAACAATGATTGTTTTAGTTGCTCCCTGTCATAGTCCCCTGAATTAATCTTGCTGCAAAATGAAAACAACCAAATTCTTCATAAGGAAGTACAAGAAAAGCACACTTTAACAATCAGTTAAATAAATTTAATAATTAAAAATTTACTCTAATTCCGATGTACATTTATTGTAATCCTCATCAGCAGTAGGTTTGAAAACAAAAAATTGTTTTTCTGGCACTCAGTTAGAGACCTTCAGAAAAACAACAGCAACAAATCACATCTTCAAATGAATCACCGAAGCACCATTGATTCTACTGACTGGAATCTCATCCACAAGATTGATGGTGAAGCAATACATGCCTCAAAGTGAGCCTGAGCCATCCAGCTTTGTCTCCCTCTGCATTTCTAGTTTGTAATTTTGTTTTAAAACTCCTGGAGGCCATAAAGTATGCTAGGGATTGCACAATAAAACCTGACAGTGAAGGTGTGATTAGAGTCATGTTAAAACTGGGACGATTAGGGCAGCCAGGCAGTGTCTTTAAGAAATACCACACGTAGATTATTCTTAAGGAACATCTGCTTGCTGACAGGCTGTGCTGATGGGGAGGCTATTATAGAAATCATAGCACGTAAGTCCATTTGTAAAAGCAAAAGAGTATCAGACTGAACTTTTTTCCTTTTCCTTTTTTTTTACATGGACCTACTCATATTAAACGAAACGATAATCTACAGCTCCAGAGATTGCAGGACAGGGTAGAAACAAAATCTTTCAAAAAACCAGATGTATTCTTCAGGGTCAGGCTAAAGAGCAGCATCTGAGTCTCTTCTACTCCATCACATTTTTTCCCCACCTACCTAGTAATACTCATTATGGCAGCAAGCCAGCTTCTTGAAGGAAACAAAACTGCAGTGTGAATGGCGTGAAGCTTCACTAAAATATATCATAAAGTTTAGCAAAATTCATTGAATCAATTCAGAATTTCAGTGTGCTACATTTAACTCCCTATTAAGAACCTGCTAACTGCAATCAGCATAACTTTAGAGAAGGCAACACCATATCTTCTGCATTCCTCTGAAGAATGCTTTTCATTCCAAGTAAGGAATAAAACACCTGGTTGATTTTAAGAATAAAGCCCAAGCCTCCAGTTATGGTGAAGGACTTATTTCCTTGGCCTCTTGATGTTAGAAACTTGATGTCAGGTTTTAGAAATTAACTCAAGTGGAGAGGGAAGATGACAGAATGGACAAAAGAAGTATGCTTTTTTTGAGAATTCAGTCAAACAACAATTAATACTCTATGAAACTACTATTATTAAACTGTCTATTAATATTTATTACACAGCTTCTTTCTGCCATCGTCATAGGCCACAAGCTTATGTCATTAATCTGAGGATGCTGAAAGGAAAATTGACAGAATAAATGAGAGTTTGTGTGCAGGCTTGCACTACACCAGGTACAGGGCAGAGAAACCAGAACTTCTTGAGCTAGGTTGAGTAATTTTCTAGCTCCATGAGGTGAGTAATTCTCTAGCCACATCCCATCATTCTACCAGTTCACAAAAGAGCTACTGCTCCAGGACAGCTGCGCAGGACTAAAGACTGACCCTGAAGATGTGTGGTGGGATTGAAGGTGGAAGCCTGCTGCTGTCAGCACAGGAGTGCCCTGGAGCAGCTGCTGTAAAGAAGATGTGCACCACCACCACCAGTAGATCCCAGTGGTGTCCTACTGCATGCTCTGGGCAACAATTTGCCTCAGCTCCCTCAGGTGGCCAGACACAAGACTGAAAGGATGTGGCATCGGTTACATGAGTGATAGATGTCACATTTCCCAAACAAGGACAGCTTTCATTAGGGCCAGCAGCAGGAAGTCTTTAAAAGCACCTACAAAGGCACATAGTGAAGTTTAAGCACTTTGCAGATTTGGGAGCATTTTCAGACCACAAGTCTGGTTTCCATGGTATCAATTAAAAAAAATAAAATCCCTATTTTAAGAATCCAAGTCCCATACTGAAAGCAGTCCTGTTCCTCAAAAATCCTAGATTTGCCCCATGGAAATTTCTCAGAAACGAATGATACATGGGATTAGAATTTTAAATATAACATGACAAAATCTCCTGAAAAGGGGATGAATCTGGATTATTTTCTATGACAGAATAGAAATAAATAACTTTATAACACCAATCATAAGAGTGATTATATGATAAGCACATAAAAATGCATATAGGTGTGTGATTCATCCCCCACAACATTAATGTAAAACATACATTCCTCTTAATGGAAATAGACTTAAGAAACAGTTAATTTTCCTCTGCTTTTAGGGCTTGGGCACATGACTCAACATCAACTGAGCTTTGATAGCAGACTTAATGTAACACAGAATGAAATGCATTAGCCTGCATTTCTCTAGAATGTCACAAGGGTAATAGCATGAAAACCTTCTGATGCTCAGCAGCTAATTAACCCCCAATTAGTCAACCCTGCCCCTGAATATTGCTGATGCAGCCACACCAGTAAAACACAAATGGAATCAAATAATATCATAAAATTTTTACAATAACAAGTAGAAGTAAAGAGCAGGATGTGGATTAATCTTAGCAAACAAAATTAAATTATCTCTCAACAGAGAGCAGAAAGGGAAAGACCCCTCAAAGTTAACAGAAATGAAACATTTTAATGTGATTATAGGACACGCCAAATAAAATTTAATAGCTTGCTACATGATTCCTAGTAAGAAGCACTCTCAAAAGAAAAAGGTCAAATAGTTTGTATTCATCACTATTATTCTCCCATTTCCCCATAGCTTACAATTTTCCAATCATACACATATGCTAGAGAGCAGCTGACTTTGAAGCACTGGAGAGAAAGTGTTATTTTCAATTCTACCTTCTGACAAACACTTTTCAGCCTCAAATTGCAGAGGCCCTGTGAGAAAGTAAAATGAAATTATAATGGCTAGAAGGTGGTTCTGAGGACCCTATATCAAACAGGTCAGGTAGCTGAATGATTCAGGTCATGACTATCTTTTAAAAATCCCTGCCAAACCCAGAATTTATTTAATTACACGTCTATTATAAAGCTAGGTGTAGGTAAGAAAAAAATAGTGATGTTAAATGAATATCACTCAGAAATGAACAGTTGTATGTATGGTGACACTACAAATATTCAATTAAAAATTAAATCCTCTTGATTTATATATATATATATATTTTTTTTTTTTTTTTCTTTTACCTGATAGGTGCACCTTTGGCCTGTGCAGGTCTCAAGAGTACAGTTATTGTAGTAGCAGTTTCATTGAGAGAGGCATCGACTCCTTCATAGTCTGGTAAAGTGGGAGCTGATTAATGTTGAGCGGGAAGGAAAAGAACAAAATACAAATCAGTGAAAACATTTGGAATTTTTATGAGGTTGTGGCTGTTTGGAGTATAGAACAAAGCCAGAATTTTTATCAGCCACGTGAGTATTTTTAAACAGGTTTTCCAGTTAGGCACCATCTTTTACTATAGCATATATGGGACTTTATAAACAATTGATAATTCCATCTCTTAGCACTTTTCATCAAATCATGACACCTCTCAACTTGAAGCAGCTTTATTCAAGAGAGACAGAAATAGAGTGAGAACGTGACTGACAAGAAACCCTAAACTTAAAAAAAAAAAAACCCAAACACTTTGGCCTCAATTCTTCTACCTTGCAGGTAGAAACATCGTCAAAGATCCAGCTTCTACCATCCTCCTCCAACCTTTCAGTTTTTCTCTTGAACATCATGGGAAACAAGGCTAATACCAACCAGGAAAATTTGACTTATCTAGACATGCATCTGTGGACTAGAACTGGATCAGGGAATCTATTCCCATTCCTATCAATGGATGGCCAAGCTGCTCATTAATCAGCTTTAAAACTACTATGAAAGAACAAAATCAAAGTCAAAACCAGAAGCAGTTCAGGAACTGATTCACTAATGGACTGTCAGACTGCCACGCCTTCATGGCAGCAATATTTGTTGTAGGTGGGAGGGCTTGTGTTGGTAATTACTTCAACCATGCAGCTTTAATCTGCTGCCTGTTATAGTCCTCACTGGTAATACTGTTGCTGACTTCAGCCCCAGTGCAAGGAAAGAAACAGGATTTTCTGTGAATCAGAAAATAATAGATTTCAAATAATTACTAATTTTTCTTAAGTTTGAAAACTATCTGTGTGTTTGTGTTTTCTTTTAAATATGTGACTGCATCATTACAAAATCATTAATGAAGCCTTTATATTTCAAAATAAATTTTCACAAAAAGATGTTTCCAAGCAGGACATCAATCATTTAAGTCATAATAATTTTACAATACTATATCAATAGATAGAAGAGCTCTAAAAGATTAAAAGCCTTGCTTCATTAGTCCTAGATCCTACATGGATGCAAAACCTGTTCTTATTTCAGGAAATAATATTTTATAGAACTAATGTTCATTTAATGTTAATTTTAAAATTACTGCTTACACCATGTTCACTAGAATCACAGAACCACTTGTAAGCTTAGTTAAAAGGAATAATTTCATTCCTCATTAAACTAAAGCTACCATTTTTTGAAACATGCATTGCTCCATATAAAGTACCAGTCATGCAGAGTAGAACTAGATAACAGTTCAGTATAAAGCAAGATAGAAAGTACAGGATGAAGTTCAGATAAAATGGAACTTACAGCTTGCCTTTGAGCTTTCTTAGCATTAACCCTGTTTTGCCAACTGTCTAGAAAATTGTGCTGTACTGGATTCTAGACAAAATTCCCAACATTTCTTTGTGGAAAAGGAGGGCATATCTGAAGAAGTCTGATTTCACTGTAGTCCTAAATAACCCAAACACATTGAGGCACTTTTTCTCAAAATAGTGAAATATCAGACATGCTAGCAAGATATACACCTCTTTCCCTTCTAAAAAGAGGTTAGAAGACAAGTATGCAGGTACTACACCACCATTATATCTGGAAATTTATGAACTAAAATTTGTTGTGAAGAAACACAAGGACCTTGAAACAACCTGAATAAAATATCAGAATTCAAAACAGTCTAATAGCAACATAAACAGAACAGAGCACGTCATGTGGGTTTTTTGGTGCATTTGGTTGGGCTCTTTTGAAGGGACAGAGATATGAAGAGTGCTAGTGCTTATGTTCTGGGGTGGAATTCCACAAACCATTCTAGTTAGCCATGACAACTACGGCATTTCATTGCAACATAATTCAAGGAGCTCTGTCTTGAATTTTGATTTGCATGTGTGTTTTCATGTACTGTGAGGAGACCACATGAACAATGTCCCACAAAAATCATAGGTATATTCTACCACAGTATTAACTTCTCTTTACAGGACAATCTGAGTTTCATTATGACAGATAATGAGAAAAATA
Source organism: Erithacus rubecula (assembly GCF_903797595.1). Taxonomy (NCBI): domain Eukaryota; kingdom Metazoa; phylum Chordata; class Aves; order Passeriformes; family Muscicapidae; genus Erithacus; species Erithacus rubecula. Next base: position 51,365,039 of record NC_136685.1, read on the forward strand.
GCCTGCTCTCTGGTCTTTAAATTTGTAAATGACTGACTTCTTTGATCTCTGCCAAACTCTGAAGTCACCATGTCACAAAATCAAGTTTCTCTAAATATAGCATTGATTTATTTTTTCCTATCAACTGCAAAGCCACTATCTTATTTTTTGAGAAAAGCATTTAAATTTAAGAAAATTAAAATATCAAAGCATTTCATTTGACATTACTATTTTCTAGAGTTTACAGTGCATTATTAAGACAAATAATGTTAAAGTTGATGCCCTGAAATAAATGAATAATGGCATGAAGAAGCAGAACTATGTGAATCTGGGAAAAGAAATGAATACATTGTCCCAGCTACCCTGACCCTGTTACAACTGTGTGCTGTTAAGTGGTGTCACCCCCAGTAAATCAATAATTTTCTGCACCTGACTTTGCCAACCTGCAATGTTGACCCATGGAGTGTTGAAAGGCCTAATTAGTTCAGGTTTACACAGCACTTGAAAATCTTTGGATGAAAGTACAGATTACAGAAAAAAACAGTTCGCAACTACAGCTGAGCAATTTTCACCTCATGCAAGGATTTATCCCTGAACTTATGCTACCCTGTGGTGAATACATGCAGAAACATTTTTAGCAACATAATCTCTTCACATTTTAATATATTGTGGGGGTTTTCTTAAGCATTTCTCAAGTCGTACAAAAATACTCAAAGGACATTTCCCCCTCCCCTCCCCTGTTTTGTTCTTAATGCTGTTGTTCATTTTTACCTGAGATGTTGGTTGTAACATTGATCGTAGTTGCTGGTCCAAACCCTTTGATGGTGCTTGCACGAATGAAGAACTGGTAGGTAGTACCAGGGTGCAGGTGAGAGAAGACGTGGTGTGTGCTGTTCCACAGCTTGGAAACTGTTTGTGGAGGTCCTGCCACCGGCACTGCTGGATCAAATGACTGTATACTGCTATAGCTGACCTGGGGAAACAAGTATTTTTGCAACAATTCTTAAAGGCTTTGGCACAAGGGATTTAGATTAGCTTGGCTGGAAAGGAAACAAAAGACCCACACTCATATATCTACCCATGTATCCTGGGGATGCTGCAGAATCACAGAATCATTTAGGTTGGAAAAGATCCTTCAGATCATTTATTCCAACCATTAACCCAACAATGCCAAGCCCAGCTCTAAAACAATGAGGATTACACGTGTACTATTGAAAGGCTATGAAGGCACCCTTCATCATTACTGTTGGATGACACACTCCCTTACTGGTTACAAAATCACCATTGAACACTTTGAGCTTCACAATTTGTTTTCTTTGTAGCTGCTCTCACAGAGCTAATGTCACTACTCCTGTTAATCCACTGCCCTTTGCATCTGTTTCCAATTAAAAACGAAGGAAGCATTTATCTGTTTTAATCCCATCCATCAACTGCTTTTATATAGTTCATGCATGGAAAATGTCACTGTAACATTCCACTGAGGTGAAGTGAGAAAATGGGGTTGAACTGCCCACCTGGCTTAGCCCACAACATTTAGTGAATTTTGTCTGCATTAAATAAACAAACAAACAAATAAATTTTAAAGGGGTTTTGTTTGGTTTGCCTTCCTATAATTCACTAATACACAAAGTTATATTTTCTGTTCTTTCAGAAGAGGAGTGCTGGAAAGTGTGTTTGTTGCTCAAATCAAGTTGTGTTATCTGCTAACTTCCTGTGGAGGTCCCCAAAAGGCCCATGAATTAAATATACTTTAAAGAGAACTTATATGGAGGTTTTCTTAAAGGGTGATATCTAAAAATCTAACAAAGCTAAAATAAACATTGCTTCAAATTTAATAACCATCTTATTTTTCATGTAAGTTCTTCTCATTATAAAAATTTTGCAGATCATGGCTGTCATGGATTTGGAATGGTGTATAGTAACAATAAAAGATTTTTAAGGCACTTGACAGGGATGGACAGTCATATGCAACATAATTACAAATTTTGAGTATCTAATCACCAGAAAATCGTGTATTCAGTAAATGAAAGGAGCATATTATTGAATAGCTGCATAGAGAGCATAAACACCCCCTGCCAGCCACCTCTTTATGCACCTCCCTAGTCCCATCCTATGCTTGTTAGGTGTTCAATGATTACCTCATACTGAGTAATGATGCCATTTGGATCCACAGGTTCCTTCCAGTTGAGAAAGATCTTATCTTCAAAAGGAGTTCCTTTCACTGATTTGGCAGGTATAGGGCCTGGCACTACAAACAAAATGAAAGTTTTAAAAATAGGAAATTCATGAGACAGAAAAACTAAAGAGAAGACAGAACATCCCATTAAACCCAAAAGTGAGCATAGGTCTATTTTTATTAATATTCATTTGCATGCAAAAGGCAACAGTAGAGTATGTGAAAAAAGCACTTCAAAGTGTATTTTGTCATTTGCAGTGCAGAGAGAGCATGAAGTTGAAACATTAACGTTATCCCCACATACAGTTTTCAAAACTCCATGCAAAGTCAAATTGTCTAGTAGTATAGCCAGGGGAAACAGTTCAAGCTAGATTATAACTTCAGGGAACATCACTGAACTCTGTAATAAGCGTATCTTAGGACAAGGACTACATGGTTCTGAAATTCTTTTAAAAGGAAAAAATCAAAGGCAAGGAAGAGCTTCTGTTATACAGCTTCTTTCAAAGGAGAGAAATTCTTACAAAATAGGTCTCAGTCATATCTTCTTTTGATTTGTTGTTTTTAAAGAAATCCTCATTTAAAAGAGAGGGCTGAACATGGGCTGAAATGGCTCAGCTGCCATTTCTTTCAGCCTTTGACCTTCTCATGTGCAGAAGGATCATGTGGTCTCTTAAAATCTTTCCAATAAGAGGTGTTTTCAAAGCTTTGAACTGAACAATACTAAGATGACCTTACTTTCTTGTTTTAAACGGAACCAATATCCCTGGTGTATAACAAGTCTGAAATGTCATCCCAGGCCTCTGTGCCCAAGTGATCACAGCACTTGGCAATCGCATCAACACCAGGCAAAAGCACTTAGTTATCTCCCATTACAGCTTACAAGATATTTCTGCCTACATATACAATTCCTCTTTATCAGAGCAGCTCACCTAGATTTGAACACACACATGCTCAAAGAAGGAGGTGAATATGAGTGACCACCTGCAGAAACTCTGAACCCAACTAAACACCTTCCCCCCTCAAAGAGACAACGCTTTCCAAAATGGCAGACTTTTGATCTGAAGTGTTATTTCTATTTAATATATTGACATATATTTCTGCCTCCTTCTAATAAGCCTATTTTCTTCCATGCAACTTTCAGTGAGCCTTATGCATGACACTCCTTGGATATACATTATCAAAGCAGACTCAAGTTTTGCAAAGAGTAAAAATAAATTAAAATCCAATGGATCAAAGGAAGCACTAGGTGCTGTGCTAGCAGTAGGAAAGAGTGAATGGACTCTCCCATCAGTGAAATTGATTTCATCCTACATGCAAACTGAAAATGATGATTTGACCCTTGGTACAAACAACGTAACTTGGCAAATTAATGATAAATTCAAGTAGTCAAAAAAAGCCCAGAAGTAAATAGGTGAGAGCTTCACTGAACACTTGTCTAACTGTCATAAGAAGGCTTAGGAGAAGTTCACCAAAATCACAGGCTGGTGCTTTTCTTTCTTCAGTGTCCCAGGACACACCAGGCAGGGGATGAAGGCTGACATGCAGTGACAGCCCCTCTGTGCTGTTTGTGTCATTGAGAGACTTCCTGTAGGCAAAGTTTCATTTTTCATAGGGAATGCCCTACAGTATATCCTTACATCTGAAAAGAGGCATGAATGTACACTGCTGCACATGACATTTTCTTTGGAAGATGCATGCATCATTTTTTGTTCATGTACATCTGTGTTTGGGAAAGAACATGGATATGCATCAGGGCATGTACACAGTGTATGAAATTTGACATTAAACCACATCAAAGTGCATGAGGTAAAAAGCAAACAGACATGATTGCTCAAAAATATGCAAAATACTTTTTGTGTGGTGCTTCAAAAAAGAAACGTTCCATATTCAGTTGAAACTGGGTGCAGGGCTCTACATTTGATGGTTGAATAAATCCTCCCACATCTTTGGTTTAAATGCCAAGGTGGGAGAAGCCTCTAGGCTCATCTCATTTTATGACTCTTTTCTTCTCTTGCAATACAAAATCTGATGCTTAAGGCAGCAGTAATAATGTTAAAGTGACTGGAATTATGTGATCCCAGTTAGTTTCACATTTCTCTTCCCACTGGCATGGGAAGGGTACAAGAACAGAAGCTATCACAGCAACGAGCACCTTGCTTGGAATCCCACTTCCAAAAGGTCAGAAAGAAAAAGAGCAAGCATCTAGAGAAAGAGAACAGTGATTCCCACAAACCTCATCCACCTCCACAATTTCATAAAAATGAATGTTGGGACTAACCTAAATAATTTGAGAACTCAACTGGAATTAAAACAAAGAAACAAATAAAAGTTCAAGTGCCCAGAAGAAAGAGTATAAATTAATATCAGTTTGAAGTACACATTTTGATGGTCTGAAGTTATTTTTTCCTTTCTATTTTTCAGTTCAGCCACAGTAAAAATGTCTTTTAATCACACTGCTTTACCAGAAGGGTAAAGGGAGTCAAGAAAGAGAAAAGCAGAAGTAAGAAGTTGCTTAAAGAACAGAATATCTTCAGGTTAGTAAAAATAATTCCTTAGCATTCTTATTTGTTCTTTTACGTCTCTGTTATTAGGTCAGTATTTGTTATAAACAGAAATTTTAAAAAGGCCAAAATTAGTAAAAAAATCCCTAAACAAGCAAGAAAAACACCAAGAAAAGAAATATATCAAGGTAACCTGTTGGTATCCCTACCCTAAAGACTCAAACTGCATTTCTCCATGTAGGGAGCCATTGCTGTCCATTCCCTGCAATTCCCTGCAAGACTCTAAGGATTTCAGCAATACCTTAAACTTCCTTTCCAACAGTATAAGAGCCTTCCCTCTTGCAGTGTATTTACCTTGGCTGGATGCCAAGTGCCCACCAAGCTGCTCTCTCACTCCCCTTCCCAGCACAACAGAGGAGAGAAAATAAGATGGAAAACAATTAGTGGGTTGAGAATGAGGCAGATTACTAGAGAGAAAGAAAAAAAAAACCAAAAAAACCAACAAAACAAACTGAAAAAACAAAAGTTTGCACATGCATAAGCAAAGGGGAAAATTTAATCTCTATTTCACATCATTGAGCAGTGTTCACTTCTGGGGAAGAAGGGCTTCAGCACATGCAGTGGTTGCTCCAGAAGGCAAAAATTGTAACATAAAGAATTCCACACCATTTCTTCTCCCTCTCTTAACTTTTACATCTGAGCTGACCTCATATGGCATGGAATAGCCCTTTGGTTAATTTGGGTCAGCTGGCCTGACTGTGTCCCTTCCCAGGACTTTGCCCACTCCCAGCCTCTTGCTGGGGGAATGTTGAGAGACAGCACTGATGCAGTGCCAGCCCTGCCCAGCAGTACCAGAACACTGATGTGTTACCAGCACCTTTCTGGGTACCAGTGCAAAGCACAGCAATGAGAGGGCTGCTGAGGGAAAATGAGCTCATTCAGTCTGACCCAATGCACATTTGTATAATATTTAGCAAGGACTTGGGTCAAAACTAGGCAGGTAAATGTCAACCTTGTGTTGATAATAGCTTTCAGAAAACTCCTCCCAAACAGCTGGAAAGGCTTTCTTCAGGCTTCTGTGAGTATTTCCAAAAGATCCATCACTCACCATGGCACATTTTTGCTCACTTCTCAGCTTCCATTCTTTTCCTAGACAAGTTTACACTCTTTCCCTTGGACTTAGAACAGTTTACACTTAAATCAAAACAAACTACTACGAGTGTGTTAAGGTGAAGTACGTTACTTAACATAATCATCTGAATAATTCAAAAAGTATCAGTAGCTGCTAGAGGAGTAGAACTCAGATCTTTTGGCCTCTGCACCCACTCTTGCAAAAGATCCTGGTCTGCCGACCTTGTGAAGTGCTACCCCACCATCTCCCAGTGACAACAGTAAACACACTTTCCCATGCATTATTGTATGTAAACTTCCAACAAGTCAGGATTTACACTTTTCTGAAGAAGTCAAATAATTTAGGTGGGTTTAACTACATGGATAACAGAAGAGATTCTGTAATTAAGTAAAAAATCCAAAACAAGCAAAACAAATGCTAGTAAAAAAAAGTATACAAACATAAAATGCACATACATATGAAAGTAAAGATAAAAGGAAATCCCAGGAAGGTTTTATAGTGAAAACAACACAAGCCCTTCTGTCATGATTTACATGCATCCCCAGAGCTTTTTAAATAAAACTGTATATTCATATAGTGAAAAGCTGATAATCCTTTCTTCTATATGCATGTGGGATGATGGACTTTATAAATACTATGCATAATGAAAGTACAAACCATCAATCTGACATCACACCAATTCATTTCATACCAATATATTTGCATTAAATTATGTCACAGTCACAAATAAATTGTTATTCACAAATAGTGTCACTTAAATGTTGTTCTACATGGACTTAACAGGAAATTTATATTACTATACATTACTCCTGGAAAAAACAAGGCATTAACTGACACCAACCACTATAAAAATAAATTTATATTGCTTCAGTTTTCCTGCTACAAAATAATGAAAGTGGATGTAAACAGAGTATTTTTATTATTATTATACTCCATGACAGCCATGCACAGTATTACTATGCTCTGTGGTGAAAGTTATGTGCAGAAACATATAGAGTTATATTGGGAAAAATTCCTTTGTTGCAATCAAAAAGGGTAGCATATCAGCAGCAAACTTACAGCTTTTCTCTCAAAGTAGATGCTCATTTTCAGGAGATAGTGACAGTTAGTCTGTTCTACTGTTCAGATATTACCAGAAATTAAAATGGGTCACATTTCCATTGGCTTTTACTGAGGGGTTGCCATTTTTACTTTACTACACCTGGAGACTAAATTTTAAATAGAAGCAAGTTTTATATATTAAAAAGGAAAAACAAAACTAGAACTGCACTTACTGGTCTTTACCATAAGAGCATTTTGCACAAAAGGTGGTGGCAAAAATTACATCTTTGGAAAATCACTCAAGTTGGACTATTTGCAGTAAAGAAGAAAATACTATTGAATGTTATTGGGAAAAAAGCTGATTTTATATTGACAGTGGTGTAGATGCTCTACTTGACATTTCTTTTCCAGCCCCAGTGTCATAGTTTAAACCCAGCCAGCAACTAAGCTCCACCCAGCCAGTAGCTCACTCCTCCCTCAGCAGCTGGATGGGGCAGAAAATAAATGAAGAAAATAATATGAACAGCAATGATAAAATAATTAGAATATATGTAACAAATTCTGTGCATTGCAGTTGCTCACCACTCACAGACTGATGCCCAGCTGTGAACCCTGGCCAGGTTTCTCCCCAGTTTATAAGCTGAGCATGATGTTCCATGGTATGGAATGTCTCTTTGGCTTCATCAGGTCAGTGCTCTGGCTGCATCCCCTCCCAGGCTCTTGTGCCCTTCCAACTTAGTATAAACACTACTTAGGAACAACTGAAATATCAGTGTTTTATCAACATCAGTATCCTCCTAAATCCAAACCTCAGCACTGTACCAGCTACTAGGAAGAAAATTAACTCTATCCCAGCTGAAGCCAGGACACACATTTAGACAATATACAAAGTATTTCACTCCTCTTTTTTTTTTTGTCCCCTAATTATAACATTTCCTCTTCCTCTGCTGTTTCCCAGACTGGCAAGCCTGGTGGACTTTTTCCAGAAGCATGAATAAGGATTGGACAGTAATGAGTAATGATTGGTATCTTAACCCTGCATCATAGCTCTCAATATCTCTGTACGGAGCAGAATGAGCCACAGCCTCTGAAAGATCAGGGGACCTCATTTGTGTCCAATGAGCACATGCTCTGCCACAGACCAAAGCTCTCTTATACTTTAAGCCACAAAATGGATACTTGTCCTATTCCAAGTGATCCTTTTCAATTAGTTGTTTGCCTACTGTTAGGTGACACACTCCCTTACTGGTTATAAAATCACCATTGAACACTTTGAGCTTCACAATTTGCTTTCTTTGTAGCTGCTCTTTTAGGGCTAATGTCACTACTCCTGTTAATCCACTGCCTTTTGCCTCTGTTTCCAATTAAAAATTAAGGAAGCATTTATCTGCTTTAATTCCATTCATCCACTGCTTTACAAAGGGTCCCTCTGAGTGGGCAGCACACTGGTCAACAGGCAGCTCCAAGAGCATGTGCACACTGATGATTCACGCTAAGTGTGAAATTCACTGCTGGCTCTTGTACTTTGCCCCAAAGAGCCAAACACTGTCTTTGCCCAGCAGGTATACAGCTCCAGTTTGCATGAGCCTTCCCCTACTTCCTTTATCAAATTCTTCAAAGTGTCCATTTTCTGTACAAGCCAGGAAAAGCAGTCAGTCCCTGTCATAGCACAGATAATGCCAAGTGCCTGCGGACTCAGAATAGCTTTCTTCCAAACCTAAGTAGCTGTGTGGTTTCTCCCCAAAGTGAAAGACATGTTGTTTCTCTTTTGTAACATGCACAAATTTCCATTTTCATCATCTTTTTGCAAAACTTGTTTAACAGTGTCTCATTCAGTGGTGTTATTTTTACGTGGAATACAACTTCCTAGAAATACTAAAACATACTTTAAACATTAATTCCACCTTCCCATGTTAAAAAGAAATACTGAAACCACCAAGTATTCAGATCTAGCTCTGGTCAAAACAAAGACTGTTTCAGACTGTCATGGTATTCCTGGGCTTTGCTGTCTTGCAGATACTGAATTACAAGCTATTAAAACTTTTCTCCTTTGTCAGCCATTGTTCCAAAGATCAGAAGCACAGCTTTTGAATCTTACCTCATTCTTCTACTAATTGTTTCTTGAGTTAATTCTGCTCCAGGCATCATATGTTATTGAGTTACCACTCAGTATTCTGATAGATCTGACCATTTCTGAAAGACCCCCCCAGCCCAGCAGCACAGCCTTACATAATTGTGAGTCTTAGTTAAAGACAGAGATCCTCCCTGTCTCACAGAGGAGGCTCATAAAAGTCCAGAGTCCTCTGCTTTTAGGAAATCTTACAAGTTCAGGAAAATGTAAAGATCCTGGCAGATGGGAGGAATTGACATGAAAGATGTAATGAGATGAAGGCCAAGGTTAAAACATAACAACAATAACTGAAAAGACAAAAGAGACAGCTTGGAAGCATGGGAAGTATGATGAAATACAGAAAATAAGGGAAAAATGGTAGAGGGGAAGAGAGACAGGAAAACATGGCACAGACATCTCTAACTCCAGGAATCTAGAAAGTTTGTACTTGTTTAGCAGTACCTTGTGAAAAGAAAAACAGCACTGGAAAGAATCCAACACTACAGAAAAGCTAAGAAAAATTCAATTATCAGTTGTCATCTGTAAATTTCAAAGTTTCTATTTATGAAAAGTATACAACATAAGTGCACAGTTTCAGAGAATCATGTTACCTGGTGCTGTTTCTAATTAATGTTATTTGCAAAAATGCAGAACATAACTCTATTTCCTCTATATTCCTTCTCCAAAATGAATCACTGATAATGCCTCCATGATATAATTAAAATTATGGTTGCTCTATAAAACCTGCAGAAACCATGAAGACAATGCAGCTTCATCTGACCACATGTGAAATGTAGGGCACAGAATCACATACATAATTGGACCTCTCATCTTCTTAGTCCAAATCCTGCTTTAGGCTTCAAACTGTGCTTGGAAACAGTTTCAGATAGTTGATCACTCAGGCTGGAACTAAACTAGTGTTGTACACATAAGCAGTCAGGTACAGAATTTAGTTTACTCTTGCTATGAGAGCTCAAGGAAAAACTCAGGTGTGAACCTCTCAGTACTGTACATTGTCTGCAAACCCTGAACTTTGAAGTCATGGCACAATGACTTTCAAGTCACATAGACTTTCAATCAATCAGTAACACAGAATTAAAATCCCAATAGTTTCCCAGGGTAAAGCTCACAGAAAGCTATTTTCAGGTCACAAGCATTATTACCACCAGCACATCTAAATATAGGTACCTTTTAAAATGTATTAGTCCCTCCATGAAAACATCTGCTTCAGTTTACCCTGGCAACTCCTGTTCACTGGGTGAGGCTTCTACATTACACTACTTGTGACACAAAGCCCTCCCAGCTCGAGGTCACTGATAGCACACTGTCAGTGTGTTAGCTTGAGACGTAAACCTGCCTTATGTGCACCATCTTCCATGAAAAATCCACATCAAAACCAGGAGACAAAGTATATAAGCTCACTTAACTCTGCTCCTGACAAGTACTGACACAGTGACCATCTGCCATCTCCACACATCTAACAAGACAAAGGCCATTGGAAAACATCACCTTTCTTGAAAAGCCACTTAAAATGGAAAAGAAATTAATTTTCCATTAACCTAATAATACCACTTCTACTCTAAGGAAAATAGCAACCATACATACCTACAACGTAATTACAAACACAGAAATAATTAATAATAAAATGTTTAAAATTAACTTAAAAATTAATTTGAATTTAATGAAATATTCTAATTCTGTACTTGTCAATAAGTCTTCATAGATGCATAGATGCATCTGTGTGTCTATACTTTTCTACAGCTCCTCATATTCTACCTATTTAATAATTTTTTCTCTCTTTATTGCAACAGTAAATATACCCCTCTTTTACTCCGCATAAAATTGAAAATATATGGAAAAACAGCACTACCAGACTCTAACATATATAAAGCCATATTTCCCATTCATTTATTTTGCAGGCAAGTAAACACACTACCTTTTTCAATTTTACCTTTTTATTTATCTACAGTCTTACATTAGTCCAAGTATTCCATTTTTGTTACCTATAGAAGTATCTATTTCCATTTTGCTGTTATCAGTACTTTCACAAATCTAAACATAAGAAAAAGAAACTAAAACTATTTTTGCTACCACATTTTAAATATTATTAGGGAAAAATATAAATTTTTATTTTAACATCTTTGATACCAAGATTCATAGCCTAGCCTCTGAATGTGTCACCATTAACATATCTACATCTATTGTTTACTTTTTCATAGTGAGGTAAATTCAACTGTCTTGCTGAAACTCTGTTGAAAGCATTTTAAAGAAGAATCACAGAATATCTGGAATTGGAAAGGACACATATGGATCACTGAGTTAATTCCCAAGCTGTCAAAATAATAATTTAATTTCATAGGGGGCTTTAAAATAGTTGACAGATAATATATTCTGTGACCTGCAAAATAAATTATTGCTCAAATACATGTGCTATAGAGGTTTGAAATCTTGAATAGAGTCTTTAAGCACTGAACTCAAATATGATTTACAGAATTAACTTTCAAATACTACACCTAATACTGTGAAGAAATCCAACACCACCATGTGTTTCTCATCACCTGCATTAACACAAGTTTCTGAAAGCCTGGAAAGCCATCCCCCTTTTTTTTGCAGAGAGAGAGACAGAGATCCAGTTTGACTTGTGCTGCATGGGCAGTTTTGGCTGCATATGCAGGGTGACAGCTGTAATACCTTCATAGCTACCATTTTGGGGCTAATTAATACATAAAAGAAGAGAGCTTCCACCCTTCACAATACATATTGTAACACACAAAGTCATTTCCTTCCACCTGCCTAGACTGGACTTGGAGGTAATTTCCATAAGAACATTTAACATACCATCTTCATCTGTCTGGATAATGGTCTCCTCGCTTTCCTTCCTCCCTTCTGGGTTGGTTAAGATCATCTTGAGGCTGACATTTGTGTAGGGAGGCAAATGATCCACAACATGCTGAGGTGCTTTGGGGTCCATGTCCAAGCAGTCTGCTTTGCTCTCATTGTGCCCACAGAAGTAGTGGTAGCATATGGTGACATTGAAAGTATGGCAACGAGTGATGTTGTAACCCAGAGATTCCCAATCCACAGCAATGTGTCTGGCCTGGATCTCAGCAATCTTCAGTGTTTTTGGTGTTCTCATAGGTTCTAGAAAATAGAGCATAATGAAGAAAACACCATTAATGTTCCTCATCCAATGCTGAACTGTAGCTGGTAGATGGTACATTCAGGAATGTGAGAGTAAAGTATCATCCTTTGGACAGGTGACTGTATGAAAAAATGCTCCTTAATTTTTTTTTTTTTTTTTTTTTTACTTCATTCCTCTTTGTCCTGTCTTTGCAGGCTTAAATCAGTGATGGAGACTTGGCAATAGTGAGAAAAAGAATAGTAAATTATCAGTAGAGCAATTCAAAGTGATTGAAAATACAGGCAACAGATGCAAGAAAAGTGACCAAACGTCCACTCAGCTATCATTACTGGCTTCCCTTCTTGATTTCCCCCTTACCCTTTCCCTTTTTTTAACCTGTGTAAATTAGATAATGCATCATAACAGTAAAGAGTGAACTACATTATAATTTATCATGCCACAAAGCAACGCTGCATACTAATTATACTAATTACCTTACTATATTAGCAGTTACAAAAATGATGCAGATATTAATTAGTGTTTATTATTTTAGTAGTGAAGCTATTCATTCAAGCAAAACCCCTCAGAAATAGCACAAAAAAGTGCTTTTGGATATTCTCATTGCATCCTGATTCCTTCAAAACCCCAAAAACCATGATTACTCTGAGCAAGTGGTCTCTGACCTGCTCACCAATCTCAGCTGCTCTCCACATGTGCCTTTCCACCAGCAGAGTACCTGATGCTCCCCAAGTGGTCATCAATCTTTCACTGTCTCTCTAGAGCATTCATTCCTCATGCAAGAGTAACTTTTATTGTTGAATTTAATTAAAGTGATTGCACAATGAAAATCATGACCATGACTGTATATACTAGAGTTTCACTGAAAATATGTCCTGTTAATACATGGTTCCTCACCAGAGAAAATAAAGCTTATTGTTGATATAGTTTCAGCCTTGTGTCCTTTCTGGTTTAAGGTCAAAACAGTCAAGACTGTTCAAGGACAGCAAATGCAGGATTTCTCTTTCTGAGTATAACTATTCTTTCTAACTTGCATTTATGAGTTTCAACGAGGCAAAAACTAGCCAAAAAGCACAGATGGTATATTGAAATAAGGAAATGTGAATCAGTGTAATCTATTCAGCATGCAGTTTGCCAGACAAACTGCAAACATTTAGTTTCAAACATCAAAACAGCGGAATTCTAAATATAACATAAAGGTACTTCAAGTAGCATGATGAGTGTTAAGGATTAAAAATTACACCTATTTGTTGCCATGATCTATCCTTTCTTCATTTTGAACAAGCACATATATTACCTTTGCCATTAAGCACTGATTTATCATATATACAGTGAAAAATGCAATTAAATAAGACTTCCTGGGTAGCAGCTCTCTGAACACACTGTGTACTGTAACAATAGAGTTTGAAACTGAAAGATAGCATTGAAAAGGTCCTTGAGAGATAAGAGACTTGAAGAGAATGAGAAAAAAACCAGGATTTTATAGAGAAAACAATGGCTGGTGCTTTAGCAAGCAGAGAGATGTTGTGAGGTGGTCATGGAAAAAAAAAGTGTAGCAACATAGCAGATCTACTGGAGGAGCTGATAAAGGTCTTCAAAGAATCAACATTCCCTTGGCTACTGCAAGCACTTGGGGAAAAACTGAACACACTCAAGTGCTACGGAGGAAGAGAGCTATTAAGACAAATACATAAATACATACATATATATTTCTGTATATATATCCAAAACCAGCCTTTTTCTCATATGAATGACAGTGCAGACTCTGATTCAGAGTCTGAGGCCTAACAGAGTAAACATACCTTTACCAAGGAAATGTGTTGTAAGCTAGGTTTTCCTTCTGAAATTGAATGATTTTTCTTGTTTTAGTAATTTCCTCTTTGTTCTCCTACTCCAGTTTGTGCCTCCGACCACTCCCACTAGAGTTGGAATTCAAACCTGAACTCAAAATTTACTGGAATTAATACAACATAACACCTGGTGTCTGACCATGAAGTCTGAAACTATTACTGTTTGAAGCCAACTAATCAGCAACAGAAAATGCACAACATTTTCATCTTGCATCTCTCATGACAAGCATTTACACTATGCTGCACAGCACTTCCAAGAGAGAAGCAAAAAGTAAAAGCTTTGTTAATCTTAAAGAAAAATTATTTTACAATTCTATGCAAATTTTACAAATGTGTCACAGCATCAGAGGAGATACAGAAAAGCATCCTTTATTCACCTGTCAAAAAGGAAAGAATGAAAGACAGAGTGTGATCTCGCTTTCTCACAACTATTCCCTTCTTTGGCAGAAATTAAACAACTTCTGCAATATTGAGATGGTAATTAAAGTCTGCAGAGTCTCTCAACAGCTTTAGTAAACTCTGCCAACTGTCCCACTGCTCCTAAAACGATGCTTTAAAAACACAATTTTACTCTTTCTTCTGGGCAATGTTCATCTTGGGAATCTCTAGAGGTAAAGACCAATTGTTTTAAACTACCACACCACAAAGTCTCCATCTGTAGCACCTCAGTAGAAAGCAATCTTAGAATAATTACTTTTCTCAGATAAAGCACTATTGAATTTTTGAGTGGGTTTCCCAAAGATCTCAACCATCTCATTAAGAACAGTTTTGATCTCAATGGGAACTAATAGCGTTATAGTGTTCATCTCATTTTTTTTCCATTTCCCATCACAATTTAGGGTTTGCTTTTCACTGAAACATTTCTTTAATCCTATTGGGATTTTATTTCATTTTATGCATTCTCTCCTGTTTTCTTTATATTCTTTGAGTACTTCTAATCCAAATAACTCAATTCACCTCTCGTCCTCCCAGATTTTTCCCCATTTTTCCTCTTCAAGTCACATCTAGAATTTTTATCCAAAATACATGAATTTCCAAGCACATGAGTTCTTACTTCTTTATTGAATTTCCCATGTCAAGAAGGCACCCTATGACAAAGAGGGAAGAAATAGGATGCACTTAAAATACCTGTTCAATCCTTAACCTGCCCCCTGGAGTGCCAATAATGATGGCAGAAGACAATCATTTTCAAACACTAATTTACCAATTACCCCTGTGAGACATGTAAGTGGTGTTAAAACTTTTCTGTGAAGAGGAGGAGGCACAAAAAAGGTTAGTAGCTTGTTCAAAATTACAGAGCAAATTACTGCCAGGGCCACAAGAAAACTGAACTCAGCTGCCAGGTCACTGATGGCCATCAGACACCTAGCAGCAGCAATGCATAGAGCTCATTTACAATGTTTTTTAAAAGGTTTTCTTAGAACAAGTTGGAAAAAGCATAACAGTGCCCAGACGCTAATTGAATATGTGAGCATAAGGACATGTTATTTGAATAACAGTAATTTGGCTTATTCTTTTAGAAAGATTTTTTTGATTGAGAGCTTTGAATTTGAATGAAAAAGTTGGGTGTATTTTTTTTTTTTAATTTTAATTAATCCTGTATTTAAAATTTTAATTTTTTTGGGAGAAGATATTAATAATTAATTTATTTTTTTCCAAGCCTATTTCTCCATCAGATAAAAGGCTGGAGGGAGTTCTTTTGTGGTGACAGCAGAAAGTATGCAGGAAATCCAATATCCTGTGACTGCATCAAGCTCTTAAATATTAACATCCTGACTGGCAGAGTTAGCTCTTCGAACAGAAACTGATCAACAAAGCATATGGAGGATTTGGTGGTGGTAGCAGGGTAGACCTTTAGAGTCTCATGAACACCTCTAAAGACAACAGGCCCCCTTCTGCCAGACCCTGAGTGCCCATGGGCTGCTGCCATGACCTTCACCCCATTTCCACCTCTACTTATGGCCAGCTTCTCCCACTGCCCTTTGCTTTTAACACCTGGCAATACCCACCTCTGTTATCTCCCTGCTCCTCACCCCTGCTTTGTGTCTTGGCACACAAACACTATCAAGAGCTCGCTGACTCAGACCTATTATCCAATCTGACTGTTTCATTGAACCAACTAAAAACTGAGGCATTGGGAGAATATCAAAGCAACAGAAAAACCAGAATGATAAGGGATCTCTACGTTTGTACAGATTACTAAACACTCAATTGTTATCCAGAAACGATATAAAAGAATTACATGCATGTGACACTCAATCATAACAATTTCTGGATCAAGAAGATTTAACCCAACCTTATGGGATAAAATAAAGAACATTTTAGTAATTCTCCAAAGGTTAACAATAGAGGGATAGATGGCAAAAGAGACAGAACCTGTTGACCCCATACAACCTCTCAACTGCAGATGATTTAATAAGACACTCCAGATAGCAGATAAAATGAAATTCAATTTCTTTAGTGCTTGATAAGCAACACGTGATATGACAGGTCAATATCAAGCCTCTTTGTAGAGATTATCTTCACTTACATAGAGATGGGAGTGAAAACAAAAGCCTCACAGCTGCAGATGCAGCAAGGTGAGAGCATGCATTTCCTCAGAACCTCTTTTTAATGATAATACATATTAGCCTGCTGTCAATCAGAGACAAAGAGATGTCTCAAGAGCTGTGAAAAAATCCTGTACAATGAGACTAGCAAAGTGTGTCATGCTCTGCTTCTGCTGCCTTTCCTCAGCAATCCTAGATATTGACTGCAAGACAGTTTAATTTCCATGTACCTTGCAAGGTGGAGGAATTAGATCTTCTGACAAGCAACCTGAATGCACATTCGTTCACATGAAATGGAAAACAATGGACAAATTTTAAAGCACAAACTTTTCAGATAAAGATGATGCTTCTCAAAAACCAGAATGTCCCGTCTATACACTGTCTGTGTATTCAATTGCTTAATAGTGGTTGGCTTTTTCATCCTTCTTCTCCCCTTGAACTCTTTCTAGTCTGTCATTACACTGAGGAGCTGATTTCCAATTTCTGGTTTAACCACATTGACTGATTCATATTAAGTTTGAGATCAACCCAGGTAGCCTTCATTCATGACACTGGAGGTGAAAACTAACTGGACTTGGAAGGTGTGATAATGCACATATTTGTGCATTTGAGGGAACTGCAGAGAGATGTGGGGCTTATGTTAAAGAAAAGCTCTCATATAGAAAAGCAAATGTACAACCATTATTTTAAAAGTGCCAGTAATAACCCCATAATTTAAAGCACACTTTCTCACCAAGTCTCCTTTAATTATCTTGCCTTTTAAAATAAAAAGTACATAGACAAAAGGATGTCCTCATATTTCTGCTAATAGTCTCAGTCTGAACAGCCACTGGAATTTCCCAGACCCTTCCTCTACAAGAACATGAAGCTCCTTGTCCTGTAGCTTCTCCTGACCTTTCCAGGGTAACTTTTTGCTCAGCAGGTGGGAAATAAAAAGAGGATTATTCTAAGATGTCACCATGGCTGTTGCTCTTTTCTCAGTTCATGAAAGGTTCTGCACAACAAAATGTTTCCAAAACAAACAAACCAAACAAATAAAACCAAAAATTAAGCCAAAACAAACAAAAAAGTTACAGTCCTGTTGCTGCAAAGAATTCTTCTGAAAGACCCCTGATAGCAACCTGGAAGAAAGCTAAGAGGGAAAAGAGCCAAAGGAAGCAGAACCCACATAGGAATAGCTGTCAGAAGTGCAGTAAGAAAACAATAAAAAAAGGTTTCTCACTTGCTGCATTAGCCTCAATTATTACGTTTGTTATTAGTAAATTATGAAACAGGCACAAAGGATTTTTATATAGACACTAAGCACCTCACATCATAAACTTAGTTAGGACTGCTGAATAGAGCGGTGTATGACTCATTAAAAAGGACCAAACTAGAGTTAAATATTTCAAGAGACAACCACAGTGTCAGCAAGAACTATGCACATCAACTGTGATCACTTCTGCGCTTCTGGGGCTAATGTGCTGTTGTCAAAGGAGCAAACTCTAATTAAGTTATGTTATGAAGAAAGCTAACAGAAATCCCTAGGTAAGGTGAGCTGTACTAGAATATCCATGATGAAGCCCCTGAGTTTCAAGGATTATTAACCTACAAGTCCGAGAGAATTTTGTTCAGATTAACTCCCAATAAC
Source organism: Erithacus rubecula (assembly GCF_903797595.1). Lineage (NCBI taxonomy): Eukaryota > Metazoa > Chordata > Aves > Passeriformes > Muscicapidae > Erithacus > Erithacus rubecula. Next base: position 51,383,146 of record NC_136685.1, read on the forward strand.
TCCTTTAACAATATGATGATACAGGAAGATCCTTCAGACATCCCAAAATTGCCATGCATTTCAGTCTGATTTTCATAAATCAGTCTGTCTTTATGACAGAATAATTCTTTCCAATTCTATTCAAGCTTCCTGTCTGCAACTGGTAGAATTACTTTGAAGTAAAGGCATGAAACAATTATCAGCTTTGGCCCCAATTCTTACTACATAGTGACAGTTCAGGAACTACTTACCTTCAGTCAGGGACTCTCTTCTACCTACTTGATGTGGATTCCAACCCAAAACCACACCTCTTTATATTACCAACTGGATCAATATTGATGTAGGATAATATAAGGCATCAAAATGTCCTTTTCATATGTTATTGGAATAAAATATATTGGAATAAAAATATGGAGCACCTGAAATCTCTCATTCTAAGAATCAATAAAAATCAGGACACCTGTCATGTAGGTAAATGCAAGTTGTAAAGTCTGAGGTACTGGGAAGTAGGGTTTTTTGTTTGGTTGCCTTGATCAATCTGTTTGGGACCTCTTTTTTTTTGTAATGTTGTTTTGTTAGTTTTTTTTAAAATCTTGTTTCACATCAGCATAAGATACCTTATTTTTGGCAGCCACATTTTGAAATTCAAACCCTTCAATCTTTTTAAACTAAGAAGCATTAAGAAATAGTGAACACCAAAGGAAGAGAAGTTAATGAAGTTGACAGAAGTAGTACAATTTGAAGTCTTTTCAGAAGTCTGACAAGAAAGCAACAATTAACTGCTATATATTCCCACAATAAAAATCATAGGGATTGCTGGGCATGTCCCTTCTCAAATGTGTGACACATAGATAATACAAAACAAATAGAGATGCAAACATAAAAAGAATTAACTTTTAGTGCATTAGTATGTCCATCTGTTTATCTTGTGAAATATGAACCCAGAATAAATGAAACTATGGTATTTATATGGTGCTAGTACTACAGACTTATTTTGGTGCAAACAAAGATTATAATGCAATTGCATGAAAAATCTACTAATTTTTTCTCCTTTCACTTTATCTAGTGACTGATTTATTAAGACATCTTACAAATTTCTTATTGACCACATACTTCAGGGAGCTGAAGAAAACACCTGAATTATTACATAGATAATCAGCTCTACTACACTAGTTTCAGTAGCAATGAGGGGATATTCAGTTTATTTTAGAACTTTTTCAGTGCAAAATACAGCCATCCCTACATCATAGGTGCAGTAAACAGATAAATACAATTGCACTACTGACAATTATTTGCCCATTTTCTCTTGATAGTATGTTTATTCTGTTACCTCCATGCATGATTAACAGCTTATACATCCTTAGCATGTAATCAATAGCTGCAAAGTCTCGTATTAGCTTGAGAGATTAGACATCCCTAGATAATAAATTCTCTTGATTTCTTCAGTTTAGCTTAGCTGCAAAAATCCACTTTTTCCCCCCTCCTTTCTCCTTAAATCTGAGTTTAAATTAAAAGGAACTATATGGTCTAGGGAGGGAGAGGAAAAGCTGACATTTTCTCTTTAATCTCATTCTTCCAAATAAACAAAATCTATCTGATGGTATAAAACACAAATCAGCATGTCAACAAGTATCAGACTGCAAGAGTAAACACAGGGGAAGCCTGACAATACAAAATGCCTAGGAAACCTGTTCAAAACTGCAATTATGAAGTTTAATTTTAATTCTGTAATTTACAAAACTATTAGTGATAGGGAACAAGTGAACCTTTGATGTGAAACATCAGTACATGGTTATGTAAAAGCAGAATAGAAATATAATCTAAAACAATAACAATGATAATATAAAGAATGTGTAGTGTGTATTTACACACACATGTATGCACTTTTTACCCACCTGAACAGTGAACCCAACTATTCAAGGCTATGAAGAAAGCACTTGCAAACATTTATTTGAACATAAATCGCCATTATTGCTTAGGTGATATACTGTTCATTTCTCTCCAATACACATTCATAAACATGTTTTTATGGTTTTGTTTACAAACTATATATTTGGGAGCTTAGGATGTAATGAGTATTAAGCAAAATGACTAAGTTGGAGCAGTGTGAATAAGCTAAACAAGAATTTCCTATGGATATCATTTAAGCTTCAGTTTCTTTCTCCTGTACAGAAAAATTTCAGTCCTCCAAGTTAGGAAGCATAAATACCACCACATGAAATAAATGAAAAAAAATGTGGAATGCAGTCTATAATAAATATGTAGTAAGAACAAAGTACTTAGACTGGGAAAAAAGTCCACATTCACCGCTCATAACTAAGAATTGAAAATTGCAGGCAGTATTTATGATATCCACTTAAAACTTATACAAATGTTCATGTGCATGTACACTGATAGGTCTGTGCTGATATGTTCACTTCCCCACATACATAGAAACCATCCATGAAAATTCTTGTTCTCTGTCTCTTCACACTTACTGAAATAGTCTCAATCTGATTTTCTCCTGTTTCCCTTTTGTTTTACCTGGTTCCTGCTGCCCCTGGGTCCTTGGCTGAAACCACCCACCCTCCATTCCACTGCCTGCAGACCACAAAGCCTTGAATTTCTACCTTGGTCTAGCCCAGGAACTAACACATCCAGTGCTGTGCTTGTGTGGCAAAACCCAACAATGTGTTGCACCTTACTCCAACTCCTTTCACAAAATCTATAACACCTACATAGGTGTTATAAGACTACATAGCACACAGTGTATATATTGTCTAGTGAAGGGTATCTTTATAAAATGCATATGATAAACCTTGGATGACACACAGATTCACTGAGCTGTTTAAAACCAGAAGTGACACTGTAACATACAATGCCTCTGTTGTATAAATTTTATCCCTCCAGTGAAACAATCCAGGCAATTTATTTTTAAATGTTGAATGGCAACCTGTAGCTTCTATTGTACAGAAAAATTTTCTCTAAGCAGCTGGAAAATTATTTAATGAATTTTCTTAATTTTCTTCATTGGCTCATACAAATTTAAGAACACAAGTTCACAGTATAAGCGAGCTTGTTTTCTTGTTTTTTTCAGGGAATAAAAACACTGAAGCAAAGAATTCCTCTAACATTAAAATTTTGGATAAGATCAGAAACCATTTTAAATTATACGTACAATTCAAAAAATGCTGGGAAGGAGCCATGGGGAAAATTCTTTTCTAAGGTGGATACTTGTCTACTGTGAAATTTTACCATTTTTGAATTTCAATGAAATTTTATTACTGAAGTCACGTAATCACCTGCCAAAGTTTGACTAAACACGGCTAAGAAAACTCCTCAATCTATTGGTGAATCACCACTGCCAAGTGACTTCTACAACCTAATACTTGTACAAATAATTTTCTTAATATCTTAATTTGATATCTCTTTAGAAGTATTTTAGACAATTTTCTGCGCATTTTAATGATCCCAATTTCAATTCAACTGTCCCTTGATGTGATGTACCTGTGAAAAAAAATTGCATTCTTTTGTCAGCAAGCAAAGCACTGTCCATGATGTGCTAATGGAACAGTCATGACATTTTCATTAGAAGATATGCCCCTAAATTGATAATTTCTAGAGAGGAGCCTTTTTTTTCCTGAAAAGTTCTTCAAAACTTTGTTTTCAGAAAGGGAAAGAATGATAAGGAATATTTACTTTTTATATTGTCTTCCTGCCTGGACAAAATTGACATGGTATCAACTCTCTTTCCTAATACCATCTGGCTGCAAAAGTTTGCAAGGTTATTTTGGGAAATGGCACCTAATCCTGCAAACCTTTTGTTCCTGGAGCAGACTCAACATAAGCAGGGCTCTGCAGAAGTGAGCTCACAAGCACCTCTTAGCCACTGTGAAAGAGGGTCCTTGCAAAAAGAACACAAAAGCAATGAAAAGGCCTTGTTGACAGAGGCACTGGCAAGCTGGGGAAGTGTTTTCTAAAATAGGCCATGCAATTCAAATAATATTTTTCCATTTAGCTGCATAAAATACTTTCAAGAAATTGCCCTGCTGTTTCACTTCCAGCCATTTAGTGTCCCACCAAGCTATTCTTTCCTGTCTGAGCAGAAACATAGAAAATATAAAATAATTCAGCTAGAGTAAAATAAAATAATGTATTTTAGAGACAATCTTCCCTTTGCAAACTTCCTCTGAACTCTTCTGGCTTATTCCATGATCCCAAGACACAAAAATATTAATGAAGAATGATCCTAGAGAATTTTCTGTCAACAGTAAAGATGGACGAGTCGTAACACAAAAAGTTGGCAAACCCAGCAAACAAAAAATAAACCTAGATTTTGTGGATAATAACTTCCCCTCCTTTCAAAATCAGGTGTTTTTATACAAAGTTATTAACTAATGAGAAAATGTTTTTACTTTATAAAGAACTGGTGGATTTGCCAAATAAATCTAATTTCATTCACATGTAAATGTAAAGGATTATGTCTTTGCTTGCAAGAGTCACCATCCCATTTACTAAGTGCTTTCTTGTTCTAGATACCCATCTAGAGGCCTACCTACTTCAAGTTGTTAATCATATTCAATAATTCCACCACATTCTGACTTTCAGAAAGATATTGTACTAGAACAGTTGTCTTGGCTTCACTGTTAGAGCAAAGCAAGTGCCAACGTGCTACCCAGACCAGCTCTGCTGCAGCATCACCCAAGAGAGTGTCAATCACGCCTGCTGAGTAAGTGGAGCATTAAATTATTTTTTTAATGCCTGTGTTGTACATGCTGAATCACTGTCATCATACCCTCACAACAGAATGCAAAGAAGGAAAGGCAGCCAATTAGCCAAGTCAAGGCAAATGCACTATTAATTTGGAAGTGCAGGCTAATTGCTGGACACCAGCACTATGCTGTCACTTAAACCAGATTTATTGCTGAGTCTAATAAATGTTTAAAAATAAATAGAAGAACAATCCCTTTCTCTCACCTTATTACTGAAAGATTTAAAAAATTCCTCTGGGTGTCTGCCAGGCTTGTTTGTGATTTTTTTGGCACCCCATCTTACTGCTAACCTCTTGGAGATTGACATAAAAAGCACACATGCAATTTACTACCATCCTCTCTTGTCACCACGATGAACCCACTAGCTCATAACCTTTACCAACAAACATAATAATTTGCAGAATTAAGCACCTACAGTAGAATGCCTAAAAATATAAAATCATTCAGAACTTGTTTAAAGGCTTTTATAACTAGCAATAGAGTTGGGGTTTTTTTTAGCTTTTTGAGCTAATTCTACTCATATCCATATCCATTAATACCAGCTTGTGATGCTAACCTTATTCTCCCACTAGCCATATTCTCCATAACTATCTTTTCCTCCTCTGCTTGATTTGACCCTTGAAGTTATGGCAGCTCTTGCCTTCCAAATTTCCCTTGCTGCTTTAATATTCAAGCAAAATTGCAATACTACTGTTAACTTGAGCTGAAACAAAGACATGTGCTAACAGTGAAAAAAAAAAAAAAAACAACCACCAAAAAGGCACAAGAATGTTTGCTTTCCCAACAACCCTTCACTTGTTGCTTTTGACTTGGATATATGGGGGGCAGATGAAATCACAGCACCATGGAAAAATTCAGCTTGGAGGGGACCTCTGAAGGTCATATAATCCCAACTCCTCCTCAAAGCAATTGTATCAGATTGCTCAGGAACTGGTCCAGACTATTTCTGGATATCCCCAATGAGGTAAATTCTGCATTCTCTCAGGACAATAGTCATGGCAGATACATAGGAGGTATAAATGTGACTTCAGGGCTTGAGCTGATTTCCTCAGCTGAGGAAATCTCTCTCTGAGAGAGCAGAGAATTCCACAGTTCCCTAAGAAAGCATTGGATTCTTTTTTGTTCCTGATCTTGCTTCACAGTATCTGGCACTGACCTCTGTTAGATGGTGAGGCTCTTCACTACAATATCACAAAGTTTCACTTCGATTGACACACACCTTTAAAGTTCACAGAATTACCAGAAGCATTTTTTCCTATTAAAATACTTTTAACTACAGTATTTAAGGTAAATTAGCAAAATAAAGTTGAAAAGAACTCAGGTCTCCTCTTTGCAAAGCATGTGAATGTGGCACTTAGGGCTGTGGGTTTTATGGTAGACTTGGCAGTGTTAGGTTTATGAGTGGATTTGACAATCTTGAATGTCTTTTTCAACCTAAATAAGTCTATGATATCATACTAGAGAACAGAGAAAAATCACTGTACTTTAATCTGCATATTTTACACCACTATTTAAAGATATTTGGCAAGGGGCAGATATCTAAACAAAATGATTTTGGGTTATCTGTTTAATAATACTTAGGATATCATACATATCTACAAGAAATTTGGTGGTGGGTGTTTTAGAGGGTTTGGGTCAGATTTTACTTTTACTAAACATTGTGATAGAGCCCAAGAACAGAAATCAATTATCATAAGCGTGCAGTGATGCATCTAAGTGCATTGCCTTTACTTCTTAATCAAATTACAAGTAAGATGGAAAAGGCCAACAGTTATATAAATGTACATGGCATAGAAACCCATTTAAACATCTAGAAAAAAAATCAGGTATGTTGGACTCATGTAAGAAAGTGGCTAATATCATTCTGTGAGCTGTGCTGACATTGCAATCACCAGTGTGATTAATAAAATTTATGCTTTCAGTCTTTTCTCACAGCTATAGTACCATGGTAGTGCAGTGCTTTTTCAACATTGTGACAAAATGACTAATCTCTATTAATTGGTTTTGAGCACAGGCTTTATACAGAGACTGAAGAGAGCAACAGAATATGTGATTTTCACAGCTAAGCATTTAAATCAAGCCATTTACTAAGAGGGTGAACTTGTTTACTTAATAGTGAGGTCTGTCTACCATCAGGTATTTCTGCCAGGATTGCAGGACTGGCTTATCCAAGTGACACATAGTCTGCAGGGAAGGGGGCCATGTACTCTGAACAGAGAGAATTTCAAGCCCAGCTCCTAAATAATGTCAAAGAAAAAGTCACCACAATAAAAAAAATTTCCAAGCAAAGAATATAATCTATGCTCTAGTTGCAGCTTGGGTCCTGAGGAATGTGTCTCTCAAGTAACAGTTCCAATAGGCATTCAACCCAAAGGACAACAGGCTGCTTGTCTTCTTTTGGACACAAACACTACTGCCTAATTAAGCAGTGTGGATAAAATGAAATTTCCTTCAGTTGCTTCAGAGTTTGGCAAGTGTTTTTTATTTCAAGCTGCTCTCCATTTAAATTCAGATATTTTGTTTCTAGACACAAATATTCTCAAGGTAATTTATTTGAAACGTCTGGTTGAGCTCTTTGCTGTTGCTGGCTGTGAACCCTCATTCTTGCTTGGCTATCTTGATCAGCCATGACTGAGTAGCTTGCTAGGAAAACTGCTATCTGTGTTAGAAAGGATCTAACATACTTTGATCTGGTTTTAATTCTTTTTAACGTGATTAATAGATCCTTCCTAAATATAAAATCCTGGAGGAGGAAATTATCCATAGATTAGTAAGAAATTAATGCAAATTACATAGTCCACAGAAAAACCAGCTTTGTCTTTAATAGAACTGGTTGGAAACAAAGCTTTATCCAACCTGCTGTTTTACAAGCTTCATTATAACAATCAGCATTTGGCATTTGAGAAAGACATTTAATAAAACCAAACGATATCAGATTATATTGACAGCAAAATGATACTGACTCCTTGCAAAAGTGAAGCTGTAGAATTAGTGTTATCCTCATTTCCATCTGAGTATGAGAATCCAACAACTTTCATTTCCTTAACATTCCTTGAAAAAAGACAAGAGGATGAGAAATCACTTTAATGATACTGTTATGAAGTAAAAACAAATGATGGAGCTGTAGCTATGATTACAATTATGGCTGTGCTTTGGTATCACACAGCTGATAATATCCCAGCCTTATGTGTCTTGTGCTGCTTCTTGAGTTCAATTTCCTTCAGATAATGTATTTGAGTTCCATAATATGCCTCTCTGGTGAAACCAATAACTGAATCCTCTGGTAATTCCTCAGGGAGTTATAATTTATCGCAATTGTCTGTTCCCACCACTTTTCTCAGTAATTTATTCCAATGATTAATAGCCCACTGTTAAAGACAAATAATTGTGCCTTACTTCTAATTTAAATGAGCCTGACCTCAGCATGCAGCCATTTGAGGTTCTTACATTTTACAGCCTCTAGAGGAAAGAGGTGTTTTGTACCATGTAGTATTATTCCCCTGTACAACTACTGCGCAATTACCTCCTTCTTTCTGATAGACATATATGACTGAGAACTTTAAGTCACCTTTATAAGATTACATCTTAAGCCATTATTCTGTGGCAGTTTTTGCCATTCCTCCCAAATCTGCATCTATGTGTTGAAAGCATGGGCTCCAGATGTGCATCCAGTTATCAATACTGGTCATACTCACAAAACCACTTATTTTCTCCCAGCACTGACCCTGCTTTTCTGTCATACCACTACACAACTGCTGATCTACACCCCCCAAAACTCTTTTTGTGTTTCTGTACTACCTCTTCCAAATTCAAGTATTTATTTACATTCGTGTGTATACAGTAAGCCATACTATCTTTTCTATCTCTAAATTATTAGAGGAGGCAAAAGGTAAAAATGAAGCTTTAAATTTAAATCTCAAAGCAAGTACCGAATTCTAAGAAGTATAGTGTCATAAACTTCTACAGTGAGATAGTTTGCCTTTGCAGGTTCTCACTTCACAGCTCAAAATTTTAATGTCATTTTGTAATCCAAAGATGAAAAAAAAATAGAGATAAATACAACAGGTTAAAGGGCAATAGACTTTACCTGCAAACATATTTGCTAATCCACTTTGCTCATCACTCAAAATAAAGGCTATGAATACACATTAGTCTGAATTAAAATATTATAATTATTTCATATTATGAGCTGCAGGGAAAAAGAAAAATCCAGAAAAGCATGCCAATGCAGGGAGAAAGAGGACTATGCCTTCTCCCTGTATAAACACCTCAAAAATGCAGTCATGCTTGACTGCAAAAGACAATGATACAATTTTTCCTCAAAACCCAGTGCCTTGCTGAAAGTCACTGAAGATTCCCCAAGGAGAACTTGAATTAGAGTCAAAGGCCAAACGTAAAGACACCTCTCTGTAACCTAATCCTCTTGCCCATTTAAAATGTTCCTGCTGCTTCTGGTCAGAAAAACACGGCACTGGAGTTGTACTGTCAGTTTTACTTGTTTTTCTTTAGTGTTTTCAACACCAAATAACTCAAATATCTGAACAAATATCAACACAACTAAAATAAAACCAGATAACCTATTCCTTTTAACTCTCAATGCCAGATTGTTCTTCCCTTTCCAAAATACTCTCTTCTGGCATTATAATGGTGTTGAAATCACAAATAGGCATTAGAAATGTTGGTGCTACTTAATGAGTTTATATGGAAGTTGATTGTTTTTCCACTGTTTTCCAAAATGTTCTGGTACAGACAGGAATTTAGGTACAAGAAAGAGGCCTGTATCTTTTCAGACTTAGGATAAGCCTGAAACACAGCATGTTTGTCAACATCAGTACCTTTTAAAAAAATAGCCAATTTGTTCATAAATTAGCTCTAAAGAAAAATTTAAGCAGTAAGTAAAACAAGAGCAAAACAAGCCTTTTTGTAATCTGGATAAAATAAATGTCTTCATTCAGGAAAACATTTTACCAGAGTCTTTGTCTGTCACAGAGTTACTATTCCTCAGGGTCTCTCTTGACAGATCTGACAGCTCACCAGGGTCTCCAGGAGAATTCATCATCTGACATCTCTGCTTTCTCCATAGACATTCCTCTTTCCCCATCCCACCCAGCTCCCTCACACCTTTAAACTCCAAACCCTCTCTATTTTGAAACCTCAGGTGTGTCAGATTCTCCTGCCACAGGTTAGGAAAAATATTTTCCTTCTCTTTATTTGATCTACAATATAATCAGCAGCTCAGATACAGATACAACAACATCAGGTACTTGATTTCAGCACCCAGGCAAAAAATCTAAGACATTTTGCATTTTATTACTTGCAAACAAGAGATATAAAACTAGGGCACTCACCCTGAACGTGAAAGTGTCACAAAATGTGTTTATAGTCTTCAAATCAGAAAAGCATTTTAAAAACCAGGATTAACCTTCTGTAGAGCAGTGCCAGGACCTGTGCTAACTGCTCTTTTTCCTGGGCTTTGACCTAAATGGAGCATCTCTGAAGAACTCAGATTTTGTATGGACAAAAACAGATAGGACACAGCACCACCCAAAAAATTACACTTAGGCTGCCAACCTCCCGTTCCACTCTCGCACCTCTCTTCCACATCAAACCAAGTCACACTAACATTGGGAAACAGACAGGTTCAGACAGGCTTGGGTCTATGCTGTGTGAAGGAGTGGATTGCCTCCTCATTCATTTTTCTTCTGTCTTGCAGTTGAACACTCTAAATCACTAAGTAAACAAGCTATTAAATTGATTTTTTTGATTTTTTTTTTTTAATTGTCAAGACAATAGATGCTGAATTAACTGAGCCTTAAATAAAACAGGATTCTATCTGAGAAAATTTCACTGTCTGGATTGAATTAACACAGTCAAAGAATTCCTTAAATTTTCCCCTCTTCCACTTTGCTCTAGGAGCTGGAGCGCAGGAAAAGCAATACAACATCTGTAATAACAGCACACTAAAAACTTTCCAAACACCTCAGGGAAAATCCTATAAGTTATGGTTATGGCTATTCATAACAGAATAAACAAATATTTTAAACTATTCCTTGTACTTTATTCCCCCCCAACTTAGAACTTCATTACCTGATACACCGATAAACAACTAACTTTTAAAGCAGCTTTTATAATTCTTGTGTAGATAATCAGTATATTGAACAATTATCACATTTATTAATTATCACATTTTAGGTTCAGCTATTTAACAGATGTGTCTCCTGTCACAATTATCAAATGCCCTGGAGAGCCTTCTCCAACACACTTTGTATGTCCCTGCCAATATCACCCTCTGTTTTGTGTGCAAATATCACACAGTTTGCTTCCTTCTCCATGGTGCCATGCACAAGGTAATCCAGCAAATAAGAAAAATACCAGAATCATTTTTTCTCCTCTCAAACACACAGAACAAAATAATGCTATGTAAAAGAGTATAACAATTATTATAGATTTTTTTCAAAAATGCAAGCAAGGTTAAAACATGCTAAAATCAGCAATGCACAGCATAGGCATAGCAATCCATACTAAATAATTTTTACAGAAAATTAATTCTTTCCTTGAAATGTTGCCAGAAATAAAAAATCACCTTTAAAACCCTGATATAGTATTTCTAAACTGGTTGTGTTTTGTTAGCCAACTCTGTCTTTTAATACTAAACCTACCTGAAATATTAAAAAAAAAAATATTTGAAAACTACAGTTCATATGTGAAATGTGCTCCAGTTCACTACACACAGAACTCAGAATTAGCTTCCTAACCCTGAAAATAGTTTCAGCAAACTGACTTAATATTAAAACAGCTGCCATTTAGCACTGAAATATACAACAATCCAAGTGGTTCAAACCAAGATTTAAGTGGTTAGCAACACAAGGTACCCACTGCATACTGAACCACCTGCCCTTTCAGTTTATTATCACTTGTGATAATAAATGATTAAAAAAATGATCTAAGTATTTAATTTCATACACTTCTAACAGAAAACAGGAAAAAAAAAAAAAAAAGAAGAAAAAGAGGACTTTTTTTTGTCCTGGACTTTGAAATGCACCTAATATATTTCACTTTAAATTAATTTCTTCAGTGTTTCCTTCTGTTTAGCATTGCCCTATACTTTCAAGCTTGCAGTACATAACACACAATTCCTTCCTTTCCCTCAAACATATGGAATTGCTACCACAGCATTGTGCTATTTTCACATATATGAGACTTCTGAAAGAAAATAGCAAAATCTCAACAATCCTGTTTTGTCACTAATGCACAACTGATAAGCCAAGCAGCATTTGTCAAAACTGCTTCAAGAAGATCTAATTAATTCTCTATTCTCAGGACAGACATTCAGTTTCAAAGTATACTGTGTTTTAAAACCAACTCAGTCTAGAACTTCTTTTTGCTGAAATGGCACATTTCCATACTCTTCCATCAGAATAAAAATTGAAAAAAAAAAATTTTGAATGTTATAAAAGAAAGAAATTATGATACAATCAAGTCATACTGCAGAGACTTCAAAACTGTCAGATAGACAAAATCAGAGATGAAGGAGATAAAACGTCTTCTGTGGCAATAGAGGGATTGAAAATGATTGAATGAGCAAGAGCAACAAACCGACAAATTGCAGAGAAAAAACCACCAACAAAACCCTTGCTTTCCTTTCACATTGCATTTGTTTTGCATTTGATATTTACTTCCCAGCCACCCCATTGAACTATTATTAAATAAAAGCCTTCACATTTGATATGCCATGAAACTGCTACAATTACTCTCCGATAATCTTGACAGCTACCATTGACCTTTTGCCATTTGCTGTGATTTTGCATAACGAGAATAATGTGTGCGACATTTTTAATATAGGAAAACTTACGAAAGAGATTAACATTTTAATGATGAGGAACATTTCTTTGTGCTTCAGGTCTCAAGGTTGATCACCTATTGAGGTGGGCATGAGCCATGCCCAGCACAGGCAGCAGAGCCCATTGCTGGAGCACTGCAGCCCACCCAGGCCCTCCCAACTCTTAGAAGCACCATGGCAGGCTTTGATACAGCTCAAAGGTGTGTAACCTCTGCTTCAGCATCCAGCCAGCACTGCTTACAAACATTCTGCTCAGGTGCTTTTCATTCTATTCAGGTTTATGTCTGAGAGAAGTCTCTAGATTCATCTCTTTCTGCTCTTCCACATCCTTCCTGCTCTCTCTCCCCTTACACATGTCTGAAGAGGACAATTGCTGTGAAACCCAACAAACACTGCTGGAAACCATGACCAGCACCAATGCAGGAACCACCACTGTGTATAAAAATGACTTTCAATATGGACTTTCAATATTAAGGATGATCTTGGAAGCTAGAGTTTAAGCTGCCTAAATTGTTTAATAAATAGCAATCTTTGATGCCAAAGAGGAAAAGCTAGGTTATCAAGTAAATACCCCCAATCAAAATAATACAGAGCTGAAAAAATAATTTCGAACCAAGTTTAAGGCTTTGATAGCTCTAGATACCAATTATCAAGAAAGGTGAAAACTAAGGATCAGCCTCTGCTTTTGATTGTATACCTTATCCCTCACATTTATGGAAATGGTAGAATTTTATTAATGTCCCATTTATCTACCAATGAAAATTATGTAATTTTCCATAAATTCTTTTAGCTCTTCTTGTTTAAATCAAGTGCTAGGTGTAAGGCATAAACCAAAGAAACTTCAAAAATTACAATTTACTGTGTCTGTGTTTTACATATGCAAGCTTTTCTATTTGGCAATATTATTACACAAGACTTACAGTGAATAACTTTTGGGTTTTGTTTAAAAAAAACACCAGTTAAAAAATGAGCATACTTATTCATTTGTGCTCTTCTGGCCACAAGTCATCACAATCTGTACTAGAATCTAACCCAAATGACATGCAATTTACTCTTCTACATAAGGGAAGGAAAAAGTAATCTGGGGAAAAAAAACCCGAACAAAATCCAAGTAGTTATTCCAGCAGATGTCTCTTCCTCCCTGAACACCTATTTGGACTTTGCATTTCTCAAACATCAAAGTGAATTTAAACCCATTGTATTTCTCAGTGACTTTTTCCATAAATCAGATTATGTAACACCTGTGTGTCTCTTTCCCTCCACCTTCTGAGGTTTGGTATTGAACTTAGGAGCTGAATTTAGCTTTACAACATCACATGCAATAGGAGAGCCATTAACCTCCTTGTAAGTTCATAACCACAAGTCACTTTGCTGAGTACCTTCAGTGTTTAGAGACACCTCATTTCACAATAAAGGGCAGTTAACACCTGTAAGGCAATTATATCTACCAAATGTTGTTGGCCTGAAATATGAATATGTAATTGTTCCTGCCATCTGTTAATTATACTAGTTGAATCACTTATTTAATCATATACATTTACTTGACATCTACAAACTTTTTAATAGCTTTCACAAATGCTAACGTGGCTCACAGGCAGAACTAAGGCAGCATTTATGTGTCCCACAAGGAAATAACACAATTATACAGAAGACCAGATCTTGCAGCAGCTCGACAAGTTGGGAAGGCAGTTCATGCCAGGCATCTCCCCAGCCTGTCCATGCTGGCTAACAGCCTCAGGGACCAATGGGGAATGTTACTACTTGAGGCAGGGGCACTGTCTGCCAGCAACAGGAATTGCTGGATTGAAGATTGAAAGGAGGAAGATGGTGGGTCAGGATGTGGAGGGAGTAACAGTACAACTAATAAAGCTTCTCAAGTGCTCCTCAGGTTAATAAATGCTGCCTCTGAATGTCTAAAGATAAGGAATCCATGCTACCACATCACAGCTTTGGCACTGAGCTTGCTCTTTTCCCTCTTGTACTTCCTAAAGTACCTACATTCAGCTAAGGTTGCTTTAAACCATCATAGAACTGCAGGCAGAACTGACATTTGCTGTTCTCCAAGGACAAGAGGGCAGACAAGTCGCATTAGTCTTGCTGCAGTGGTGGAGGGGGCTTTTGGGGGTGATCTCTAACAAGAACCTCTCCCACACTCAGTGCTGGTCCCCTTAGCTCTCCAAGAGCTTATTGACACATGTGTTCCACAGCCCAAATTAGCTCCATCCTGCCTCCCTCTGAGTCCCAATGGTACTAAAAGCATGAGCAGGGTAGCAGAAAGGAAAATCAGACCGTGACCTGTCTCACTCAGTCTAGGAGGGAGGAAGGACAAGAATTTCCCCTCATCAATCCACCCTAACACTCAGCCTTGGATGGAAGCTGAACCAGAGGTGGTAACAAAGACAGTAAATCCGTAACCACACCAGGTTTGCAGTCATTTTACCCAGCTTCCCATTCTGCCTGCAGCTGCATCCACCTGGCTGCTAGCAACTTCTGTTCAGATAGAGTGAGTCTAAGGAAAGTGAAATAACAAAGTAGAAAAACTTACTGGAATATGTACCATGATTTTCTTGGAAATTGCTTTAATAACAGGGTTGGGATTAAATGGTGCTGTGCATGCATATTTTGGAGATCAGCAGCCCTAACTTTAATTCTGAAGTTTTGATGAAAATTTCAGTGTCTCCAAGATTACCTCTCTGAGTTTCTGTTGCAAATACAGAGCTATCAGAATGCAAAACAAAGCTGCTAACCCAGCACTGCAGAAAAGATGTCCCCAGGTTAGAAAAAAAAATAATCAAAAGTTAAGGCAGGTTCTCATCATTTGCATATTTAAATGGCAATTTTAAAAGCCAATATTTTCATGCATCTGGACATACTCTCACTTCTTTCTATCCCAGAGAAAAAACACCCTGAGTTTTAATTAGGGAAAATGTAGCATTATGAAACAAAACCCCTTTGTATCAGTATATTTTTAACAGTAGGTAAAGAGTATGCCTAAAAAGTCATGGAAGAAGATAGCTGTCATATCATAGAAATCAATTCATTACCTGGTACAGCAAAGTAAGCCCCATCTTATCTCTCCATCATCACCACTGCTTGTATTCCACAGTGCTCAAAACTGATGACTTTTCCTAAAGCTGCTTAAAAACTTTTTCTGATGTTTGATCACTAATCCAGAACTCACAGGGGGAACCCTTCTGGTGACCAAGTTGAAATATCTGAAATAATGTTTCCAGCCCAATGTGGTGAGGCACAGGGAATATGACCCACTTGGCTGAAGAAGTCTGGGAAACACTGGGAAAGGTGCAACTTACGGTCATCTCTGCCCTACAAAACAGCAACTCTGCCTAACTGGGAAACAGTGAAGTAACTGAGATATCCTTACAACATAAAGGTAGGTTTTCTCTAACAATTCAATTCCAAATCCAAAGAAATTAACTCAGAGAAATTTGTTCTCTAATTTGCAGCTACTTTGCATATCAGCTGGTTGATGAATTACATCTATTGAATCCTCAAGAGAAACCACAGTAATTTTATTGTCCCTAGTACCCAGAAATGGGCTCCAAACTCAGACCTTTGTTTAGATCAGGGCAGTAAATGGGCAGGCAAAAGCACGTGGCACCTCTTTCATTTCTAGTGAAGATCCTGCATTAGTCAATCTGCCCCCACTTCTCCTGGGAAGCAGCTGCAATTCACCTTTGTGCTTTCCAGGCAGAAATGTGCACCTGGGGCTGGGGCCAAGGGTCAGTGGAAACACACACCCAACCCTGCTCTAGGAAAAGAAAAAGAATGAGGAAAGACAGGAAGGATGGGGGATGTTCTCTTTTAAAAAGTCAACAAAAAGCTAGTAGCGGTCCCAATGAGGTGTTATGGGGTTTGGGGGCTGGGAGCAGGAGGGACTCCTGGGGAGGGCTGTGCAGAGCCTCACAGCTTGGATCCCTAAGTATGCAAATTCCATCCTTCTGCAAACACCATACAGACCTCAGACCTTAGGAAACTTCTTCAGATACCAAACAAAGTCTCTATAGAAATTAGGAGAAAATCAAGCATGTCTTATTTGAATTACTTATGGTTAACTCAAATGTTGCAATTAATAAAGAGGTCAGCAAACGACTTAAAAATATTTAAGGAATATGCAGAACAAAACCCTAGACTATAGTTGTCTCTCCCCATTGCTCAGAGGTTTCCTATGTAAAGACAACTTGCTAGAACATCAAAATTTCTCTAGAGAAATAAGAAATAAATTGAAATCACACACTGTGACTTTTTACAGCAAGGATTAGAAAAAATAAGTTGATTTCATCAGGTTTCACAAATACATCACAAACAGCTATGGGCTCAAGATCTACTATTCTACCTAAGCCTGTATTGACCTCGTCATTTATTTTGATACTAGTTTTCCCTTTTTCTTAATCAACTGTCACTTTAAAAGCATGTGAATAGTATTTGGCAAGGACAAGCACTGCTGGGCACTCTGCCAAGAACTATGAATGCTCAAAGGCAGCTGAGAAAGAGAAAAAGGCAACTGTCTGAACTATGATTCAAAAGGAGAAAAAAGAAAAAATAGCCCAAAACTGGGGATTCAGGGAAGAAATTGGCAAAAACCAGTGTGGCATGGGTAGACCCAAACAATCTACTTAAATATACTTACAGAACACACAAACAGATCAAGTGCAAGCAGAAAACAATTCATTACCAATCACCATAGGAATTTTTTTATATTGTTAAAAACAATAAAACTATAAATTAATTCAGTCAAAGATATCAAACTTAGAATTGAATTACACTCTCTGCTTAGACATCTTGGTAATTAACAGCTGAATTTTATGCTAAACTTCCTATTGGCTATTATTCATTTCCACATATCAAAGAAGATAATGATGCATTATTTTCACATTTGCCAGTCACACAGGCACATAACCACATCACAGGTGTACATAACTAACCATATCAATAGTGTATTTAACATACTAGAGAAAAAATTATTGAATTTATAAGTCAAAAAATCCCTTTTCCCTAACAGAGGCCTCTCTTGCCCCTCCCACAGGTTGAGCTCTGCCTCTTACCCAGCCTGGGAATCTGCACACACAGTCCAGGGACTGTTCAGCAAACAGAATCATTCATTCTCAGCACAAGCCCATATGCCCTAAAGTTTGCTTGCTTATTTTCCAGGTGTGCCACAGGGTCTAATAAATTATATAATTTTCCCCCATACAGCTACCTTCTTATATCATTGCCTGTCACAAATACAACAGTGCTACTATTCCTAAGTATTTTGCAGGGCAAAATTACCACTGAATCCAGTTGCAGCTGAAAAAAATGAGCAGTTCTGCGGGTTGTTCCCCAGGACCCCCAAGCAGGGACCCAGATTAAATTCTTCAATAGCCATTTGTGAAAGAACTGGTTTAATAAGACCTACCTAGAATCACTAAAAGATTTCATGAGAATACAGGTTTTTGAGAGTGGAGCTCAATTTCTTCATCAAAAAAGG
The DNA here is from genome assembly GCF_903797595.1 of Erithacus rubecula. Taxonomy (NCBI): domain Eukaryota; kingdom Metazoa; phylum Chordata; class Aves; order Passeriformes; family Muscicapidae; genus Erithacus; species Erithacus rubecula. The sequence continues at coordinate 51,401,204 of NC_136685.1, forward strand.
TTTATTTCTCTTCCTGAACCCTTTTGCCTGGTTTGACAATGAGTTTCAACTTTCTGGAAATCCAGTAAGGGTCTTACTGCCAAGAAACCCCTTTGTAAAAATAACTGATTCTTTACAAGACACTTCGGAGCACAATCATCCTCTTCACTGAATGAGCTAAAGATTACTGCTAATGAGACAATTGCACATTATCTCAGCACACACTCTGAAGAAGAACAAATAAGAGACTGCACAGAACCAAATCTGGCATCTCCTAACTAAGGCTTGACTTTGTGACACCTGTGTGTAACTTTTTTTCACAGAACATTTTGTGCTATTATGCAGACATGAACCAGAATCATCAATAGCTTGTGAGCTTTCAAGTCCCCAGTGGAGATAACTGCTGCTTTGAGGCAATGGGGCAACAGGGAGGGATCGACAACCTAGTGACATGGAACATTATTTTACAGGGATGACTTAGTTGTCACTTCTGTGGCTTTATGCTGGCAATTAAAAAATAGTGAGATGCAGATGAGGTTTCAGGATCCCTTCTCAGCTTTCTCTAAATCTGATCTTTTCTTATCTATCCAGTAGCCTCTCTGTGACCCACATGTAATTTTCCCCTTATTTAACTCCCCTTGCCAGTATTACCTCTCATATACACTCTTCTGTTTTGTCTCCAGGCTTCTCATCAGAATGCTTGCGTTCCAGTCTGCCCTACTCACAGAATCACACAGCAGCTGAGGTCAGAAAGCACCTCTGGAGATTGTCTAGACTGACCTCTCTGGCTAAAGAGGGGTCAGCAACTGCAGCAGGCTGCTCAGGGCACTTGTCCAGTCAGGTACTGAATATTTCCATTGAGGGCAACTTCTCAGTAAAGTCTCTTCTTATGTATTTCAGATACTACAGTAGTGCCCACTGCCTCTTCTGCCAACAATAGGTATTTGTAGGAATGGATAATTTTCCTCTAAACCTTCTCTTCTCCAGAATAAACAGGGCCAGCTCTCCCAATCTCTCCAGAACAACAGCAGTACAGATGTTCTCAACCCCTAACAGCACTGGTCAGCTGTATTCTAATGCAGTCAGAATCTATTGGGGGGGGTTAGACTTTGAGGTCCTAACAAGTCTCTGTTGAGATGTGATTTTTTTCAAAGGCTTACAATTCAAATGGAATTATCACAGGAACAGAAAAAGCCACTCCTTAGACACAAATTCCTTGTGAAGAGTCAAGTCCTTGCTTGAAAGCTCAGGGTTATAATATTTTTTCTGTATGTTTGATGCAAACAAACACATAGCATTCAGTCCTTTAATCCAGAAATCTCCAAAGGTTTCTGACTGATTTTTCTCCCATGCAAAAGACAACTAAAACTCCTAGCAACTGAGAGGCAAGTAATAAACAGTTCTGTTTTGGTTAGTGGCAGTCAGCTTGGTAAACATAGTAAATCCCACAGAACTTCTCCTCCACAGTTTTATTCTTAATCTTGTCAAGGAAACAGTTTACATTTATAAAATGGAGTTTTATCTAGCTCTGACAAGATTTGTTGGCATTTTGGGCACAGACACTACCAAAAGCAATCATAAACTAAATCTCATTATCTTTCATAGAAGACTCAGATTCTAAGAAAAGTCTGCAGTTTTTTAGGATCTCTTATACTTCTTTTGCCCACACCACTCTTCCCTTTAGTATTTATGTTTTTTCAATACAAGATAAGTTAGTCAAATACATTAATAAAGGTCACACACTGAAAGGAGAAGACCACCATTCAAAGGAATCAATGAAGCATTTCTTCATGTCTTTTTATGTGTAAGGTTTTACTGAGTGTCATCTGATAACTCCACATCCAGAAAATTGTCATGCCAATCCTGAATATATAGCTTGACACCAACTGCACTATAAGAATTTGCAACAATTCAGTAGTTATTTTTCATCATAGTGAAATCTTTAACTTATTTTTACACAGTAGGTTTCTAGAGTATATTTAGGATAGGAACTTTTTTGTCTGTTTTTCACTGCCACTAAGGATCCATTTCTATCTAACATCACAGCCAAGTATACTTCTCTTTCTGAGAATAATCTGATCAGTGGGAAGATACTTTCCAATATCACCATATAAGAAAGTGCAGAATGGATTATTTCACAAATAACTTTCTTAATTTAGTGTCAGAATAAACAGCTAGAAGCAAGGGAATGGAAGAAATTCAGAAGTGTGAGAATACACGCTTAAGAAATAGCAAGATATTTATGAGTATTTGTCCTCTTATATAATCTCACAGATTCGTAAGTCTGAGTTATTCACAGGACTGTGGGTTGAAGCAGCATTTAAGAATAGATGTTAAAGTAACTTTCATTTTCTAGCTTCTTTCAAGCTTGTATAAATAAATCCATTTATACTATTCACTAAAATGGATCTCAGTAGAATCTTACTCACTCAAGCTACCTTTTTGGGAATTTGGCCCTAAAAATAATGAAACAGCCAGGGAAATTCATCATAAAATATACTGTTCTCACTGGACAGATATAGCATAGCTTCAAATTCCTAAGAAAGTTTGTAGCATATTTTGGAAGAGCCAGGAAATCTTGCAAAGATGGAAACTTTAATGTCAGTCATTCTCCATTAAATCTTTGCTAAGAGGTAAGGACAGATTGCTATTCTGCATGGATAAATTAGGATATACAATGATGAGTAAGACCTCCTCCTCTTTGGAGAAAGTCCATGACACTTGAAAGTAGAATGTACAATGGATATTTCGTGCAAAGGATGAGGAAATTACAGCAGTCTTTGTATAATTAAAAGCAGTTCTAATTCTGGCATTCTGTCAAGCCTGGAAGACAAGTAAGTGTTTGTAATTGTGGCAGTTTTCCAAATTCGAGATGTGCATGACAGGAGTAACTCCTTGCCTTGGGAACTAAACATGAACCACTAATGGGGGTGCTTTGAAAGGAAATCTAACCTAATAGAGATCAATAAGAAACTTTGGCAGATTAGGTATGCATTGTGCTCTGTGCCTGGACAGGGTGGAAAGACATTTAGATGCACAAAATGAATTAATTAGGCACCACCATTGAAATTCCAGATAGCTGCTTCCAACAGTGACCTCTGTAACAGATAATTGCATTTCCATCTCATGGAAGCTGTACTTGTAGAGCTTCCAGTTGCTGAGAAATGAAAAAAAAAGGGAATTTGACAGGAAACACAATGTACCCTCAGGTACAGTTTTATGATAAAAACTCCTATATAGGTATACATAAGAAATATGCATGAAAGTAACTGAATTTTGTGACAGAGGTTTAACATCTGACAGTCTTAAACTGTGGCTTTTAAAATCACGACTGCATGGTTTTGGCTATGGATAAGGAAAGACAGAGAGGAATGCTGGTTAATATTTATGTTCACTCACTGGTTAAACTCCATGAATGTGGCTTTCCTGAAAGTTAATGTTTGATACCAGACCACTTTATGACTAATGAAGAAGGAATAAGTCTAGGTGTAGACTCCAAGAATGTGCAGTGAAATGCCTGAAAAGCCTCTTGTTGATATTTACAGTGCAAGTATGATGAGTCCAGAGATGATGGATATGTAAAAATAGTATTTGTAACTATTCTGACCAGAGTGAACTTGCCATTCATTACATCAACATCCTTGAGAAAAAAAAATGGAGATTTTTTTAAATTTTATTTTTTAAAGGGGCAATTTAATTTTTCACCTTGGAGTTCCACCAGTCAGCCAACAAACTGAATTATTACTAAAATAACACAGAGCTAGGATACAGGGATATTAAGCAACAGGTCATAAGAAAGATGTTAAGATTTGACCCTGTTTCTCTCCCTGCTGCTCAAGAGGCAAGCTTAGCATGCAACATTTGAAGTGCCTATGGAGCTTTCCCTCTTGACAGAAAATATCAACAAAATATACAGCTCTGCTACACTTTGAGAGGGTGAAATGAAGCCTTCAAAGGTCTTGTAACAGAAGGATACAAATAGAGTTTTTAGTGAAAAGGTGAGGAGAGAGAGAGAGGGGAACAGTATTTCCTTTATTAGCTTTCTTCTCACTCTGCTCACCAGGCAGAAAGATCCCTTTCAATATGAGACTGACTCATCATGACGACAACTATAAAATCTAGGAAATGCTAGGCTTCTAAAAAGTCTAATGTCAGACATATTTCCACAGATGTTGCAAAAGGAGTCCCTTTTTATTCAAATACCTGAAAGCTAGGCATGTTTGCTTTCCTAAGAGAAAACATGAGGTCTCTTAAGAGGAACAGCATGAGTGCATTGGGAAAGGCAGGAATCAGCTGGCCCTTCTGTGTTGTACAGCGGGTCAGAGGGTGGGAAACCTCTGCTCAGGATTCTTGAAAGTCTTGCCTGTGCAAATGATACACACATGCCTGCAGCTGCCATCTGGCACTGGCTTACCCGACCTGGGTTTACTGATTTTAGGTTCACTCTGTCAAAAGACTGTTCCCCCAAAGATGCTTTTTATTTTTCTTGAAGGCCAGAGTATTAAGATTTCTTTTCAGTCTAGAAAAAAACCTCTGTGACATCTTACCTGCAGCTTGTGTCACATTCAATTTATTTTACAAACAGCTGTGGAATTTGTTCCTCAAATTCTACAGATCTATTAGAAAGTGCAAGTCACAGGGCTCTGAAATGACAAACTAATACATTTTCTTTCTACTAATGTAAGGCAGGGGAAGCAACTAGCAGCTGGCAGTCAAAACAAATAAACAAAAAAAAATAGAAAAGAAAGTATAATGAAGTCACACCATCACTATGGGCAGCTGGGAAAGTTACAATTCTGCCCAATTAATTTATTTAACTTAAAAAGGGAGAGTGTTCCCTCTTATAAGCATGTTTAAATGAAGACTGCATAAATGTAAGCAAATCCTATAACACCTCTACTTTCCTTTCAGGCATGCTACAATTCTGTCTAATCAGGATAAACAATTCACTCTAATGAAACCTAAACATATTAGTGACAGTTGAACATGTTTTGCATTATATAGCTAGCAAAATTACATCTCTCTTCCATATAGAAATTAACTTCTGTAACCCCATGAACAATAATTACAATCAACTAACATAAAAACACAACACGACAAAATGCACCCTGCAATTTATCTCCTCAACAAAATTACACTGCAGAGGAGAGAAGGTATTCCATCACTTAACTCAGTGCTGGTGCACCAAATGGCTAATGAAGTTCCTTCACTTACTGCAGATTGCTCCAAATCCCCAGCCAGCTGAGATGAAATAGACACCCTACACATTGCTTCTTTCAGATGTTAACATGAATATAATCCAGCTGATCTTTATACTATGATTTTTTGTCTTTTTATTTTCTGCAATTAAGAAAAATCCAGAACAAGATATCTACTACTCACAGTTCACATAGAATGGTCAGGGTTTCAAATGTGAAGGAAAATAAATAAATCCAACCATACCTTTGGACAGATTATTAGGACCAGTTAAAACAACAAGAAATATACATAAACTTTCAAGAGGCAAAACTTGAAAGGGCACAATTGAATGAGTTAAGACTTCATTAACAGTGTTTGCTTTCATCTTGACATTATAAAAAAAGGAAGAACATCACTGGTCATCCTATATAAGTGTATCCATGACAGTAAACCAATTAAATCACTACAAGAGGCATCATTTGAGCACTACAATGAAAAAGAATGAAAACGTATGAAACCAAGATGGAAAACCAAAGGCTACATCCATAATAGATAAAATCTGGGGTCAAGAAACAAAAGCAATGTGTTAGAACTTTTAACAATTGTCAAGAAATGCCTTTCTTCTGCTTTTCCTTCAAGTACAAGTAGCATTAACTCCATTCATTGCAATAAAAAAACAGTAAAGCTACAATTCATGAAAAACACTTTAGGTCATAGTCAGATCTGTATTTAATAGAGCTTTAGCCATGTTAATAAATAAATACGGGTAATATAAAAAATATATATTTCAAAATAAAGGATGTGCTACTTGAGGAAACTGGAAATATGAAGCCATGAATTTTGCAGTGTCAAAACATACTGGATAGAATATTGGAAGATTAAAATCATTTCTGTCTAAATGAAAAAGCAATTATCTCTACCTCTGTATTTCATCAAGATATTACAATTCCTAATTAAAAGAACAGGATGGTAACTATGCACACTTTATTTTCACTGTGTTTATTTTCCCTGCTTCTCTTTGTCCCTTGTTTCATAAAGTGACTCCTAAAAAGAGATGATAAAAGTGTATTTTATGATAAGGGAAATCAAAAGAAAAGGTTAAGGAAAAATTTCTACTTCAACATCATCCTGCTTTACATGACTTATAATTTTTGTAGGAAGAAAGGCGTCTATCTTCTAGCCCACATGAGAAGCAATAGTTTGAAAATACTTCTTTTGATATTAACAGTGAGACTCTGGCACAAGTTCCCCAGAGAAACTGTAGAGGGCCCAGCCTTGGAAGTCTTCAAGTTCAGGTTGGATGGGGCTCTGAGCAGCCCAATGAACCACAGAATTGATTGGGTTGTAAGGGACTTTAGAGATCAATCAGTTTGACACTGCTTCACATGACACCCTTACCTCCAAATCAGAGAGACATTTGATGGGGGAACCACTTGGTGCATAAAGAATTGGCTGGACAGTTGCACTCCAAGAGTTGGGATCAAGGGCTCGATATCCAAGTGGACCCCAGTGGCTGGTGGCATTCCTCAGGGGTTGGTGTTGGGACCAGAGCTGTTTAACATCTTTGTTGGTGACATGGAATCTCAAAATTTTGCTGCCCACAGCAACCCGAGTAGACAACACACTGGAGGGAAAGGATTCACAGGCTTGAGAGGCAGGCTGTGTGGGTCTCATTAAGTTCAAGATGATGAAATGCAGGGTCCTGCACCTGGACCATTCCAGGCACAAATACAGGCTGGGTGGAGAGTAGTGACAGGAGAAGGGATAATGACTTTGAACTGAAAGAGGGTGGATTTTGATTAGATGCCAGGAGGAAATTCTTTCCTGTGAGGATGGTGAGGCAGTAACACAGGCTGCCCAGACAAGCTGTGAGTGTCCCATCCCTTGAAGTGTTCAAGGCCAGGTTGGATGGGGGCCCAAGCATCACGGTCTAGTGGAAGGTGTCCCTGCCCATGGCAGGTGATCTTTAAAGAACCTTCCTACATAAAACACTCTATATTGTATGTTTTGGTGATTATTAATTTGAGTACATCATAGTACCTTGACAAGTTAAAAAAAAATTAATGCGTTCTAAAATTGAAATAGACTAGATTTTAAAAATCTGATGTTATTAAGACTTAAATGTGCATCATAAAGAAGATGCAGTAACTCAGGGTACCAATAAGAATTTCAATGATATTTAACACATCCTTAAACATCTACATGCCTTGAAATCCACTTGTGAGTTAACATTTTGTCTTACAGGATGATTAAGTTGAATCATTTACATGAGCATTATTTGTACACTTGGGCCTGGACTTTGAGTCTACCTAAAATTAAAAGTATCAGTTGCTCTTGTTCTCCCTGATGTCTTTATCCTAGCCAACAAATCTCAGACATTCTCATAAGAGGAAAGAGGTGGAGAAGTGCAGAAATAATAATAGTAGAAGTAGTTTCTGATCCGAATGAAATCATAAACCCTTCAGCCAAAATCAACAACACCCTGCAAGCTTGATATCCTCCAGTTATCACACCACTAGGAGGGTGCAAGGGTATCTCTGTGAGAAGCTGAAGAAGCAGCACAAATTCATTCATTTTCAGTTTTAAAATTCAAATTGAGCTGCCTGTAGAGAAGCTGATAAGCTCTCTAGTAGAGTATAAAGTGTACACAGACCTTAAGATCTAGCACAGGTGGATTATGTGTAATGAAGTAAAAGGAATAAATATCATCTACGGTGAACAAATCCATCACAAGTGTTATCCATGCAAGGAAAACAAAGCAAAAAATGCAGCTAAGCTTATGAATATAAATATCTAGAAGAGTATATAAATATTACACTCACAAAAATGTGCCTTGGAGTTCCCAGTAAAGTGAACTTCCATGGTACACATTATATTTTTAGGTTAACACAAAGCAGAGGGTTGGGAGCTTCTTCCTTCAACTGTTTGGTTAACAAAGAGTGATCAGAAGCACAAAAGTAATTTTTAAAAGGGGTTTCCTTCAAGCTAACAAAAAGACTTCATCCTACTCTTGCTTGAATAAATGCCTATTTATTGCAATTCACATACACATTCAAGATTGTGATGCACTCTGTTGTGTAACACCTCCATCTCTGATGGGGCCACAGTTGTGAAGCAGGTAATAGTGTTACCCAAGTTCCTGGGTGCTTTCTTCTGTTGGCTCTACACCAGTTTCCTTTCCTTCTTATTCCTTATCTAGAATCTCTCCTGATAACAATGCCTCAAAAAAACCCCCAAATGTCAGGACAAAACAAAAAAACCCCAAAACAACAAAAGAAATCCATTAATGTAAAGTGGCTAAGCCAATAATGTCCCATGTTTCCTTGAGCTTTCTGTTTATGCCAGTCTCTTGTTTTGATCTTTTCTTCTAACTCATTTACAGCAAGAACTGATTTTTATTTTTCCTTCAGACATGTACTGGGTCTATCAGAGAAGAGCCCTATGCTATATTGGAGGAAAATGAATGATTTTCTGTAACAGAGAGGAGATAATTTTTAAACTTTCTAACATTGGCAGCAAATTAGTTAAAAAGAAAAAAAAATGTGCATAACTACTTGGAATAAATATTAGTGAATGTTGTTCACTGTTGTAATTCGCAGTATATTAGGAAATATTCTAAAGCATTTTGATACTCAAACCATTTCAAAAATAGGAATATATTTCAGGGAAAAATTATATGGTAAGTGAGCCAGAGTGCAAATTAGTATTGGCTGTAATTCTGTTCCATTTAATTTGCTAGTTTGGGCTCGCGACATATGGGCACACTCTCAGAAAACTAGTGCTTCTTTACTGCTCCATTTGCAAATGTGTACTGGGGCAGTGACAAGTCATAGAATTAATGCCTCAGTATTCTTTCTTGAGAAGTGAAACTAGTTTTGTATCTTGTTTGCCAACTCTACACACAATGCACAATTGCTTTAAATATCATTTTTTTTCCAATGCAAATGAACAGCCAAAAAACACCAGAGGGGTACAATGGAAATATACTCCTTGGTTTGTTGTAATTAACAAATTATTTACTTTAGGTCAGTACCATTGTTAACTTTGGAGACATAGCTTCTACATTCCTTCCGTGTAGGTCGAATTTTAACTCTTGCATACAAACAAGCAAACACACCAAGAGGTCACTGAAAGATTTGCTTTTCAGACTGTCAGTCCTGAAGTAATTCTATTTTAGCCTATATTCACAATTTTCATCACACTCATCAACCCCCCACTTCAAATTACATATAATTTAGTGGAGAGGTACTGATGATATTTTAAAAAAACCTGTTCTAACACTAAAATCACTACATTAACAACAGCCAATTACAAGATTCAATGGCCAAATAATAAATATTGGAAAAAAAAAGCAATAAATGTCAAGATAATATTGGTATTGGAAAGCAGAATGTTAGTGAGTATTATATAAAAGACACTTTCAGAATTTGAAGTCATAGATGGAAGAGTAAGACGCTGAAATTTATTTCTGGGTTTCTGGTTATCTAAATAGTTTTCATATAAAGCATTGGATGAGAGGTCATTTTTTTTGAAATCTCAGATGACATCCATGTCACAGTTAACCACATGATGCTGCTTGGCTATGTCCTGTTGTTATGTCAGCAGCACAGGTACCTGTGTAGGACCAGAGATGAGGCAGCATTGAGCTCTGAGCTTGTTCAGGTACCTAGGTTGTTGGATTTTTTTTTTTTTTTTTTTTTTTTTTTGTAGTGCTCTATGCTCTGACCAATAACTTAAGATGGTTAGTTTAAAACTTGCCCAGGTTTACAAACATTTCAGCAAGATTTGACTCTATGACTTGCAAGTCTGCCAGACAGACAGAACCTGAATAGGAAGTCAGAAATAAATTGCTGAATTCCACTTAAGTACATATATCACTTTAGCAAACCATTCATTTTAGCATGTTATAGCTACCTCTACTATGCAGGTTAAGAATTTCTCTCTGCTTAACAGTCAATACTTCTAAGAGAGACTGAAGTTTGGGAATGTTTAAGTTACCCTGAAATATGTTGTGGTCAATAGGGACACGTACTGTGCTTTGGATCCAGGCTTATAGTTTCTTTTTTCTTACAGTGAGTTCAGTGCTCTATTTTTTTTCTTGGTACAAAATTTTGGCTTAACTAACAGCTTTAGTCATGGTGAATACAGCTCTGCAGCTCACTCAGCAAGCACATCCAGCCCCTTTGGCAAAGCAGACAATTTGCAGGTGCCTGTGTTCTGCAGAGGAGCATTGGGGTTGTGCTGACAACCAGGCAGCATTTCTCTCTGATTTTCCAGAACAGAGATCCATCATGGCCTTTCCTTGCAGGACAACTCTGGACTCTCACCTCCACATCAGGACATCTCAAATACTAATTGAAGCCATAAGCTCTACTTTGCTCTGGGTGCCTGTATGTGACAGCTCATTCTGCCTTAAGTAACCTCAGTCTTGGTTTCTGATTTCCCTTAAGAATCCAAGTCAGAAGACATTGATAAAATAACTTAAAATGTGAGCTTGAGACTTACGTGACACAAAACTAGCAAAGTCACTAGGCCTGGGTATGATAGTGAGGCAAGACAGGTATTTCAGAGATTAAGATGGGAAAAGTCTGTTGGCCAACAGCAATAGACCATGGAAACTTTGGCCAAAGCTGGGTTGTGTGGTGGTCTGAGCTGCCATGCATAACTAGCTAAGGTTACTTATACACAGCCATACAGAAAACTGTAATTTACAATATAGGAAGGAAAAAGAAAGAATACTAAACATCACAAAATCATTTAGCTGCTCCGCAAATGATATAAACTTAACAAAATAGGAGGACGTAGGTTCTGCTGTGGAAAGGCTGTACTTTGTAAGGGATAATGAGAGGAAAGAAGGAGAGTCTGCCCTCTCTCAGATCTTTTGCAGTTGCAGTCATCATAATGAAAAACATCAACACTTCTGAACAAAGACTATGCCTGATTTCTCCCTGTGGACCTATTTGTAACTACAAAGTCCAAAGCATGACCATAAACTGTATTCAAAACCAGCAAAGTGCAGGAGGAAAGATGTGCTCAAATTATGATCTCTGATTAAGACAGACAAAATTCTCAGCAGTAAACCAACAAATAGGTTAAATAATCTAAATATTCATTAAGTTCCAAATTTCTCTCCCTCTTATTATTCCTTCTGCTTTTTAAGCCAGAGAATCAGGAAAGCTGATGTAAAACATGATGTTAAAATCCTTTGTATAATGTATTTTTCTGTGCCCAGTGGTATCTGAATCCACCCAAATGGCACATTCAGTAACAACTGTACACATTAAAAAGGTAGTTTAGGTTTTATGTCTGAAAAACTACAATTGTATCCTTTATGGATCGTCCAACCCCCTAACAAGAAAATTCATTCTGTTTTTGAACTCTACTGGACCAGAAACTACCAAGCCTGCTGAACCTTAAGCCTGGTCTAAGGACTGTTAAACTGTAATGAGTAACCCAAGTCAGGCATGGCTCCAGCACAGGAAGCTCAACTTTCCCTTGGGTCCCTTTCCTCTCCTCTCACCACAGCAGAAGCAGCTTGCTCATTCTCCTGTCTCTCACTACACAGAATCATTAGACTATTAACCAGCTGCATCTGAGAAGCAGGCTCCAAAACTATGAAAAAGTCAAGGGCACACTGAAGAAGAGAGGCATGTTTCACCTTACCCCTGGCAGTAGCCCTGTAACAGAGCTTTTCCAAATATCCAGTGGAAAGGACGAGGGAGACTGTGGAATGGATTCTGGACAGGCTGAATGGACCAGAGGAGAGTTTCCCACCCAACCCCACATTCAGTACAATCCCTGCAAAGTCTGACATTGATGCTTCAAATTTACCTGGCCTACTTCAACCAATTTAGGAATAACAGCTCAAAAGATATTTTAAAGCACCAACAAGCCATGTAATTTGGGGCAGAGGGGAAAGAAGGAAGAATGCCCTAACATTCACTTCTGATAAGCCAGGCATAATATTTTATTTCTCATCTTTTATACTTTCAAAACTTTATTTTCCTCCTTAGAGGGCTTAAAGATAATATTGAAGGACCATGAAAATGTAATGAAATGAATACCATGAAAATATTGGCAAACTCAGAAGACCCCTCCATCTCCTTTTCCCATGAAAACCTCAGTAGAGGTGTTCTGTGCTCTGCTAGTAGTAGCACAAGAGGAAATGCAAGGGAAAATTCCTGTGGGCTTCTCCTGACCCTCCAAGGCAGGCCACCCTGTCTCTCAAATACAGCACATAAGGACATAATGATTGTTAGGGTACTTTAAGAGAGCAGCATCACAAAATACAGGGCTTGTGGAAGATGATAACCAGTTAGTCACCGTTTTAAATAACTTCAGTCATCTTTTAATGTGCAAAGCAGAACCATGAATAAACTTGACAGTTTAGCATGTAGGAGTGGCCAAGAAACAGAACAAAAAGCTAATGATGCAGCATGAAAAACAGATTAGGAGCTAACTACTAGTATCTACCCTTTCTTTTCTCTTGTTAAGCATGTCCATATTTTCTTCTTCTTTATCCAGGTTGTCATTCAGACAACCCTGACAGGATCCTAAAAGGAAGTTTATCCTTTCAGAGTCCATTCCTCAGTCCATAAAAATCTCCTTTCACCATGACTAGAATCATCTTTGGCCTCTTTGGTCTTAACCTTGGATGTGAACACAGTTCAGCTGAATTGCTGTAATTCTGCTGGGACTGCTTAAATGAATAACTACAGACATTTTTATTTTCAGGTCTAGGATGTAATGATAATGCCATCTGAATTTTTAGAATTATCAGAGCCAATGCTAGAGAAACTTTATAAATACGACAAAATATTTCAAAAGCAGTTCAGACACTTTGGGCTTTGGAATCACTAAGGGTTTTTTCAGCTACCCTGCAGCTTTTGTATTAAATTCTGTACTTTTTTTTTAGTAGGACAAAGACCACATCAAAGTTGCCCACACCGTGAAAAACAGGATCAGTTAGCGACAGCTGAGATACTCAGTAACAAACAACACAAAAGAGATGTCATATCCCTGTAGTCTGTATCACATTCTAACAGAGGCTTTGCAACGACTTTTTTGCAATATTCTTCAAAAGGTTGTCAAAACCACCACCCACTCAAGCTAACTGTTCATAATTAAGAGACAAGAAGTAAAATAGCTTGTGGAATATATCAGCTACCCTGGTTTTTCTAATATTAGCAAGCATTCAAACCACACTCAAGCCTCACTGTTAGTAGCCTTAGAAGTAGCCCTTGACAGCCAAATTAATTACTAAGAGGTGTTTAAATCCTATTCAAAACCCTGCTAAAGGCATTACAACTATTGACACTTAAGAGGGTTTTTTGGGATGGGTTTCTTTCTTTCTTTCTTTCTATTTTTTTTTAATTAAAACAGAAACTATTTATGTATTCTGTTTTAATGTCATGATTTTTCAATGTCTCCTTAAAAGGTTCAACAGAATGGTGTTGCACATTTTTGTACTTCTAAAAGTTTGACTGCTCAGCCAGAGGGGGAGCCAGAAGCAAGGAATTACAGGGCAATCACCCTTAATAAAGTTACAGATGGAAAGATAACAGAAGCCTGTTAGAAAATGAACAGTCACAGAAAGATTTGTAATTCAATTTGTTCAGGGATTTAAGGGTTTGAAATACCTGACAACCTGACGGGAGGATCTATCAATAGGACAAGATTTAAAAGTGAAAAACAACTTTTTAATTTTTACAAGGAGAAATTGAAGAGAGTGAAAGCAGCCCATACTCACATTCCAAAAAAATCCAAGGACTTAATAAGGATGAAGAACACATTATAATTTTGAAAGACCATTTGTTTCCAGGATCAGATTGCATGTATTGCAAATCACACAACAGGATATAATTAAGCAATAACACATGCCAGGAATAAGCTTCTGAGCAGTCAGAAAACACTATAGATTTCAGTGAAAAAAAACAACAAACCAAAACCAAAAAACAAACCAAAGCAAAAAACCCCCACAGTTTACTTGCTACTTATCACAGTTTGCACAGCTTTCCTACTGCTGCACTTGGCATGCACAATATATATATTCACTCTGGTGTACAGACAAGGGAAACTGTGTCCGATCATATCTCATAAATCCCTAATTACTTCTTATTTATAAATCAAGGCCACTTCTGAAGACAATACAAAAGGCAGAATCTTCTCTGTTGAGATCTCTGTAATCCTTTTATTAAGTTTATGAGTGATTAAAGTTAACCTTAGCATGTACTGACACATTTTTATGGCTGAAAACTCCTCTGTCCTAGCCTGTAATCATTTTGTGATTCTACTAATAGCAGATGGCCAGCTGACCATGCTACACACAGGGAAAAACACCAGTGTTTTCTCCACAGGTCTAACTTTAAGGATGAAAACAACAATAAGACCTTTTCTTCTAAAGTGTGCTTAGTGCTATGCCTTGGAGTTTCATTTGTTACAAGTGAGCAGCAGTTGTTCATTATAACTAAACCACTTTCTATTCAGCTGTAAAGCTACTACTCTGCGTGTTGCAATTTAGATTTAAGCCTTCATAGCATGGCATCTTCCTTAAGAAAAGTAGTGTCTAAGTAAATCGAGATCAAGCAGCAGCAACAGTGCAACATCAGTTGAAAATGTACTTGTAAGATCACACTGCTCTCAGAATGAGGACCTCTGAATAAAACAAGAAAAGAAAATAGTTTTGCATACAGTTTCACTGAGCACTTTGATAAATAATTGCTCTGCAGGGATGTAGTAACAGTTCATTGTTCAGCTCAGCTCTGAAGTCTTCAGTCACCTGAAAAAGACACCAGGACATATCCACTCCAGGAGCACTGCTCTCAGAGTAGGTGATGGAATCCTTAAAACATATCAGCCATCAAGACACAAACAAACCATAGGTGAAAAACTGAATCTCTATTTTTGCATGAGAAAGATCTATCTGTTGACTTACAGCCCTCCACCTGACTTTGCCTATTCTACAGCAGAAATACAGGACCAACACAAATCAGTTTCACAAAACTTCATCTGCTTTACAAGAAACCAACTGAATATGCAGGTCCCCTTCCCCTCAGATGAGGGATGACCCCTGGACGACTTCAAGCCAATCCCACTTGGACAAGAACACAATGCCCTGAGCAGCTGACATGCCTTTGATCCTGGCTTATGCTTAGGTAAGTTGATGTCTTCCTGCTGAAAGTCAGGAATTTCAGGGGCAACTACCCATGGAGAAGATACCTATCAGACCATTTAAATAATTATCTGCATCTCTGGAATCTGTTGGAAGCTGATAACTTCAGAATGATCAACTAAGTGAATAGCACATGCCCAATTACAAAGCCACATCAAAAAATTATGGCTGGGAGCCTGAAACTCACCACAAGTTTTCCTTTGCTCAGCTGAAGATCAGCAGCCTAACAAATATGATACATGCTCAGTATACTGTGCTATTTATTAATAAACCTCTCAGTTCCACAAGGGAACCTCAGAACCGAAAATGTAAAGGTACAGGAAAGACACAACCTCACCCTCCCTCCCCCAAATATATGGGTTACAGTAATTGCTCTTGTTGCAAACAATATGGGATGCCTGCTAACTATAAAACAATTTTAATAGTGGCACTCTGGTCTTAACTGATGTGAAGAATGGCTGCTTGCTGCTGCTACATCAAATATGTTGTTCACATGTATATAAAATACAGAGTATGCCAAATGTTCCTGGAAGGACTAAGAAAAGAAAGTGTATTCTATATATGGCTGATACATATTTTGCAGCAAGTGAATTTAATTTCCTTCCCTTCCTCCCACTCCTCCCCCTTGCCACACAACTAATCTAGTCCCTAACCTTCAAGTGCCCTTTTTCCCCCTTCAAATGAGGAAAAGTTTTCATACACATATCCTTTGGTCAAGTTTTCATACACATATCCTTTGGTCAAAAGCAATCAAACCTATGAGGAGTTTTTTTTAGAAAGAGGAAACACAAAGGACTCAGAATTCCCCTGTCCAGCCAGGCATGGCTGCAATCCCCAAAGTACCCATTGTAGATTGTGATCTAGAGATGAAAGATAACATCCACTTGCCCAGTTCTATTATAAGTCTGTGTTTTTATGTTAGAAACTTGCTCGAAGCTCAATTTCTGCTACATTTAGCCTTTATGGATCTTCACTGAATAAGGAAAGGGGCAGGAAATACATACTTCAGATTTCTAAAAAAAAAGCAGCAGATTTCTACACTGTATCATCTCTGACCTTGCAAGTTGCCTACATATATCTTATTCCTCAGGGCAGACATTTAGTGTAGAGCTCAGAAACTCATTACATTCAGTTTTGGAAAGAAGAAGCAGCAGTGTAGTCAAAATAGCGCTTTTCCAAGACTTAGTAACAATAGTTTACAGATGGGCTATGCTCCAGTCCTATTCACTTTTAGAACTGAACAATAAAGAAAAAAAATCAAAAAAATAAAAGGAAAACAAACCAAAACCAAACAAACAACCCCCCCAACAAACAAACAAAAAAACCCCCAAACAAAAATCAAAAA
Source organism: Erithacus rubecula (assembly GCF_903797595.1). Classification (NCBI taxonomy): domain Eukaryota; kingdom Metazoa; phylum Chordata; class Aves; order Passeriformes; family Muscicapidae; genus Erithacus; species Erithacus rubecula. Next base: position 51,417,877 of record NC_136685.1, read on the forward strand.
GAAAACCCAAAAAAAAAAAAAAAAACCAAACCCAAATCCCCAAAGGAAATAAAGGAAATAATAAAATGAAATAAGAAAAAACAATCTGAGGGAGCCTCAGCATTCTGTTTGGCAATCCTGCCTCTTTACTAAAGAAAAAGATAAGTCACTGTCACAAAATTCTCCTTCAAATACTGGTTGTGCCTCCACCCATGTGTCATTCAGATTAACTTTTCAGGACAGAAGGTAGTTTTCCATTATCTCTCTTTATTTACACAGAGCATCTCTTGTGGGAAGAGCAAATTAGGTTCTCTTCTCTTATGACCCTTTATTCTCAGCAATTCCCTGTCTGGATAGCAAGAGGGATACACAATGACAAAAAGAACAAGGAGAGAAAGAGACCTCACAAACAGCATAAGACAAGCATTGGCTAGGAATGAAACAGCTTACTGAATGAAGTCAGCTTGGGAGCAGGTGCTGGCTCAGGAATATTTGCATCCAAAAAATCATCACCCAGATGCCTTCTACACAATATTAATATCCCAGTGAAGGTAACTGCTAAGGATTTTTTTGTCTCTAGAAGTCAGATGCAACATACATCTCATGATGCTATCATCCCCAAGAGCAGCTTCCCACAACATACAGAGTATTCCAGAAATTCCTGACTGTGGACATGGCCTGAAGAAATGATCAACAACTATTTGAGAGCCTGCCTGTGTGTATTCCTCTTTCTCTGGTTTTTTTTTTTTTTTTTTTTTTCCTAGCACTCACCATCAGAGCTTTATTCCCTGCAAGTTTTGGTCTGCTCATGGTATCCTATTTTATTTGACACATTTGCTGTTTTCTCTGGAGTGAATTGCAACTCTCGTTATAGTTTACCTGTGTAAACTGTCCGTGGTCTGTGGTTTCTATTCAAAGGCTTTATTCCTCCTGTGACATTCCTTTCCATCAGAGAAAAAAAAAAAAAAAAGGTAGACATCCAAGTACATCCAAATATACCTTGTTTTTACCTTTCTCTTGAGCTCTATTTTGGAGATGCAAAACTTTTAACAAGAGTGCTCTGTACTTCATAATTCTGAAACACAAATTTTCTCCATAATTCTCTGGCTGTTTTACAACCATTTTCTTCTGCAATTCTTTACTGCAGGTAAAGTGCTGGAAATGTCCCCATTTCCATTAGCTTTCAGCTGGGCTGAACTTTTAAGATTTGAATTCTTCTATTCCTAACAATGAACTAGTTAATTCATATTTCCCATTCTATTCAAATAATGTGGGAGAAATAGGCAATTTAATGCTGAAGTTTAACTGAAGCCCTGCCTAACACATGACATTTTATAACACGACTCGTTCTAGTAGTTATCTTAAAAGCCAAACATCATTACAAGCCATTAATGTTTCTGCTGACTCAAATGCTGAATAGCAGTCAAATGCACTAGCGGAGTAGTTAATCATGTATTAAAAGTCACAAAGGGATCCAAAATTCATGGTGAAATTCGTCTATCAGCTCATGTCAAGAATATAATTAAAAATAGTTAGAACTGGTATTATACAGAGCACTAAGAATCACTTGTAGAATGTGAATGCAATGAACTTTTTAAGAATTAAAAATAGTTATCTTAAACCCATGCTTTTGACAATGTCATTTGTCCCCCTTCTTCATTCAGGATATTTTAAGTTTGTTTTTTGTTTATTTTTTTTCACCATTTCTCCCTACTGAATCAGTCAACAAACACATAAAGAAAGAATTTCTGGAATAACCTTCATTTCCATAGCAATAGATTGAGAGATCAAATAGAATATTTTCAATTACCAACTAAATTTATACAGTAGAGAGACTGTAGTACTCAAAAAATCCCAAACCAAACAAAAGCACACAAAAATAATTTTAAAATAATCCACAAGCCCTCTTACTCAGATTCTGCATTGTGGAAAAACAGGATAAAAACACAAAGACTATGATAATCTAATCAACTTCTGATTTTTCTTTTCTGTGTGCAGTAGGTCTGATGATAAAAGCTTTCTTTTGAAGGCTGACAATTGGTATGATATATTTTAGAAAGTCCTGGTTTGTAAAGAAATGCAAGCAAAAAATATTTTTCATAGTTCTCACTCACCCTACTTCTCTATGTATGCCTACAAGATAATTATGTGTTTTATGATTATAGCAGGAAGCAATTTAAAACACTACTACACTTGAATTTTTATTTAAAAATTTATAGTGTCCTCATTGCTTACTGGGGTGTGTTATAATTATTTAGCTTAGTACCAGCCATTAAAAAAGTAGATCTATTACTTACTGAATGACATGAGACAGATGGTTTGTTTGTTAAATACTGTTTCTAACTTCTTCCTTTTATGTTTCTTTCCATGCTCACTGTTGTATTGTTCTTAAAGACCAAAGTGTTTGTCTAAGCACCAAACAATACAGACTGATGAGCCTGGCTTTATAATTCACATTAATGTATGTCTTCCTAGATAATAAGCAGATTTCCCAAAGTTTCATACCTTCACATAACAAAAAGCTTTAAAAGTAACATACTACAGAGAATTTTTTAAATAGGCCTTTAGAGCCCATCAAGATGTAGTCAATAAGGAGATACATTCTGCTTAAAAGCACAGATTTATTTTTTTAATCAATTTCATGTTGAAATGTGGCAATTTTTGAAGAAACCATTGACTAGGCAAAAGCAGATTTGAGATTTATGATACAAATTTCCTTTCTGATGACTACAGCTCTGAAAATGGGCTTTGACTCTTAGTTCTTGTGACTTTTTTTAACATCTCTTAAAATAATAGCACTTAGAAATATGGCTTCTTTCTAACAGGCAACAGTCCTTCACAACAATTTAAAGGTGTAAAACTTAGATGAAATACCTCATTCTCAGAGGGTGTCAGATCAAGCTACCAACTAGTTATCATGGGGAAAGTGATACTAGATGTACATGGGAGCATCAACTTATTACTGCCACCTAAAGAGTGGTTTGGTGGCCAGAAGCCACTGATGGAGCATCTCCCCTGAGCTGGCCTGCATACAATGTCTGGCACTGCAGTAAGGTTTACAAACACACAACAATGAGGAAAATGAGTTTGTTGAGTAACATTTTTAATGCATAAGCTGAATGCCTCAGCCTGTACCCCCTGGGTACAGGAGCTCTGATGCTGGAAAACATTGTAAGCTACAGAATCCCCAAGAATTCCCCTTCCTGCTGCCCCAAGGTCTTTCTTTTCCCACCAGAAGCCTTAAAATTCAGTATCATGGAGGTACAAGCAGGGCCCTGGAGCACATGGCAACAGCAGAGACAAACTTGTGTGATTCCACAGGCAAGCTCAAGAGTTCAAGGCCAAATCTCAGCTTCCCAGGCACAAAACAGAGGTGTTGGAGAGGAACCAAATAACTGGAAGAGCTGTTCTGCACTAGCAAGGTTTCCTGGGGACAGTAAACCTCACAGAGCTCATGACAAAATTATCCAGGCACAAGAAAAATGTTGAATGTGAGGTGGAAGCCAACAGACTTGTGTAGCATTTCATTAGATCTTTTTTTGAAACACAATAGGTGATTTCTACGTTTCCTTTCAAAAAAACCCCAAAAGCCCTGCTTCATACAAATATCTGCATTTGATCTATGTAGGGCTTTTTATAGCAAGTGTCAGGTGACATCTTCAATCAGAAACACAGAGGACTGGGTCCTGAATTAGAGGAGAGTGGTTCCCCCAGAGAAAAGTCCTCATTCTCCTCCTCTGTATTTTCAGGTCCCCCTGAAAATTATCAGTGGCAGTAAAAAGTTTCCTGGCTGTGAAATATGAGGGAAGAAAACAAGGTACTAAAATGTGAAATGAAACAATTCTTTGTATTCCCAAGGAATGCTTACATATATATCTGTAAGGTATTTTCAGTTCAAAATAAGAATGAGAAGAAAAAAGAAAGATAAAAGATGGGACAGAAAATTAGAAAAAAGAAAAATTAGTTTAGTAAAGCTGAAGTAAAACTTTTTCTTTGGATGTCTCAATATAATTGTTGCCAGGTAGTTTTTATCCTTTTTAGAAGCCAGCTTAAGCTCAATTTGAAAAAAATAACATTGTGTCAAAATCAAAGAAGAGGAGCCATTTCATTTTGAAACCACTGAAATGAAATATTTAAGCTCCATGCATTCCTCCTCAGCAGAAACTACTGGATGAATTGCATCAAAACAAGTAAATAGCTTTGATCAATACCACACTGTGTCTTCCAGTTAATACACTATTTGCATAAATAATTTCATCAGGCATTACCACGAGTGCAATTGAGACCACAGAAATAAGTCAATCTGCCTACTGGGTAATTTGCTGTGGGATGCAATCTATGTCACTGCTTACAGTCAAGGACAAGAGAAAGAGTAGCCAAAGAGAAAATTACATTCCCACAGGTCCCTCCACACCTTCCCCCAATGATGTGGCACTGCCACACATTTCTGCTGAAATGACAGGATGAAGGGTTTTTATGATAAAATATTTGGAATGTGTCTACTTTTCCTTCCCAGAGAAGGATAGAGCTACAGCCATCACACATGGGAGGATGGCCCTCCTATTGAAGACTACCCAGACTAGACATTTAGATCTAGGATAGGAGCAGATTGTCAGCTAGGAAAGGTTGAAAAGGCTCAAAGTCACAATGTGTGCAAACCCCCAGAAGCTTAACCTAGCCCAAAACTGCATCACTACGTTCCTGTCCCATGGCCAGTTTTGCATTCCTTCCTTTGGTGTAGGCATTAGCCCCAAGAGACCAGGGGAATCCAGATGAAGCCTGGTATGGCAGCAGGACTGCTCTTCAGCTGCACAACGTAAGATGAGTTTCTGCAGGCAGTCAGCAACACCTGGATGGAAATAAATGCTGTGATGCAACTATGTGACCACTTGCCATGAGGAACAACTCCATTTCAGATGGAGGGGAACTTCACTCAAAAGCAAAACAATGAGCTTTCCTTCCCTATGGACAAAAGAGAGCAGCCTATGCACACGCCCTGGCATGGCAAGCAAACGGTGTGATGGTCAAATGCCCAAGTCCTGGAACAAAGTGAAATTGTTTTGAAGCAATTGGTTTCTGGCATAAAATTTTCTGCAGAATAACAAATGGAGGCTGGGCTTATAATTAACAATTTTGGGGGCATTCTAGAATATGAATCAGAAGGAAGCAAAATTTGAATATTGCATTAAGGAGAGTTCACATTCTAGTAGCCCTATGTGGACTGTCAGTGTGCATTCTAGTAACTCATTATGATTTATCTTCATCAGCCATGGGCTGAAATTACCAGACTCCAATTACTTTGCTTCCCATGTTCAAGGGAAGAGAAAAAAAAATTATGTCAGGCCTACCACAGGAGATGGTTTAAAATGCCTGAGGTAGAGAAAGTAATCTACTGTTCTCTGACATTTGCTGCCTGAAAGTCATTCACATTAACAACCATTCAAACTTGTTTAGTGCAAAGCAATTGCTTCTATTTTCCTCTTGTCAGTAACATTAGCTTCAATTCAAATTTAACTCTTCGAAAATCTCAAAATGTAAAATGAAATTCAGTGAGGCTTGTCAGGGACATGTAAGGGTCTTGACAGAACATACTGTCACTGAATTTGTCTTCCTTAATCTGTTAATTTTGAAATGTCTATTTTTGAGGAAAAAAAACCTGATGATGTACACTTCTTTTACTGTCACAGGGTAGGCAAAAGAGTTATGATGATGCTTACCAGACTCACATTTTAATACCACTCCTAACATAACAAGGACTACAGAGGCAGAAAAATAGATGCGCTCAATTTAAACTAACAAATTAAGCGATTATTTATGAGAACAACTCGAGGTTTAGTTACATAGCACAATACATTTAATAACTTAATATCCCATCACCATGAGTAGACTTGTATAACAGGCCATTAACTTCTAAAGACTTTGAGCTTATAAGGTTAATATCTTCAGTGAGAAGGGGAAGTAGGTTAGATGGTTAAACAACAGTAGCTGTCACAGACAGCTCAGATAGACACTGAGGACACTGGATTTCATCGACATTTTTTTTCTTCATATGACACCCACTCAAAAATGCTTTTTTAGTTTCTCTTAGAGTTAAAAAAAACAAAAAAAAAAACCACACAAGACATACACACAGCCTCACATTTTTGGTATAGTGCTTTTAAGAACAAAATACTTTAAAGTTGTGTTACTGAGGTGTCTTCTGAATGTACTCATATTGGTTGGGGAAGTGGGGATTGCAAGATCAGAGGGGAAAATTAATTTTTATTTTCTATTTGTGGAATCAGGGGAAAAAATTGCATGCAAGCTCATGCTGGCTGCCATAAATTCATCCACATTTCAAGCAAATTAGTACTGTTAGAGTTCTTTATGCTACAGTATAATTCAAGCCAAGAAAAAGCCAAATAGTTTCCTACATGCTAGAAAATGAAAGTAATAAAGCTCAGTATTGCATAGTTGATTGTTTCTAAGCACCATACCTTCATTATTTTTAAATTAGCAGTAAAATAATTACTGACAATAAGTGAACAGTTTGGGGGCAGTAGCTGGTTTACAGTCTAAATCAGATGGGTTGATATGAGCTTGATATCTGCAAGTTACACATCAGATTAGATGTTACACAAACATGGCATTTCTTTACTCAGTCAAATAATTTTCTGGGGTTTGCAGTGCATGTCAAGGTGCCAGCTCCCTTGCAAAGACTGAGCTGTTATTTGAAGGTAGGAGGCCTGGCATCACTATAACACACATCTAATTGTTCTGAAAGTGTTTGACCTACTGCCTTATATTAACAGTAATATCACTGTCTTTACTGAGGGATTCAGCATGAAACTGGAAATGTTCCAATTTTAGTGTTTGTGCCACCTGGCCTACGCCACTCTCTCTAGACAATTTCATCAGAGGTATCTTAAAACATGCACATTTCATGAGCTAGGCACAATATACTTCTGTAGATATATGTCCAAGGAATGGACAGAGATAATCAAAATCCTGGTCCTGCCCTGAAAGCATTAGCTGGGCAGCAGTTAGCTAATTAATGCCTCTCTGCTGGCAATTCTCTTCCTCAAAATCTCCACCAGTACAAGGAGTAGATCTCATTTTCTACAGTGAAAAAGTCAAGCAGTTCCAATTAAATTGGCAGCAAGGGGGACTCACATAATGTGCATGGCTGGCTTTGTCTGGCAGAAGGCAAAGGGGCTTTGTGTGATCTTTTCTGCTCTCCCTGTCAAAGGGAAGGCAAGATGGCAACATCCAGGGGATAGAAATGGTAAGAAGACAAGGGACAATAATGCCTCAGGCCATCTGTATGTAAAGCAAAATTTGCAGTCAGCACATAACAACAAAATCAGGTAGAATTATTGGAAGGAAGCTACGTCATGCAATGCCTGGTTTGGTTTTAAGAAAGAACTCCAGTACTTGGAAAAGTATTCTGCTATAAAAACATGTACAGGAATGCAATGGTATTTTCTGAAATCTTAGGACACATAATTCTAATTATGTCCATGCATTTGATGTACCTTCAGATTTCTGGGGAAAAAAAATCGTCACACGGAAGGCCTCTAGAATGATTTTATTTCCTTGTTCTTCTGAACAAGGAAATAAATAATAATAATCTTTCTCAAGCACTTGCGTGACAAATCCCATATTATTTCTCTCATTACAAAACTCAGGGACCATTTTATGTGGCATAGATCACTCTACTGTCATAAAGCTTTGCAAGAACTCTAGCTTTTTGGGATTTGAAACTAAGAAAATGAAAAGAAAATATTGTTGACTAAAAAGCTCAGAATATTAGAGTATTTAAATTTTCAGACATCAGATACACCGGTGCAATAATATCATGCAGTATTTTATTGCTGATTTTCCACTCATTCTAGGGCATCAAATATTATTATTACTTCTTACACAGTGGTAATATCTTGCAAGTTGATTATTCAAACTAATTTATTTTTATGATCTTGATAACATTTTTTTCATTTTTGACACAAAAAGGAATATGAATCAAAGATGCTATCTAATTTTTGCCATTTTCACTTTTCAGTAGACTGAGCAAACTTAGTCTTTCAAAAAATTAGATTTCATTCATAGGAAATGATTGCTTTCATTTATTAGCTATACCACATTTATAGTAATTCAATCTATTCTCTTTCAATCAATCTGCATTGTTAGTTTCTTGAGATATTTGAACTTTAATGTTGTTCTATACTCTTGTTTCAGTTATTTTCTGTGGGAATTGCACTGTAGCTATAGGAAATTTAGAAAAAAAACAAACTACCTATCTTTATGATTTTCTTTCAACTACATGAATTGAGCTATTAAGAGAGGCAAAAATAGCTTTTTGGAACTTATCAACTTGACACAAAGATTTTACACCTCTAAGTGGCAGAGCCAATGTTCTTTCAGAAGAAAACTTTTTCTTTGTATTTTCTTTGTATACAAAAGTAAAATTCATGCCATTACAGAGTATTTTCTTTCTAACAGAAAACACAGAATAATACCATTCTAGAATAATCCTGGTGGTTCAGACTCTATGTTTTGAGATTATACTCAATTTCCTGACCTCAGGTTTACGTGCTGAAAATTGAACTGCTGAACATTTTGATATATGAAGTAATGAACTTGAAGCATCAGCTGAACATTCTATGTAAGGAATGCAATATTCTCAAATACTGAGTTTTCTAGATAGTCCAATTAAAATGAGAATGTGTTTAAATTTTATTTGTAAATACCAGTCATCATAGCCAATGGCACTTCTATGCACTGAGGTTATCCTGATTAGCTAGAGCTTTGATTACACCAAAAATTCTGTGGCTACTGTAGAGCATAAGTGTTTAGCAGGTTTATGTCAGATTTTAAGCTGAACATGTGCTTTCATTCAATTAGTGCCTAAAGCAAATGATAAAAACAATAAAAAATCCTGCCAAAAGCTCAGAAACTTGTGACTTAGGAAGCCCTTTCTCTTTAATTTCAACAAGTGTTGAACACATCCTTTAAAAATCAGGCACAACCTAACAATATTCTGTAATAAACTGAAACACTAAATCTTGGCTATGTTAATATCCTTGTTTCTTTTGCATCATTTAAGAGTTCATGAAGAAGAAGTGAAACAGTTGACTTCTCATTTTCTTCCAATAGTTTGTTTTTTCTGCCTTGTCATCAGAGAGCAAAAACAATATAAAAAACAAACAAACAAACAAAAAAACCCAAAAACACCACCCCCCCCAAAAAAAAACCCCCAAAAACACCACTCCCCCCAAAAAAACCCCAAAAAACCCTGAAACTGTAAAAGTATATGTACTATAAAGACAGTTGGCATTGGTGTTATAGAGAAGAGTGACTACAAGGGGGACAAAAGCAGATGCTTTTGTCCTGTAAGTTCTGATGCTTACAGGGCAGAACTACAGCCTTCCTTTGATTCACAGTAGCTCACATCCATAGATGTATGTAAATTTCCAGGTCCAGTATCTGATGCTTAACTGGAAATTGAAATCCTGATACAAGAGAAAGGTGGTAAGTGAATACCCAGGAGTTGAAGAGTGGATGAGAAAAACAAGTGAAATGGTAAAGCACATCCAATTTATGGCCACGAGCACTAGGGAAAATGTTTGAAAGGAAGAAAATTAGGAAAGTCCCCTTGCACCCTCTGCCATGTTTAATATTTTCTGACCAAAATTAAAAATACAACTTCCCTCCAAAATCTACCAATTCATCCATTACAAAACACCTCAACTTATATCTTCCACAAATTACTGGAAGCTGAAGAAAAGACCTTCCTAAAGACATACTTCTGAAACTTCTAAAACTCGAAGCTAAGCTTATGAAGTGAATAAAATTAATATTAAAAGACAAATGACAGTTGAGGATTAGGAAAAGGTAAACATAAACACTTAAGAGGAGTATATGGTGAAACAAAGTAGATTGTTTTATCTTACACCCCTCTTCCCTTTAGACCAGCTGAAGCTGAGTAATGTTTCAAACGTAGTATAGTCACAATACTGCAATTTAAATTCCAGCAACAAGGAGACAAAATCTATATAGAATTACTTGTACTTAATAATAAAATATGTAAGGCTAAATTTTTTTCTAGTGTCAATTTTATGGGCATGCTTGGTAGCAAACACTTTTAATTAAATGAGCTTTTTAACTCAAACAGTAACAGCAAGAGCATAAGAAAACGCAGCTATATGGGCTGTCATAAGAAATACCTTGAAGTTAGCACTTTACTTAATTATACAAATATGCAATACAAAATCGATTTCTGGTGCACTGTGTTAGTGTCTTGCTTATTGCAAAATACTTTTGTATTGCTTTTGTCAACATAAATTAGACTTTCACAATTTTTTCTAACACTGTTAAATTAAATTATGTGCTTTGCAAGTATAATATTAAACCAATGAATTAAGCTTCTAAATTCCATTAAACCATTGTATTTCCTTTATATTCTATAACAGAACCTTAAAAATCAAAATAATTCTTAAAACACAATTTCAATAAACTGTACCAAGAGCAACTAAGCTATAAATTTGGAATAAAAAAAAAATAATAACAGGGGAAATTTGCATCCCATCTATAAAAACTTTACAATTTGCAGCAACTCTTGATTCATTAAGAATCAAACAGCAGAGAGAACGCCACCAGCAATTAATTTTCGGCACGGCTTGCATTATCATTTCAAGGTCAGATTTCATTGGCCATGCCCCAGTGGGAGCTTGGCTTTGAGATCACTAAACACTGCTAGTAAGGGAATCATCATTAAACATGTACTTGGAAAAGTGAAATTACTTGCAATAGCAACAACTGAAAAACTCTGCTATCCTGCCTAGACCCTTTTATGCTCAAGAGAGAGAGATGTCTTTCAGCAAGCATTCATGCCAGATATACCTGTGATGGAATATTTGAGTCCACCCTTAAAAACAGTTTGACATTCTGACCACAGATCCAAAGACTGGTCCAGTTCTTATGACATCAAATGAAAACACAAAACCAGTGATCAACATTTTCAGGAAGAATTAAAAGTAGAACACCTAAGAGGCAGATTATGCACCAAGGGGGCTGGATGGAGAAAAAAATCCAGTGACTCTTAGACCCTGCAGAGTTCATCAGCAATCTTGACAGACAAAATTACTACACTGCATGCATCACACAAAGAAGTCCAAGCCCTTTGATATCAGTGGTTGGGATACTCAAACATTCATGCTGCAAGTATCATTTCTGTCTTCAACTGGAAAAACAAATCTTTCTACTTCTTGGATGCTTATAATTCTTTTCCAACTTTCAAACTGCATTTTTTTATGATATATATTACTCTGTTACCCTTATGTTCTCTAATTTTTTAAGATTAGGTCCTGCTTTCTCTCCCCATAATCCATCCTTACAATACAGGGAGTTCCAAATAGTAAGGTGAATTCATGTTGTTGCAGACATCCAGGTAGTTGGCATCATTCATGTACCCCTATCACATGATTGAGAAAAAAAGACAACTATGATGACAATGTAGGAAAATAAGTGTACTGAAATGTACTGAAAATAAGTGGTTGCTTCTTTGCAAATTATACCTGGCAGGAACATAGAGTTTTGTCTATTTTTTCAAATTTAGAAAATACAACAGGTATAGATTTTTTCCCCTTCACATCTATTGCAATACACTGAGAGAGAGAAAAATACTTCTAACCATCTGCCTAGTTATTAAAGACGTTAGAACAATTTACAGAAAAATATTTCAGTATGTTGAAATTATTTTACTCTTTACAAAGCTATCAGAATATCTTTCTTGAAATTGATACGCATTTCAACACATCTATGTGTTGTGGTGCATATACACAGTTTTAAATCTCAAAACAAAGGTTTCTCTATTTCTTTCAAACACTTTTTCAGAAAATACTGCCAGCAACACCTATGAGCAGTGATGTACACTCACTGGCAATTTCTGGAAGCAATCAGAGACTGCAAGATTTCAGTTCAGTGCTGCAGTCCAAACTAGTTAGATCTGTTCCCGTCTTTGAACACAACAGAGAATATCAGTCTGCCTTTTTTATTTTTTTCTCTATAAAGCAGCTAAGAAAGGAAGACTGATTCTGAATCATGTATTTCACCATGACTCTATCAGGAACTGTTGATGTTGGTTCTTCCATTTACTCCATGAAAAACTTCACTGCAAAAGGTAGATGAGAAAACATATGATCCCTCATTGTCCCATGCAGCTCCCTGACCCCAGCCTTCAAGGATGGGTCCCTTGCCCACTCATGCCACTCAGTTACAGTGGTGCATGCCAGACTGTCAACAGCAGAAGTGCAGCAGGAATTTGCAAGGGACAGGTAGGCTCTCACGTCCTGCGGTGCCTCAATCTCTTCCCCAGCTTTGGATCTCAACTTCTATATTAGTGTCTCACCATTTTCATCTCCTCTGGTCCCTTAAACCCACAGGAGGCTGCACACTATTCATTTTCCCCTGGAGGATGTGGGAAGCTAGGAACTGCCTCTGCACATGAGCAGCCTCATGAAGGAAGAAACAGAGTGTACCACCTTCCAGGCTGAACAGCATGGCCTAGAGACAGCTGGGAGAGGAGAACATCAGTGGCTATTGTGGTAGTAAAGTTTATCAACCATTTAGAGAATGCTAGAAAAAATGGATTTAGAGATGTCCTTGAACACCAAAAAAACAGCAACAAAACAATCAATGGGATCAGTGAAAAGGATACAGATAGTGCAAGCCTTAAGGATAGGAAACCACAGGGAAACAAACTTGGTCATGTCTGTCCTTACATTAAAGATCTTAAATAGAAGAGGAAAGACATTAGACGACAAACAAAATTTTGTAGCCTTCTCAAGAGTTGAAGAGCTTCTTCTTCTAATGCAATTTAGCTCATGAGACAAAGGTGAAGCTTGCTACAGAGAAACCTGCTACACATGCAGGTTTAAGAAATGTCAGAGTAATGCTCCAAAATGTGCAAACTCAAGCAATTTAAGAGTTTGCATCTTTTATGCATTTTAAGGGAAATAATTCTCTTTTAAATGTCAAAACACGTTTTTTATTAATTTTCTTTTTCTCTAACTGCCAGAAGAAACTTTCAAGTGAAAGAACTTGAAGGGTCTTCATGTCTAATGTTGTTGTTTATAGCAAATTATATGTACAAAAGCTATATTGCAGTAAAAGAGCAAAATAAATATTTAAAAGTTAAGAAATGCCACGTTTGAGTATCAGTAACAGCCTTCATTCAATTTCCTTATGCATATGCATTATGTTATTATTGTCCTCGAGGCAAGATGGAAAAATCTATACATAAAACTATCAACTAATACGGGATGCACAGGCTAAAAAAAAAAAAGAGGCAATAAATACAACTATATATACACATTTCCTTTACTCCTTGCATACAGCTTTCAAATAATCAAACTAGATCACAAAAGCTATAGAAAAGAATACACCTTACTTGTAGGTGACACTTGTAGGCACAAGTAAGTGCTGCTGTATGAGCCCTCACACGTATTTTGTACATAAAAGCACATGGTCCACCAGGCATTCAACAGAAAACCTCCTAAAAGGTTTGCCTGGCCTGTAAGCTACTCATGTTTGTCAAATAAGAGCTTAATAATCTATCATGTGATGTAGAATATGCTAGAGCAGTTTATCAGTTTTCTGTACTGAAGCAGTCAGCTAAGAAAAAACTTAAATGACTGCTTTAAAATTAGGAAAACAGAAAGACAACAGAAGTACAATAAATATTGAGTTATTATAAAAGTTATTCTGAATATGCATAAGATATTGAGTATTTGAAATGCCCTTATATCTGATTAAGATCAAGTACTTTAAATTTTCAAATATTTCATATATTAAATTAGTGGCCTGTCTATTACACCACAGGTTAAAACCAGCAGATTCCAGGATGATACTGACAAGGGAGAATATTCTTTATTTTCCTCACTTTCATATATGATAACTTAGTTTCTCCTTATAAGAATTCTAACAGTTGCAACATATTATTTATCTCCTCTCAGAAAAAATAATTTCCATGGATGTCTTCTTCCATCCTTACCAAATGTCATATGTGCATATCCAGAACATCCACTCAGAATTAAAACAAGTTTACTAAAAAATATATTTCACCACTGTGCAGAATACCATAATGACAGTGGATATTGCAATTGACAGGCAGGACTTGATTGATACAAAAGATATAGAGACTATCAGCTGAAAGTACAGGTTCCCACTGAGAAAAAACAAACAAAAAGAAGCAGGAAATCCTGCCATAAAACTCAGTGTGTGCTGGATTTTCACACTCCTGGGAAGACAGCAGAAAAAGAAAGATTGCCTCTCTTCAAGGTGTTACAGGAATTAATACACAGCTAACAGGGTATTCTGATCAGACTGACAAGGGACTGCAAAAGAAGAACCAGTTAAAAGAATTGCTTGCGGTTTCACTGATTTCTTAACTGGCAATAACTTACAGGTTACAAGAAACAAAGCCTCTCTCTTCTTCGAGCATATCCTTGGCACCTCTGCAGCCAGCATCAAAGGAAATTTCCCCATTTCAGTCAGTGTACAAAGCCCATTCACTATACATCAGCTGAGCTCCAGCAGAGAAACAACTTGACAAGACAAGCTGAAGCAATATGTGTCAAAGAGATTGAATTCCAGTTTCATATTAGTACAGAAGAAGACAGTGCATGATTATCGCTTGGAGCATGTGGTTGTTTAGGGGATAATGGTAGTACCTTAACACTGAGAAGTAATGGAAATTGTCTGTCTTGTTCTCATTCATTCTGAGACAGTCACTCGTGATATGTCTTGTTACACTGCCAGGTCATTTCTCTCTTCAGGGTCTTTAAATATCACCTGTCCAAGTTGAAAATACATCTCTCCAATGATGGCATTATGCATTGTCCCTTGCTAAATAGCTCGACACTCACTATACCAAGGATGAAAAGTCACACTTTACCTGCAGAAATTCAAGTATTAAAGGCTGGACACTATATTAAAGCTCTGTTTCCCAATGCTGCCTCTCTGCAAAGATGCTCAGATCTCACTATCAAGGCATCTTATTGTGCCCAGGCCCATGTCCTACTTTATGCTCTTGTTTATCATAAAGGGGACTACTTGTAATGTTGCTAAATTCAAATAAATGGATTGAATTATTAAATTTTCAAACAACAAAATTTATATACAATGACTTCCATATTTTTAAATGATATAGTGTTCACTAAGAAGAATTTCTATTACAGAAGCTGCAGCACTTACAGTACCCCATTTTCTCACATCAGCAACTATTCTGTGCAGAAAACAACTCAGCAAACCCTGGTCCAAAAAAGAGACTTTTAGCATCAGAGACAAAAGAGTTTCTTCATTAGTTGTCAGTACTATATTTAACCCCCACTACTAGTCCACATCAGATTGAGAAAGGCATAACATGAAAAACAGAAAGAAGGAGGGTGACAATAACAGTGGGATATTTAAAGGCTGATTGTGTGCCATTCAAGGCTGAAACAACAGATTGCAAATACTACAAGGGTTATTTTGCAACTCTTGTTCTATACTACAATTGCTGCATATTTGTCTCCTAGTCTGTGTTATGGTCTAGACAGAAAGAAGCCTGCCCCTCATACCTGAGCACCTTACATAGAACTACCAGAACACAATGGCTGCTCTTCAGAAGTGGATAAAACACACATTGACACATGGCTATGGAGAGAATAATGTAAAGTGTCCAAGAGATTAGTTTTAGGACAACAAAATACATAGTAGGAGCATCTGATGCTTTCTAATTTAAGTCTGTCCACAAGGCAGACTTTCAGAGTGCACTGAAAGATTATGGTTTCCACAGAACCTGCACTCCATGGGATGCAGCAGCCCCCATGAGAACACACAGCATATCTATTTTTAACAGATCGTTAAATCACCTAGAGTCATCACAAAAATTATTATAGCAGTAGAATTCCCACCTTAAACTTGCAAATCCTTTCTTAAATACAGAGACAGTAAGCTGATTTATGAAAGCAATATTGAAGAGTGATAGCACTTTTTTCCCCACTGTGGGACCAGATCAAATTAACACAAGAGAAAAAAACCTTACTATTGTGAACTGCCTTAATTTAATGCACATGACAACTAGTAAATTCATGACTAAATAATTCAAAGAAAGGCATAAACATCATGGTTTATTGATTTCTACACAATTGTATTGCTGTATGTGTTTTTTCTCATTGTACAAAGTATGTGTATATGCTCTGAATATGCCCCTCAGTAAAGTGATTATGAAAAATGTCTACCATCTTAACTTGTCTTTCAAATACACATTCTTCACCTTTTCCAAGAACTGCTAGGCAAGACAAGCCACAGCTACAAAACTTTTTACCTGTTTCTTCTCTGTAGGTTTTCTTATACTATATTCATCAGCTTATGAACTGCAAACCTACAAGCATATTATGCCATATAAATAATTTCAGCAACATATTATTTATTCCCTCATCCACTATTTAGAGAGAAGCATCCATATTTGTTTTAAACATTTAAATTCTGTTTCATGGCTGAAGGGAAGGAAAAGCTGGGGCTGAAGGTGAGGTATGGTCATGTTAAAAAAAGGAAAAACCAAACAAAAAGCTGAGCATCAGAATAAGAAAACTTAGTAATGGCAACCTAAGAAGTCTTTGAGATAAAGTGGCAGATGCATATAGAAAAAAAAGAATATGCTCAGCTTGCATGATCCTTAATTATGGCTATTCAGCTGATATTAGACAAGGGCTAGCAAAAAAGCCCCACAAAAACAACAGTTTCAGGAATAAACTGATCTCCACTGATTTCTATATAGTATGTTTGTTGCATGCTTCCCACACTCCCCATCCACCCCTTATTATATCAAGTCAACACCAAAAATCAACTCTGCATGGACAGACAGAGAGCTCTTGGTCACACTAAGAGCTGAATGCAGACACTACACCAGTGATAAAACTTGTCACTGAATGAATAAAAATTTTAGCCCTTACATATGATCTTCATTGTATAAGATTCTCATTACAAAGTATTTAGCATTCAGACAGATAAATCCAAGATCTCATTGAAGTCAGCACAACAAAAGTAAGAAAAGTGCTTGCTTTAAAAAAATCCAAAACAATCATGTGAAGTAAATAAATTTGATAAAAATTGCTGGGGAAACATTCATAGTCAACCCTGCTTTCCAAACAGCAATGAGACACCAAAGTGAACTGATCTTTCAAAGGTGATGCCAAAGGCCAAAAGCAGAGAGCAGGTTTCTTGAATTGTACTTCTGCACAAAGGTCAATACTTTAAGGAAACACGGTACAACTCAACTGGTTTATTTATTTGTAATCATCTAAGCTACAACAGGTTGTGAACTGTGAATAGAGCACATCATATTCCCAATGTTCTGACATTTCAGCTTAATTGTTAGAGTTCATTTTGCAGACAAAAGAAGGCACATTGTCCAACATATTTTCACCAGTCCCTATCACTGAGCACAATTTCTCTAAAATAAAGGTAATAAACTGCAAAATATGTACTTATGGTATTGTTATAGTATCTGAAATGTTTAATTATCTGAATGATAATTTAGCATGTTGTCATTTCCAAGGGTAATGAAATAGCTTTTAGCAATTAATGACCTGAAAAACAAAATGCATAAAATGAAATAGTTTTCAAAGGTAACCTGAAATAAAAAATAATAGTATATAAGGGAACAAAAGGCTTAAGCAGTTGATTTGGAGATGTGAAACAAGGCAAATAAATTTCAAACCCATGAAGAATTACTGCTTAAATCATGTCTGTATCTCTAAATTCAGTCACATCACATAAGAACAACAAGATTTTGTTTCCAGATTACAACTTTCTGCCAGATTTTTTTTTTTGTTTTTTCTTTCCTAATCCTCCTGAAAACAAACCAGCACAATGCCATAGCTTTAATTCTAGAGAACAGGATGCTATACAGATTTGGAGAGGAGATGGAGAAACAGGGATAAAAGACTTTGGTCAAAACAAAACTAATTTTGTAAACAATTTCAAGATTACCCCTTCAAAAGCTTTAAAACATTCTCCAAAGATAAGGAAAGAGGGACAAATTTTGCTCTGGTTTACAGGCCAAGGACTACAGGACCTCTTCTAGTTCCAGTGCCTAAGTCTCAGCCCTAATATCCTATGACACTCAGATCTCTTTTCCCACTCTGTACATATCACCTACTTTGTTTTTATTATACTGCACATGTTGTACTTGAAACATAGATAAGGTTCAGCCAATTCAAACCACTTTAAATTAGAATTCAAGTGGCTTTTTTCACTTTTTTCAAGTGGCTTTTTCTTCTACCAGTTTCATAATATTCTATAATTTGTCAACTTTATCATAGTTACATTTTCTTTATAAATTACATGGAACTGTTCCTGATAGGACACAAACAGAAGTGTTTATTCAATTAATCCACAAAAGCAGTTTTAGATATATAAGCCAGTTCTTCCCTATTTGAGTTGATTTTATTCTGGTTTCCTAATCAAAATGCCTTATATCAAATTAAATGCATTAGAGAAGAACAATATCAGCTTTATTAACCAAATCTGTAATTAAATTTTTAAAAAATCAAGTTATTCTGACGAGAGCATTCTATAAATCTGTTGACTGTCTCTAATTATATTCCTTCCTTAATTCTTCATTAATCAAGCTTGGTATTGGCTGTTCCATTATTCTGTTCAGAATTAAAGTAAAGATGACAAGCTTTTAATTAATTGGATGATCCTGAGCCTTTATGTCAGTATTTTTATTGTTTGTTTTTCAAGGCATCTGGAGCTTTCCAGGACTGCTCCAGATTTTTATTTGAAAACAGCAAACAAAACCAGGTTACAGTAAGATCCTTGAAAGGTAATTTTTAGGTTTCTGGACCTACTGATCACCTGATGTGTAACTTGACATCAATTGCTGCTTAATATGCTCCCCAACTCATTGTTAAAATGGAGGCTATTTCATTCCATGTAAAAGTACCACATAGTCCATTACTCCTCTCAGCACCAGCAGGAGGATTTACTGAAAAATGAAATGAAGAGAGTGAAATTCACTCAGGTCCACTTCATACAGTCTAGGTTCAAATTAAGTGAAAAGACTTATAGTGCTCACTATTAAAATGAAACAAAGTTAAAAATAATAAAAGAACAAACAAGACTTAAATAAAACCCAAATATTTGTCTAGCAGAAGAAAGTCCAAAGAATTGATGTGTGTAAGAACCAGTGCTTTTTTGGAAAAATGACATGATATCTCTCTGTAATGGCTTTCGAGAGAGACAAAAGATATTGAATGTGTTTGGTAAATCTCATCAACACTCCCTGCCACAGTGCAGGCTGCTGGTTCTGCTTTCCTCTCTTACCCTTCCACTCCTGCCACTCACAGCCCTCCATATCTAATCCACACTACTCTGCCACAATAATTGAAAAATTAGTATGCTTCCAGAACACGTTGGAGCTGTAAAGATCAGAGCAACTTAAAAAACTTCATTAAAATTTTCAGTGATTAATTTTTAATAGACTGATAAATGAATGTACAATAAAAGCCAGTCCTATAAAAGTTTGTTTTATTTATGTACTTACCACTTCTCAAGCACTATAAAATTAATACTGCATTCCTGAACCATTGAGAGACCTTAATTATGAAACCAAACTAAAGCATCAAACACACTAATCAATCATGCTAAAAAAAATATATATGTATATATTTATTTCAGCTGAAATTAGAAAATAGAAGTCACAGTTCAAAAAAAGAGCTCCAACCTTCCAAAAGGGAAAGTTTATCTCAACCTGCAATCTTGTTTTTAAGCAGCAGACACAGACCAAAAATCTGTGTACATCAGTCCCCCAGCTTCACAGAAGCTCTAATCAGGCTGTGAGTTATCTGGCCTGGGTGCACCCACAGCACTTCAAGTGCTGCAATATGAATTATTGCCCACATACATTCTTTTACAGCTGGAATGGGCACCATGGATTAATGTACTGCAATATATTTCCTAGCCACAGACAGTGCTCCTCTTGGAAGTGTGATCTATTGACTAGTTACATGCACTTTGGATAAATCATGACAGTCTCAGTGTGCTGTGGCATACTCTGCTCTGGGAAAAGCCACCAAACAAACCAAGGTGAGGCAAGAGATGCAGAAATTGCTTGAGAGAAGGAGAGCTCTGTGTGGTCTTTGTAGATGCTCCTTTTCCTCCTCTACCTCTACCAGACAATGAAGGCATATCCTGACCTCGTGTCCTTCACCAGAAAGAGAGCCAGTAACTTTAACCAAAATCTTTGCACCAAAACCTTCACTGACGAGGGTGTCAAATGCCAAAGACCACATGCATGTGTTGCTGTAGGTTGTCTCTCCCTGCCCACTAGTAGAGACCTCAGAAAGAAGGCAGAAGAGGCCACTGCACACAACAGAGGCTTTGAAATGTGAGTGACCATGCTAGAGGGTCTGCCTACCTAGGTCTGCTATCCTATCTCTAAGTGAAGAGCATCAGAGTGATTTACTGATGAATATGATATTATTCTACAAAAAGAACTAGCCACGAACAAAACCATTCCCAAAAATGAAGCATGAGATAATTCAGGAAATCCACGTCTTGTATAACATGGCACTTGCAATGTTGCAGGAAGAAAGTTTCCAGTTACAAAAGAGACAACTTGCAGGTGCAAGTGCCATATAAATGATACTAAGCAAGGCTGAATACAACAAACAAAAAAAAGTTGAAAAGCAATTTAGGGGAGGTCAGTGTCTGAACTTGCAGTTTACTGCCAATTCAACTGAGTCATCAGCATTGCACTCCTTTGAAAAAGAGGATACCATGCTTAATTTACACAATCTGACAAGAGCTTGGCTGGGCAGTCTGCCTGGTCTCTTGCTAGGTAAAGTCAGCTGCACTACAGTCCTTTCTTATGGATATAAGCCTCATTAGGATTCTATATGTGGTATGGGTATCTCAGCAGTGGCAAGCAGCACAATAAGCAGAACATGGTTGCTGGTGCCAGATGATGGTCCAAATCAGATGGCTCTTCTACAGGAAGCCTTCTTAATAATAATTCTAGTATTCAGTCTTAATGGGAATATGATGAAGTTCCTTAGTCCAGACTTTTTCCATGGTTTAAAATCTCCCTGCTCCACCTCCCCATATCATACCCAGTTGGTAAACCTATATGGAACAAGACTCTGGTGCATTTGGAATCTGATAGCAAGATCTTAAATGGTTCCAATTACTACCTGGCCAAAAGCCCAGAAACAATCACAAGTGCCAAACACATTTGTAAAAACAACAGCAACTTATAAATATTGGTGTAATGAGGGTTCTTCTGGAATGACAAATGTAAAATAATTTTTAAAAGTACGATATTAATTTAGTTTGTCCTTGAAATGCATTCAAACTGTAAACAACAAAAATATGAGCAATAAAAGCACATAATTTAAGCACTCAAAATGTATTCATGCTGCTCTTGAAGCTATAGTCTAAGTCCGTAATAATACCTACTTTGAGGGACATAAGATAAAAATTCTGCTTGAAACATGAAGACATCTGCTTTTCTGTAAAGGTAAATATTTCTCTCTGTCCCCATTAAAAAAAAAAAAATAAAAAGAGATTCAAAATTACAGACTTTCCTGTATTTTTATTAGCTTTTAAAATTTTAATAATTGCAGTTGCACTACTGCAAGGGACGCAAATGAAGAGCACAGCTTATCTGTTCAGTGCTGTATAATCCAGGAGCCTCCTGAAATGTTGACTCTACCCAATTTTAAAACACATTGCCTCATACTCCAATGTCCTAAATTCTCTTTTTGCAGCACACAGTAAAGCCTACAAATCCAGATCCCCACTCTGAACCTTCTGCCTTGGACCTGCAAGTGTAAAATGGAACAAACACTGAGTCAAGTAGCTCTGTACATGTCCTGCATTAGCACAAGAAAATTATTTTCTGCAATGTCCCTCTCACTCCACTCATTTTAAAAATCATTTACAATTTTTATGTAACCACAACAACATTTGAGTTCTCCAGATGGCCATGCAGGGTCACTTTCTCAATGGCAACCTCTCTGGGGTCCCTCTGTTATAAATCCCAAGACAGTAATCAAAAGCCTTTGAGCTTGCTTTTGTTTTCTGATATTTTTCCATGCTTTCCTTTTTTTTTTTTTTGTTTGTTTGTTAGAGAAGAACTCAGCAGTATTCTTATCTCTATGTATTTTGTTTTTGAAATTAATGTATGTAGAAACTGTGCACAAACATTCTGCACTTAAAAAGGCAGCAGACAGCAGCCCAGCTCCTGAGCCTTCAGCTGCAGGTGTTCATGTGCCAGCATTGCATTGCTGAACCAGCATCTCCTGCTCTCATGCCTTGAGGCTAACTCCTACCAATAGCAGGTCTCTGTGGTGGATAAAGATTTTGAACAATGAAATAACAATCATGACAATAGTAATAATAATTATAATATAATTGAGAAATAATTTTGCTATCTCACTCTCCTAAAGATATAAAGCTTCCCCCCGTCCTTACTCATTTCATTATCAAAACCAAAAAAAAATGAAAACACACAGCACTGTTTTCTCTAACTGCTTTAAAATTCTTCATGCTTTTTTTGAAAAAGTACACTCTCATGCTGAACTTCAGTAAAGTAGGAGCAAGCAATTCCACTGTGTACATATATTAAGCTCTGGACAGGCTGAACTATTGACCTCCTTCACCACTAAAATATCAGTTAATCATAAAACTGAGCTGTGAGCTGTTACTCAGAAGCAGCTGCCAATGCAAGAGAACAACTTTTAATTTAGAGTTGAAAAAGCAGGCTAAGTGGACAATTTTAGATTATTACATATTTTCTGCACCCTGCCTCTGTCCCCGTACCCCCTTCAAGGGAAGAAAGGCAATAACAACTCAGAGGATATGCTTAGAAGGACATCACACCCCAGAGCCACAGAAAACAGCCTTAAGGGTTACTTCTGGTTAAAGTGTTACTCTCTGCCTTTTGTTTTGGTGTTAGAAACCTGGAGAAGTGAATAATCTGAGCAATGACCCCAGGCAAGAGGCAAAGTCAGAATGAAATAAATCTCAGGTGCCCTGTGAGAACTGAGGCACTACCCTTCAGCATCAGCAGCTGGGATCACAATACCTTGACCATATCAGCCTAGGTGGTGCTTAGAAAAGGAAATAACAAAGCATTGACCTGGTTCTTACAAAGGATAATGTAAGAAAACAATGTTTTGCTCTAGGTGTTACAGATTTCAGTCATTTAAAAACACTCAGTGGTTTCCTATATTTGATTGCTCAGCACTATCTTTAATCACAGACTGATGAAACAACACATCTAACAAAATACCTTTGCTTCAGCACAGGAAAGGTTACCTGAGAAATGCTGGGTAGACAAACAGGTTGTCAGAGGACTTAACCAGTGGAAGAATTATCCCCTCATTAAAGAACAATTTTGTTTAGTATTAGTGGAAACATTTAGTAAATGAGTCACCAGACTCTAGCTTTGCTATAAGGAAGACAGAAAATGATCTAAATACCTAATAATAAAAGTGCATGTGTGACAATGAGGTAAGTATGATCATCACTCAAATCACTAAGGAGTAGAATATGCCTCCAGCAAAACAGAGGACAACTGATCAATAATATGTTATAAATAAATAGCATGAAATTATAAATACTGAATTAATTACAGGGGGAAAATATTTTAAACTTCATTTGAAAACAATGCTGTTATTTGCCTAAGTATTAAACAAACAGAGAGCAGAATGCTAGCTTATTCTCATTATTTTTTCTGTGAGTTTCCTGTTGCTGCTACTTGGAATGTAAACTTTAATCCTCACAATCTCATCAGATCAACGTTCACTAATGCACACTTTTTAATCTGTATAGAGAGCAAACTTCATGTTAAAAAATAATTTATTTCCCACCATTTCATTTGATAGTGAGCAGATAATCAATTATAACTTGCTTCAGAATTTGAACTAATACATATAAAACTTATAGAAAGACAAAATTGACAAAGAACACTGACAGAAAAGAGAGTATCTCTCTGAAAAATAAGTGAGCTTGTCAGAAATAAGAATTAGGAATAATTGAAGAAACTCCAGAAAGAAGATATTGCTGCAGAGATGTCATCCAATACAGCACAGTAAATCACTTGCCAGTCACGGGCACAACACTGGCAGCAGCAGAGACTGAAGGGTGAGATATTCCATTATTATCTTTGCTTTTTCTTATAAATCTTCCCTTTGCAAGAGACTAATTTTTATGTTTATAATTTGCCTTTTACAAGCAAAATATAAAACAAACAAACAAACAAAAAAAAAACAACCAGCAACGTATTGATGAGGACTTACAGTTATCTATCAGAAACCTTGGGAAAAAAAAACTGCAGAAAAGGAAGGTCTGTCTCATTTTCCAGACAGGTGAGGAGGCAGCAGAGTGTTCAATCTGGTTCTGTCCCTGACTCATCCCTGATGCTGGGCACAATATTTCAGCCTGCATAAACCCTAGTTTGACACACCTTCTTCTAACTGAAAATAGCTAAAATAACCATTATTTGCCTTCACTTTAATGGAATAGGAAGAATCAGTCTTACTGCAAGGTAAACAGCTTGAAATGTCATTATGATTAAAATAATGCTGCCACAAAGTTCAGAATTTTCTGCCCAAGTATTTTTTTGATCTGCTTAATTTCACAGTGGATTAAATTAAGTTGAATTTTTTCTCAAGCCAGACTAGATTTTGGAGCCTTACATGTGAAAGTTATTCTAAAAAAAAATTTAAAAAACCCCACACCCACAATA
Source organism: Erithacus rubecula (assembly GCF_903797595.1). Taxonomy (NCBI): domain Eukaryota; kingdom Metazoa; phylum Chordata; class Aves; order Passeriformes; family Muscicapidae; genus Erithacus; species Erithacus rubecula. The sequence continues at coordinate 51,442,634 of NC_136685.1, forward strand.
ATCTTATTTCCCCTAACAGGCTTCTAAAATATGTCACATAATTCATTACTTCCTTTTCAACTAAAAATATTTACTGGGTAGATTAAGTTATATTTTTTCAAGTGCTAGGAAAACAACTTGACCATTTCAATATGTTAGTCTAATATGAGCCTCTTTAAACAGAAGCAGTTTTCTAATTCCTATTTTTTCAGAAGAATGCCTAAACCCATTCTGTGCAATAAACCAATACTTTAACCTTACTTAGATCTCAAAGACTGACACTTTAACTGAGATAGACACAGAAATCTTTCTATTTCACTGGAAAGACAGACTAAATTATAAAAACGGCCACAAACTCCAAAAGATGCCTTCAATTTTGTCTTACTCCAGTTTTGTGCATCAGCTTCAGACAGTACTATGAACAACTTTAAAACAGATTCTCTAATTTTCTGGAATTCATAACCACTGACCTATGAATGTCTTCTAGAAGTTCTGGCTTCTGATCCAGACCCCGACACTCTTTCTTAAGTAAACAAAATGCATAGTCATCTATCAGATCCATCTCCAACTTGTGAAAAAAATATTTTTATTTCTGATTCCCATATGCACATATATACATCACACACGCAAACCTGAGACTTCAGCTTGTCCTTTTGATTTCTTTAATGTGATTTTTAATAGATGGTTATCAGCACTCTTTCCTACATCTAATACTGTGCCAACTTTAAAATACTGTCAGGCCCTGGAAGTCCTGAGAGTAGGAGGGAAAAACACACAATTTAATTTATACTTACTTTCCTCAGAGTCTGAGATTCAAATCTATAATTTTTCTCCCTTGCAACCATGAGATGCAGGTATTATCTTTCTTCTTGTGAAAGCTGAGACTAAAATAACTTCAGGTAGCTTTAGAAGGAACAGCATATAGCACAAAAACTGCTTGGTGCTAGCCATGTAGGGGCATTCTAAGAAACAGGAAGCAGACTGCAGGGCTCAGCAGTCTGATTTTGATGATAGTAGTAAAAAATGGAGAAAGCACTCCATTTATACTTTTAATTGCATTCCACAATTTAGAGATTCATAGAATATCCTGAGTTGGAACGGACCCACAATAATCATTCAGTCCTACTACCAGTCCTGCACAGGAGAGCCCCATGAGTCACCATGAGCCTGAGAGCATTTTCCAAATGCTTCTTGGACTCTGGTAGGGTGCCTGGGGAGCAGCCATAGCTAGAAACTTTAGTATTTGTATTTTAGTTCTTGGAGATTCTGTCAGGCCATACGTAATTGCTTGGGAAAAGACAAATTATGCAGAAGTACACTACATTTTTTTTTCATTATTCTATTGCTTAAATATATGCTTTTTTCCCATGCAACTTGCTTTATGTGCAAGTTTATTTAAAATGTAATTGAAAATACAAAGGTGAAGAAACAAGGAAGTCAGGACTTCCCAGAAATCAAGAGGTCCCCTTCCTCACATGATGAGAAGCAAAATGTGTTCTTAGATTTCTAACTTCCTGCCTCCTAATCTACCCTCCAAAGATTAGAAACCTAGACAATGACCAGGCACAGAAGAGAACACAGCAAATCCTTGCTGATCCAGAAGCTTGGAGATCCTGTGGGTGTGAAGGGAACCCTTAACTCCTGATACAAGTAAATTGAAGCCCACAGGCCTACCAATCAATTAGACCATAAAGTGAACAGTTTGGGTTTTTAGTCGGTTTTCCCAGAGCAGCACTCACCGGCACACTTGGTCCTGGTGATGAGTGGTGGTCCCGGCTGCCCCGTCCCGCCCTCGCCCGGTCTGGTGAGCAGGACGCGAATCTCGTACTCGGTGTCAGGGTCCAGGTGCCACAGCTTGTAGGTGGGCGCGTTGACAGCGTGGGTCTCGGTCCAGGTGCCCGATGTCATCCGGTACTCCACTTCCTTCAGGATGATGGGGCCGTCCCCAATGATGGAGTTGGCGTTCAGCTGGATGAGCAGGTAGGTCGGCCCAACGCCCAGCAGCTGCGGGGGTGCTATCGGCCGAGGCGGCTCTGCGGGGGACACAAAAAATGAGCCAGCCATGAAACAAAAGCTGGGAAACCCACCAAGAGGAGGGCTGTCCACACAGGAAGTTGTCAGAGTTTGATCAGCAAAGGTTCCAAACCACAGAAACAAATTCAAGCTGACATCAATGAAGAAGAGCTGAAGAGAATTTCAGCTGATGGAAGTGACCGGTGCACTACTGGGATCTGCTCAATGCTATATTTTCCTTTTAAAATTCTCAGCTAGGGATCACAAAATCTTGCCTGAATTATATTTTGCTGCTACTTGAGATTTTTTCTGAAAAAAACTATGCTCATTTATATAATTTACTATACCAATAACTTGAGATTTTCTTTTATTGACTGAAGCCACATTTGCACTTTCCTTATAGAAAGAGCTGCAATAGATGATACACTACCCCTGCACAGAATATTTTTAAAAATGAGTATCACTGCAGTTAATCTGAAACTCACTGGATGCAGTTAGGGAAAAGGATACAGATGTCTATTACAGGCATTCAGAATACTCAGAATTGAGCAAAACTGCCAGGAGAATGACAAAATAAAGACATATGGCAACAACATATAATATTTTATTTTTTAGTAAGTTACTACTGATTTTGAAACTTGAACAATAGGATGTGTGCTGCCTTTTGTCATCCCCTCTGCTCATCAGCTTCTGCCTGCCTACATATTTCCATGCACCTGCAAAAGTGTAAAAGGTAATGACAGACCAAACAAGAAGGGGTGGTCCCCCCTACCCTGAGAAATGTTAACATAGGAACATTGCCTCAGCATGATTTAAGAAACAATCACAAGCAACAAGTATTTTTCTAATAAAATGAATTCACTGATAAACATGGAAGGTTCATTTTCATTCCAGATGGCTCATATTTCAGCTAATTTGTTACAGTTAATTAGGCAACAATGCTAAATTTGGTACACACAGAGGTTTCACACAGCAGTGATGCAGAACTAACAAATCAGCAACTCTGAGCAGGTAGAGGGGATCTTATGGCCAGAACATTAAAAATAACTTTTAACCCCAGACCCTAAGATTTCGCTAGCAGGGGACCCTTACATTTTACACAACAGAAATTAAGACACAGATGCATGGCATGTATTCTGCCTCCCAGGGATGATCCCACCAGTGTCATTGACAGAACACATGGTGGACTTTGACATCCCATCCTCCCTGCACGGTGAACTTCAGCTAATGACTCCCTGGTTCTGCCTGCTTCTCTATTTCCAGCAGCAAAGCTTCCCTTCCATGTACCACAGCTTGTTCCAAATAGTATAGTTATTTACTAGCTCTATAAGCAACCAAGTTTCCCAAATTTTTGCACATATCTTTCAGACTTTTTTCTAAATTGGCTGTTTCTCAAACCACTCAGTTTGGAGACCAGAGATTCTGTAGTAATGTCATAGTGGCTGTAATGGGAGCTGATTTTTTCCTCCCAGAGTGAAAAGGTGAATGCTCCAAGGTATTTCCATTTCTACTTCAGGATAAACAAAACTATAGAAAGTACCTCAATTCATTATTAATGTTTTCCTCTTCTTTGGCAATATATGTGCTTATGAATTAATTTAGATTCCTACCTGCATCAAAGCTCAGAAATGCAGCTGGGCATAACAAGGGTAGTTTATTTGCTGTGGAGCTAACATATTAAATGTCAAACTAATGTATTCTAAGGTCAACATAGCAGAAAACATCATCATTGATGAGCATGATGCACTACCAGCTCCAAGTTATAAACTTCTAAAACATATGGCTATATTTAGAAGTATATACTTTGATTAAGAGCACGATTATCACAAATAAAATCTCATATGAATGAGACCATCATCTATTTAGTTTTTATGTTAAGAAGTAAAGCACATTCTTATATTAGCATACACATTTTGTTTTTAAGCTCTTGAGGCCAAGGAGACTTATTTATAAAGTCTCTCCCAGTTCCAATAAATTATGCATGAATTTTAATCAGTTAGCAAATGAACAAGTAATTGTTCTGCAGCATTATTAATATTCTTCATAATACAATATACTATCAGAACCAGAGGTGCGGTGCAACCAAAAATCCCAAAAGTACACTAAGTATCAACTGAAGCATGCAGTCCCAATATACCAGGATAAACTTTTCTGATGTTACCCAATTAGCTTTCTATTAATTATTCCCATTCATTATTCTACTACCACATCTCCAATTATAATTTGAAATCACAATTCCTTTTTGTATATACAGCAACCTGAAACTCTTACAGTTTAAAAATTGCCTTTGATAGCTGAAAAAGATAGAACAAAGCCATTATTAATGTTTTGGTTGCCATTCCCATAGAAAATATCACACATATCAGCAATACTTTTCTTTCAGTGAGTTTTAAAACAGAATTTATGTCCTTCAAGGGAGTATATGTTGCTGGCTTTTCTTACCCCAGCAATCTGGGTCCACCTGTAGTAAATAATCCAGTTTCAGAGTGCCCTGAGAAGACAGTCTGCCAAAAATGAAAAACCTCTTATATAGGGCATGAAAAATAAAAGGACATGCATGAAAAAGTACCCTAAAAAAATCACCTGCTCAGAAGTTTGTTCTGGTTTATAAACAACATAACCCAGCTTCAGCCAAACCAGGTGATGGCTTAGATGTTCAGAGCCTGGATGAGAGGTAGAATTGTGGGAAGCTAATGCTCACCAGGTACTCACCACTGCAGCTTCTCTCCTGCTTGGCCCTGTCAACGCCCTCCAATGCAGATGGGCCCTACTCAGATACATTTTTTGGCTTCTACTCATGCAGACCCAAAGCTAGATGAGGCAGAACTGTGATGCTCCTCCATCCTCTCTCTATCCTGATCAACACAATCCCACCGGAGAGTTGTGCTCTTTATTTCTGCCAGAAAGAACCCACTTTCCTGATGAGGAGATATGGCTAAGGCACACAGTATTCTTAGCAATCAATTTTCCTTGAGCTCACTTCCCCTTTTCTCAGCCATTAACTCTATTTGAAAAGCAATAAGGTTCTAAACAATAATTCATGAAAAAATATTTCAACCCGTAGATGGTTTAACTTATCAGTAGAATCACAATTTTAATAAGTATTTAAGATACACTAAAAACTCTGATCAAAGACCCTACATGGTGAGTTTAATTTCTTCCTTTGCTAAGCACAAAATTTAAGATTCCTTATCCAATGTAACTAGTTTAATTACTTATCCATCTTCTGACTATATTTTTAGTCAGTGTATAAAGGTGTTAAATCTGATGAAATCTCTTCTAGTTTTCATGGCCACAAACATCTTAGAAAGACTATATTAAAAGACCACTTGTACATCTGCAAGACATAAATAAATTAAAGTGTTTCCATGCATAGCATGTTGCAGTATTTGGTCAGCTCTGGTTTTGACATAAAATGCCAACAGCTAAGGTAATAAAAAATTAAGACTGACATTTCATCAGTACTTAAATTCTCATTCTGCTGAGCTACTAGCAGTACATTATGCTCACATCAGTATGTATATGACATTATATATTAAATGTAGTGTGATATTTAGGCACCAATGGCTAGAATAAGCATGCAGCTTCAACCTCCTCTGCCAATCTTCCTACAGTTAAGTGGTTGTGTCATATTTTTTACATGAAACATTGTATGCAAATAATTATGCATTCACAGGCAGAAAACTAGAAAAGGTCATTAGTGTTATTAGTACAGTAAATAATACACATAAATTTTCTAATATTCTCAAGTAAGGTATGCATACTATACTACTTTGACTTCCAAGACTAAACACTTCTTAAGTTTAAAACAAAGGAAGATAGTTTCATTTGTATCTTACTGGCAATCATATACTGTTAATGATCAGTTCAAAGCAAAACGTAAAAATAAACCACAATTCTACATATTGTTCCATTTTGGAGGAAAAGCTGATACCGGATGCATGTCTGATAAAATCTTATTTTAAAATCTTATTTACAAGGGTCATGTTTTGCTGAGCATCATATGTATCAGTCACAAGAGATGCTTGATGTGACACTTGCTATGACTCTGCTCTAGCAGAAAGATCTCTGTGAAACATCTCACACCAAGCCATACCCTTGGTATGCTGAGGAACATTAACTGTTTTACCCAATACACACAACAAAGGTAATCATAAAAAGCTACTTTTTACAAGTATAACAATTAAAGTCACTTCCTCTTCTAGGGAAATTTCGTGCAAAGCTGTTTAAGCATGTCTGCATATTTCTTACAAGCTCTCTGGTTTCCTAGTTGAATTCAGGGGAGGTTCAGTCCCTGACCCACAGTGGCTATGCATCATTAGAGCACAATATTTGCCATAGGAAGCCCCATGGGACCAGGGCCTCCAGAAGATTACATACTGCTCTAGAGATTTATGTGGTTTAAAAAGTATTGAAAACCAGAAGTAGGAATATTTGTTTAAAATCTGGAGAACATGAATGACGTTTTGAATAAAAAGTTGTGGCAATCAAGTACTAGCAGGGAAACAACATTTTCAGTCTTAAAAGTCAGTTAATCCCACAGAAAAAAAAAAAAAAAGAATTTACAAGAAGCAGTGACCAAAAATTTAAATTCAAATAGAGTGTTAAGCTACAAATGGATCAATGAGAATAATAACTAAAGAATAATACAAGTAGGAAATTCTGCATTCTCTTAATTAAAAGTTGGGGGGAAAATAGAAGATGTTTCTCATACCTACAACTCTGAAGAAGTATAACTAAAATAAATTATTCAGTCATGAAGGTGGTGACAAAATGAACTATAAACAGTTTGAAAATTAAAAATAAAACTATGGAGGCCTTAAGCCCAAATACTGTTTTTTTCTTTATTCTGCATGTGCCATATCTTTAATACAGACTATATTAAAATACAGAAATATTTCATTCAACTCTCCAAAACTGTAAGGAAGTACTGCTCTGACAGAATTTAAAAAAAAAAAGAAAAAAAAAATCAGAATTTAAAACAAATAAGTTTATTTTGGATTTGGTGGCCTGCCTGCAAGGACACCTGGCTGTCTTTTATGCTGATAGCAGCCTGACCAGACCTTCCACCCCTGAGCACCAATACAAGGTGTATTAACACAAACAGGGGACTTTGCCAACTAAGGGGAAAGCATTACAAAAAATAGTACTTGCCTGGTAAGAAATCCTTCTGCTAATTTAAAAGGCAGGTTAATGCAGAGGATTGAGGGATGCTGAGCTGGAAGCACAGACCTGATGAACAACAGACGTATCATGAACCCTAAAGTCATAGACAGCCTCTGCAGTTTATTTTTAAATTTCCAACAAGATCTTGAGTTTTCCCTTTCTGTGCATGACAGACTACACTCACAGCTGACTCTGTCACTCTGCACATTCCATCTCTAGTGAGTAGTTTGGTCCTTAGTGGTTTTCCTGAATAACACATTTAAGACAAATAAAAAAAACTAAAAAGCTTATGCCTCGAATAGTTTGTGCAACTCATTGAGAACAGAAAAAGAACAAGTACAAGCTTATTCTCAGCCAGACATACCATACATCAGCTACAGAGATTACTCCTGCACAAAAGACACAATGCATCTGAAAAAGATCAGAATAAAGGAGGATAAGCTCAGCTGCTGGGCTGGGCACATTGCAGAGGCTGCAGGAAGGCACCCTTTCTTAAACCATCTGCAACCCTCAAAATAACTCACCTCTGAGAAGTTTTACAATCACCTTCACTACTGCAAGATCAAATGCTGTTGAGAAATTAACACAATAAAAACCCAAAGAGCTGCAAGCCCTTTGGAACTCTTACAAGCCTTGGCAATTTAATTAATAATTCCCCAGGCCAATGCTTGGCTTTTCTGTTTGTTCATAAATTAATTTACCATTTTCTTAAAAAAAATTTCTGTCTTTTTTTTTCTCCTCGCAGTGGACAAAAATGTCTCTCTACTTATCAAGTTTAACTCATTTTAACAAGTGCTTTATTTTTCTACATTGTTAAAAATTGTACATTGTTAAATTTCTTCTCTGATTGGAAAGTTTCTATTGCTCCCATCTTTGTCTTCTACAGGTAGCTTGGTGAAGGCACTGTACTGATGAGAAGGCAGCAAAGATTTTTTCATAAAAATAACTAACTTTGACATATTACAGCATAGAATGACTTCTTCATGTAGAAATCAGTAGGCTTCTACAGTGAAGTGTTCCATAAAGCTACAGGCCTGTCTTTATTTAAAACAAACAACCTAACAAACGAAAAATAGCCAAAACAAAACAACAAAAAAAATCCCCCAAAGCCAAAAGCACACCAAACTCCAACACAATCAAAAACTAATTCCAACTTATCTCAGCTGCTGTCCTGCGACTATAAGTGATGGTGGCTGCATGGAGAAACTTAAACAGCTGATGATCTACGATTCTGCTATAAAGGTTTTTCTCAAACTCTTTTTTTCTTTCTAATTCCACTTACACAGAATTTTTTTTCTGTGACTTCAAAAAATTATTTCTGTGACTTAAAAATAGAATTTATCACAACTGTGCAGTATTTGGCACTAGCGGTTAGTCCGGAGGGTGAGACACATTACCTACAAAATGTTACATTTTAATTAAGAGAGTTAGTTGTCTGGAACAAAAGAACTCATTTTAAGCAATGGCTTAGTGACCAGGTGGTATCAAGTGATTTATCCAACTCTCTTCAGAGAGTTTGTAAGACCATTTTCATTGTCTTTTATTACTTGAAATGGAAAAAACTGATAGCATCAATTTTAAATAAACATTAATATCTATAGCATTGAAATTCAGGTAACTACCTAGAGAATCAGTCACTGGAGAAAAAACAGCAACAAACAGAAATGGCAAATTGAACAGTGAGCTCATAATACTGGCTTAGCTACAGTACTGACATATTTCAACATAATATCTCTAATTTGGGGTCTGCAAACAGGAACAGTATGTCACAAGCTCACTTCAGGCTACTGTTTTACCTTTGAGCACCTAATATATAAAGTTTGTGTCATAGATACACCAAAGTCTGCAAGCTCACGCAGCTAAAATATGTTTAATTTAGGTGACGTGGCAGTTAGTGACCACCTAAAGTGCTGAAATAGGAATTATTTCAACGGTGAAAACTGCTAACTTCTGCATAGTGATGTTATATCCTATGCATCACCATGGCATTTTATTCACCTTGATTTGAAACACCACCACGTTCATTTTATTATCTTCCTTTAAAATAAAGGAACAGTGGGCAGCTTTAGCATTGTCAGCAGAAACTGTAAACAAGGTTAAGAACATGCCCATCTTACATGCAAAACCAAAAAAAAAGTCTATCTAAAAATTGGAATATGTCATCTCTCTACACAATTTATGATCAGGACATATGCCTATTTTTTGAATGATAGTAGGCTATGTTACTATGGGAATCAATTAGAAGATTATGACACATTTTGTCAAAAAGATTGCATTGTGTTAAAGACATTTATGCTGCACCTGCCTAGAGGAAAAATGAAAAAAAGAGGTGCTTGTAATGAGAAGACATTCAAATTTAAAATAAAATTTAAAAATCAGTCAGCATAAATGAGTCAGCTGTAGAAATATCTTCAGCAAAAACTCGATCACAATGACTTCATTATCCACATGTATCAGTAATGCCCTCGAGATCCCAATGTTGAGATTACTGTTGGGAAGAAATATTTTATCTGCTTCATTGTCAGGAACCAGCAAGCTGAGAACAAAATTAAATGTCTTCTTTAAAATTGGTACTTCCCAAGAAAGAATTACTCTCAACTCTACAAGGCTTTGCAATTTGACAATACTGCGATTGCATGCACATCCACATGCTGTCAATGGTGAGAAGGAATGAAACTAGAGATTACAGAGAGAATTCTGAAGAACAAAATATTGTTTTAGAGACTCCAAAATTTTATTTTATGTGGTGATGCAATGTGTGATGGGAATATATTTATTTCCCAAATACTTGGATTATTTTTATTTAATTTTTAATCTGAACTGGTCCAGTAAAATGAGATTGTGAAGGTTTTTGCATTATTCTTATATCTATTGATGTTGTAGTCATGCTCACACACATGCCTAAACAACCCAAATATAGAAAGTTTCTGACAGACAAAAGTTACAGTGACATATTAGTAATCAAGCTCAAAAAATCCAAACACCTGCAACAAAACCAGAGCATTTCAATAGAATTCAGGGGAACAAAAATAAATGAATAAATAAATGAATAAATAAATAAATAAATAAATAAAAATAAAAAAAGGTGGGGGGGAAATAACTTTCTTTTTTTAGGTTTTAAACCACAGATTTACATTTCAGTGGCTCTCCCTATCTATAAAACTTTTATAAAACCTGGAAGCTAAAAAAATTCATCCAGACATCACTCCTGCCTGTCCTGGAATTCTCTTGTATGCTTTATTTTGGAAATCACATTATAACGTGCCAGCACTAACACAAATTTTTATCACCAGCTCTCCTGCCTGCCTTTTAAATGGCAGAGAAAAGTGTGTCACGTGGTATTGGGACAGTAGCACTGTGAGACAGGATTCAAAACTGCATTGTGCTCTATAAATGAGCTGTACATGTCCACCAGAAGAGTACTGAACTCTAAATACCTGCAGATGTGAGGAACAGCTGGCTTGGCTTTGGCTTCAAAGCACTTGCAGTTGCATTTAATAGCAATTACAGAAACTTAAGCAAACTTAAGAGAGTAAGAGGTGAGATTGATTTTACTGCAACCATTAACTCAAACCATGAGATAAGTCATTAATGCACAGAGGTGGAGGAGGGAGGGAGGGAGGGAGGGAGGGAGGGAGGGGAAGGAGGGAAGAGGGAAGGAAGGAAGGAAGGAAGGAAGGAAGGAAGGAAGGAAGGAAGGAAGGAAGGGAAGGAGGAAGGAAGGAGGGAAGGAAGAAGGAAGAAGGAAGGAAAGGAAGGAAGGAAGGAAGGAAGGAAGGAAGGAAGGAAGGAAGGAGGAAGGAAGGAAGGAAGGAAGGAAGGAAGGAAGGAAGGAAGGAAGGAAGGAAGGAAGGAAGGAAGGAAGGAAGGAAGGAAGGAGGAAGGAAGGAAGGAAGGAAGAAGGAAGGAAGGAAGGAAGGAAGGAAGAAGGAAGGAAGGAAGGAAGAAGGAAGGAAGGAAGGAAGGAAGGAAGGAAGGAAGGAAGGAAGGAAGGAAGGAAGGAAGGAAGGAAGGAAGGAAGGAAGGAAGGAAGGAAGGAAGGAAGGAAGGAAGGAAGGAAGGAAGGAAGGAAGGAAGGAAGGAAGAAGGAAGGAAGGAAGAGGAAGGAAAGGAAGGAAGGAAGGAAGGAAGGAAGGAAGGAAGGAAGGAAGGAAGGAAGGAAGGAAGGAAGGAAGGAAGGAAGGAAGGAAGGACACACAGTTATTATTAAGGCAAGACCTTACAAATGCACAGGGGACAGAGATGAACAGAAAACCTTCCCCTTCAGACTTGAAAGCTGTTCTGCTATGTTCTTAGGTATGCCATTTCATGGTAGGCAAAAGGTTTCTGTCAGCACTTGAAAGTGCTACCATCAAAGGAAAAACTGATACAAGGCAATAAAAGGGTTACACATTACTGAGTATCTAGAAGGATTTTGTGTGTGCTCAGCCTATGCAAATCTATGGAGAGAAATGACAGAATTCATTGCCACTTTCAAGCAAACTTATTTTTGAGGGGCTATTTTCTTGCTCAACTCCCTCTCTTTCTACTCATAGACTTTTCTAAGACACATATAGATGTTCCCACCAGCAATGTCTTCACATTTCTTATTACAGCATGTCCAAATATTTCTTGCCAACAATGCCAGAAGGCAGCCCACTGGAATGACAGAAAAGGGGACTATTTTTAGGAGGCACTAAGACACTTCCCTCAATCTATGCAATGAACCAACAGAAACCAAAATGGTTTTTACACCACAGTTTTACATTACAGATGTGAAATACACATCATCTGCCATGCACCTCAGAGAGCAACCCTAATTCTCCACTTCCCACCATCAGTGCTGCTTGCAGTGACACTCTACACTGCATTCACAGCGGTTTAGGTTTAAAACTGATCTTGCAGTGGTGTACATGGGAGTTCCCTGCTTTGCTAGATCCCTCAGCAACTCCCAGTGGTTTCAGACAAAAGCACATGTCAGCAGAGAAACAGAAGCACAAGGTCAGATTCTTGAGTTAGGGGAAAAGTGAAGGCAAAGATTGAGACTAACTTTTTAGAAGATGCTGGATACTACATCTGCTTTTACCATGAAAGGCAGCCTCAGAAAGGGGCAGGGGGATAGAGGTGGCCAAAAGTAACCACCAAAAAGTAACCATCCTTGCCACAGCACCAGGACAGATGTTATGGAATAGCTAGGAAATGAGGGTAACAAAGCAGCTGCCATTCACACCATTGCCAAATGGATTCTGAGTGTGATGAAAACTCTGAAAGAAATTTCTAGAAAAACAAATCAGAACATAAAACCCCACCAGTTCTTCTTGCTAATGAGATCTTTATATTATAATTTTACATCAGTTGATAAAAGCCTGTTAGCTTTGTTTTGTTGCAAAAATGTTCAAAATATCAATAAGAACCTGGATTAGAAACTCCTCAAGTACAGTAAGAGTCTAAATTTTGCATCTAATTTCAACTGACACAAGCATTTAGTTTAAAAAATATTTTTTTTTTATCTCTTATTTTAACCAGTCTAAGTTAACTTATCAATTTTTTGATGTGCAAGCTTAATAAGAATACACAGCTTCTTATTCTGCTACTGCATGCTTTAATTTTTGAATATGATACTAACAAACATCTACTTAAGATGGGCTGGCACACTTGAATGTTCTGGAACCAGCCTTGTGTATTCACATAAGAAAGGCTAACAATTTCAACAGCTCTACAGAAATAATAAGAGAAGGAATTATTAGGGTAGAAATTGTACAGTAAGGCTTTTCTCTCCAAATACAAGATCCACTGGTAATAATATAGTTTATAATAATATGCACCATTGTGGAAATTGCTGCCTTCAAAGATTGCACAAGTAACCTATGTTGTTTATTACATTTAGATGGCCTGTGCATAATGGGCTTTTTGTTGAAGCCTGGGTCTTTGTTTGCTCTGTATGTTGAAGAAGCACCTAAGAGCACATTACTAAAGATTTGGAGACAAAAATAAATCAGTTGTCACCGTATTACCAGTTAAACAGACAGCAGAAATACCTTAAAGGAGCCCTTATATTTTACATAAATGTTGGTAACAAAAGCATTCCATCATGGGGAAAAAAATTGTGCAATTTTACCAGCAAGCTCTCTTGGCCCCAGTACTGAAAGCTGGGAATAATTTTTCGGAAATTTTAAATTCTGTTTTTGATGAAGACAAGGAAAGTCATGATTCTTAATGCTGAATTCTAAAGTTCTGCCTCAAAATTTTAATGTGTGAGTCTTCTTTGAAAAATTTGGCTGGTTGATTTGCTTTTGAATAACTGCAAGCACCAGGAAACTTCTCTAATGGGACTTGCTACCCCTCTGAAAAGTGTGAGTTTGGGCATAAAAAAAGCAGTTTTATCAACTAAGTCAGAGGACTGGTGAAGCTGCCCCACTGAACTCTATTTAGGCTTCTACCTCTCAATACACATAATCTTGCCTGCTCTCAAGAAAGCCTTCACTGATTATGCAACTTCCTCCCCAACCTATAATGGAAAAGGCAAGCTTAGATGCACATAACATTTTCTCTGTGCACAAGAAGCCACAGCATTTTGACATTTTAAAAAAATCCCCTGAACCTTCTCCTTTTCATTTAAAGAGTTTTTCTTTCTAATATTCACTAGTTTTATTCTAAGAAGTTCTTTGTCACAGTACTGAGAAGTTGGGGTTCAGCAAGATTTGTATCTCTAAATTCTCCCCACTTGGCACAGCTCCTTTTCCCAACTTCTGAGGCACCTCCTCAGGGTGCAAATCCCTCTCCTTAGCACCCACATCCAGCCAGTGAAAATTCAGGGGCTAGGCAATCCTGAGCATGAAGCCAATTCTGGCTTTTTTCCAGTGTTCAAATAATCCCTTTCTCAGGGCCACACAAGTAGAGGAAACCTATTTTATAGTTAACTTTGGTTACAGTCAAGAACATAGAGGTACCACAAACCAATCTCATGCACACATATTTTACACCTTCCTAAGTGCAGTGACTTATAAATTGAAAATATAATAACTCCATATATACACACACACAAAAAAAAAATAAAATCTTTCTGCTTTGGAAGGAAATGGGCTAGAGAGGCTGGGGTTGTACTTCTTTATGAGGAGGAAAGGGTGGGTGTTGGGGATTTCCTCTACAGGTGGGTGTGTATGTGTATAGGAAAACAATAAAAGATGAGAAGGTTAAGATAAAGAAGTTAATCCAAATTCAGAAAATAACTACAAGAAAAAAAACATTTACATTAGCATTTCCAAAATGATGTTTTGATTTTTCGGCCTAGTTGCATGTGAGACACCAGATAATAAAAAGGGGCATTCGGAACATAATTGACAATTATAGACGACACTTAATCTGTCAGCATAAGGACATTCCACATCCATTCCTCTTGTCTGACTGAAGTCAGAATTTGTGTAGAAACTTTCAATTTCCAAGGACATCGCCTTACCCTAAAGGTTCAGAGATTCTCAGAGGAGTCTCTACAACCCTCCTTTTGAGGTTGAACAATTTTCCTTAACATTCACTAAGTCATATGTCTACCTACAGTGCCAGTAAGAAAACATGGGGTTTTAGTGATGGCTCCAATTAAACCAGCAGTATCCTCATCTGCTGTGCTACATAGCTGCAGGTATTTTGTGAATAGTCACATCCAGCTTTTCTTGTTCTCCTTAAGATACTGCAGAATTAAGAAATAAAATGGCAAATAAAGTCAAAGCTGATAAATACATAGCAGTGCATTGAGTCTTATAGATCGCTTATGGAATCTAAATCAGTATAATCAGACAGGAGTAATATTTCTGTTGGGAATTTCAAGACCCTGTCAGTTCAATTCAGACAAAAATATAAGATATCAGTGATTATTAGGAACAGAACTCAAAGAAAGCATGATATCTTGTGTGACTGTATAAACCTATAATGTTCTCTCATCTTAAATAAATTACATAGATCACGTCTTCGAATCTCCTGCCAGATGAGCTAGAGGAGAAGACATAGAAATGGTCAAATAGAAATTATTGAAGATCTAGGACAACTTCCTGTGTGGAGATATTAAATCAATTTGCAACATTCAACATGAAAGAACAATGATTGAAGGAATACATACTAGATGTTTATGAAATGACAAGTGGCATTAAACTCATTAATATGGAATGACTTGTTATTTCGTGGAGTGAAAATAGATGGCAGTTTCGGAGGGAAGTACATTCTTCCATGAATAATGACTCAACTGTGGGAACTCATTGCTCCCAACTGGGCAAAAACCCACAAGTTCAGAAATTATTTCACAAATTTTTAGAAGGTTTGTCATGGATATTACACACATGATTAATGGATATAGTCTCTGGCTCAATAAATCTTAAACTACAGATTACTAGATGCTCAGTGGAATATGGAGTGCCTCTCTCATTCTTACATCTCTCCCCAAGCCTGCACACTAAACTAAGAAGACTTTGGCCCGATAGCAATGCTTTCTGAAGTCACTATCATGTTCTCTAGAAGTAAGAAAAGCCAAGAAGCTGCTGCTGGCTGCCAAGCTACTCATTGAATATGGGACGATATTGAAAATAACCCATAGGCTTAAGTCCATGTTATCCATTATAGATGAGTGCCCTCTGCATAGAGCTACTAATGATGCAACTATCCTCTTCTTTCAGGGTGTGGATGGTGCATGGCTGTATGGTCACAATTCCTTCACACTTCATTATAAATCAAAAAGATTTCTTTTTTTTTTTTTTCAGATGCCTGAATGGAGAACTCTGTCTAAAAAATAAAAAGCTACTTTGCAGAGCCAAAGCAATATAAGTTAACCTACTGAAAGAAAATTAGCTTTCTGTTGATTTACATCCCTGAATGGTTAATATAATATAGATGTAGTAAGAAGACCCTAATTATGTTGCAGCTTCATTAAGTCGTTTCACATACATCATATGAAGTTTTCCTATCCCATCATTGTGTGGGGAAAATGAACAGCAAAGGTAAACAAAGTCAGCAAGCAAAATAGCTTATTTAAACTCCCTCAATTCTTCTCATTGCAGGCCAATCCATGAGCCATACTGGGGCTTACGACTTATAAAATACCTTAAAAAAAGATTAAACTACCATTTTCTACACACCATCTCCTGCCAAAGAATAATGTTTTGCCCTGCTGTTTGCCTTTGTTTCATGGGTAGTTTAAATAGTTCACCCAGAGGTGAGTATTCTAACTCTGTGGTGTTCCTCTTCTTGGCCTGAATAATTTATAATTTCTTTCTCTACGACACCTAAAGTAAAAAATGGGTAACGGAAGCAGGCCAGCAACACTGCTGAAGCTCAAAATACCCTTTGAAAGCACTGAAGAGACCAAACTATTTTCCCTTTGATATGTTGTCTAATTATTCTCAAGCAATTTAATAAAGTCTTTCTGTTCATACGCCATTTACACCAAATATTAATCAATTATTAAAAATCCACAAAACACCTGTTATTCCATCTATGAGTCTTCATGGCACTTTTCTCATCCAAGTTCATAATTTTTGCTCTTCAGCATACTATTTTTTCCTTTGTATTGCTTTTCCTCTTCTCTGAATGCCTAACAGTGTCCTCCGGTTGCCTCACTCCTTTTAACTGTCCTCCTGAGAAACTTTAATTTCTTCTATTATTGCAATCAATCACTTTTTCTTCAGTGGAAGAATATTTTAAATTTAGATTTAACAAATCCTTTAACAAGCATTTTGGCCCCACTTTTTTCCTTTGGGGAAAATTTCAAATACATTTCAGAGCAGCACAGTGATGTGTGCATAGCTGTCTATCTTATTATTCATTGAATGCTACTGATAAAACAACTACACTGATATGTTTGCTTTTCCATGCTTTAATTACACCTATACAAATCATAATAGCTTACTTCATTAGTATATTGTTGAAAAGACACTCCAAGTGTTATTGTAATTATGTATTTCAATGGCCTGATTAGCATTCTGAAATTAAAACAAATGTCCAGTTCAAGAGAAATATTTTATATATATTTCTTTTCCTTTTTATTTACCTTTTTTTCCCTGGTTGATTTCTTCCTCTTCCATACCAAGACCAGCTGTTTTTTCCGTAACAACCCAAAGATGAGGTTTACAGTGGGATTTTCTATTCAGATCTTTTACATTAAGGCCTATCATGCTGGTATCTGGTTATCTCCTCAGCTATGACAAGATAATGTGGGCTTGAGGGAACATACTTGTATCTCCTGTCAGCTTCTTTCTGTTATATCAACTCCTCTAAGGGCATGTTCATACAAGCAAGCTGCTACCAAAGAAAACCCCCAAGACAACTCTGTTTATCTCAGGAACCATTCCACACCTCAGTTCCCTGTGGGCACAGAGACTTTTGCATCACAGTGTCATCCACCTGCAAAGCAGGCTGAGGATGCAGTTTAACATTGCATCTAAGCCAACCCAAAATGACCACATCACTGTGGGGAGTGAACCACCACCCCTTCTCTGGTCCTTCCATCTTTTCCGGATGAGTGGTTTTACTATTAGTAAATTAGTCTGACACAAAACGCCCACTTCTTTCTACAGTGTCAGGGTTTTTTTAATTCAGCTTCCCAGTCAGCTCACTGGAGAAAGGGTCAAGCATGTTCTGATGTAAAAGAAGAGGAAACAGGAAGTCACAGGGAGTAGGAGAGAGAAAAGTGAGGTAGACCATGCCTTTTGTTGCCTCTGCTGTAACATCAGATGCTGTTGCACATAGACATTGCTCATGCCTACACGTATATCTTTAAGGAAGGGTTCAATGGATAAACAAATAAATAATTGGTGTATGAATCTATTAATGTGGCACAGAATCACTCAAAACCAGAGCATGCAAGAAATTCCTTCACAGATTAGGAAGTTTCATAAATTATGGCAATACGGAGATGCATTTTTCAGAAATGACGTTAAAACCAGACCAAATGGTGACAGGTTTCAGCTCTTTACTCATAGCAAGTCCCTCTGGAAGGTTTCCTCTGTAACATTATGCTATGAATCAAAACAGGATTTTTATCATTGAAGATTTGCTTCAATTCTTCAATTATCCTGACTCAACTGATAAAAAATTCAGAATCCTGTGAGATTTTTAATCTGCCACAGGAATCCTGTGAGCTCTGCAAAGCAGGTGACAAATCCCATCAAATTTTGATAAGGAAACCTCAGGTGCTAAACCCCTGAAAGTCATCTGAGCTGGAAGTGCAGAAAGGGCAAGGACACTGAACTGACAGCCACAGGAAACAGACTGTAGGTACCTGGTCCATTAATTTCTGTTAATTGCCTGAGAGCTCAACTTAGCATCATTTGCTTCCACTTGGCATCTGCTTAGTCAGTTGGCCAGAAGGCTGTCTTCTTACTGAAATATAGTCCATCTTAATTATCAGAAGTCCTAATGATGCAAATGTCTTGGGGGATAGTCTCCTTAATAAGGTGACTGTTTGCACATACTGTTTGGCACATACCTTCCCCTGCCTGGCCCCTCAATTTTCTATAATGCAAGCAATAACACCTGTACAAAACCTTTTTTTTTTTTTCAGAGCAAGAACATTGTCCTCCTTTCATGACACATTTCTAAGAAATTCTTTGTTCCAGTCTGGAAGCACTGACACCTAAATTCCTGCTTTAGTGTTTGTTTTAGTAAAGGGCAGAAAAAATCTGGACAAAACATTAATTAAACCACTCTTATCTGTCTACAACTCCAGAAAGTTGCTTGGTCACCTTCTTGAAACCATCATTTGATTTGGCCTGAAAGAAAAGGCAGCCTGTGTTCTCTCTATCGGTTCTTTAATCTTCTTTAATATTATTCAAAGAGGCTAAAGCCATTCCTGGAACAATGGAAAGTAAAAAAAGCAAGGATCATTTTGTTTCTAATTGTGAAAATGTCACTGATAATGACAGTAATTTGGAAGGAAAAGAAGTGTCATTAGGGCACAATTCTTTGTGTTGCATAGTCCACATACATAGTTAGAGGTCAAGTAGGTATTGGAGGTGTTCCCAGGAAAATTAAATATTTCTTTAGGCAGCCATGTTGAAAGAAAAATGCAAGAGGAAGGTCAAATAGATTCCTAAAATGGCATTAAGAGATAGCTGAAGATTAAGAATTTAAGAAACAAAAAGTAAAAATTAAAAGGTGGAGGCAGCTTCCTGCACAAAACAAAGATGAATCTCAGGAAAGAAGTCTGTAAACCTAAACTAAAAATGCATCTTAAACATGTCTGCAGCCTGCCAGAATACAGACACAGTCCAATTTTTTTTCTTTAAGTGTCCAATTATATTATCTTTATAAAACCTTTTGGAAAAGGAGCTATTCTTTCTAGTAAAACAGACTTTATCACCTCTCAATTACCTCACTGTCATTTATTGGCACATTCAACCAGACAGCATTTTCTCTGCTCCACTGATAGAAGTAGCAATCAACAGGTAGGGCTCAAAAGATGGCAGAATTAAATCACACTGCACAAAGTCCAGAGGTGCAAAGCAGGAAAAGAAAATAAATAAACAGAAAAGGCATTGACAAAAGTGAGGATTGCAGCATGCTATACTTGTGACAACTTGCATATGTCTTCTCCTCTTCAGTGCACTAAGGTGGCCAAGTGCCATGCTGCATACATTCAAAGCAGGATCACATATTAAAAAACAAAAGAGTACAACAAAGCACCCTGCAACTGCACCCTGAAACTATCCAGCTGCTAAAATGAAGCTGTGCTCCACACGCTGCCAAACAGCTGCTTCTTTCTATCTCCAATAAAAACAAGAGAAAAATATTGCAGTGGCTGGTGATGCAGCCCAGAGATCACAAGCTTGATCATGCTAAATGTATCTTGTTTTTTCTAGGACGTGCAAGTCATGCAGTCCAAGTGGAAAGCTGAAGAATAAATCGTTAGTCAAGACATTTCCAACTGCTGTCAACACAATTCAGAGTCAGAGTAAAGTTCAAAGCAAGCATTAAAAGTCATGAGACTTCAATCTCAATTTTTAAGCCAAAGAAAAACATCTAGTTTACCCCTATCTCCTTCCAAAAGAGGTAGCCTTTATATCTCCAGTTGCTAAAAAACAACTTATATCACCATGAGGATGTCAATATAAGAATAAAGTTGAGATTTTCACATAAACTCAGAACTGAAACTTCAGGTCAAAAAAGTAAAACAGAAAAAAAGTATTTTTACACTTAATCCTTATTGGATGGTGAAATAGATTGCATTAAAAATACAATCCTTGATTTTCTCAGAAAATGAATAAGTCAGTTTACTAAAGATAGCCTTACTAAAAACATATATGGCATTGATGTTTGTATATTTTCTACCTTGGGTCCACAAAAAAATACACTTCCATATGGCTTACAGGATCTACCATAAGATAGGCACAAGGAGCAAAAAGCTAAGATAATAATCAAAAAAATTCAATAAAAGGTTCATCTAGATTACACAAAATATAAGACGCTTGGTACATTCGAGTAAATTTCAAATTAATTTCCCTTATAATCTATTTATTTATGGAAAATTCCAGACAAATCTCCAAACTGAACAAAGTATTTTTCCTGGTATTTATTTATTCAAATTATCATGAAAAGTTAATGAAAAGTTAGGACAATTGTTATTAATAAAACTAGAACTCATTGAAAATTATCTCTGCTTTATAAGCCCTGAACTAATACCATGGAATGTCTACACCTTTCAGATCACACTGATTAAGGAGAGTGTTCACAGAAGGGCAACCAGGCTCGTGAAAGGTCAAGAAAATGTTTCATAAGGATCAGCTGAGGCAGCTGGGTTTGTTCAGTCTGGAGAAGAAGAAGCTCCTGGGTGACCTCATCACTGTCTACAGCTCCCTGAAAGGGGTTTGCAGTGAGGTGGGGACTGATCTCTCCTGCTGTGCCTGCAGCTCTCAGAGGAACAGAGGAAATGTCCTTAAGGTGAGATGGGAGATTCATATAAAGTAGGAGCTTTTTCACCATTCAGAGGGTCAGGCATTGGAATAGGTGGCCTGGGAAGGAGGTGGAGTCACCATCCCTGGAGGTGTTTAAAAAGTGTCTGGATCTGGCACTGGGTGATGGTTTGGGGGTTACAGTGGTAGTGCTGAGTTGCTGGTTGGACTCGATGATCTTAAAGGTCTCTTCCAACCTTGAAAATTCTATCATTCTGTGATATTTTGTATTTACATCCTCCTTTCTTGAAGGAAAAATGTAGCATTAAATTTACTATTGACTTTTCCCACAATTCATACTGACCATTCTTATTAGTCTGTAAAGTTCCTAATATAAGTAAATTCTAAGTATTTTTTGATTCCTAAAAAGGTACTCTCACTTTCTTTTCTAACACTGTTCCTGAGTTTTGTCTCTGTTTAGTCCCCAAACCCATCAATACAAATTTTCTCTTTTGTTTAATAGCAAAGAATTCAGGAAAGTGAAAAATTTCACTTGTTATCATGTGCAGACATCAACTGGGATAGTACACTTAAAATGTTTAGCAGCACAAGACATGCCAAAAAGCCAAGAAAATGGATATAGAATAACTACATGAAATGTTATAGATGAGGTACTGGAAATAAAGTTAAAAAATAAATAAAATTAAAATCACAACAATTTAAGGGAGATATAAATATTCAAATATCAATTCTAATAAAACAGTGTCATCCCTCCTCATGAAGGACGTGGGACACAGATTCTGCCATTATCACTGTGAACACACCTGGGGAACAGAGTAGAGAAACACATTCATTTTCCCTATAACACTCCTTAAATGTTCTCCAAGACATGCCTGTTAACAGTTCCATATCAATCTCAATGACAAGCTATCTAGTAAACCAGCACATCCAAATTCAACACTGCATCCCAGCAGGAAGAAATCTATCTTTCTGCATATAGCTAAGCTTCTCTCTTCTTCAGGATAGGCAGATATTTCTCACCATTTTCTATATAATTCTGCAAATATTCCAGCAGTTAACACTGCAGAAAAATCTTGCAATATGAATTATTAAATAGACAAATATTTAAAACTCTTTAGGAGAGAAAAGAAACTTCTATCTAAACTACTCTGAGCAAAGTTTTTGTAATCTCTTTAAAATTATGTGCAAATAACTCCCAGCCAAGATGATTAAAGGTCATTGGCACATTGCAAAGCATTTTTTATTAAATAAATTCCATTATAATTGCAACAACTTTCCAGCAACAATTTAGACATAGAATCAAATTATGCATTTCATTTTCATTTACACCTCATGGGCTAGATCATTTATCATGTTTCATGATAATGATCAGAGGGCACACAGAAAGTGATTTCAGGAGGTAACAAATTACCTATCATATTAGCACAGTTTACAAGATCCTGTCAACAGGTACCACACATAAATAAGAGGTAATTAACTTCACCACGTGCAGGAGCATTTGATATGCTACTTGCTTCCCTAGAAGCAGGCAAAAAATCTAGGTTCAACATTCCAAATTAGCTGCTTAAGAACAATAGTTTAGTTCTTCATAACACTTCATTATGCCACAAGAACACCAACAGGTAGACAGCATGCAGTGGGCTCAAGATCTGGAGAGGAATCTCTCATCATCGGGTATTATTGCTTCTTGCCACTGAATCATCCATCATGTCTCTGAGACAGCTTGGAATGATAGTGCCAGACCCTCACAGTACTGCTCCTTGAACTCTGTCTCATCCATCTTTTGCATCATTCCCCATTTGCAGCAAAGTATCATCTCCTTGCTGCAAAACTGAGTGTGAACCTGTAATGCCTTTAACCTGCAGTGCCACTCTAATAGTAATTGATTTCTTTTTATTGCAGGGACGATGCTCACTGAGACTACATACAGCTGCTGAGGCTGGGAGATGGTCAGAACAGTACAATGCAAGCACCTATGTCTTTAGCAGCATGACCCTCTTTCCAAGGAAATAGTTTTATTTTCATTCCTAGCTATTTTATCATGTGTGTATATTTATCAATATAGAAAATTGGTATAGGAATATATATGCAGTTTGTTTTCCTGCAGTTCAACTACCATTTACTAGCAAGATTCACTCAAATGCAGCTGAAAATAAATGTTGGTGTGGCTTCATTTTGCATTTCTGTTAAGTGATTCAGTATTAGAACACTGTTAGATTTTTAAATACATACTAAAGCACACAGGTGCACCTGCTTTAAAAAAGCAACTTAAATTAACTCTACATTGATCATGGCAAGATTTCACTAGCATGATGACTTGTGTACCATAAACCACCCAAGACTAAGCGTTTTAATTCAGCTTCCTCTGAATGCTGTTATAAAAGTTTAATAAATCAAAATGATCAAAATGCCCCCAGTGGCAGGTTGGGATTCAGTTTCCAATTCAAATTCCCTTTAATATATGGCTTCTCTGACATCCTGCATTTTCTGCCATCTATGTTGAATTCCAAATGCACCCCTTTTCATCATTACCATGCATCTACTCATCAGCACCCTTTTTAACAACTCTGCACAATACAGCAATGTCAAACCCAGAGGGGTTTTTCCCTCCCCCAAACTGGAAAATGATGGCAGGTAAGGAAACCTTGTCTATACTTAAGTAAATATTTTAACCTCCACGGTCATGTCAGTGGCATTTAAACTGAGAGAGACCATTCTGAGCTGAGTACTCAAATGAAATATTTGATTTAAAGAAATGCAGAGAGAGACCAGATACTGGAAGGGAAATTATCTGAGTGAAATACAGCAGTGATGTGGTGGGGCAGTCTGGAGACATCTCTAATTAAGATGAGAAAAATCACATTACTGTAAATGATCTTTATGTCACTGTACTTGGATAAAACACAGATATAAGAAACAAAGAATCCCCTTATTTCCTCTCTGAAGTGACACCTGCTGAAAGCTTTTCCCTTGCCTCTTTTTTCTCCTTTGCACTGACTCCCATCAAACCTAAAGGCCAACAAGGATCTCACTATTCAAAGCAATTAAATTTTAATTTCCCAAATGCTTTATTTG
The DNA here is from genome assembly GCF_903797595.1 of Erithacus rubecula. Classification (NCBI taxonomy): domain Eukaryota; kingdom Metazoa; phylum Chordata; class Aves; order Passeriformes; family Muscicapidae; genus Erithacus; species Erithacus rubecula. The sequence goes on from NC_136685.1 coordinate 51,466,735, forward strand.
GTGTTTGGTTTCATTTAAGTAATTTCACAAAAAGCAGGCACATGAGAAAATGGCAGAGTTTCAGGAGAGCACCTAAATAGTGAGATCTCACTCAAGCAATCACTGATGCACATCTGTGGTATCACCAGCAACACCATTTTAAATCAGGCTGAAGGAAGCTGAATAGTATCTTGGCTTTGCTGGATTAGGCAGAGCAGGTGATACCCAGTTTATGCTGCCTCTAAGGGGGCTGGTCTGCCACAGAGGCAGAAAGGAATATTACCCAAAGCCAGCACTGACAGCACAGAGCAAAGTCCTCTGCAGCCCTGAGCCACTCGGCCAAGATCATCCCAGGTCACCACCCATTCCAGGCTCCCACTGATTTTCATTGACCCTGCAGCTGTATTTATTTTGCTGCCAAGCCATGGCAAAGTCTCCACAAGAGCTGACAAGAACAAGCAGCAGGCCACTGCCTGGCAAGCAGGGAAGGGCCCTTTTCTGGAGATTTGCTTTGAAAGCACATTCCTGCCTGAACGTTTATGTAACATGGTCAAAGACAGCCATCAGAAAACCAGTCAGGCCTGCTACATGTTCATTCCTGGACACAAAGTAGTGTCACACCTAATAACACATAAAATAGTGTCACACCTGCTAATTAGGAGAGACAAAAGAAAAGCTGTCTGTAGCTCTAGATGTGGTCAGATGCCAAGAAATGCAACTATATTGACATATAGAAAAGCAGCTCTCAGAAAAAAAAACAGAAATAGCCATGCCAACACCAATTCAGCCAATTGTTAGCATTCCCAACCTTGCTCCTCCTCTTTTTCCTTTTGTTCTGATTTCTGCCAGAGCCTGTGAAATGAGTATGCCCATCATGCTTCTTGCCACTGAGAAGGGAGCAGAGAAGAGATGACTTCCACAGAGTTTGCTATGCCATGTGCTCTCATGCAGGCAGGATGAAACCTTGCAGAAAACACAAGAGGAACTCATGATGCTCAGACTCGTGAATCAAAGTGCCACAAAGCATCAACATCCATCATGGATGTCAGGGAAAAATATATCTGCCAGGCAAGGAAAATTATAAATAAAAAACAGTCCTTGCACCAAATAAGTGAATTAGTAAATCATTAATCTGTTTTGGTTCCTGCATGCTTATGAGTGAGAAACTAAGGCACAATATTTATGTCCAGACTGAGAGGGTATTGTCCTTAGGCAATGTCTGAACCACAGACCCCTGGGATAGAAAAATTCCAATCAGGAAAGGATGCTTCTACATCTACTTTTCTCTGATACTCTGCCCCAGTCACAGACTACTGGGGCAGGACACAGACTTACAGGACTTGGGTTCTTGCTCTGATCCAGACCAGCCACCTTTAAATTCAGAGAATACATTAAGAAGATGATCATCAGCACTGAAATTGCTAATGAAAATATTAATTTAGCCTATATCAAGCAGTACAAAATTCAAGTCCTATGAAATAAAAGCAAAATGTTTGCTTTACCTTAAATGTTTCAGGTCTTCCTGAAGAACAAATCAGAACTACAATAAAGCAATAGCTCACATCAGAAAGATTTCAAGAGTCAGCTGGAGATGAGATGGCTCAGGGGGATATTGCCAATGTGTATAAACCCCGAAGGGAGGGTGCAAAGAGGACAGAGCCAGGTTTTTTTCAGTGGTGCCCAGTGACAGAAGAGGAGGCATTGGGCACAAAGTGAAATACGGGAAGGTCCCTCTGAACATCAGGAAGCACTTTTTCTAACTGTGAGAGTGCCTGAGAACTGACACAGGTTGCCCAAGGTGGCTGCAGAATATCCATCCTTGGAGATTTTCAGAAGCTATCTGGACATGATCCTGGGCAACTGGCCCTAGGGGATTCTGCTTCAGCAGGAGGAGTTTGGTCCAGATGACCTTCAGAGGTGCCTTTCAGTCTCAACAATTCTGTGTTTGCCATTTCAAATATAAACATATGCAGCCAAGATTCCTCAACACAGAAAGATGGAATGGAGCCTATGCCAAATACCTGGCATTTCTGTTACCTCATGTGAATCAGTGTCTTTGGTTTCTTTGAAAATTCCTGCCAGAACTATTTTCTCCTGCTTCTCCAGCAAAAGCAACTTTCCAGCACTTCCTAAAGAAAATGAGCAATGCACCTATTAATTATATAAACCAGAGAAAAATGCTGCCTGAGCAAAGCAGCTGAGCAGAGTTACTTCCACAGAGTTGCCTGAGCAGAAAGTGAAGCTGCTGTTCTTTCTGATATGTAGATGAATGATGAAATTGAGACTCCTATCTGGTTCAATTTATTCATTATGAGCATAAATTTCTGAGGCATCTTCCTATATTCTTGTTTCATTCTTTTTATGCAAAGGAGGCAAGCTTTGACTTCAGGGTGACAGACCCTCTTTACCTGCTGTAAGAAAGAGAGGATTGAAAAATAGGAAGATTCACATGTTAAACCTACTTAGAGAGGATAAGATCTTAATACAGTAGAGAAATTAAAACCAGAGAATGCCACAAAAAGATCAAATTAATTGGATCCTTGACTCTCTGACAAATGATTATACCTAAATATACACCCAAAATATAATTTGTGTTTTATTACAAAGATTTAGAAAAAGTTCACTAAATAATTTCCTTACTTTTCCAATCACTGCAAAGTAGTTATGACATTGTCATCTACTCTTCCTGCAGGGATACCGCCATGAGAGAATTAGGCTACAACCAATGAGGAAACTTAAGAATATAAAGTAATTTTGAAGATGAGTTGAGTGTCCAAAAAAGTATTAATATCAATACTTCAGGAATGCATCTAGTGAACCAAGGGGTTTTCTGACATAAAATATTTGCATACCTATATTGAAGTCTGCTGAAGATTCAAAAGGAAATTTAGCCAAAGCACTGATTCAAAGCCCACAGATTTCAATAACTTGGACTGCAAAATCTCTCTCCTCTCTTTCCTCTCTGGTCCGAAATTCAGTGACTGCAGAAAAACACACACCAAAGGCCCTCCTCAAGACTTTTCAAAGATACAGTCCAAAACCACTCTCTTGGAGACTGAAGTTCTGAACACATTACAAAGTATCACTAATAACCTGAACTGCCTAATATTTATGATGGTGGGTAATACCACGAGTGGGGAAATTTTTTTTTTTTTTTACAAATTTCCTATTTATCAAAGAACTTAATAGTGGTGGGCAGAAATACAGAGCATTTTGCGAAATTGGTATAAAAATATTTCAGTCTATTTGAAAGCAGGGAATATAAATTCAGGCTACCTGATGTATTTACTTTTTACCTGCCACCTAGTGCTCTCCTTGACATATTTTTAAGTCTGTTATTATACTGAGCAAATAAACGAAGTCACAAAACTGAGTACACACATCTGAAGCAACTTAGAGACTTCAGGGTTTTTTTCCAGACAAAACAAGTACCAGTGAAATTTCGAAAGTGCGTTTCAGTCCACAGCTTTCTCAAATGGAAATATTTCAAAGCTTTCTTGTACAAGAAAAAGAATAATGTTCCCAGGAGAATTACTTGCCAGGGGCAAACTCCATCTTCACAGTTCTAGCATCACCAGGAGCCAGCCAAATTACTAGTTTTCCTATGGAAAACCCCTAAAGAGATTCAAGACAAGAAAGGCAGAAAAGCCTCTGCCAGGCTTGCATAAGAGGAGCTGTTTCTGATGGCAAACTCAGCCCAATAAGGCAAACAGAGAAGAGGCAAACTTGAACCTGATGAATTAGAAGAGAGACTGCTTGCAATGTCAAATCAAATAAAAGAAGCAATGATATCCACAAACTTATACAAACAGGTCAGATGCCTAGAAACAGGTAATTTCATCAGAACTTAGGATTTTTATAAGAACATTTAGAAGACACTAGAGAAAAACTGCCCTCTTTTGCTGTTACTAACTTGGATTTCCAAGGTGCTTGAAGAAAATTCCATATTGAAGCTATAAATCAAGGCAGAGACCTCACCTTTCTTTGAACTCAGCAGAGAATAGATGTTTTGATTGGATGAAGAAATGTTAAAAAGAAAAATGATCATATGGTAAAAACAAATAATTGCTGTAATTTATGGTTCAAATAAAACTTATAAACTTATCAGTAGAGCCAGACACATGATAAAACTTTCCACATTATTAATAACAAATGCTATATTAGATTCATACATTTTGAGGATTTTGTCCTTTATTTTTCTGCCTTATCTTTAGCATTTTCTTCCAAACAATAAGTGCAAGATTCACTACCTAAAATAAAATGTACCATATTTCTTGCTGATTTTGCAGCATTTAATAGCATAATGTCAAGTTTCATAAAATTATTTTTCTAACAAAAAATAGTAGCTACCAAAAAAATGTAGCTACTTAAAAAAAAAAAAAACACAAACAAACTTGGGCAAGGATAAAAATTTTCAAAAAGTGCAATTCCTTACTGTACCGTTTAAGAAAGTGGTTTCATCCTTTTTTTTGACAATCAGAGCAACAAACTCAGCAGCTTCATCCCCATTTCACAGCCACTTTAAACATGCCATGTCAACTAAAAAGTTGATCACAGCTGCTATGCTGGACACTACCCCAGTTCTTGATGCCCAAGGTAGCTTTTCTGGCAAATACTGACAACTTCAGAGAAACATTTTTAAGAGCATGGAACAATGAAGCAGTACAAGAACTGATCATGGGGCAAAGTTCTCTACTGATTGAAGGTCAGAACATTTGATACTGAAAGGCTACAGAGCTGTATACATCAAATATACACATGAGCCAGGGCACAGGTGATCTCTTTGGGCACTTCATTTCTACAGTTCCACACTAAGCAGCAGAGTTTGAGATACACTTGTTCTTCAAAAGCAAGTAAGAAACAAGTGAAAAAGAAATAAACCATCAGTGGCTTCTTGTTTACTCTTACCTATCACAAATACTGTTCCTCCCTTCAAGCATCTCCCTCCAGTTCCAGTGCAGACAGCCCTGAAGACTTCAAGAAACTCCCTTCCCAGAAACTGCCAATTTACCAGGGCAAATATAAATAGACAATTAATCAGATGGTCATATTCAGGAGGGTAAGTCAAATAACAGCAATGACAGCACCAAACTTCCTGTAAAAGGAAGGGGAAAGGGAAAACTCCTTCTACACACATCCAAGAATAATAGCAATGCCATAGAAACCATGTAAAAAATAAAAAAAAAAAATCGATACAGTGCAGCAACTGAGCTGGGAGCTGAAGACCAGCTCTAAACAAAGGTGAGACATTAAATCATTGACTAGAACTACTTTTGGTAAAATCTCATAATTTAATTACAAATCCTATCCTAGTTCAATTTTTCTTCAAAAAACTAATCAGAGTAATTGAATTATCCCTTTCAGGGTCTTGAAATGCATACCATCCCTCTGAGGTAACTACATTTGTAATAGAGTTTAAAACTCCACTAAAAGTAATTCTTCTGCTAAATCTCAAAATTAAATAAAGATGTTTCAACATAATGTAAATTATAGAACTGGAAACTTGCATTGCTCATCAAGACTAACTTATAGTTTTCTTATCAAGAAAGTATCAGATGCCTCTACACCTGTATTATGGTATCACAGATCTGTATAGACATGTATATCCATATCTTGGCCCTGAATGCAAACACTGAGGTTTTGAGTTACTGGGCAACAGCTCCTGCTCCTCATCCCTCTCTCTCTAATAAACAGTGCTGTCAATAAAGTTTGGCTTCTACAAACCAAAGACCCTATCGTTACTCAGAATTATCTGGAAGCAATACTAAAGCCATGACAAAGTAAATTGTGTTTCATCGTTTTTTTTTCCCTTCCTCTGGCTGTGAGAACACACAGATCAATACTCTTCAGCATGAGAATTCTGCAGTGAAATTTTCATTTGTTACAAACAGCAACAAAAGGGCCCCAAGCATGCCCTGTCACTTCCAGTTTAGAAGGAAACGCACTAATAAACTCTTCCCCCTGGGTCATCTTTGACAATGGGCAATACTATGCCAGCTCTTATTAAAGGCAATTCATATCAGTGGCCCAAAAATTTCCTTTAAAATTATCATCTTTTGTATCCATGTAGCAGGATGTCAGCTTTAAAGTGCCACTGAGATATAGGACCTGTCATTATGGTTAATTTTCACTACAGTTTTAACACCAGGGTAGCTGATCCCTAAGGGTATGGGTATGCTTTTTTGGCTAACAAGATTTATTTAGCAGTTATCCAGACAAACAAGAAAATATATTACTGTATATTGCTTTTCAAATACAACAGCAAGCAATAAATCCAACTATAAAACATATATCTTTGTTCTCTACCATGGTGTCAAATAGATTAAAATTGTTTTGGAAGGTTTATCTTGTAGGGCATTTTAAAATATTTTTATTTATATGTGTGTATGTGTGTGCGTGTGTATATATATTAAAAAAAAAGAAAAAAGTTAAAATTCTTGGATTTCCAATAAAAAGCACCCAAAAAGTAAAACCTTCAACCTTAAAAAAAAAAAAAAAAATTAAAAAAAATTCTATAGTTGCTATATATATATATATATATATCTAAATATAAAATTTATATTTTGAGCCATAAATATGGTGTTATCTACAAAATTACCTAAGTTTTACAGCAGGACAATATGATGCCTTTTAAAAGATGTTACGATGAAATGTTATATTCTTTTTGGGTTATTTTGTGTTTTTTCGTTTGGTTTGGTTTTTCTTTTAATACAAATAGTATTCCTAACACCATTTCATTGTGGTTTTATACTAGAAAAAGACTAGAAAACTTCATTTATTGGACAAATGCATTGATTTACCCTGCCTTTCTAACAACAAAAGTCTATTTTCATGCTTCGATAGAACTAATTTCAATTTATTAGGATGAAGACCACCTTGCAGTTTGCTAGACAAAAGGTGCATCTAACAGAAGAAAAAGAAGCTCTTAACATGTTGTCTAAATCTTTGTATAGTCAGCAAGAGCCATTTTTATTGATGTTTTATAGCAGCCATAAAACCTGGTTGACCTCAATCAACTGGTCTCCCAGGGAAAATACCTCTGCCAGCAAATACCAGATAAAAAATAGGTCAGGGCATTTCCTGCACTGCTTTTATTTCTACATGCTGAGGACAAACTTGCTTGCCCTGTCCCCATTCCAGATGCAGTGTCTGACTACAAGGTGCCAAACTGAGCAAACAGCCCCTTGCTTCACCAAAGAACCAAGAAAACAGCCCACTGTGTGTCAGACCCCTGCACCTACCTGGCCAAAACAGCTCCTCCACCAAGCACAGCCCCACAAATATTTTTTTAGACCACTTCTCTTTCCCAGTTAAAAAACTGTAAACCTCATCACAACTAAGAATGAAACAAGCAGGTTTGGAGCCAACATAATTAGGTAAGAAATGGTGTAATAGCTTATTCCAGGCCACAGAGCACACAATTTTGAAGTGAAAACTGAACTCCTATGTTCAACCATATCCTTTCCCAGTCAAGGTTGCATGTTTCCAGATCATAAAATGCAAAAATAAAAAAATCACCAACTCGATCACTCCACAAACAAGCTATGGTTGCATTCCAGCAGGCTTTTGAATTAATTTCAACCAAAAAATATTTCAAGTGGGAAAAGCAAGTTTTCTTTTTTTTCCTTTTACTTCTGTATTGGAAATAATCACAGAAGAGTTCCACAATGCTCCCAGTCCTTGGGTAGGTGAAAGTTTACAACTCTTTTTTTCTACCTGTCTCCCAGGTAACAGAAGAATGTATTATTTGCTCTACCACAGTGTGCTCAAGGCAACAGATTTTAAAAGAGAATGTTAACTATGTATAGGTGGAATCTGATTTGCACCTTAAATTCAACAAATAGCATTTCCAGAAAAGCATGCAGGCACATTCCACACACTGTGGGATCAGGGTTTTACCCTGGTGCATTCTGTGGAAAGCAATTGTAAGGAGCTTTGCAAAGCAATCTTTCATCTTATGACAGTTTCACAGAGCTATCTTCACATGGTCATTTCAGATCAAGGCATATGTAAACTAAATAAAAAGTGTAAGCAGAAAGCATTGGCATTAAAAGCATTTAACTGGATAAAATGAAAACAAATAAAACTTTACCTCGAACAATAAGTTGAGCAAAGTTTGAGACTCCGGATCCTCTCTCTGACTGAGTTACACAGCGGTACAAATCCTGGTCGGTTTTTGTCACCTCTTGCAACTTAAAGGTAGCTGCAAATCTTCTGTGATTGATATTTTTAGTCTGTGCAACTGGAATATCTTCCCCATTTCTTCTCTGAAAATAAGAGTAACCAAAGTAGAGTTAACTCAAAAGATATAAAAGACATTTATCATTATCATGATACAAAAAAGACACAGAAAATAAAATCTCAACCCAAATGCATTCAGACCTCGCTACCGTGCATTTCCATGGTAGAGGAGCTCAGTACTGAAGTCACATAACAAGCAGTACTCAATAGCATTTAAAAACCAAGCTTGGCAGTGAAGAGTACCATCAGGATTTTGTGCTGGCACCAAAAATGACCATGACACTCTTAACTGCAGCTACCTTATAGCTGGAATCATCCTAGGACAGCCCAGCAGTAGCAGTTGTGCTCCTAAGAAAATTCATTCAACTTGGAGCAGATTTACAACATATACACTGGGTGTATTGTAAGATATATTTAAACAAACCTGGCATTGAGGGATTTCAAAGGTCTGCAACAGCTCTTTTTCACCAACCAACTGATGGCTCCTTTTTAATGCTACCTTTTATCTGTCCAAGTTCAATACCTTCTAAAATTTTAGCTTTGTTATACTAAGCACCACATATCCATCTAAAGCTAGCTGAAATAAGTGCAGGGCAGGAAGGCACTAAAGAGGAATAACACAAATCTCATTTAAAGGAAGGAGCTTAGAGAGTTCTTAAAAAAAGCACAGCTACCACAAATCACTGAAAAATTTAATCTGTCTGGAGCTGCAGGGCAAGGTGACAGGTCAGTAAGATAGAAACAGTTTGAGCTCTTGTGGGATCCTTTTTCCTTATTACCATTCACATTAAATGCTCAATTTTGATTTCAGTTGAAAAACAAGACTCTCCACCAAAAGTCAGCATTAAGAAACACCCAGAAACCTGCACAAAGAGAGCAAACAATGTCACTGCTCTCTCCATGGATCAACTGCATGCTATTTCCTGACCAAGATACAGTTTCTGAGCACTCAGCATTGCTCACTCCCTGGAAAGAGGGCAGCATTTACTTGCAACCACCCATTCTGCTCAACACATAGCAAAGCGTGACCTCTGTGGATGTTTTTAGCTCTAATCAACCCTTGGAATGAGAAACTTCATTGAGGTTTTAAACTCCAAGCTTTCTAACACCAAAAGAACTGCTGCTGAGCCACAGAATTTAATAACCTGAAAGCCTGTGGCAAAACACCAAGGGCAGAAAAAGGAGATGATTTAATGGTTCATGTGTATATCAGCCAGCCTCCTGTCACAGGCAGGAGTACTTCATAACACTCAGACCCTTCATTTTACATCTATCCTCTGTCATCCTAGCATGGGTTAGTTGCTTTAAACAGTTTTGTGGTAGATTAACCAGGGGTCCATCACCACTGAAATAAGCATTCACTCTAACTATTAACATGTTTAAACAGATTAATTCCATTTATACCAAGCAGGCAAATTTCAGTCCCTCATATTCCAGTAGGAAGACCACGCCATTATCTTTACCAACTGCAGGTTTATTGGTGTGATTTTCTCACTGCAGGAAGACACCATCCAGTTTCCCTCACCCAGACACCCTCTCTGCCAGTTCCTCAGGTGTGAACTCTGTCTGCAGGGCTGGGTCAGAAAGAGCCACAAGACACCAAGAGCAAAAAAGATTTCCAAAACAAAATGGCACATAGGACATTTCCAAAAGGTACTCTCATTGCTTCTCCCTAAAACGAGCCTGGTTATCAGGGGTGGTGTCTGAGAGGGTGCTCCCAGGGTAAAAGCAATGGATGTTGGGCTCTAGGACACCTGGACCAACTGTGGTGCAGCCAAGTCACATGTGACAGACACAGGCTCCATCCTCAGCTCCTATTTGGAAAAAAAATATGAAAGTTTTCTGATGCCTGCAAATACTCCTACACATGAAAGTCCTTATTGAACTTCAGGAATCAATGAAATTATTAAATTCCAATATCAAGCAAATGAGGGATAATGTTAAGGACTTTTTATTTCAGTTGTGCTTAAACAACAGTAAAATTATTTTGTGGGAGGTGCACCATCTCCTCCAGCTAGCTGGCTTCTTTTGATAGAAAATACTAAGCTTGAAAGAAGGATTTTCAGGCCTTGCACTCCCCATCCCACTCCCCACCTTGCCCCTGGCCCCCTCTCCAGTATCAATCAAAGGTTTGGACTGTCAGAAATAATAATATAAACCTTGGATCTAGTGCCTTGAAGTAACCAAAATAAACTTCATGATACATTCTTCCTCTCAGGCTTGTCCCATGCCCTGATGGCCTTGCCACATCATATCCACCCAGCAGAAGGAAGTCAAACTCCACCACTAAACACAAACTTGCCATATTGATTGTCAAAAAATACCAAGCAGCCAACAATAAACCAAAGGTGTATCTTTAAACCTTATATGATAGCAGACTTGACAAGTAAACCATGTAATGCAGTCGTTCTTGTTCTGCTATGAAAGGAAAATACATATTAGGGAGTTTTCTAAAATTAAGGACTCAGTTTCAATAAGTCCAGTGCTTTAAATTGGAATGCCAAACATTACTCTGCAGCAGAGAAGCACATCCAACCTACATTATATAAAATAATTTACACTCTGAAGCTCAGAACTTGCTTACTTAAGCTCATCTGCATGCTTCAAGTTGAGAAACAAAAATGAAATTGGCTTCTACTTAAAATGAAATATTAATGCACTTTCAGAGAAATTAATTAAAATAAAATTTGACAAGGTTTACAGTTCTAGAACAACACCTCAGATTTTCTTTTTTATTTATATCAGTGATTTCCTACCATGTTATCTTACAAGACTTGGAGCAGTTGCTCTAATTTCTCTGTATTAGAATTTTCTTCTTGGGAATCCAACTGCACAACTACATTTTCAAAGTCTTTCTTCACGTACAGATTATCCATTAGAATATTTCTCCATCATTAAAATGACGAAAAGTTCAAACAGAAGAGAGTTCTCATCTAAGAATGAATGTTAAAGAAAAAAGCCTCCATTCATTTCAGTGCATCGCCCTTACACTGGTAACCCATTAGCCAGTCAGAGTTCAGATGCACTGTCACGATCTCTTAATTAAATTCTTCTTTTTAATGTCAGAGCATTACTACTGATTTTAAAGGAGAGGAAAGAAAGGCAGCAGTGCTCTCTGCTTATTAAGGGTTCCTGGTACATACTGTTTCAATTTATGTCTTGCTCACACTGAACAGAGCTTGAAAATGCTGCTCAATTAAGTTTTAAAAATTCAATTTAAAATTAATGTGGAGTTATACTAATGGGTAATGGCTGTACCCTGTACAATCCTTGGTTCCTCCAGTCTCTTGCTGTCTGATTTGATAACCCTGAATTGCTCATTTAAGAGAGGTCACCACCAGGCAGTTCTCCTCTTTTGTGAAAATAACTCTGGGCTTCACAAAGAACTACTCTCTACAAACACTTGATTAAAAGAAATATTAGCCTCTGAAAAAACCTCCTTAATTCTGGTATTTCAGCCATTTAAAATTACAATCTTAAATAAATTGCTCTGACTTCGAGGTTATTTTTAATTTGATAGGAACAAGATTTTATTAAACTTTTTTCAGGCAATGAAATTAGATCATCTATATTTTAAATAAAGTCAACAGCAAAGCCTACACAGCTTAAAAACAATCTTAGGTAAATTAACAATTAGTCTTAAATATCTCTCTTGTGCCTCATGAAAAAAATCAAGCATCTAAATAAATATGAAATGCAATATTAGTGGATCTTTTAGGACCTGAGTGAAGCCAAAATAATCCAAACTCCTATATCTTATTTAATTGGTAGAATTTAAGTGCATATCTTATACAAATTAAAAACTTATCAGCCTTTCTCCTTCAACATTTCAGGTTGAAAAGTGGTGAGTTTTGCTTTTATTTTATTTAAATAGCAATGAGACACCTGTCTGCAGTGATGTTCCCTCTAAATTTTCCTGTTTTTTCACACCAGTGATTTTTATAAGCCTGGACAGTTCAACCTTGCACATCCCCACCCCTTCCTTACTGCAAACGCCCTAAAATAAGTCCACTCTTCCACTAATGATTACAGTCAGCTCTGGCTGCCCTCTCGGGTGGGGGCCTGGATGCCCCCAGAGATCAGAAGATGTCAACACTTGGCTGCAGTGACACCCACGGTACTCTGGCAGCACTGCCCAGCAGCTGCCCTGCACTCGCTCCCTCCTCACCTTCCCTCCTGTGCTCATGCAAAAAAAAAAAAAAAACCCAAACAAACCTGGAATGTGAAAAACCTTCATGAGCACACGCTCCCTCCCCATGTATTATCATCACCAAAGGGATTAGCCTGCGATGATCGGATTCACTGCACGGCCACCGGGAGCAGAGGAGAGGGCAAGGGAAATGTGGCAGGCAGGGCAGAAATCCACAGTTTGTCTGAGCAGCCCCGTCCCCAAAGCTGCAATCAGAACTGCAGCAGCAGCACAAGGGCTGGAAAGATGCCCCCAGAGCCCAGGGCATTAAACCTCTGCTGCCTTGAGAAAAGGGGCATTTGTAAACAACACGTTCCAAACATTCCTGGGTTTACTCCTTATGTAGAGGGAGAAATGTGTGTTTACATGGGGGAAGAAAAAGAAAGAAGATTGCCTGTGGAATAGTTTGAATGCCAGAAATAATGCATGATCTCTGCCAGATCATGTTTTTTAAAAATTAGAAAAATAAAATAGAAAAAAAAAGTGAGTGGAGTAGAAAACACAAATAACTATAGCATTTAAATTTTACTTTATTTGCACCTGTCACTTTTCCACAGACACACATACTCTTCTAGAACATTTAAGACAATTTCCAAATGGAGAAAAATCCAAAACATTTCTAAATTATTATTATTACTATCATATTTTCTTCTTTTAAACAAATGTTTTACTGTATTCTTGGTATTTTGAAATTTATTAAATTACTAGGAACATCATAAAGCATGACATATATTTATTGTGGGAAATTATAAATAAAATTTTAATCTTTCTCCCCCACAAAACATTTAATTACCGAATACAGTGGGAATAATTTTCCAATTTTATTTAGAAGTCCAAAATTTAGACTAAGAAATTTTTTTTTCAAGCAGATAATGAATTAGAAATAGAGCTAAAATAAGATGCCTAAATAATCCCATGTTCTTAGAATAAAAGGTGGTGAGCTAGCAATTTATTTTGTTTGATTGATTATTAAGGGGAAGCATTAAATATTTTAAGTAGAAAATCAGTAGACTTGCTTTAACTTCTTAGTCTCCTACGGGCATAGGAAACCAGAATAAGATTCTACTTTCCAACGAACTGTGCATTCTTCATTAGCAAGAAAAGCTGCACCACTTTTCCCATGCAAACATACACTGAAGATCATGAACAAATGTGACAAGCCAAGCTTTATCCTGCATGCTGCACTGCAGTACAGGAAAATCCATGATTACTGTAAAAGCCTGGGTATCATGCACTGCTGCTACTCAAACTTGCCCCCTTTGAAGCAGCTCAAATTTCTATCATGCTGCACTGACCCTCCTACTGAAGAAATCAAGGGCTCTGATGAAATAAGCTGATTGAGAGCCATCTGGCCCTTTAGAGGTGGCTCTTCTAATTTATTTTATTATAATAAAACCCACCAGAGGCAACCTAGCAAAATTCATACTACCATGTCCCTGGCCATGCTACCAGACAAATAAAAGCAACACTAATTTTTTCTAAGTATGCTAAAGCCTCTTAATTCGAGCCTAATTAAACACATGTTGAATATACCAAAAGAATGTATATTAAAAAAAAAAAAAAGAAAGGAATTTTTAGAAAGCTTTGGTTGTTGAATGCAGTGCTCTTGATTTAAAAAAAGCAAAAAAAACAAAACACAACCAAAAACGCATAATTCACAAAAGTATGGATTCCAGACGCAGTGATTTAAGGTCTATATCACTTCAAGCAGTACACACTGAACTGCAGTGTATATGCTGCAGCACGAAATAAAAAAAAATCTGGTTAGTTAGAAGACGATGAAGGAAAAAATTGCACAAAATTCACCACTGAGGGCCAACATACCACACAACAGCTCCTCAAAAATTTCCCAGTAGACAATTTTACCCTTTTCTAAAAGCATCCAAGTCTACCAGCTTTTCTTATTCTTCTGTAATTCATTAAGTCCTGTAGCTATTTGAGGAAGCTCAGGCCTGGGGTGTTAGGTTACCTGCCACACATCACACCACTAAAGAGAAGACAACCTGAATGCAGCCAGTGACAGACAAGAGTCACAGGACAGAATGGCCAAGGAATTTATATCTTTTTGTAAACATCACCTTTACTTCAGGTGTCTCATCTACATGGGTGATTCAGCCATTGACTGAGAAGTGACTCCCAGGACAACACAGAAAAACCAAACTTCCACTGCAGCTGTTCTACCTGTAAAGTAAAACATGGCAGGAGGGGAAGGAGCCACCACTGAGGCCACAATCAGCAGCACAGTCCCCTGCACCAGATGCTCCAGCCACCACAGGACCCCAGGGAAGGCCTACAGGGAGGGCAGCTCCAAAGGCTGCTGTGTAAACTTAATGACTGGTAGCTATGCAGACCAGAGGACTTAGCTAACTGGGGCAGAATTAAATTAAGACCAGGAGGATTACAGTATTTCATGTTGCTGAAACCTAGGATGACCGGGCATCTAAGGGAAACTGCCACATTTATCCATGAAGCTGATACAGTGAGGCATGAGAGAGGGAGAATGGTTCATCCAGGGTTAAATGACATGGATAGCATCAGAGGTGAATAGAGGAGGGAAAAAAGCTTTTGTGAAACAAACTAGTTAGGAATACTGTAACTTTCATGGGTTGAATATTCTTTATAACCATGTCTGAGTCAGGAGTGTGTGATAAGGAATAAACTACAAGTCAAGTAATTTACAAGGAGCCTAATAGATCAATTCAAGGCAGCTTTTCCTACAACTTTGAAAAAAGGCTTTGGAAAACCAGAATGTCTATCACAGACCATAAACATGATGTGGTGAAAGTGAAGGTAGAAGAGACAAGTCATTGCAAAAAAGTACTCTATGCCTCCCTATACTGTGTCTTCCTTTCAAAAACATCTTTTCTCTAAGTGAAAGCAACCAATATGAAACAAATGAGGAAAGTGAAGTTTCTGTGCAAGCCTCAAGCAAAGCAAAAAAAAGAACTTATATCTTGCTTAGTCACTGCCAGTAATCAAGATAAAGGTAAGATGATGTAGACTAGACCAAGATTTTACTGGCTGAGGACAGAAGGTTTGGCCCAAACAGCCCAGTTTGCTGTGCAAATTAGTACTTGCTTTAGGCAGATGATGCTGATAATCCAAAAAAGTCTTCTGCCTCCCCAGAGGCTCATCCACTGCCACCCAGGGAGAAGAGTGAAACCAGAGCCATAGGCCTTCTCTCTTCCTGCAGCCTCCACACAACATCATAGCTCCCACTCCTCCTTAGGGCAAGCATGCCTGACTGACTTATTTCAGTTCAAAACCAAAAAGCATCAAACTTGACAGTTGACCAAAACAAAAAAGGGGATCAAAACTCTCCATCACAGTTCCACGGCTGAAACCCTGCAGATGCTAGCAAGGCATCTTCTCTGAAGTCTCTCTAGGCAGCACTGAATAAAAAAGCAAAATAGCAAAGCTTTTCTAACTTCCAGAGTGTACTCAGCTCTCCTTAACTTTCAGGGATCATAAAATTTGTGCAAAGCAGCAAAAAACATCAATGAACATGGTGAATAGGCAGGTGCACTGTAACAGCAAATGTTTTATCATCAAACTAAAGAAAGGGTATCTTAACCAGTTAATTAACTGTATCAAAATGCAATGGTAACTCAAAAGGCAAAGTTACGTTAGAAAACTCGTAGAAAGCAACATGCAAACAATGTAAAACAAAGTTAAATTGGATGTGACTCTCCTATTAGAAATGCATTTTTTCCAAGACCAAAAGCAAGCCTCGCAGCATTCACTGTTAGGTTAGCTAAATGGTTTACTTCTAAGATACACAGCCCACACTCCAACTCTCCTTCTGAATACTAATCCATGTCTTCACCTGGGAACAGCAGGAATAAAGAATTTCTGTTGCATAACTTCTCTCCTTTGAGAGGAAATAGCCCTTCCAGAAGGCAAAACAAAATAGTCATTGTTTTGTCCCTTAACCCTTTGCCAGAGGCATGAATTCTTACATAGCCTTTCTAATCTAAATTCCTGGAATATTATGTTGCTCATCCACAATGCATCATCACAGGATACCATCTGCATGTGCCCAGTCCAAAGTCTCGTTAAAGAGAGCATATATGCAGTACCTAGCAAGAAAAATTAATGCTAAATGTCACATCCCATTCTGTGGCAATCAGCACCAAAACCCAAGATTCTGGTGAACAGGGCATTGAGGATTATGGCAATTTCCTCTACAAAGGGAGCAGGATGCAGCCAGTTGTTTGAGCCCGAACAGACGCTCGCTCATCCCTCCAGTAACAGTTGGTACCGCTGGGAGGTCAGCCCGACTCCATTGTTTTTAGAGCAATTTGCATTTTATTTTCCATAATGCTGTTTAATTTCACTTTTTCAATTATTACTCTCAGGCAATTGCTTTAATTATCTGTTATTCCATGAGGAAAGACACTTTCCTCTGGCAGAGAGAAGGGCTGCATCAGACCGTATTAGCGCTGACGAGTCTCTCCACGGGCGAGCGCGGGGCTGCCGCGCCAGCCTTGGCAGCCCGAGTGGAGGGCGGTTAGCCAGCACCCACAGCTATTGCTGACAGATTGGCCCGCTCACCACTGCTCAGATGGCAAATCTGCCCAGGATTACAAGGCGCACATTAAACCTTTAAATGCATGCAGCCGGTGCCCCTTTGAATTTCATATTCGCCAAGGCAAATGGTATCACCGCAGACCGTGGCAAAACACATCTGACTGCAAAGTCAGAACAAGCCGCTTTCCCTAATCCAATGCTATGTTAATGCAAAGCTCAGCAATGATGGATGGACTCATTAGTGCTGCAGTTATCGCCATCTGAACCAGGTGCCAAGACATATGGTTTAACAGATGTTCTAGCAGAAAGCTCTACACGCTGCACTGTACGAGTGTCCAGCTAAACCGGACATCGATAAGACACCAAAAATCGTATTGGGCTTCTGGGAGCCAGAATTGCTCCCAGCTCAGGAAGCTGTTAAGCACAGCCTGATTATGCAAAAAACCCTATTGCTCTGATATCCCAATTAGATTGGCAAAACAAATGCTGGACAATACATACACAGCTTTCTGGAGTCTTGGTGTACCCAAATGTTATTTAATCTATCCAGTCAATTCTATTTCTCTACTACCTTAGCAAAGAAATGAAGCTTTCTTCAAACAAAAATCATCAAATGAAATAAGCACACAGAACCCTCATCCCATTCTTGCATTTCATGTTTACAATGCCCTGTGTGCACTATTCTATGCACATATCCATAGGATTACCATGCAGAAGCGACTTGTTTGCAAGCTTATTTACTGACACAAATCCAGTGGAATGCATGACATTTCACAGAGAAATGGAATAAAACATGGGTCCTTCTTACACTAATTTAGCAAATCAACGTGCACGAAGCAGCAAGGTGCATCAAATGTTAATTAAAGAAAAATTCTTGATTCTTTAAGCATCTTATTAGAGAAAGAAAATTCATAGGCTTTAGAAAGAAAGAAAATTAGCAGTAAGTGGGCAAAAGCCGATTAATTATTATATCTATCTAAACACACTATATTCATTTCTTTAAGACTATACACACACTTATGTTCACCTCCTACAGGAAAGCATATTTTAGCAAGGAATTCTGCTAATTCCTAAAGCTTACAAATCAGAGCATACCAAAGAATAACAGGGGGAAAACCTAGGCTACCACCTTGGGTTTAGGGACTCCTGTCATACAACCCAACTGCTTCAGTTCGGGCAGTAAGACCAAACTACAGCTGTTAGCATGTAACATATGACAGTGGAGCTTTTAAGAGAAGTGGGAAAATACTGAGAAAAAAAAGTCCCCCAGCAAGACACTCTGAAAGGAATGACAAGTTAAAAAGATGCTAAGCACTGTGAATGACTGAATGCATTTCACAAGCAAGATCAATGTTGCTTAACATTTAAACAAAAACAAAGGACTTTGAAAGCCTTTCAGAATTTGCTAATAATTGCAGGTCATAAAGAGAATCGTTCAGCTCATAACTGTAAAAGATTTGATAGTAGATCAGGTTGAAAAAAGGTGAAGAACAAAAGAATCTGAACTGCTTTTCTGCCCTACTCCCACACCTACTATTCACACTGTCACAAAGGTGCGTTCCAGATCATCTTGTTCAGCCAGTTAAATCTCTTTATCTGTGCAAATATTTGTTCTGTATTAATGCAGCCTCAACTTTTGAAAACTTCTGTTATCATTACTGCCTATCTTTCAATGACAGAGCTTTGACTGTCACATTGGTCCACTGAGGTTGCAGAATACAGAGGTGGCAGGAAAGGGATATCACAGGGGACAAGAGACCAGATACAATCCAAAAACAAACAAAACAGCAGAATCTGCAGCAATGAAAGTCAGGAGAAGTTCAATTCAGTGTTAATCCCTGTTTGTCTGAAATGTTTATCGACATACATTCACAGAAAATGGTGTTGATGAAAATATTGCCATTACAGCAGTAAACACACAGGAAACAGTGTATTGAAATGCTGTGCCTATTTTTGTCCATTTTTATTTTTAGGCACATAAAGTTTGTGCACTTAATTATATATACACTGGGGAAAACATAAGCATGGAAATGTACTTGCAGATAGAACATCTAGTATATGATCATGGCCCAATAACTAAAACAAAATTGAAGTTTACATAGGTCTGCAAGGAGACATGCTACCATAATCCCCACTTTTATATCATGTGGTTACAGTCTTTCCCTCTTCCCTGCTTCTAATCCAACATCCCAATCTTTTTCCACCTGTTGGCATTATTTACATGGGTAATTTAGACACAAATCAAGATGGAGAAAAAGACACACAACCCCAAAAAGCAAAAGACCAAGCAAACAAATTAAAAAAACAAAAAAACCAGAAAAAACAAACCAACAAACAAAACCCAAACAAAAACCCCACAACAATACAAACAGTCCTCCCTACACCCCCTCCCCCCAGCAACAAAAATCTGATTGGAGTCAAAATCTTTTTCAGTCAGATCACTTTTCTGAACTGACTTACTGGAGAGCTGCAAAAGCTCCAGATCAGTGCAGAGAGGGATCAAGAGGGTGCAGCTGAGAGGTGGCAGCTCAGACCAAGCCCGGCTGAAGCAGCCGTGGGACTGCAGGGCTTTGAACACAGAGCAGGGTGCCTGTTATTTTTTTCCACGAGCTGCTGAATTTACTTTAATTCTTCTCAAAACAGAAGACTGCAAGAGCCAGAGAACACTAGTAGAATCTTCAACAGCATCTCTGCCTGCACATATTTACTACTTCAATGCAAGTGGATGAAATCTTAAGATCTCCCCAGATGTAAAAAAGCCTGATGTCCCAGATTGCTCCTCGAGCTTTTCCTTACCAAAGAATGTGTTTTAATAGCAAATTCTTTGCTGTGTTATTTTTCTTTTTCTTTCCTTCTTGAGGAAATAGGTTTTCTCTTTCAATAATGACATAACCAAAAGCTATTTTCTGTAAAACTATGTGCTTGGCAAGTGTCTTCTTCCCCACCACCATCCACTTATTTTTCATTTTTGCACTTTGCTTCTTTTTTTTTGCAATGGCCTTTCTTGTTATGAGAAAAATACATTCCTGGAATGTTTCAGCTTAAGGCTCTCAAAAACAATTACTTAGGCATTTGATTTGATCTGCCAGTCCTTCCTTTCAGGCTATTCGGGCTTTATGAATCTTGAGTTTGGTCAAAGGTTAGAGTGAACCTTTTCCAAGTTACACTCCAGTGTTTGATGAGGTCCATACATATCCATGCTAGTTTTTAAGGATAAGGGGTAAATTCACTATTAGCTATGTACAACATCAGTAACTTTGAGTGCAATCTAAGGAAAATTATTCACATAGGGAAGGCCACTGATTCACACTTATATTGGGCAAGTAGAATTGTGATATGGAATGATGAGTGAAGAAAAAGTGACCCTTAAATTGGTGAAAATTCAGTACAGTTTACAGGAGAACAAGAAAGAGAACAGAAGCTCAAGTATCAAGGTATCTTCAAGAGTATCAGTGCACTTCACAAGCCCAGGTAAGCAGAGTTATAACCTCTAAAGTACACATATATCACACTGGGAGAAATTATCACATCTGTGATCTACATGAACACACACCAAAAAAAAAACTACCCATGAAGCATATGGAGGGACAAAACATATGTTTTCTGAGTTGATCTGGCTGTTAGCTGGGCTTCTCAGGGGAGTGAAAGTTAGAAGGGATAATCTGTCAGAGTTACCTGCCTCCAAGGACTGAGTGATAGGGAAGGCTTCCAGCTGGCTGTCTCCACTGGGTCTTTCTGACCCACAATCAACTGAAAGTGGCGCTTCACAGGTTTGCTGGAATGCTCCTGTGATATTGTCTTGCCTTGGATACAGCAAACCCAGGCCAGTTTCATTTCTTGTGCTTTGTGTGCTCTATTTGGCAAGTCTCAGAAATCAAGCTGCTTTTTCTGAATGAATGCATTACATGTTTACTCAATTTAAACAAATTGCTGCTCAAAGACATGGAGTACAAATCATTCCTACTGCTGTGATACCTTTTCACTAAATGCAATGCATTTATTGCTTGTGTTCCTTCTTAATGTTGCAGCATATTTGTATGTAATAAAAATACATTTTGCATATCAGATTTTTCATCATCTTTTTAAAAAATCTCTTTAAAATTACATGCTTATCACATGCCTATATGCAACAGTAAGCCAAGATTCATCAGCTCCACAGAAATCAGACCGAAATAACTGATTACAGTTCACTTTAAAAAAAGCCATATTTTAAAGTTCTGACTATAGATAACTTAAAATCTTGTTTCCCCAAAATTACTTTTTTTTTCCTGAAAATAAACAGAAATAGATATTATAAAAAAAATAAAGTTTTAGACGACATATTTAGAAACCGTTCTAAAAGAATGTTGGTGCTAAAGAATGCACATGAGTTGCAGATGTACCACTAAAATGATTTTTAAAATCCTTTTTAAGTGTCAAAATTTAATTTTTTAAAAAGTAACTGGAAACTTTGCCATCATTCTACTCAGCCAATGATCTTAAATGTAGGTACCCCATCTTAATACAGAGGAGACAGGGCATTTTGGAGGGATGATGGTGTTAATTTCTTTTTTTTTCTTCTTTCATACTTAGAAGGGTTATTTATATTCTGGTTATAGTCATCTCTTAAATTCTGACATACACACTATTCACAATTATACACAGGTAAAAGGTAAAGTTCCTCTTAATATGGAGAGAGAGAAAAAGGATTGTAGCAGTCCTTTTAGGCTGTTCCAATCAATATGCTACTGAGTAAAAGTGGTATGCACACAAAAGTAGAGCCACTTCCCTCCAGCCACCTGCTTGGACAAATAATTTACGTGATTAAAAAATCCTGAAAGTCCATGACAGCTGTGTTGCATCTGTGTATTACTAGATTCCAAATGTCAATTATCTGCATTTAATAATATGTGATTTTGATACAGAGGAGTGGAGTTACAATGAGAGAAAGCACACAATGTCTTTATGGGCCAACCTTGTCCCAACAGCAGTTCTTATTTTTAATCCAAGCTTTGCAACATTGCAAAACTGATTACAAGTTTATCCATTGAACAGATATAAAATTCCATCTAAACTACATATTTTACATGCAGAAGAATAAAAGGTTAGAATTTTTAACATTTCATCTCCAGAAAGCAGCTTGTCCTCCAACAAAATAGACTTGCATGAGTTAGCCTTACCTGGAGCCATAGCTTGTTATTCACTGCATCTCTCCCTGTAGCAATGCACTGAAATGTAGCGTTCTGCCCTGCATTGACCTCTACATCCCCCAGCCTCAAAAAATGTGGAGATTTATCTGTAGAGGGGAAAAACAAAAAAATACAAATAAAAGTCATTACAAAAAAATAAAAGTGACAGAAACATTATAATCTCCCTCAATCTCTATATTTTAGCAAATTTTGGCTAAAAAAGGAACGGAAGAGAGAAAATTATGTCTCATCTATGTTTGAGGGGTGGTTTCAGTCCTTTCTCTTCTCCCCTGGTGATTCTACTAACTTTATGTCATACTTGTGTTATAATAAAATCTTTTTAAAATAGAAGCCAAAAGGAGGAGATCAGATGCCAATATGTCAGCAGCACTTGACAAGAATTATCCCAAAGACTTTTGACTGTATGAAATCCATTACACTAAGAAAAACCCAATTAGCAGCATATTACTCAGGCAAATAGATACTACTCATGTTATGTTTGCAATACAACTCAGAGCTCTTGATTTGGAAAACAAAATAATTTGTGGCATTGAATATAGCCTTTCATGACCTGACAAATCTATTTTCCACACTGAGAAAGGCTGTAGGAAATCTCAGTGGCACAACCACCTGAAGGATTTACTAGACCCACAAAAGCCAACAGAAATGTTGGAGGAATGGACACATTACACAGCTCACCCTCCTTTTTCTCCAGAATTACTAAAGAAAACAGAAGCTGAACTGTTCTTTCTTTGTGCTTACTAAAAACATGACGCACATGAAAAAACATTAAATTGGAACAAACAGGGTTTAAACATCAGTAACAAAAAAGAGCTTGTCTGAATACCATAACATACTGATAATGTGCTGAGATGACTGTACCCAAGTGCCTTTTGTTTTGGCACTTCAAAACAAAACACAAAGAAGAAAATAAATATGAAAACCAGTTACTGAATCCAGAGTTTTGCTGAGTACAGACATCAGATAGCTGGGCTGGCTGGAATATTGAAAAAGTAACTCAAAAAATACCCTGTAAGTTTGGTAGCTTTGGAGAGCTAAAGTTTTAAAAGGTTTGGGGTACAAGAAAACAAAATGTGAGGTTGCCATTGGAACTTTATTATTTGGAATCATTTTGCAAAGCTGGAGCAGGACATTGTTATGTTCTGGTCATTTCAGAAAGCAATTACATTATCAGCCATGTGGTACATTAGAATGAAATAATATTTTAGAAAGGGCATATCTAAAGGAAGATGAGAAGAGTTAAACAGAAAAAATTGCCAAAAAAATTTAATAAAAAGTGCCAGAAACACACAATAACAATTTCTTCCTCACAACCTTTTATTAATAGAATATTCTCATTGTCACAACTTGTGTTTGCATGTGTGCAATTATTCCCCAGGATTAGCATGGAAAGGCAAGCATAAATGCCTCAAGTCTGTCCACAAAAAAAATAAACAAAATGCAATCCTTCAGTAGTTCAATAGACAGAAGCCCTTTCTTTTCTTTATTCTTTATTTTTAAATCTATTTTGTCTGTTTAGGAAAAAAAAAAAGGGAGAGAGAGAAAAAAAGAAAAGAGGTATAAAATCTGATAAACCTCCTACAAAGCATCTGCCAATTCAGTTTTCTTTAATCAGTGAGTATACACATTAACATTAAAACCCATTTTGATTATGCACACCAACTGCATATGACTACAAAGACACTGAAGAAAGCCCATTTTTTTATCCCTGTATAATTTACTCCTGGCAGAAAAAGATTTCACCCAGGTAAATCACTATTGCAATCACATTTCTTCCTGGAAGCTGCAACAAAAATACTATTGAAAGAACAAAGAATATCAGTGATCAAGTGATGAAAACTGAGCAGTCCACTGCAATATCAAATATGTCCTGAAAAGACAGAGAAAAATGTAACTCTTAATCATTTCTTACCACAAGGGTAACTCAGGACCTGGATGTCATCAATGGCAATGTAGCCATTTCTTCCATCTGAGACTTCAGCTTCAAATATTACCTGTCAAAATAAAAGAAAAAATGTTTACAACACTCATTTCTACAGAATTCCCCCGGTGGCAAGCGTGTAGATATAAGACACATTGCCTTTTTCATTTAGTTGAAGTTCCTACAAGGTTTGACAACTGAAAGGAATATTTATTACTCAGTGTGGTGTAGTTCCATAGTATTCATATACATGACTTGTTTTGGATTTGCTGCTCATAGCACACCAGAAAAAAACATGTTTAACTGCATACTGTTTTATCTCAGCTAAATGCGCAAACATGATGAACATGATGCAATTCTGAAAAAATGCCATTACTTTCAGAAAAGTTAGGCATCACAGCACACAAGCGATCAACCAATTTTAACAAAATTTGTATTTTTCCTGGAGGTCACAATATAGTCTCCTGTAACCTTCTGCAGCACAGTTGCACAGGAAAACACAGAAATAGTGCAGCATTCTCCAGTGGCAGCAAAAAGAACAGTTGTAGTATGAGATTTATACAGTAGTCATTCACTTCATTATTCCTTCTTTCAAGGCAATGAAAAAATTTCTATGCATGATGGAAAAGAAGAGACTTCACACCCAGTGTTTTGTCCCACCCCAAAAGGACAATTAACAACAAAGAATTGCTTGATGGTGCTCGTTCAGAGAGTTTCTGAAATTGTGCTTTGGCTGCAGAAAGAGGATGACTGTGGGGAAATGTATATTTTGATGCACTCGACTACAATCCTTCTTCCACTTTATCCAAATATTCTTGCTAAGACTGCACTTCTAGCCAATTTTTTTTCCTTCTAATTTTGTTTGCACCCAAATGGAATTTAGTTACATAACCCACTTCATTCTCTGCCTCTTCCTCCTGTCTTGGCCAACAACAACATGATGGAAATTAATTTAGTGTCCAGGAGTCTTGCTTTCACAGTCTATTGACAATTCTGGCCACAGAACTGTTTAACAATGTCTGCACACTCTTCAGGCATTTTCAGAGAGTTGGCACTTGTTCCCAGTTATGAATATCAATACAAATATCTTTAATTTATTAATAATTTGGACTATCATATATTTTATTTATATGGTTGTATGGTATGGAATGCAACTCAGAAATAAATACTATATTTGAAGTCATTCTGACAGACTGGTTTCTTTATAACACAATACAGTTCTACAACATGCACAAACTCTGAAAGCACATTGTTTCTCAAAGTCTAGTTAAGAAATTTGAGCACCAATGCTAAGAATTGAACTTTATTTGCACCTCACTCTAACTGGGTTGTTATGAATTCAGTCGGAAATAACTCAGATCCACTTCTCAGGAAAGCTCTGCCTATACAAGTGAGTCCTTTAGTGTGTTCATACCTTCTTACACTGGGAGTCAGAGGAGAAAAAGCTACCTTTCTTGGAATACTGCTGGGAATTAATTTACTAGTTTTTCTTTTTACCTCTTCCAGATTAATTCTAGTAATCTCCACCCAGCAGGAATCAGAAGTTATCAAAAAAGGAGAAATCCACAGAAAATAAAAAGATAAAGACATAGAGATCCATGAGAAGAAGAAAATTAAAACCAAAAAACCTAGAAAACATGGAGAAACATGGAAAGGCAATAAGTCTATGAAAAGATGTAAGAGACAAGGTTTACAAGGTAAGCAGAAGAAAAGTACAGTGATTAAAAGGACAGATATTAGAGAGTTGAGATTTTTATATATATAATATTTTATATTCATAATTGGTACAAATGCAATTGTTAAACATTCATAACTACAGATACAATGTAGCAAAAATTGCAGCTCACTTAAAAAATTATTATCAGGCTTTAATTTGATAACATCTGTTCCCATTCAAAATAGGAAATGGGAAAAGGGAATTGCACACATAGGTGAAAACAGCAGTTCAAAATGCTGACAAGTCAGACAAGAACTTGAGGTAGTTCTTTTCCTCAAATACACACAATACTAGTACTTGAGAAAAAAAGAGACTGTTGAGCCATTGCTTTCACCAGAGGAGGCTTATCCTAATAAGACAAAAGTATTTGGGAGTGAATCCTGTACTTCATCTGTACTGCTGTTCAGTTTACAGTCCTACAAAGAATGGCTTCGACACTTTCATTTTAGCTGAAAAATAATTCAAATTATCACTCTAGACAGAAAACATTAGTTGTCTGTGCAACCATAAATGTCCTTCCACTTATTACAATTTAATTGCATGCCCATATAGTGCACTTCTGAGAGATGCTCACTTTCTTTAATGGAGAGGAGAGGGAGAGGGGAGAAAAACTTTCCAGGGGATGAATTGGGCTGACACAGAGCAGGGTTATGGAGACAACTATCCTGTCTCATTTGTACCAGAACTGACAATGAATGAGAATGGGAGGGGCTAAGAATTTCAGATAATTCAAATGCTACTCAAGGGAATCAGACTTGATCCCAGAATTTTCTACACAGTTACCAGATGATGCATAAATAGACATTTACTTCTCCAAATAAAATTGCATATCCTTATCTATGAAGTACCTACATTCCGATACAAATGAAGATCCAGTGCCAAGCTGAACCTGATACACTCCTACATATTTAGCCATTTCTAATGTATTTCATGTCCATATACTGAGTCATTTTCTCCCTAAAACCATGCAAGCTTTCAGTGGACACTGTAATTTGGAAAAATCCATAGGTTTACTATTGACAGCATTAAGAGATGTTTCCATTTGTGTGGTTTATACCAGATATCCTTTAATGACCCAAATCAGTGACAAATTGATCCCAGTCAGCCTTCTAAACAATTCACAACTTTGTAAACCACTAGTATATATCCCAAATGTAAATGCAATTTTGTCTCAAATTTAAAGACCCCCAGATTGTCCAGCCAATCTCATACAAAAGCTGTTCCCTTTTCTTTGATTAGGCTCATCCTTCTCTCTAAAGCTCTTTCTAACAGCATTATATTCTTTGAAGATAACGAGAGCAGAGCTGACACACAGTAATCAAAATATGGGTGAGTCATAATTTATTCAACAGCTTCATACCATTACCTAATTTATACTGAACTTCTTTAACCCCTCTTAACATTTCATTTCCTTTTTTTGACCATCATTGAGCTCTATGCTGATGTTTTTGTGATCTCCATGATTTTGCTGCAGAGAAGCAACAGCAAGCTTCAACTGAGTCCATCATTCTGTGTGTGAAATTCAGATTTTATGGAGTGTGCATTTTCTTATATCTCATTATCAAGACTAAAATGTGCCTGTCATTTTATTTTGCAGTCTCTCACAGTTGGTGAGTCCTTCTGCAGGACCTCATAATTACATACTGTCCTTGCAATTCCAATGTAGCTTTTACCTACAAACTTCTGAACTGTTTTGTGGCAGTGTTTTTTTTCTGGTCCCACATGAACATGATGACACAATTCTGTATCTAAGGAAGTATCTCACAGAATGGCAGCTTAGCTTGACTATAAGTTTGCACACAGGGATGTTTGGACATCTAACTAGATTCTGTCAATCACATCTTACTCTTACCTATATACCTGTCAACCTTTAATGGGTTCCAAGCTGAAAATTAGGTGTATGATAAGAACAAAATAATTTTTTTTTTAAAAAGGCTGTTTTTGTTTAGGCATTGGAAAATAACACATACCTTTTTGTATTTCAGCTTTAAAACCCAGAAGATGACAATCACTATTTATCTAATATTATTCCAGAAATAAACATTTTGACCAATTTAAATACTCAACAGTGTTTGAATACAATAGAAAAATTAATAATTGTTACAGCAGAGAGTCCTACAGGTGTCTACTTACTGAAGTTTAATGCTTAAGAAATACTTAAACTTACCCATTGCTTCACAACCCTAACAATGCATCCTGTAATAATCAGAAATGCTATGCCTGCACTTGCAGGAATACAAGAAATTTACTTCTTAAGGACTGGTGTCACTGAATTTTTAACTCATCAGGATCCAAAACTTTAGGCGTCATAACCATTAGCTCATTTGAGGTACTAATGAAAATAAGCACTCCCAAAGCACACCTGGTCAATCAAGTACAAAATGTAGCCAGGAAAGAAAGGAAACAGCTCTGTAGCCCAAAGCCTACCTTTCAGACTGCAATCCTTCCTAGGTTTTGTAAAAAACATTTTCTTGTAAGCAATGCACCCCCAGCCCACCAGCAAGAATGGTGTTTTCAGTACCTTCCTTATCCTTTCTCCACTTGACTAGCTCTGACCAGTCATGGTAGTCAAGGAGGCACAATCTCCCAGTTTTGACAGCAGTCCTGACACATCATCATATATAGAAAGCAATGCCTCAGTTAGATAAAAGTGAGCATTAAAAGGTTTAATTACAACAGAAATGTAGTGTTTCATTGACAATATTTTCTGCTAGGCTCTAATACATATAATTTGAGAGAGGTGAAGAAGGATTGGAGATGAAAAAATATAAAAAAGTTTTCAAAAGGAAAAACTCAGATACCGTAATTTCCATAAAGCATTTAACCTGCAACGTATTTTTTGTTCAGGCATAGTGGAAGGTGTACTAGAGAGTTGTGTGCAGACAGAAGCTATCTTGTAAACCACAGTAAAACCACAGTACTACACACACACAAAAAAAACCCCAAACAAACAAACAAAAAAAACCCAAACCACCAAAAACACTGAAAAACAAACTACAAAAAACCCCACTGAAACAAACAAAAAACCCCCAACCACACTTCAAATCAAAAGAAGCAGTGAAGTTATATCGAATAACTTCACCAGATGTGTTATATCAACATTATCAAATACATAACTTCATTCTTTCATGGGAATATAAAAAAAAATTAATATTTTTTTCTACTTTATATACAATTCTTTGATTAATTTTCAGTTTTGTATCAGCACAGTAGGGTATTCCAGATAAACCTAGTACCTGCAATAGAAATGATAAAGGTTAAACAGCACACAGAAGAAAGTTTGTTTTGAAGTAAAATAATTCTCTGCAGATGAAATACCATGCAGAGAAAGTCCAATTTTATATAGAACTGTAACAAATGCTAGTCACTGACAAGTTCTAGACCTAGTCAATGCTTTCATAGTGTTGAAGGCATTTTAAAACACTAAATCATAGATTTTAATTACCAAGAAATTCAAAATTAATATAAACATGAAAACAGTGTCATGTTACAAAAGAAGCACTTAACGGAAGCCAGCTGAAAGGGACAGCTAAAGAAATTTTATCTAAGATATAAAAATTTTGTTGACATAATAAAAAGCATTTCCCTTGTGAAAACTACAGACAATTCTGCTGAATTAATTTAGAAATCATGAAAACATAATTAATTCCACTTGAATGCTCAAGTAATGCTGTCAGGCAGCCTTTGGAGCTGACATGACCCAAGAGAACTTCAGCACAGCAAATCAAACACTTGGGTGAAAAACTTTGAAATCTCAAGTCCACCAGGCCTGCTAACACCCTACTACTTTTTTCCTTCAATAACACATCTCCTGTTGCTGGAAACCAAAGGAATTTAGGCTATCTTCTCACTGGTATCCAGCTGAGCTGGTTGTCTCAAATTCTTTGACCATCTCAGGGTCACCTACAAGGAACCCTGACATTCAGAACTCCTCTCATCCCTAAAGTTACATTTAAGCTTCACTTGACATAGGGAACTCTGTACTCCAAGATTCACCTTAGCTCTCTGGTGAAGAATCACACACAAAAAACATGCCTTCAAAGGGTCCTAAAGGGTGACCTTTTAGACAATTTATTAGTGGTAAGTGACCTAGCTACCTATTCAATCCCCAAGGGAAAAATAAACAAATCAAACAAAAAGCAAAGCTACACCACCACAAGTGTAAAATCATCTCTTTTCATGAAAGCAAGAACTGTAGGTTAGGCTTTGTTGAGCAAAACAATTCAAACATCGTAAGAGCCAATAATAACATTTTACCTCCACAAACAAGATACATGTTCTAGAAAAAGAGATAATTAATAAGAAGCCTAATAAACCTTTGAAAGGACCTGTATGATATTTTCATGATGGTAAGAAAAGCTACAAATTAGACTTTGTGACCCTGGAAAGTACTCTGTGTTGGTAACGAACACCAGAAAAAAAAAAAAAAAAATCACATCTCTGCACTTATCTTTGCTTACTTCTTTCAAGCTGCTCGTGCCAAATGTTTCCAGACTCCTGCCTAGAAAGTGTCTGGATGAAGCACCACACATGGATGAGTTACAGCTGCTCAGGCTTTGAAGCAGTAGTAGATTACCATGTGGGAATACTTACGGTTTTGTAAAAATCCACCCTGCTCTTGACTGACTGAAGAACTTGAAGAAAAAACATATCTGCATAGTCCATAAACACCAGATCTTCAATGAGCCCAAAACATTTAAGGGTGAAAGCTCTTAAATGATTTAAAAATAACAATAACACCATGTACAAAGACATGACTCTTAACCATGGGCAGCAAAATATTGATAGCACTGTAAATCATGATATTTAAAGGCTAAAACTGGGAGAGGAGAAGTAAGAGAGAAGTAAAGAATCCATATTAAATACTCAATGCTTTGCTTATTTTTGCAATAGACTAAAACCTTAAGGAAACTCTTCCCAACACAGAAGCAGTCCTTTGGAGCATGGGCAGTTACCTAAAAAATGCAGCAATACAAGCCACTTCTCCAAACCTAGAGCAGAGGTTGGTACTTTTTGACTTTCAATGACCTTTGGGAATTCCCTATCATGTGAAAAAATTTTGAGCAGGAGCTGATAACAGAGGTGTGACTTTCAACTTTGACCATTCTGATTTTCTGAAACTGCTGTCCTACAAAATAGTCAAAAGTGAACTTAAGCTCTTCTGTTTAATATGAGTGAAATAACACTATCTTCCAGACACTTGCTATGGGTTGGATTAAATATAATCCTTTTCTCTTTACAAAGTGTTAATTGAAAATTTTCATGTATGCAATTTACAACTTTTAATATTTACTAGATGTATTCTGCCAGAATGCCACCAACTAACACCTGCCTGTTTTCGATGATTCCTGTCTATGAATCATTTGTGGGATGATGGAAGTACTAATTGTATAAATCACCTGGAAAGGTTTGCTATCCCCTTCCACTAATAACCTAGTAAAAATATGCTGTCATCCATCAACAAAGTTTTGAGCTATAAAAGGTTCTCCAGTAATCATTTTTAGCCACAAAGAAGCAAAGGCACATTCAAGAGACAATGTAATGTACTTCCAACAGCCTTGTCCTACCCTCAGCACTTGTAGGGTGAGCTCACAGATACTTCACTGCCAAATGCTGACATCTGAATAAGCAAGGTTTTTCATAACCCAAAGCTCAAAATCTATAGTGCTAATTCCCATTTTCCATGTGAGAATCCAAGCCTAAATGATCATGCTACCCTGGACTATGGAGCTGACTCACAGTAACTCCTAAATTATCTTGTATGCTTTTTTCATTCTTTCTTCTTTTTTTCTTTTTTTTTTTTTTTTTTTTTCCCTCTACCCCCACATCTCAAAGCTTTTATGTGTTTTGGTTTAATGAACCAGAAGCTTAAGATGGCAGTCATTATTGTCTTTTTAGTGATGACAGTTATCAGCAATAACTACAGTCCCAGTAAACCCATATATTTATCAAGGATAATCACAGGGTCCGAATTTACAGGTAAAACAATTGCATGGAAAAGGCAATGCAAACAAGTTGTCCAGAAACACATTACAGCAAAGAAATCAAGTATAAAATGGCTTTTGTCACAATGAAGCAATGGAATGCAAGCTAAACTCTGTTAACCATTAATTTATTGCTCCACAGTAGCTTTGAACAAATCAGTTTGACAGGCTGCACCTTTACTTTAGTGTAAGCAGCAAAATTTCCACATCGGGTTAAGATAGAAGAACAACTAACTTATTGAACTCCTTTATTTTTTATTTCTACTACAACTGAAAGAAATTAATTCTTCATGGTTGGTAAAGCAAAGCCTACCAAATTCGTATTTGTACTTGTGAATGAAAAAGCAAAAGAACCAGGTGGTTCTCAAAAGCATAATACATTGAAAATGAGACCCTGAAGAAGAAAGAGCTTTAAGATTTACTTGTCTTCATAAACTGATACACCTTAAAAAAAGTACAGAGTACATCTCCATAGACACACAATGGTACCCCAGCTTTACCCCCTAAAATTTAACTTCATAAAGCAAAAAAAACAAAACAAACAAAAAACCCCCAAAAAACCCCAAAAATACCCCCAAACAAACAAAAAAACCAAACCAAAACAAAAAACCCCAAAAAACCAAAAACAAACAAACAAACAAAAAAACCAGCAAACAAACCACAAAAACCATACAAACACACAAAACCAAAACATAAACCCCAAACAAATAAAACAGAATCTTTCAGGGTACATTAATTGACATCCTTGTACATGTCATGTTTGGGGTGCACTCAGGACCAGGTTTTGGTGATTTTGTGTTCACTTAGACTACCTAGAGTGCTACAAAGACCAAAACCTTGAAAAGGTCTCTAAATACACCAGATATGCCAGGTCTGCAGATACTAAGATGCAATTTCAGCAAGTCTTTCTGAAAATTATCTTCTTACTTCTGAAAGCATTAGACCAGGAACATTGAAATCATTTAAACTGTCACTACTACTTGGTTATACATAATATCACATGCCTTGTTTAATGAAATCAGACAAGTCAGATTAATTCCCTAATTTCCTACTTAAAGCAGAAGCTTGCATTTGAGATTGTGATGGTGAAATATTTATTTTCCAGGGTACTTCTACATCAGAAACAGGTAGTAAAGAAGTTGAAGCAGCAAAAGCAATAGCTGTGGAATCTACGATGTTAAGAAAAAAAACATCAGTCAGGAACGATACCAGATCTCAATTTCCCCACCACCGGCAATGATCAATATATTAAATTAACTCAAAGAATTCTCCAAATGTGTTTTTCCAGATACTTTTAGAGCTTTCAGGCATTATATCATTAACAGTAAAAGAATTAAATACAGAACCTTTGTAGTTTCTTCCATTTATTGGGAGAAGGAAGCTAAAGGTACTCAGCTTATATTCTCAGATTGCAGGAAGAAGTAGGAAAGAGTTACATACTATTAAGGACCTCAACAAATGAAACTGGATCACAGCAGAGAAGACAAGTTACTGACAAGTCAAGTCAGGCACATCACACAAAGACAAAAATTAACCAGACAGAGACTTGAGGGCACAGAATTTCCTTTTGCCCCCTTAAAACCCTTAACTTCAATATATCCACTAAAGTCTTATTAGTTGCTTTCATTTTCACCTTCCCTCTATTATCAGTCTGCAAAGACATCTGATACTTAAACTAGCCTTTGAACAAACATTCTAAACTGGAAAGTCAAACAAAGGAATGATGAATCCTAAATTCAAGAGAAAAGGATCTCTCTCTTCTCAAAACAGATCCATTTTCATTTAAGTGCTGAAGATTAATACTAAGCAGACCTTCTTTGTTTCTTCTATAGGTGGGCCACATAAGCTATTTCAGCAATTTTGCATACCAAAATGAGTAATATTTCAGTTCTCTGGTATTGCACATGAATGTATCATTTTTCTCCACAGAAATAGGAAGGCAAAAATACTTGCCAAATGAATAGTCTCCTCAGAGAGCAATAATCATAATCACATTCTTTGAACTTTTTCAGGATAATGCACCAACTTTTTTTAATTGCTCAGAAAAACAGCTGAGAAACACCAAGCAATTGCTATTCTTGAAACAGCTTAGGTGTTCTAATGAGCTGAGCAAACTTACCATAGCTTCTTTTAATTTGAAACACATATTTTAACATGCCTATAAAATAATTTTCTAACAGATGGATTATTACACAGCAGAAAAAGATTGCATAGATGAGTACTAACCTCTCACCTCATAAAATTACAATTTTTATCTACAATGAGCAGATAAGACAGAGAGACATCCTTACCAGTAACCTTCAGATAGGTTAAGATAAACTTAAAGCCCAAGACAAACATATTTTAGAATCACTGCATTCAAGGTTCATTGTTAATTATTGTAAGCCATTGCAAGTTATTAAAGAATGTGCCACTGGCTATTAAAGGAAAGTAAAAACCTATATTTAAACTGCCTTTTTTTCAGTGAGGGGGCAGGGACACTATCTCACCAGTGGATTCAGTTGATATCTGTATCACAGCACTCTGCATTATGTTCAACACAGTGCTTTTCACTTACATGACATTTTATAAAAGATGACAAAGGCAATTCATAAGTGGGAGTAAATTAGGGTTTGCGATTGGAATGATGATTTCTCTCCTCACCAGATCCAGGCTCCTGTAGTCACAGGCAATTATCATCACGTTCAGTTCACAATGGTTTGCAAAACACCACAGGCCACAAGAAATTCCCAATGTTAAAACACAGCTTTAACAACCACAGAGAAATACCAGGAAAAAGCCAAGAGTACATTGCTCTACCACAATAAATACTGAGAAGGCAGTGCCAGTATCTGTCACAAATTGGAAAATCCATGTAGATTTAAATTAGGAAGTTCACCATAGAATATACATTTACTTTATGCTCACATTTTAAATACATGTGCAAGAATATTTACTTTCACAATTCTAAAGATGAGCTTCAAAAACTATTCCATATAGATGTCCATGTTACAAGTTACAAGCCTTGATCTGTTTACACTACTTACGGATATCAATTCTCAAAAATCTTTTAAATAAAACCACAAGCCTAAATGTAACACAAAGTTCAACTCTCTCTCTATATATATATATATACACACCAGTTCCAAAGGAGATATTAGAGACCTAGAGGAGAACAAGTTATCCACTTGTAGCATATTAAAATACTCCTACATTTAGTAATTGATATAGAGAAGTGTGCATGAATGTGCTTACATTTGCCAATACATACTTTGAGTTTGGATGAGGTATTGATTACACACAATGAACAGGACACTGTGTCTCAGCAAATATTAACTATGTTTATCCAAAGACTGCTGATAAACTGTCAGACTCACTATCCCATTTTTAGTCAGCAATATTTTCAGATATTTTTATAAAATCCACTGATCCACATAGTTACCAGATTCCTCTCTGCTTTCACTTGCCTGAAACAGACCCAGCTCTTTCCCATGTAACTTTTAGGTTCTGCTTCCCACATCTCCTGGCAGCCTTGAACTAATGACACTGACTGCAATGTGTAATACCTGCACCTGACATACACTTGTCTTAACTTATAGAAGCTCTTGTCTTAACTCTGTAAAAGAAATCTTCCCTTAACTCAAAGGTGACTTGTACAACACTACCAAAACAAACAAGGAGATCCCAAAACAACTTGCAATGTTTTTGTTCAATGTCAGACTTTCCAACATCCTTCTTAGGAAATAATGTCAGGGGAAAAATAACATGTAATATTCCCCTTATGCAAACTTCATTTCTCTTCATTTCCCCTTTCCTCAACACAATGTTCCCTTCTACCAGACATTCCTTGACATTTTGTGTGTTCCAGACTCTCTCCTCATTTGCCACCTTGCGTATCTTGCTCCTCTCACTCCTTCCCAGAATACACTCAATTTACGCATGTGAAAATAAGGCTTCCTGCAACTACAGCTCCATCTTCCTTAATTCTCTCTCTTTTCAATGTTGTCATCTCCAAAAGAATAATTTCACTACTCCATTTCCTTGGTTGACCTTTCAAAGCAAAAGTACCATCACCAAGATGCATCCCTCAATAAAGCTAAGATTGATTTCCCTCCTCATCTGACAAGCTTAGTGTCCTCTCTTCAAAAATTGAGTGCACTTAGCTTCCACAGCACAATTTTCTTTTAGGTCTTCTATTTAGATTACCTGAGAAAACCTGAGGTTTCTCTTGTTTCTGTGAGCACTGGGACTTCACAGGAGCTTTGCACTAAGCCTAAGTCTCATTCTCTGCTTCCTCATTGCAGATACCCTTGAACACTAGAAGAGTTATAAACCAAAATGTATTTCTATACTTCTGCAATATAAAATGGTAGGGAAACTTCTGGTGAGGCAAGCAAATTTTTTTCCATCTAAGACAGCTGAATGAAAGGCCAGTGCACAGATAAAATAAATTAAACAGTGAGATTGGAAACACAAGGATCAAGGCATCACAAAGCAACAAAGACACCAAAATAATATTAAGTTGGCACAAATTCCAAACTCAAACTGACTACTTTGTCACATCTGGTGTGATGGACATGTCTGGTGGCACCCACTGTTGTCATGAAAATGGGTACCTTTCTCCCAAAGAGGGAGAAAAACACACCTAATGTCTCTAGATCACACTACAGATAGTCCTAGATTTTATCTCACTTCCAAAATATCTTGTAATACAAGAGCCAGTGCCTAAAGAATTTTGGAAAGAAAATAGTCACAGATTTCATGGGTTATTTGTATTGTTCAGATTCTTCAGATTTTCTTCCAATAATCTGTCTCTAATCACTTTGGGTATTGGAGTACTGTACTTTCTTTTGCTGCTGCTTCTCTTAACACTTTCTCAGCTGATAGTACTTTTCTGTTTTTCCCCTTTCCATTTCATCCGTGGATATAAATTGTGCTCACACACACACACACTTCACACTGTATATAAGAAAGGCAAATTCTACTCTTGCTTGATATGAACAGACCATATGCCTGTCAAGGCAAAACTTAACATGACAGAGAAATATGTAAAAACAATTTGATAAACAGGATTTCACTTTGCTTCCAAGTACCTCAGCCATGCATTTCAGACCCTTTTTTCTTGCAGTTTCCAGCCAGATATGCCAACCATGTCAGCCAAACCTCAGCCTGAGGTTTCAATGCTTTCCAGTTACAATACCCAGCTCTTTGGATTCCAGAATTCCAAACAGATCTAATCTCCCCATAGCATTCATACACCACCAACAATTATATTCTCTCAGTGGAGTGTGTCAGCTGCGTTCAGGCAATCCCTGTCCTGTGACTAACCAGAGCTTGAGATGTGCCAATTGCAGAAAGTTGATAAAGTTTCCATTATTGGAAATTAGGTACCAGAACACACTCACGTAAAAAACATGCTGCCTCCTGCACTGCACTTCCAACTCCACTATCCTGGCCTGAAATGGCAACCACTAAATTTTGTATTTAATTGCTCAGCCAGGTAAGTTATATTTTGGATAAGGATGCATAATAAATAATATGAAGAGTAATCAAATACTTACAAAATATTAAATAAGAAGCACTTGCGAGATTTAAGAAAATTGTGTGATTAGATCTTGTCTCATGGTGGTCTAATGCCCCAGAGAGCTTCACTTAATCAAGTGTCACCTAAAGCAGCAAGACTATTACTTCTCAAAAGCAAGCTGAAGCTGCAAACCTGAACACTAGCTTTAACTTAATGCACGTTTACTTTAGATCTCAACTCCTGACATTTGAGTACAGAAGCTCTACCCAGATTTAATTATTTTAAAACAAACACCACACAAAACCTATCCTTTTAAACCAAACAAAACCCATCCTTTTAAATTTATTTCATAATATTTGCTAAAATTACTTTTGCACACCTTGCTGAAAGAGCCAGAGATTCAGTAACTTTTATGGCCAGCACCTTTATAGGCAGTGAAGAGAAAACATTTCACTAACACATCAAAATACTACAAAATATTCAAAAATCACCTTTAATTTACCAGCATTTGCTGATAGCTACAATGACTGATATCCCAGCAATGGTTTCTCCTCAGTAATCAGAATGGGAAATAAGCAGTGTACCTTGGCAAAGCAGACTTCCATTTCGATCAAGGCAAACAGTGACAGGACAGGGCTATTCAAAACATTTCTGCTACCCTCCCTTACAGTGATTACTGTTTAATAATGGCAAATACGACAAATTGAGTAATAGTCATTTTGTCCTTTGGCATATCTGGTTATCCTTGGCTTAAACTTAGTCAATTCTGTGCACAAAACCAAAGTCAGACATCACAGTCCTGACAAAAGTAAGTGATGAATAAGGACAATACAAACCAAAGGGAAAAAAAAAAACTCTGTTATCCATCTCTGTGCTGTAAACAGGTCTCTGGCTGTGAAAAAATTCAAGGTATTTGTAGAACAATAAATTTAGTGGATGTCAGAATATCTAGGGAACTCAGAGGCTATTCATCTTGTGCCTGAGAGATATGCAGAACAATCCCTTACTAACAGTCATGCTTTCTTTTCCTCCTTCATCTTATGCCATTTCACTGTAAGCTATTGAATGCCTCAAAGCTCACATCCAGGATGGACTTCTGAAGACAACATGTTTTCATTGTGAGCTAAGTAATTAATTATGGATGTGTTGGGGTATTAACACACACCTGCACGTGCACATAGGGGTTTTTTACTCTTACTGTCTTAATTGCCACTCTCTCTAGCAACATAAAAGATTTCAAGACACTGTAAGAGAGCTTCAATAAAAACTTCTGTTTGCTGTAGAAATTTCACCTACACACCATATAAAGGTCCAGAGTAGAAAAGGAAGTGTACTATTACCATAACAATTAACTTGGAATAAAAGGAAACATGAACAGATGGTGTATAATATTCAAGCTGATTTATTTATAGTTTAGACATTTAGACATGTCTGATTTTAACCTAGAAAAAACTATATCTTGTATCCAAACTTTTGATGAGCACCAGAAGACTGAGGCACAAAATTATTAACAAAAAATC
The DNA here is from genome assembly GCF_903797595.1 of Erithacus rubecula. Classification (NCBI taxonomy): domain Eukaryota; kingdom Metazoa; phylum Chordata; class Aves; order Passeriformes; family Muscicapidae; genus Erithacus; species Erithacus rubecula. The sequence continues at coordinate 51,505,508 of NC_136685.1, forward strand.
ATTAGGTTCCAGAGTTTTAAAGCACAATTCTATGAAATGCAAAGCCCAGAGATTCAGCAGCATCCCTCACTGTGTCTCAAATAGTCTCCTGCTACTATTAGGAGTTAAACAAATACAAAAATAGATAAGCTGGACATATGTCAAAAGGCTATTTTAGATAATTTTGAAAGAAATAACCGAACACACCCTTACCATTTGTGATAGTGGAATAGTCCTTAACTGAAATGGAAATATATGATACACAAAAAGAACTACTTTTTAATTATCATATGTTTTCATTTCCAAGGGGGAAAATCCAAAAGGTACCATTAAAGGGAATACTTTTAACACTGACACAGGGTGCTTACTTCCAGACAATTACCTTCAGCAGATCCTTGCATCTGTGTGATTAACTCACTGCAACACCTGATGCTTTTACCAGCTTACAGAGTTCTAACATAAACCATTGCATTAACTACCACACCAAAACTAGCTAATTAATTCTGAAGATGCTCTTTGAGGCACTTCCTCCATGCTCTTATACATCCATACATCAAAAACTATAAATATTTACTGTGTAGTCTCAGTTGTTAAATTTTTATTTGGTTTCAAACTCTTCTTCCAGTGAACAGTGGAAGAGCTAATCAAAGGATAAGATAGAAAGAAAAAAATCAGGGTTTGAGTTTGGTTGGTTGGCTTTATGTTTTTTCCATTTTCCAAAAATGCTTTTAATAGGAAAATAAAAACCAAAACAAACAAAACAAACAAACAAACCAAAATAATAACCAAACAAACCCCACAAAAAACCCAAAAAAACCCAACCAAACAAAAAACAACAACAACAAAAAAAACCAAACAAAATGCAAACAAACAAAAAAAACCCCAAACAAACAACAACAAAAAAAAAGAGATTAGATAGATTGCCACAGCAGCAAGAGTTCCTAAAATTTATGCAATGTGAAATTAAACTCACAGCAGTTAGCTGAAATTAATTTTTTAGTGCGCAAAGCCTCAAGAAAGTGAAAATAAGGAATGGAATATTATATCCATAGAAATTTTTATCTCCTTCCTACAAACTAACCAATGCATTTCAATAGTTACATGTCAGTAAAACTATTATTTAGATGTCACACAAGAGTAGCTAGACAAGCATGTGCCATACTTCACACAAACTTTTCTAGGTAAAAGCTGGGAAAGACACCATTTTAATAGCCCAGGTCAATACAAATAATTTTATACCTGAACTAAACTACATGAAAGTAATAACTAAAATGTCTTCTAAAAATTTAAATAAAATCTAACACTCTTAAAATTGAACACTTTTGATACTGAATTTACACCATCCTTAACTGGTTGTCTCTTTTGACTTAGCTGCCTTTTTGATCAGTAAGGCCCACAAACCAACCTGAACCAACCCAAATCACCTAGGCCATTAATGGATAGATTTGACAATAAAATTAGGTCAAGTCAAAATGGTTTCCACTAAAAAACCAAAGGGTAGAATCCCTTTTCATAGATTAGTAGCCAAATCAGTTGTAACAAGTGACTTAATGAAAAAGACATTCCATAAAAAAAGAGAAGCAACCACTGTATTCAAGATGTCTTTACTTGCAAGTCTGCTCAGTTCATCAAGTCAGAGTAAAGAGAGATGCACAATCTTTTTTACACGAATATATTACTTCCCAAACCAAAATTTCCTGTTCCTTTTTTTCCCCTCCAGTCTCCCTGACCATCTCCTCTTTCAATGTTTCTTGCCCTTTCTGCAAAGGATAAAGTATCTTTTGCTATCCTCTGAAAGGAGTTTCAAGGATGGTAATTTGATTCTTTTCATTTAAAGTGCTCCAAATTCATTAATGCAAAGCCATGAGGTTTCTCTTCAAGGGTATTAATATATTTTTCAAACAGATATCTGAAAGATTCCTACATAAATAATATCTTTATTTATGAGATAGTACTGTAAAAATAAAGACAGAAGTTGAGTGTGTCCCACTGCTGGCAGCACAAGTCTGGAACAGAAATTTAAGCTACTTAAAGCAAAAGTAAATTAATAGAACCACGGAACCATTTAGGATTGAAAAATCTTGAGATTATCAACTCCAACCATTCTTTATTCATATGCTTATCTGAAAATACCTGTTAACATCCTTTTAATTCACTCATGCAGGAGCCTGTGTATAAAAGTTAAGCATCTGAGCTAAGAAAAAAAGCCTGCTTCTTAACTACTATACACTATTTTCTTCCTGGGAGGTGGAAAAGTCTTTTAACTCATTTTGAGGTTGTCCCTGCCAGTAAAGCATATGCTTGCTTTGATCCAACCAGCAAGAACAATTTACCTGAAAGCCACTTTTCAAAAATACATGTGGCTAAATACTCCACTGAAACAAAAAGTCTTCAGTGTTTACTAGGACAAATTTGACCAATTCAATAACTGACTTCAGCAAATCCATCAATTACATACTTCTCTAAGAACAAAGTACTAAATTAACTTCTAAAAGACAAAATAAAGTACACAAAAAGCCGTGTTCACACAGTATTTCTGAACAGCAGGGAAGTATTTCTTGGCCATTTCCCTGTGCTGCTAATAGAAGCCTCTTGCTAAGCATAAAGATCTTGTCCAACTACAGCAAAGTCTCAAAGGATCTGAAACCATGTTTTTCCTTTCTCTTACACTGCCTGTTGTGTCACCTGCTGACACGACACAAAAATGGTGATCATGTTCTCTCCCTCTCCCTCAGTGTTCTACAGTCACTTATCCAGCAGCTCCATGTACAATCAAACCTTAGGATCCTTTGCCCTTGTCTGGGATAAATTTGCAATCACTACTGCTCTGTTTTCTGGTTCTACCTTCTGGAACTACACAGTTTTGTACACATAGGGCTTTTCTACCTGTTCTGATTTTGCATCTGTTTTTCGTGCTGATATACAACAAATGTGGTAATGCTTCCTAAGAGAGGTCTGAAATCTGGCTGTCTCAGCAGGACAGGAAGCAGCTTGCCAGGCTAAGGTTTGAAAATTCAGCCTTGTACACTTCTACTAGATGGGGTAGGATTTGCTAAAGGAACAGGTCTGCTGCTTTACCCACAGACACAGAGAATGTACATGACCTGCACTAGGAAACATGAATTTTATTGTATTCATGGACCATGAAGCCTTACTGAAAGTACATAATTATTCTTGAAAACAAAGGGTATTTTTATCATAAATTAATTCAAAATGCCCAAATCTAAGGGAGTAATTATTTTACCTGGTAATATTCACCTGTAAGTGATCTACTTTTTACAGTGCTATAAATACACATGAGTATTAACAACTACATTATCAGTTAAGTGATTGACATCTGTTCAGTTTCTGGTTTTGGTCTTGCTGTTTTCTTTAAAGTGTAGTTCATAATCTGTCTGGTGTACCACACACCTAGAATTATTTCTCCTTACCCTTAAAAGGTTTAATGTGTATGCTTCAGCACATACTGAAAACAAACAAACAAATATTTATTTTACTGGTATATAAGACTGTTCACATTTCTGAAATACTTCTTTTGACTCACTGTCATTTACATTACATATTTTTCCTTTGTAAATAAGCTGCTTGCTGCTATAAAAATGTGCTTGGTATGAATCAATAAAATGTAAATCTATTTTATATAAATCAAAGAGCTATCATATGTCAATGACTGCAAATAGTACAGTCTAGCAGTTACATTTTCAGCCCACCCATGAAGATCACTCACAGTTTATACTCTGAAACCTCCTATGGTGATCAATTCAAACTTTCACTTTTTATGAGTCAACAAGTGCTTTGCAGCTCTTTTCCAAATTTTTCATTCCATATATAAAGAAGGATTTTTCCTTCATTATTTTCCTCCTGACTGACTATATTTCAATCCATCTTGCCAGTGAGGAAGTCATTTATTCCTTTTTCCTCAAAGGCTCCAAGTCTTTCCTTTGCAACTAAGAGTAGCTGTTTTCGCACAGGTATCAAAAGTTGGCTCTTGGTTTTGCAGGACAAGTTGTGCTTATGAAATTCATACCAGTGATGTGCTCCATCCATAGAGTCAGGATGGTGTGCAAAGCAGAGACAGGGAAATTAATAAAGACAAATATATCAATGTTAGCAAGAATGGCACCACTGGTGCTTAAATACTCATTTTTCCCCTACATCCAGTCAGGCTGTTGCCTCTATTTGCCATGCATCCATCAGAAGAACTCAGCTCTGTCTTCTCTTGAACATCTTGTAGATGTTCAAGAAGTAGATTCAAGGTCAACACTAGGAACTTAGTTTTATCTATTTAGCTTGCAGCTTGCTTTTCCACATTCTTTTGAAAAATAGGTTGCATATCTATATCCTTATGCAGATATACACATAATTCATGAATGCCAGTAAGAGAAAGCAGAGGATAGCATCACCCTATGATTCTACACACATAAAAAAAGGAAACCTGTTATCCAGAGGTTTCCGATTATCAGGAGGAGAATTTCCAAGCTCTAAAAATTCTTTAATGCCACATGCCATTTTAAGCAGCACTTCAGTGATTTCCATCTCCTAGCTAAGGAGATATATGTTTCCTTAGCCAGAAAATGCTGCCAACGAGGATAGTGAGAAAGACAATGGTAACGATACATTTTTTTCCATCTTGGAAATGATTACTTACAAGACACTAAATAATAAGAATTTCAATTTTATTGCTTGCCCTTTCAGGATAAAAGATGGTTAAAATGAAAGACCAGAAACTACAGCCCTCAAGAAGTCACCTTCTTTAATATACTAAAGAAAACATCAGGAAGAGAGGGTGACAGCAGAATGGACTACATTTCATATCTGAAGAATCCTTTAGATTACAACTTACTCTGCAGTATATGGAAGTTGAATAGGTTGAGATTAGACAACTTTGCCTTTCTTCTAAATGGCTTGAAGTCAAAAAAATACACTAAACTATAGTAATTTGTACTATTTTGCTACTTATGGCATAGGTCTCTCTGGCCTCTGTAAGAATGCCAAAAATTTATACAAGGTATCTTATTATGCCCTCTCCGAAGCAAAAGCTCCAAAATTATTGTGCTTTTTACATCACCTAAAATATAATTTTTGCTGTCAAAGGGCAAATTCCAAAATTAAGTAAAACTCTGAAATTGCTCTTCGCACTTTGACCAACTTTACAGATTTTCAAAACATATCAATTGTTGCTAAAGTTATCAAATATAAAACAGACAGAAAAAAATCAAATTACCCCACATTATATAATACTACACCAGAAAACACAGGAGTATTTACCTGGTGTAAATATATTTATGTTACCATAAATGCCAAGAAAATATCCTTTTCTCCACTTCTTGTGAAATACATGTGATGAATGCACATATTCACTGTATTTCCTACTCTTTAAGGCTTTTCTCCTATCCTGAAAGTTTAGGACACTGTTTCTTTTTTGAAGTGCCTTTTTCTTTTATTTAACCACAGTTAACCTGGCTGTATGACAGGCACTATTTCAGATCAGTCAGAAATTGATACTATTAGAACTAATCCCAAAACACCTTCTGCTTTATTCTTTTTGTATTAATTCTCTCTTTGAAATTCTTATTGTTCTATTTTTCTTTATGACTGAAATTCTTATTGTTTTATTTTTCTTTATGATCACCTTTTTGAGCAACAATATTCCACAATCTCTCCAATAGCTCTTTTCTCCTGGCAAGTTTCTTTGCCATCACCCATGAGAATCATGCAATACTAATTTATAGTTGGAATTTCTCCACAAACACATCATTATTCTGTAATATTTCTAGCATTAAATTGATTCAGTCTTGTGAGTATCCCTTTTGCATCCTTTCAAAGGCAATTTTAGCTTTGACTATCCAAAACAATTTTGAATTATTTGGAAAAAAATCTCTTAATCATCAAATTTTTAATTCATTTGTGAGGATGAAGTGTACAGCTTCCAGAATACTTCTTTTTGAAATTACAGTATTGGGTTTTCCTTCACCTTCCAAATCTATGACCAGAAATTTTACTTCTACCAATAAATTCTTTTTTATAAGTAAATTAACTGCAAGTTGTCTTTTTATTATATATTTTCACAAAAAAATGTAGGCCTTGAAAAGAACCTTTAGTCAAAACTTCAACAGAATCATCCTTACACTTGTCCTCACATAATTCTTTTCCATTAAATCAGAGGTCTAAGAAGAACAATTTATTTGCATGAAGAGGATGAAGATGTCTTATACCAAATTTTGTGCATTTATTATCATGTCTTAGCTATTTGTGCTAGTTTTAGAGAGGATAAAGTTACTTTTCTTCATATGATGCTGCATTTTGGATTTGACCAAAACAGTGCTGAAAACACAGGGATGTTTTAGCTATTGCTGATCATTGCTTGCACAGCACCAAAGCTTTCTTGAGAGGAGACTGCAAGTGGGCAGCAGGTTTGGAGGGGGCACAAGCAGGAATGTTGTACCCCAAGAGGCCAGAGGGACATCCCATGTCATATTGCATTTTGCTCAGCAATACAAGCTGGAGAAAATCAGGAGGAAGGCAGAGAATGGGGTAGGGGGGACAGGATGGGGGCAGGGGGAAGTGGTTTTATTTTTATTTCAGTCATTAATGCTTCAAGCACATTGTGTCACTGTTTTACATTTGCACTCCCTTTTTATTGCTGTCATCAGGGTAAGCTTGTTTAAAGATCTACTCCTCCTTGTAATAATCACCTTTGCCCTGGTCTTAAATCACAAGAGCTTTTGGGTTCAGTGGTGTTGGGATATTCTTGGTCCTATTAGACTTATTCTTCCAGATCTGTCTTACGTGTTAGCTGAAATTGTTTTAACATTTCAGCTGTTCCTTTTCATGTACTTTTTTGTTTTGCACACAGAAAAATCTCACTCCTGTGAGAATGCTCTATGGAATGTAACAGGATCACTCCTATGAAATAATATAATAATAATTATGAAATTATTATGAAATTATTATAATAATTATTATTATTCTATTTTTTCCCAAAGTTAGAGAGACATTTCCCTTTATGTTAGTTTCCTGACTAGTTAGCTAGAGAAATAAACATTCATGGAAGTGAAACCTCACTCTCCACATTGCATCAACAGTTACCTCACCAAACCTGCATTACTGGCTTAGTGCATCCCATTAACAGCAACCACCCCAGCCAGGTTGGGAGTGCAGCTCTAGGATAACAGCTGTAGGACAGTCATAAGATTCATAGCATAACTGCTCACAGTATTTGACTTTTCCACAGGATTTTGCCAAAAAAAATTTTCATGTTTTTATGGGGCTGACTCAATTTTGAAGAGGCTCCTTAAATGAGCAATTTACTTAGAGCAAAAGATTCTTGCAGTACCTCCATAACGAAAGAGATAATAGTAGAGTATTTCTTAAAGATTTTTTTTTTCCACTGCATAACTTACCCTTTATTAAAGGAAATAAAAAGTAGTAATGAACCTGCATATTCAGCAGAATAAAAGTTTCCAAGCTTGTCAGAAGACTCAGGGAAAAAAAAACAAAAAAAAACCCACTCTCATTGAAAGTCACACTTTTAAAAGCACCCAATTAAGTGTACTTTGCTTTCATTTTAACAATGAAAAAATTCCCCAATTAAGTATACTTTATCTTCATTTTAACAAACCCCTTAGCAACAAAACATTGTAAGATTTGGTTGCTATGACAAAAATTATTATAATTAATATGATTGGAAGCAAAATAAAAACTGCTGTGTGCAGGAGAAGGCCACATCATAACAGGTCACAATGAGAAAAGGTCATTAGATACTGTACCTAATAATAATTAGCTGCTCTGAAAGGCCCCAAGAGAAGCTTCTTTTCAGTTTTTTGTATTCTCTAACATTCCTTGGACTGCAAGTGAAGCTTAAGCTGAAGTGTGGACTTGACATCTCATCTACCAGAAGCTGGGCAAAACAGCTGTCCAGTGCAAAAGTCTGGATTTCAATCCTTCCAGTATCCTTCAAAGGATGGGAATGCAATTTTCCCATATATAAAAATTGGCTTAAGCATTGGGGTTGTCTCTCTTTAAATTCTAATATGAAGAACATACTTAAAGCTGTCTTTTGAAAACCAAAGCGTCTGTTAATTATAGTTTATTCCATATCAGCTTTCCCATCTCTTCTACATTCTAAGTGCTACTTTGAAATGCTTTTAAGGGTTTTCAGGTTCTTAAAAATAATTTTTCATACATAATTTTTAATAATCACCTTTTGATAGTCATGGTTGCTATTAGATTACTTACTAGAAGGTAACGATAATTTGAGTATCAAAGTGGAAAATGAAGACTATGTTTAGAAACCTAGAGCAAAAATTACTTTTTCAAACCAATAAATGTCATTTGGTAATATTTTGACCCATCATATTTAACTTTAAAAAAAATTAAGTAACCAAACTGCTTTATAAAGCTCATTTAAACTGTGAGTGAAATTTTAAAGGTGAGCACTCTGTGATAAATAATAACTGACACTGAATCATGAAAGGGATCTCTGTAACACAGCCCATATAATGGGAGACTTTTTCTTCAAAGGTAACACAGAATGGTCAGTTTTTAATACATAAATGAATAAAAAATTATTTTTATTTCACAGCTTCAAGAATAGATCCCTGCTTGTTCAGAAAACAAGGATATAGCAGCAATTTGTAATTTCCAGCATTTGATCATGTTAAGAAACACTGGGGATTCACAGATAAGTAAACATAAGTATTTTAAATAAGCTAATATATTATAAACACAAAAACTTCATGGATAAAAAAATAAATATTATTTTTCAGATATTTGGATAGTGTTGGCAAAACTTTAACAAGCAGCTGACACCTTAAGCACTTGCCTATTAACAAGGCTGGTTTCCTTGTTAGCACTGCTCCTGCCTGCCCAGTGCTGCCTCTTAACAGTGTCAAAGCTCCTCCTTCCACAAGGCAAAGAAACTGCTGACTTTTATTGCAGAGTTCGGTTTTCCTGTCAGGCTCACTGGTTAAACCAGTGGGTTGGTCCAACGAGCCCCAAAGCATGCAGAGTGGGAGCAGTGGCCCTGCATAGCCACAAACAGGAAGGAAACAATTAAGTTCAATAAATTGTAACTGTAACAGCTTTTCCGGACAGTAACAAAACTGAAATCACAGATGAAGCAGCTTCATACTTTCCTGTGGCCAGATAGTGCTTCCCCTACTAAACCCTGGAAAGCTGTGGGGGCTAAGCAGATGCTGGCTGACCCACACTGAGAATAGAGGGGAGGGAAATATGCTCCTAATCTCATGTGAAAATGCAGCCAAACTTAACTGCCTCATTTTACAGTCATGCCCCAAGGATGTTCCTACACCTTCAGTAAGTAAAGCTGCCATGTCAAACTGCAGTTTCTCAGATTTTCAAATGTCTTCTGAGAGTTTTAATCTGTCTGTACTGCTTACTGGTAAAACCTGCCCACCAGGTTTCCAACTCTTTAGATTGGGAAGGTGGGTGAATGAAGTCTTCCGATGGAAAAAATAGTCAGTTCTCTGAAAGCACTGCAATTCAGGCAACAAGCTAATCAGAGAAATCACAGAATGTTTCCTGCCTTTTTTTATCCAGTATCTTATCATAAACCCACTGTTAAAAGTTATAAAAGTTATCATGGGGAGAGAGTGACAAGGTAATATAACGGAAACACTTCAGAGAAAACAAAGAAATCCCCCAGTGCAGTAGAAAAACAAAAACTGCATGGAAGGCATAGGATTCTCAAACTTCACTTCTGAGAACTAACACATGCATCTTAACTGCAGTTTAAACTAAGTTAACAAGATGGCAATAAACATCAGAACTATTTGTCCTTTCAATTTCCTGTCACATCAGTCCCTTCCAAATGTTTCTTATTAAAAAAGAACTTACATTTCCAAATGTTCAATGGCCCTAGACGTATCTCAAAACAAAACAAAAATATTTCCCTAGCTCTTTTCTGAGAGATGTGACAAGAGGGGAAAAAAAATAAATAAAGAGCAAGCAAGCATCCAAAATTGCAGAGGATTTAACTGCTGCAAGGTACAGAAAAAAGTGACCCTTTGATCAGTGTGACTAAGGAGAAGTCGTATTGTTCAATATACTTCAAGGAAGAAATGTTTTCTCTTCTTACAAAAAATAATTAGGGGTTCAAGGTTCTCTAAGTCCCTGAAAATAATTTTGAAAACCAGTGTTCTGAGCAGTAAGTATTTTAAGATTGCACAACATCAGCAGAATTCAGTATTTCTCTATCCAAATGGACAAAAAACCCCCACTTCAAATCCTGACTGACATTCTGTCTTGCAAATATCTATGTTCTGCTCTAAAGAGATGACAAGGAGTTGCTCTGATGTTTTTCTCAGAACAGTTATTTAACATTTTCCAACTCTGCAAAGGCATGAGAACATTACGACTCTTTTGTTGGAAGAAGAGTGTTTGAAAGTTCATTGGCAGAGTAGTTACATCCACTTTTCAAGAACACATGATAATTCTCTCTCTGGTTTCCCCAAATAGAGGAGGAGGAAGAATACAGAAAGAAGGAGCAGCACACACAATATGTTTTTACTTCCATCTGCCATCTGTTAACAGTTTCAGCTACTTGGATAAATATGTATTTGTACTCAGGAAAGATTACAGTCTTGTCTACATGCAGTTACTCAGTACAGCTGTTCATGGTCAAGTCTGAGGTGAGGGCATTCTGGCAGAACCAGTAGCTAAGAATGAACAGAAATATAGTATTTTGGAACAAGAATAGCTAAATAAAGAACTATTCAGTAGCAGGTGCTTATGAATAACTAAATATAAAGCAATCCCACAATTCACCACAATAGGGTCTACTAACTTACACAAAGCAGAATCTGCCAGCACAGCCTTGTCCTTCAGAAATCAGAGGGAGGAGGAGAAATTTCATGTTGAGCAAGTGTAGTTACATGGACAGATGCAGAAGCATTTTACTACTATATTTCGTATTAATTTAGGAAGTTGAATTAAACCACACATCTATCAAAAGGTTCTTTTATCTTGAGAAATTTAATTGCTTTTTCACTGCAGTTCAGTTGCCTCTTTGGCACACAAACTGAAAAACCTTTGCAGCTTTGATGAGCTCAGCTTAGCACCACTGTCATCTCAGATCCTTCCCACCTTGGCCTCTTGAGTAAGTGAAAATAACCTGAACTACGATGACATGATAGTAACTACACATGGGAAGTAATCATCTTTTATTTTTGATGGAAGTGATTTAAAGATAAAAGAGGGCAATTGCAGCCTTTCGAGAATTTATTAGTTTTACCCTGAAATTGATCCATTCTGCAAGAACAACAAAATCCACACATCATAGGGCACTGTTAAGGCAGACCTGTCAAAAACAGAAGCAAGTCAATATGGGCCTGACTTGCAAAGTCAGTTTCTCCTGAAAGCAGCCCAGAAATACCTCACCTGGACCAGGAAGGTGTTCTCAGCATGTGCAAGCATGTTCAAAAGGCACACGGTAATATGAGGCTACAGGTTGATTCACAGCATATACCTGATAAGTGTGAATAAAATTTGTCTCAAATGTTCATAACTGGGGAAATTAATACTAGTAGTAGATTGATATAAACATATATAATTTAACTCTTTTTTTAGTCCATGTATTAGAAATAATCACTGAAGACACCAAAAATATTTAAGCCTCACCACTGCTGATATTAGATACAGCAGTACCAGCTTTGTTCCCCAGCTCCAGACCCATGCAGAAGCTAAACACACAAAAACACAGCCACCATATTTTCAAGTAGGATATCTCACTAATTCTCAATGCTTACTATATGAAATGCATGCTAAGCTAATATTGTGTCCATCACAAATCTTCCTCATGAAGATTGTCTTTGTAAATGAATAATTGTTTTATTCTCCAGCTGCACATTGCTCTGTCTACATCTCTATTTGTGTCCTTGGAAGTGCTAATATGGGCCCAGAGTGGACTGTATCTCCATCTCCACAGGCAAACTGGACCTGGTGATTGTGTTATAAATTTGGATGGGAGAGCCTGAAGCCAGTTACTACAGTGGACCTTCCCTGGGAATTTTTTGAACTGGTAGTTCCAACTCACAGCATTAGTTGTCTGTCAGCAATCACACTGTACTGCATTATGGCTGTGTTTTATTGCTGATTTGGGCTTCTATATACCTAAGTTGTCCACTTGGAATTCCACTGGTAATGAATCAATAGACCACTTTTTAACACATCCCATGCAAGTCAACCATATACACTGCTCAGTTAACGGACCTCAGTCACTTTTCTGTATAACACTGACAACCTAGAGCTGCCACAGTGACTCACAGATAATGAATCTGTGTTACCAAAAACCCCAAACAGGCTGATTTCAGTGACAGACACATTGCTGCAAGACATGACAAAGATTAGTGGTGCACAAAATATCTGTATCAAGGACCAGTTCTTAAAAACTGTTTACATTCCACTTCAGGAAATGCATGTCCTGAGATGCTGTCGCTAATCAGAAGAGACAGAGCAATTCATGTTCAAACTGAGTTGTTACTTGTTTTCAGGACCAATGTTTCCCTTGGCCTGCACCATGCCTTAGCATGCTGGCTCAATATCAATCATCCTAGGAAAAGGCAGCTTGCAGCCAGAACAATACCAACAACTCATTTACAGGAAAGGAAACAACCATGAAGGAGCAAATTACTCCTTTGAGAAAAAAAGCAAGGATTCATTTATAAAATTAAAATACTCAATGCTGTAATATGGGTGATGAACTTGCAAATTAGGTAGAAGGTGATGATGGAAGACAAGGTAGGAAAAAAGCTGCCAGGCTTGAATCTTAGGTAATTTGGTGTTTTATGCTGCCTTTATGAAGCTACCAATGAACTCGGCAGAAATGAAGGGGTAACACAGCAACACACAATCAGGGAAAGGAGCACAAGGGGAGTATTTTTCACTTTAATTGGCTTGGGAAAGAAAATCTGAAGGAGAAACTAAAACACCATATTTAAAGTTGCCTTTAATTACTGCTATCTGCCACAGTAATAAGAGCAAGAAAGGAGGAAACACTATTCCCACCTTGATGTGGGAACTTGCTTTCAATGGTAGCCACCTGATACATCATCTTAATACTAAGAAAATCAAATCTAGGTACATTAGCTAACAAAAGAAATAACAGTAAGTAAAAACATATTAAAGCCCACTAATAACCATATCTGGATTTACCAGTAAAACCCACAGACCCAAGTTTTATTTCAACTAGGGTATGTGAAAATTCTCCCTAGAGAATTTCAGAAGAATATCTATCAGAAAAATGCCTTTCTAAAAAATTTTATACCATGGTAGCATCAAGAATAGAGATTTATTAGCATTCTTTTATATACTGTATATTAAAAAAAAGAATCTCTAGAAAATATTCTTTTCTGAATACTTAGCATATTTCTGCAGGTAATCTTTATCAGTTTTGCAACCAAAATTTATTCATATTTTCTACATAGCCAATTTAAATTTGTAACTGTATTAGAGCTGAAATACAGTACCTCCTATAGCTCTAAATGTTGATATTTAATTACATATTAAATATCATCACTCTGGATCTAGAGGAGGACATACCTGTAAAAACTTCAACACTAAATAACATGGGTATAAATTACTTATCAACTCAAATTCACAATATTTACATTGAATTGAAGAATTTAGAAAAGCAATTAAGATCTGCTATAAGGCTCCTTTGTACACCATGAAAAATTACTCCATTTAAAATTACAGTGCCAGAGCTGATAAAAGTGAAGCAGTCAAATGAAACCACATTTTAGCATAAACACAAACTGTGTCATTTTCTTTAGTAAAATAATCTGATTTGAAACTATGTGAATAATACCAACAGAAAATCAGAGGTCCAGTTTTTGTGACTGACAAATTTTCCTAAATCATTCTTCAGGTGTTCAGATTTGGCTCCATCTAGCACTTTGAGAGAAGTGTTAGGGAAAAAAGTCAATTCAGCTCAGAGCTTCTATGAATGAATTCCATTTGTATCTCACCTCTTCTGTGTGATCTTTGGAGCCATCAAATATCTAGCCCTATTCTCACTCTGGAATTAATTGACTTGACCAAACAACACTGCAATTACTTTAGTTCACACTTTAGATGGTTTGGAATTGATCTTGGTTTTACATTTTTACAAAAACCGCACTTGCTTTTTTTTCTCCAACTTCAAAAGAAATTAATTACTTTGGATTTATTTTGTTTTGCAGATAAACACACTAAACCTGTCGATTACAATTAAGGAAACAGATTCTATTCTCACTTTGACACGTATTTTTGAAAGCAAATATTTAATCATTAATTTTTTTTGTCAGAAATAAATTCTCCCTATAAATACTCCTGGGAGTATTCATTTCTTGCCGACATTGGCTCTCCAGAGGGAAATTAACTGGTAAATTAAATGATGCCTCCAGAAAGATCTTTTGCCTTGTACTGGTGTCCCAGTTCGCGGAAGCTGCAGCTCAAGTGACAACTTTCCATTGTCCTCCCCGAGTTTAACCTATGGTGCTGACTGCTCCAGCAGCTTATGCTCTGCATTTGGAGCCTTCCCTGCAATTTACACCTTCATGATCAGCTGCAGATTTCTGGGGGGTGGTGGGGAAAAAAAAAAAACCCTACAGGTGTTTTGCATTTACCATGGGTTCAGAGACTTCTCTTCCCAAACACAAAGGCTACAAATGAACCTAAAGTAAAGTCAAGTCCCCAAACAGCATTGGAGCAAGCTTTTGTCCCAGTCAGCCCTGAGAAAACAACCTCCCCGGTCTTAAATGGAAATACAGCCTTTTGTTTCCCAAAAATCAATAGAGACTGGTTTGCTGAGTGCAGCAGCAAGTTAAAAGTCCCAGGTAGTTTTGACACAGCCCAGGTTTAACCAAACAGAGGTCTCAGCATCAAAAGCAGCACTGTGTTGACCCATAGGCTAAAAGTGTAGGAGCCTCTTGATCCCCAAACCACTCCCCTACAACCCCTCCTGCTCTGGCTATACAATCCTGACCACTACATCCAGCAGGGAAGCATCTCACACTTCAGCAAACTTGGGCTACTTACCAGCCCAAAATGCAGAGACTTGTTTATTGCTGTGTGGTGTAGGTAGGCTTTGCTTTGCAGAGCTTGCAATTTTTTAGCATGTAATTTATTTAATTTTTTTACTGATACAGCACAAACCCACTCAGAAAAGGAGTTAAATTGCATCAAGGAGGCTGCATTTGCAAAATAACACAATTAACTTATTTCTTCGTGTGCTATACTTTGTTTCCATAGTGGCCCAAACTAAAGTAGTCTTCCCTCAAACTTGTCAGAAAAGACTGTTGAAAAAGCACAAGAATTTGGAATACATTAGTTACCAAGGTGCTTTTTGCAGTTTGGGTTGAAGGTCTTTCAGAGCAGTGAAACTGCTCTTGAATCTCTGCCATACTCAGGACTTGCAGAACCAGTTCTAACTTTACAGCAGACTTGCTGGACTATTCTGGATTCTAAAATGGAGAAACTAGTTTTCCCAATTTAATTAGCAATCAAAGATGGAGATGTTATGTCTTTGTTATGACTTTACTTCTGAGTAAAATTATAACCCTCTACATGATTATTAAGAATATCTGTAACAGAAACTAAGTTTATTGTCTCCACTACTGATCCTGTCACTTCTTTTTCAGAATAAGGCATAACACTGGCTGAAAATAAAACTCTTAACTTCAAAAGTGAAGACACCTGTACTTCAGCAGACTTTGCCATTGCAGAACAGACCACAGCCAAGCAGGTTCCACACTTTTCAGTACTATCTTATCACACACAATACCCTTGACAAGAGGGGGCGGGGCGGTAAGAAAGAAAGAATTTAAAATAATAAATAAATAATTAAATAAAGGAATAAAAAAAGAAAATAAAAAAGAGAAGGGGCTGGAAAGAGATGAATACCAGGAAAAAAAATGATAAAGGTTTACTTTTACAATTTTGGAAGGGATAAAAAAAAGAGGGTGTGGTGGGGGGAAAGCCTTTTTAATTTGGGGCGCACTTCTTTATTCAAATGTGTTTAACCTAACCAATGGTTGTGTAAAGCTACAGCCAAAGAAAGCTTGTGTCTGATTTAACTGTTTTGTTGTGACAAAATACCCACTTAACACATTTTTCTGTTTCAACCCGCTATGCCACATTTATCTAACATATGTAAACAAATAATACATTAAAATGCATGCCATGTTCCATTTCAGTAGGATTTCTGAAACAAGACAAACAAAACTGAGCTACTTTCATAGCATTTTGAAAAATATTAGTTATGCTACACATTATACTTTGAACAAATAGTAGTAAATCTATACTCAGAAGTGTAATTCAGATTGAATTCAATGCTACCAAGATAAGTACATCTGATGTCCCAGCTCTTTTTGGAAAACCAGACAGCTGCTGCTAATTTCCATTTCATTGTTCAAATATATGTTGTTAAGACCTCATAATTAAGTGCAGGGAGAAGGATAATGCTTTACACTTTAAGGCTCATTTTTATCCTTATAAAAACAAAAGTAAAAACCTAAGCACATGCAAACACATGCTTGCTCATATGCACACAAATCCCATCATTTTTAGCTAAAAGAGAAAACAAATTTCGCCTTTGTTCTGATTTCTCTGTTAAGCCACATAATGAACAACTGATCTTCTGGCTAAGACAGAAAACATTGTTCAGCAATTTAGAAATGCATTGCAAACTGCTCGATATTTTAACCTATATTAAAAAAGCATACTTTGAAAACTTTCCACAGCTTTCAGTATATTACAAAAATTCAATAATCCCATTCATATAGGAAATAAACTTGGATCAATGTGAAGGACTTGTCTTTCTCCCACAGGAAAAGAAAACCCAGATAGTTACTCTGCATTTAAGTTTTACATTAAAAACTTTAGAAATATAGTAACAAGAACTTGTCATGCCCCTGGTTAACCATTGTGGACAAAGGGAAGAGTTTTGGTTAAGGGTGGAGTTTTTTTTGTGATGGCATTATTATTTACCATTAATAATTATTGGTTTATTTATTGAAAAAACAAAACATGGGGGGGGGGTGTTTATGTTTGTGTGTTCTTCACAAGTACGAGCTTAGCATCAAGGGCAGCACATATTCACCCTGTCAAAGGAGAAGGCCCAACGGCATCTTGGAGCCAATTTCACAACAGGGTAGGACCTGGGGTAGGGCAGAGAGATCAACACCAACTTCCCTTACATCCCTTCCAAGAGCAGAAGCCAGGAAAGCAGAAGCCAGGAAAACTGAAAAATGGACAGTGGTGAGGAAGAGCCAGCACCAATTACAGCCCTCTTGCCTGCAGCTGTGGGTGTAGCAGGAGAGGAAGCAGGGAACAGAATTAGAGAAATACCTATGTCCAATTCATCAAAGTTAAACATGACAATTCAGGTATATCAGTGGCTGATTTTCTTTTAAGCACTAAACCTCTGAAGGAGGGAACCAGTTGTCAGTGCAGACACACAACAAAGCACAAAGGAAAAAAATCAGGCTAAACGAAGGCTATCTTTCTAAATTCCTGCCTAGAAGTCCACAAGGACAGAAGACTTTTGGTTTTTTAACTGTTTGGGCATTGGGCTTATTTCTTTTTATCTTGGGGGCATTTTTCATTTTCAGATGAAATCTACTTGTGAAGTGAACCAGTCAACTGCAATACCCGAATCTAATCTGGTCCAACCAAATCAACTAATGATCAAATCTACCAGTTACATGACATGAGCATAATGTACACCCAAAGGGCAGCCACAAAGACTAGATAAAAAGTGTTTTACTGCTGAAGTTTGACAGCTGGAAGATGCAGTATAATCACTCATTCCATTCTCCTTGTTTGCTATGGCTTGCAAGGTGCACTGGAATAGCCCTAAGCAAGCAGATCCTTTATGTGTCTGCTGTTGAATCTCACACAATGGCTGTTACTTCTCCTGTCCACAAAAATCAGTGGAAGGATGATACCCCCAGAAACCCACATCTCCACTGAGTTAAAATTCTCTTGTTCTGTCTGGTGCCTTAAGGCCATCAACGAGTTGAGTGCTACCCCAAACTCCCTAATGTTTGATTTCTCTTTCAGTAACTCAACAATGCCCTAGGAAGACTAGAATTACAGGACTTGCGTTATTTAATTTTTTTTAAGGCTTATCATAATCATTCACATTGAACAAACATGCTTACCCTGCTCCTAAGTGATTTCATTCCATAAACAGTAGCAAACTGCTACTACTACTTCCAGGTGAGTGTTATTTTCTTTCAACAGATACCACCTACCAAATAATGTACAACCTGTGAGGTATATTTATTGCCTGGAGAACACAGCAAAGACAGCAAAAATGACAACTGACAATTATGGTAAAAAAAAAAAAAAAAAAAAAAAAAAAAAAAAGCTGACTCTAGATTAAAAACCTATATTGTGAAATTTCTAAAGGCACACACAACCATCCCCAGTAAATATGATGTTCACTCCACAACAGGTCAGTAAAGTGCAACAATCCCATTAACTCATCTGCTGTACATTAGCAGGGATGTCCACAAAATCTGCACCTTCCATGAGCATAAAAAAACATGTCTCTGCTCTGCCTTGTGGCTGTCCAGCACTAACAGCACTGTTGGGCTTCCATTTGCTGTCGGCTTGTTTGTGGCACAAGGAGGGATGCAGTAACCTTGGCACATGCATCAACAAAACCACAAAGTTTTCCAGCTACAGGACCCACTCTAGCAAATGAATAGCAAATGAAAAAGTCTCATGGATGACATACAAAAGTATCCAGAAGACACTGAGGTCACCAAAACCCAAAGCAAATAAACCAAAATAACACCATTAAAAAATTTTTAAAAAAACCACCTTAGATTCCACTTTTAAGTAATCAAGATACTTCACTGAAGAAATTGACTCCAAAATCTTTTATAACAATTCTTTAAATCTTCTAGGAGTTGCACATAAAGACATAGAAAAATAGTGAAGGAGCTCCATAACTGACTAGGAAGAAAGGGAAGAGCTCTCTGAGAGGAAAATAACATATCTGTAAAGACACCAATGCAATCATTCCTGGCTTGGAGCCTGGAGAGCTTTCTCCCTAACTGTGCTATTGCTCTATCTCCCACAGGACAATTGCCTGGTTGCAAATTTCCCATCACTATCTTAGGACCACAAAATTATTCTACTTCTGATGTGTTTCAGAATTTCCAGAAGAGGGGTATAATTTACTTCACTTTGCTAAGAGGGGCAAGGAGGGTGAGGGCAAACTTTAAAATGCTTTGTGATATATTTTGGACAAAGTAAAAAATTCAATATCAGTTTGTTAATTAGTTTAAATACCCAGATCTTGTACATTTGATCAGAATGTGATTTTAGCAAAAATAAATTGATACACTTCAACCCCCTCCATCTTTGAATTTTGATTATTTTCTCCTTCAGAGCAACTATCTTCAGTTGTTTTTCCAATGTCACCTCAAACAAAGTCTAAACTTCAGAAAAGAAGCACATACAGGGTAGAGAAAATTATAAAGATATGAAGTACTTATTTCTCTCTGAGGAGGTCATATCACCAGTCAACATGGGATTGCTATTACATACATAGTCTGGATGAAGAATACCTTTTGACTTTACTCCAAGCCTCAGGCTTGTTCACCATTTAGCATTAGAAAAAGAGAAAATATTTTAAATAAAACCATCAAAACAACCAAAACATTATAGTCTGGTGTGCACATACTCAAAAAATTCTTCTTGAGCATTTCATCTTGCCCTAAATAACAAAAGTCAGAAAAGGACAAAAGAAAGTTAAGTAGCTGCACAATTCTCAGTATTTTTTTTCCAACTGTACTGGTTTTGGCTGGGGCAGAGCTCATTTTTTTCACCGTAGCTGGCATGTGGAAGTGTTTTGGATTTGTTCTGGAAGCAGTGTTGATAACACAGGGATGTTTTAGTTACTGCTGAGCAGTGCTTGCACAGAGCCAAGGCCTTTTCTGCTTTTCACACCACCCCTCCAGTGAGTGGGCTGGGGGTGCACAGCTTGGGAAGGGGCTCAGCCACAACTTTTGGTCCCCACACTCACAGGAGACAAGGGATGCCCCACACCACATGACACCCTACTCAGCCTATGTAGATGGGAGAGGAAGGGAAAAGAGGGGGACATTGAGACTGATGTCACGTGTCTTTACAAGTCCTGTTACATGTGATGGGACCCTGCTGTCCTGGCGGGGGCTGAACACCTGCTTGCCCATGGGAAATGGTGAATTAACTCCTTGTTTTGCTTTACTTGCACTCACAGCTTTTGCTTAACTATTAATCTGTCTTTAGCTCAACGAACAAGTTTTCTCGGTTTTGCCCTTCCAATTCTCTTCCTCATCCCACCTGGGAGGTGGAAGGAAGTGAGAAGGGATGTGTGGGGATTCATTGCCAGCTGGGGTTAAACCACAACACCAAAGAGGCCCAGGGGGTCGGGGGTGGTCAGGGGAAATCCAGACTACTGGCAGGATACAATGCTTCACATCAAAAATTACCTAAAAATATATCTTTTCAGTGTTGAATTGATGAGTTCAGACTTTTTAACTGAAAACTCTGTCTCTTCAATTCCCGTGAATTTCGAGACTGATTGGTTTCCAATTTTGAAGTACAGAGATTTTAGTGAACTTTCTGATAATGATTCAATACTCCACTATTATATTTTTTCTTTTATTCTCTTTCATTTAGGGGTAGTCTGAAAACCCCTAGCAGAGCACAATTCATTACTCAATCTTTTCAGAACCCATATAATGAAAGTATTATCAATTTCTGCTTTCTTTTAACTATCTACTTCAAGCATATATCACTGATTTCTGCCATAATCCTCTTTCATTCATTTCACTTTTCATGTGAATAAAAGAGCCAAGTGGAAGAGTATATCATTGCCAGCTCCTTGATAGCGTGATATTTGCAATTTTTCTTAGTAAGGGATAGGATCTTACAGAAGCTGATAAAAAAATATGACAAAATCGAAGCTTCTTATGTAACAAGTAATTATGCTTTTCAACTACAGACTAAAATTCTGAAAAAGAATAATCTTGACAAAAGCAACTATATCCAGAACTTCTTTATTTACACACCATGATTTAAGCCAATCTTGTATTTCTCAAAGAAAAAAAAATTAATCAAGCACTCTGAGATGGCTGATTAGCAATACTGTGTTTTCCACTTCACTGCCTGGCAGTGCTTGCAGTACGACAGGGAGGAGAATGCTACAGGCTTTTCATAATCTTGGTAATCAAGGTTAATACAAAATTTGCATACCACCTTGCAGATGCAAGGAATGTTTCCTGGAAGAGCACTGAGGTTAAAGTCACATATATCTCCCCAGAAATTAAGCACCAGCTAAAAATATTGCATATTTTTCTCAAAGTCCTTCTGAGTTTACAGTGCTCCACTTAAGATTTTTAGGTAATTATTAAGGTAATTCATAAAACAGATTCATATGGTGTGCTAATCTCCAAGTCTTTCACTGCCTTGGAAAACACCAAGCATCTACTACATTTTCATCACTTCACCCTGAAGATAATCACTGTTTTGAAGGGGAAAGTAAAAAAAGATCAAAATCTTGATCACCATCATTGGCATTGCATTATTTGGTAGGATGAGACTTGAAAAGTCTTGTATGCAGAGCTATGCAATTCCATAAAATACTTCAGTACTTCAATTTTAATATTTCTACTCTCCTTTAAGTTCAGATCATGAATATAGCATAGGAAACCCAGAGCACAGTAGAACAAAAGAAAGCTACTCACAAATTGCAATATAACAATGAAAAACAGTGGAAAAGACAATACTGAAAATTTTAAACAAAGGAAAAGGGAAGGAGTAAACTGCTGACATTTCTTCTTTCAGAGTACAAACTCTTTATCTTCAAAATTCTGTGAATTCAGTTTTTCTGTAGGACTAAGAATAGAGCAACAGGACCAATTGCTCAGATTCTACAGTTCTATAACCTGTAAAAACCAAGGCAACCAAAAAAATTTCTTCTACATCCATGGTGGAATGGGCTTCTAGGTGTTTTGTGGAGGTAGAGCCATCTCTTTGCAATGGTGAAGTACAGCTTAGATCACTGACTTAGACACAGCTGACACATTTTACCTAATTAACAATAATTTCTGCTATTTTTAATTGTAAAAATTCGTTGATACTAATTTATCAGCTTAGCCCTTTTTTAATGCAGCAGACCCCAGAATAAATTAGGTCTCATCAAAACAGGTTAACAAAAGTCAAACCCACCAAGCTAGATAAGTTATTATATCTCTTAATATTAAAAATATATTAAGATCCCTTTAAGGGAATTTTAACATTCTCAAATAATTAAAAAAAAAATAAAAATAAAAAAAGTGGTGGGCAGGAGAGTAGGGCAACAGAGTAGGTGGGGGAGAGGCAAATGGCATATATCATTATTTACCTGCTTTCCCACCACCATCATTCTCTTATCCCTCAGGAAGCTCCTGTGCCCATACATGAGCTAACTCAGGAAGGAAAGACAGCATGTTGTGGCTGGCCTGCAGAACATCCCCTACTGAAACAATGCCACAGACCTGAACTAACACGACTGCTTGTCGTCTCTAAGAAAAAATAGAGCTTCCAAGAAGTCTCCAATACTTGTGGTGTTACTGAAAACCCAGATGCTGGCACTTCAGCTGTGACAAGGCTTGTTTGGGCAATGCTCACTTTCACTCCCTGCACTATGGTTTCCCAGTTTGAATACTGGAACAAGCCAGTATTTGTACAAGTCCTTTGAGAGCTGTAAGTGCTTTGTGATCTGCAGAACTAAATTATTAAAATGGTTCTGGTAACCACTCCATTGGAAATTACATGTTTTTTGTCCTCGCCAAATCAATAAATATCTTGGAAGAAATGAGAGAGAAATGTGACAGATATGCTTGCACACATTCATGTTTATCCTAGCAGCTAAAAAAGCTGGTGTTTTGTTTGCACTAGCACGGCTTGGAAAAGCAATAAGAAAGTTCATTATTTAAAACGTCTTTCTCTAACTCTTCAATTAACTGTATAAAGAAGAAAGCTTCTGATTAAGTGCTGCCTAGCAAGTAATAGTCAGGAGAACACTTAGGGGTTTTGAAAGTGTTTCTGATGAGAAAGCAACATCATTCCTCTTTGGAGATATTTTCAAACATTAGAGCTAGTAGCGAGGCAGTAAAAGTGCTTTTGCCGGGTGAAAACCATGAAAGAAGGAAGACAAAGGAAACAAATGTATATGCCATTTTGTTGTGCAGTAATGAACTAGAAATAAAATAGCTTATTGGCAGTCACCTTAAATTCTCAAAAGCCACAAAGCATTCTCAATGGAGTTATTCCTCAAAAAGAGTGCTAAAGAATGATGCATCTACATAAGGAACATTTCAGTAATTTATATTGCCTGAAAACACAAGCTGTTCCAAGTTTAAGAAAAAAACCTCTCACTTTATTAACTATTACCTCAGATTTCTTTAATTATACAGCTAACCCATCTTTTACTAGCACATTTTAGGAAGCAAGTTTTATATCTCTGCTAGAATGAAATACCTACCACCCATCCAAAAAGCTCTAATTTGTAATTTATTTCTGAGAATCCTTAGAAACTTAAAGAATTTAAAAGACTTTATTTTAAATTTCCGTAAGTCTAAAATCTTATGCTACCCCAAGTGAGATTGAAAAGAAATGATAAGGGGAAAAGAGCCAAGAGAAATGGGTGTAGGGGCAGTAGCAGCAAAGTTAGCTCTTATTTCTACAGCCAGAAAAAAACCTAGACAAAATATGATCAAACTGGTTTAAATAGCCACAGAATAAAAATTTTTAAAAAATAGAAAAAAATAAAAAAAACCATTTAGGAATCCAGAAAAAAAAGTTAAGCACATATCCATCTGGGGGGTGGAGAAGGCTGAGCATCGTGTGACCATGTGACCAGCTTCCATTCACTTTTTTCAGCCTGGTTTACCCAACAGACCAAAAAGGCCCCAAATTCTTGAATTGGAAGAGGATTCCCCTTCCTATTAGTGAGGATTTTGTATGACTCTCTCATATTTCTCTAAACTGGGTCTTTTCCCAGGCAAGGTAACTTAGCCTGCTTCAGCCCTGCCTCTCACACACAGTTACAGACTGCTCTCCTCTGCCTCTGAACTCCTCCTCATGCAGAGATTTCCATCAGACAATTTCCACTGTCCTGCAACTGAACATCCAAGACTTATACAGAGAGTTGTAACATTAACTGGTTGTCTGCTCATCATTGTGGATCAAATTTTTCAGATAAAGCACCTTCCACATTACATTCTTACCTAACTAGTCAAAAAACTTACATAAACTCTGATTTTTACTTATAATGTGTGTCTCTGGTATTATTATCAGCAATTTTAAGTATTCTAAAATATTTTAAACAAGGGCCTATAAAAATATCTGTCCTTTTGATAGCTGCTGATTTTTTTTCCTAAAAATTTTTGTACTTTCTTGATGTTAGATGGCATTTTAAGGGTAAAGTCCATATATAAAAAAAGGGCATTGGCCTTATAAATAGGAAGTCGAAGTTTGGGGGGTTGGGTTTCTTCTAAAGTTAGCCTATAACTCAGTTCTATGCAGCTTACCCAGGTACTTTCCATTTCACTTGTGGCTTTCCTTCCTGAGCTATACCAAATGACTAAATCACATCTAACCCCATCTTTCCAAATGTTTCTGCATGCAGCTTGTTTAGAATCTCACATGTCTACAAGATCAGAATAGAGATCTCATATCCAAAAAGGCAGCATATTCTCATATTTAACATGAAATCTGTTTTCTACCTTATGTGGCATATGGCCCAAGTGTGCACACCATTACCCAATCTTCAGTCTACCATCCTCCTGTTATACTTCTATTACAGTTTCAAGACCTTTCAAGATCATAAAGAAAAGTAATTTTCCAAGATCTTTGAGCAATTTAAACTTTTTCAAATCCTATAAATCATCAGTATTATAATAAAGACCAAATTAATTATCCAAATCAGGATTCACAATTCTGCAAGAAAATTGTTTGGTTTTCCAGAGTTTTCCTGCACTATTTCTGAAAAGATAAATGACCTTTTGCTCAGTACCATATTTTTACTCTAGTAGCTATATTTTCAGGTGTATGAAGCCAGTATTCCAGCCAGCACATTTGCTAAACTACAGAGCACCATTATTGTAGAGTGAATTTTAAAAGAACCATAAAGAAATTAAGTAACTAATGTTTTATAAATTTGAAATCTACAGTTCCAAGTCAAGAGTTTATTTACCAGCTTCTGATATAAACCTCAGATACCTAATATAAAACCAGAACTGAAAAGCCCATGGTTCACGTTACAGTGAATCTCATATGTGAGTAAGCACAGATATGATCCTGTGGAAGCAAAACAAATCTGCTGAGGGTGTGTGTTGGGTTGATGTCGCCAGAAATGTGTATTCTATCACCATCTGTGGCACATATCATCTGCTAATGGGCTGTCTTTAAGATAAGGTGAGGCAATCATCTTTATCTTTTCCACAACTTATCCTCCCTCCAGGAAGATATCATCTGCTGCTGGGTCATTGAGTCCCACTGTATGACTGATAAAATTACATCATCCCACAGGAAGATGCTCCAGCCAGGGGCAGGAGCCAAACCTTTCCTACCTAGATAAAAAACTGAGATTTTAGACACCAAGTTTTCAGTCTTTCTACTGGATTCCAGAGGAGAAGCTGGACCTTTCCACATAATCTCTGGACCTTCAGAGGAAAACTACGCCTTCTACAGGAGCAGGGCTTCAGCTGAACCACATCTGCCTCTGCAAAAGGGCTGCAGCCACCATTTAATGGGACTGTTACCAACACTCTGACTGACAGGGAGTCAGGTTGTATTCTGACTCTGTCAGTGTTTTTGGGATTGTTCTTTGCAATACTGTATTTCTATTTTAATTTTCCTAATAAAGACTTGTTATTCCTAATTCTCATATCTTTGCCTGAGAACCCCTTAATTTCAAAATTATAATAATTTGGAGGGAGGGGGTTTACATTCTTAATTTCAAAGAGAAGCTTCTGCCTTCATTGGCAGATACCTGTCCTTCAAACCAGGACAGGGTGAGACTATACAAAGAATAGCTAACAAGGACTTTTAGGAGACAGTGTTAAAAAAAAAAAAATTAAAAAAAACAAACCAACTACAGACAAACAAAATCAAACTGAAAAGCAATGACATAGGTAGCAAGAAAGGTGGAAAAATGACTGTGACAGAGGCAGAAAGGAAGAGACAGCCCTCAGCAGTCTGATAACCCCTACTGTGCAAAGCAGGAGTGAACTTGGGGAAATGAACAGAAGCATTAGACAAAACAATTCATCCAGACAGGAACAAACATCTCAACTAAAATAAATTCATTACAGTAATAACCAACAAAGAAAGCAATGAGACAAAATTCCTAATCACTTACAAAGTTTAAACAACAAAAATCCCAAAATATTTTTGCGTTGAAGCAACTTGAGACAGGTCAAAGGTAGCATATTTCCAACAGAGTGATAAAAAAATTCCAGGACTAACAAGTACCAAAATAAAATCAACCTTGATCCCAAGGGATTCTCTAATCAAACCTTTTTCTTCAAGAGTTCATCTGCATGTTAAACAAACAGAGCAGTGGTTGCAGATGCCTTGCTAGCAGGAGACAGGAGACAGATTGTGTCATTACAGGACTTCTGAAACTCCCCAAGTGCAAAATGTGACAGCTGAAGAATTACAGGCCTCAGGTTTGGAGAAACCCCCAGGAACAGTCCTAACATGGAACTAAAATCAGAATTCCTTGTTGTACATACTGTAGACACTAGAATCTTAAATCATTGAAGGAAAAAAATGCTATCAGGAATACAGAAAGACACCACTTAGGTACTTATGCTCAAAGTCCTTGAACCACATATATGCTCAAGGCTCGAAGTATTTTCTGGGAGAGGCATGACCATAAGTTTCTCCTGAACTCTTCTACAAACTTCCACTGCTGTCAGCAGAGACAGGGTACAAAACTAGATAAAAAGTTTTATCCAATAAAGCTATGATAACTAATTGCACTATGTTTATAATAAGCAATAAATAAGTATAAATAAGTCATAAACAAGTATATAAATAATTGCCTGGCAGAATACAGTTAAAGAAAGATATGGAAATGGATTATTTAAAAAACTGTATTCCTGTGAGTAAAAGGAAGTGCTAAATCCATCCAAAAATGCATAAACTGAATTAATATAGTCTACTGGAGTGACATGTAAAAACACTCTGCTAGTTTTGAATAGGAAGCACTAATGTTTCAGCAGAGCACAGAAATGCTGTTTGGGAGCTAATTAGCCAAGGTGCAACACTCTGTTATTACAACTTTCTTGACCATGCTGCTAACCTCCAAGTCACCACACGAGACTTCCTGAGAGTGCAACCTGTGCTTTTCAGTCCCTGATAATCTCTACTCTCCTCCTTCACTTAAAAGTGAAGGAAATGGCAGGGAAGTTGACCTCATTGTAGCAAAGTACATGCAAACAACTGTGCTCAGCAGTGATCTTTAGCAGTCACCTTGCTTGTACAGGCAAGGATCCAATTCCCATCTTAGTAAAGAACCACTTCCATCTCCTTATAGAAACCAGTGCTTATTTTCCTTGGTGCTAGCTAAACTCATTGACCAACAGCTAGATAAAAGCCAAAATCACAAGCTACAAATGTACAGCATGGAACTCACATGAGAAAAAAGAAAAAACATATTTCCATTCCAAAGGATAACTCAACTCAAAACTAAGGGGGAAGAAAAACAAACTAAAAACAAACAAATAAACAACAAATCTATCAATAGCAATGTTGAATCTGAACCTTGAGAGCTAAAGGAACCAAAACCACAAAAATACCAACCCTGTTTGTGCAAACAAGCAGTCATGCATAGATGGTATGTAGATTTCCCCTCCTATTCCTAAAATCAACTGTGCAAGGTGGCCACAAAGCAGTCCCCCAGTTCTAGTCCAGGCTTATGCTTAATTTAAACACAAACTGGGTTACACCTCATTTCAATATTCTGTTGGACGACCAAGCAAGGGAAGGAATGAATTTAAGCAGAGTCTTTGGAGAGATAATGTGAAGGTTATAACACAAGTGAAAAATGCCCGTGTTGCTAAGATAAGGCCCCAACTACCAATCTCATTGTCAAGCCTGGCCATCTGTCAGCAGAAACCTGATTTACTTCATATAATGCTGCTATACTTGATCACTACTGTTCTGTTATAAAAGGCTCCCGAGGTTTGTTTAAGGACACCAAATGGTACTTTCCAGCAACATGAAAAGGGTTAATAAAACACCTCCTCAAAAGCCAGGCTTCAGAACATTAAATCAAATTTTACCCAGTTTCAATACCACTAGTAGGTGAAATTTCTTTATAAATAAAAACATTAAAACCAGAGAAACAAAACTCAAAAAACACCCCATAAAATGATAGTAAAGGCTACTTACACTGAAGCTTGTTTATGGATGTTATTTTGATGGTGGGGAATTGCAACAAACTTTAGATAAAGGTGCTTTTAAGACACACTCCTGCAATAACACTATTAAACAAAACCTTAAAAAAGCAGCCACTTTCCTTTGTTTAATAAGTATTCTGGATACCAAACTGTTTGCAAGAGCACTAAGGATGAATATTTAGACAGGGGCCTGTAAGCACATAAACACCTCATGGTGTAATAATTCAGGTGAACACCTGTAATCCAACTCTTCCCACTCCTACAGCCAGAACAAAAATGCCCATGTATGAGATTCATCCTCCACACCAAATACCCACTGAGTAAAACAGCTGCAGGTACTTTCTCAGGTTAATGAAACAAATCAAAAAACAGCATCTAGTAATAACAAAACAAATTTCCCCTCCAAACAACAGGCCTATGCTGCAGGTGGTTTTGTCCCATAGCAAGCAAACAGGAAAAAAACACATCCTGAACAGCTGCTCATTAGGTGAGCACCATTCTGCCTGCACAGCAAATGAAGCAAATGTCATGTGGAAAAAAACACAGTTTACGGTCACATAATTAGACACGGTAACACAGGCATACACAAAAGAGGAGGGAAGACAAGTACAAATTACAGTTGCACAGGCAATTTATTTCTGGGAGTTTATAATTTTTGATGTTCCTGGACTTTAACCTTACAATTTCTTTTAACAAGGCTTCTTTCCAGTAGATTTTTTTCCCTAGTATACCCTAACAGATAACTTTGGAAATCTCCCACTATAAAACAAATATCCATTTCCATACAATTATTTATACTGAATGGAACAATTCTCTTGAGGACACTGGGAGAATACTCCATCAGAACAGATCAAAACAACACAAAGTATATTCAGTAAATGCTATAAAGTGGTATGAATTTATTGCAAGTTTACCTGATACTCATTGGGCCAGAAAGTGCTGACAGCCAACTCTGCTCGAAGCCAGTCTTTTCCAGTGGAGCCAGTGACATTCCAGATGGGATTAGCCAGTGGTCCTTTGTTCACCCTAACGAGGATGTTCAAAGTGCCTGGGTTTCCTCCATTCTTGCTGTACAGGAGGTAGCTGAAATCGATGCAGTGAGTGTCATTTTCTTTCATTGTTGGAAGCTGAAGTCGAGTCTTTTCACCAGGGTCATGGTCTGATGAAATCACTATCATATATGATCCTAAGAAATGGGGAGTGGGAAAGGAGGGGAAAAAAAAAAGTGATAGTAAGGAAAAAGATAAATACTAAGAAACTGATTATTCACTGTGAAAAAGGATTAAATGCATAGGTTTTCTTATTCCAGAAACCTCAAAATTCAAGTGGCATGAAATTCAGCAAGCTATTAAATGGCAAGACACACGACTGAAGCAGTACCTAATAAGATATCTCATATCTCTGAGGACCTTTCTAGATCTCTCCACCTACAAATTTTCTCTCTCTTATTCTAGAATCAGATACTTGGAAATAGGATCACGAATGGGGGAAAAAAAAATAATAGAGGCAAAGGACCATCACTATTCTGAGGTCACTGAGGCCAAAATTCTCTCAACTTACTTGGCAGATTTTCTGTAAACAAAACAAAAAATAAGGCCCACATTTCTCAATGTAGCTTTATCACACTCTTTTCTAACACACAAAAAAAGGCAGAATCTGAGACATATTAGCAATGGAATAGCTGATTTGGAACACCAAGCCAAATTTCCTTGGAAAAGTTTTGCTTGCTGATCCATTTGCCAATGGATTTATGGGGATAACAGAAGTTTCTACAGCTAGAAGAGTGTCCATCTTGTAAACACATATTACAAATATACACAAGACAAAACAGGCTGTTCTTGTCTAGCTACAAAGGCAGAAAGAGGAAATAATATGTTTCAACATGTTATACAGGCAGTAATGATGAATCAGCCTCTCCTGCTGTCCTGCAGAATGGATGGTAAAGACAGGCTGCCATCAAACCCAGCCCAGAGCTGATCCATTTCTTCAAGAGTGACAACTCTGGACCAGGTGAATGAACCCCACAGAAGAAAGCTTCCTAGAGAGGGTAAGCCAGGCTGAACTTGCCAACCAAGTGAGAATATCCAATTCAACACATAATCGACCTGAATCATTGCCACAGGAAAGTTTCCTAACCTAAATTTACCCACCCATCTGTTTAATGATTCCAGAATCCTCCTGTTGACAGATTTTCCTTTTACTTTCAGTCCTGAAGGTCACCACAGTAAAAAGCCTTTTTTTGTGAGAAGAGTCCAGGTTAAATCCATTAAAAATAGAGGAAAAAAAATTAACCTAATGTTAAAAAATAATGGATTTGTGAACATTTGCCCAAATGAGTAGTCTCAAAGAAGTCCTGGCAGTATGTACATGAATACTGGTGTAAAATCTTCTATGTAGTATGTGCATATATAATATTATCATTTTGTACATCATTCTATCAATTGATTTTTTAGACAACAAGGAAATATCATGTTCTACTATGTCCTAAGCAGTTGCATTAGGCATTCTGAAAATTGTTCACAAGCTGTTGCTCAGGAAAAGATGAAAATTTATGTACATGGATTAAATCATCTGTGTGAGATGCTAATTTACTAGCCTGTAAAGCAAGTCTGTGCTAAAACACTTAGAAAAAAAAAATAAAGAAATACTACAGAATGAAAGCTGCTCTTATTAAAGCACAGCGCATTGAAATCTATATTTTTAGTAGTCTTCTTTAAAGGAGGGTTTAAAGGAAACTACTATAACGTAACATAAGTAATCAGTCAATATTTAGAATTATATATAGAATCCATGATTTATTTTTCTACTGAACAATTTGGTAAAGCAATAATTCCAGGTTATTTCTTCATCATTAATAGCCATTTATAAAAACAGAGAGGAATCTTATTATACTATTTAGGTTTGCTGTTACTTTAAGTCTTTAAATGTTATCATCCAGCATAAATTGATGACTGCCTGAGAAATTGTTTGCAAACCACATCCACTGGTGTGGAACTTTTATGCCACTGAACTCTAGAATAAGCTTAATTATATGCTTGTTTGTAATCTGTATTTTACTAGTACGTATGTTCTTATAAGCACCTGATTATCAGACCAGAGAATAAGATTTTCAAAAGTTTTGTTACTAAATACAATACATGTGGCAGGGGGAGGCTGTACATCAGCAATTTGGGCTTTTTTCCTTCCACATAAGCACTGAAAAACTGAAAAAGTTCAGCAAAAAATTACAGACTGCTTCCCACACTGGTAGTACTAATTGTACTAATGGCCATCAAAATTGCCTCTTTGCCTTTGTTACTTTATCTTGCAAATATTTTAAGCAACACACAAAAATCAACTGAGTCTTCCCTACAAGAAAAAAAAAATACTTCTAATATTTCTAAAGCCAATATACAGAAGAAGATAAACCCTGCAACATTTTATGAAAGTGAATGGGGAGAGGAGGGGCACAGCAGGGAGGCAGGAATGAAGAAACAAAGTATAACAATCAAATTTTGCAGATTTTTTAAATGTATCTCTCAACTTCTCTCAAGATAAAACCACTGGAAGGAAAAAGAAAATCAAACTCAAATTACAACGAATAAACTAGAAGTATTTAAACATCTTGTTTCTATAGTAAGGGAATCTGCTATAGCCTTTGGAAGATTCAACAGGCATTTTTAACATATCAACATATTTTATAGTACTCTACTTTCTCAACCTCATTTTTCATCATTTAAAAATACTTAGCAGTGAATTTGCATACATCTATCTACATGTTAGTCCTACAACAGTTCATGAAATATTCCAGACAGCATTCATAGACCATTTATCACAAAGCCAAAGCATCTGTTCAGCATCTTGGAAACTACTTCTCTTCTCCTCCATTTTTAAAACTTAAGCAGCTACATTCCACAAATGTACAGAACCCTGCTCCCTCCTCAGTCATTTACCTATTCCAAGAAAATCAGAAGCCGATGTCAAAGTAAACTATACAGCAAAATTATATATTTGGAAAACACACAAAATACTTTCTTTACACCTTTCATAAGAATGTGATTCTTTACTTGGAAAAGAATACAATAGGACTGAAAGACTTAGGAGGTTTTTTTTCCCATTTATATGCTTGCAATATCTTAATATTAGTTATTAATAATTATATTGCTGATATATAATAAGATATATAATTATATATCTTAAGATGTTATTGGACTTGGCAGAAATGTAAAGCATGAACAAGGTAGCTGCTCACAATCTCTTTAATTTTCAATATTACCTGTTTGAGATTTTCAGTGAGAGATTAGAGCAAGTGTTACAGCTAACTATTCAGAGTGGTGCTGCAGGCTGGAGCAGGGACACAGGGTGAGCAGGAAGGAGCAGCAGACACTAAGTGCAATGGACTGACTGCAGCTCCCCGTTCCCATTCCCTGGGAATTCAGTTAATTGAAATTCAGTTAATTTATGCCCAAGATGAATCTGTTTTATTCTGTGACAGTAACTGGTGATTTACAAATTAAATTATCTCCTTGCCTTTGTCTCAACCCATGAGCTTGCCCACACTATTTTCCCCCTTGTACTGCTGAGGAAAGGACCACAAAAGGGCAGGGTGAGGGGCTGGCCAAGGTCAACACAATACAGTTGCCAGAAAGATAAAGAGCAGCAGTTAGTGTAAGCTCTAATACTAGTATTAAATACTTTATTAAATCCCAATAGAGCCAAGCTCCATGATTATTTTCTCATTGGCCTAACAGGGACAGGCACAAGCAATTGTAAAATGCTGCATACACCCACTTCCCATGAAAACAAGGAGGAAAAACCACACTGATCTGTGTTCTGTTTCCACTAAGATTTTACAAGAAGGATGTCAACTGCGAGTTACTCCAAAAATCCCAAAATGGTAAAAAACTAAAATATTATATTAAATTATAAAAAAAACAACAACAACAACAAAAAACCTCCAAGAAACAAAAACAACAACAAAAAAAACCCCACCAGCATGTTTGGGGCAATGGAGAAAAAAGGTTAACATGAAAGAGCAGAAGTTCACTTTTGCTTCTTATAAGACAGAAACAGTGAATTTCATCTTTGGACGATGCTGCAAAGAAATTAAAGAAGAAAAGTATCCAAAGTCATAATTTGTGCCTGGACAAAGATCCATTGCTATTAAACATTGCTTTCACTTCCTATTTTTCACCATGTTCCATCATGTTATCTTTAGTTACTCCAGCAGTTAGTGCAGCTACAAAATGCACACAACTCATCAGTAACATTTTTCTTCAAAATTTATCTTGTAGTTTGACAGTGATGCTGTTTCATCCTTCTTTCTGCAACTCCAAGGAGAATCTTCTCTGTTCTTGTGAATTTACAATCTTTAAAATTCATAAATATGTTCTCTTTCCCCCAAGAAGTTTCAAGTGCTAATTTTTTCTACTTGAGTGTAGTTTAAATTTCTCCAAATCAAACTCCATCCTCTCATTTAGCTTTTCTTCTCTGAAGTGCCTTTTGTCTATTTGCCAGTTAATGGCTTCTGTTATTCTGTTATTCCTGATGTAAAAGTAAATCCAATTCTCTGTTACAAAAAACAGAAGCATCAGACTATGAAACAGCCAAATGGCACTACCTCCTAAGCTTTGACCAAGTTCATGCCAATAGTTCAGCTTTAGGATCAGTCTTTCAGGAAGGTTCTGGTGCCTACTTGGCATTTAGTTCACAAAGTCACTAAAAAGCATCTACACAGCTATGGAATAAGAGTTTCTGAGCTTTCCCTGACCCATCTTATTAAACATAGCTGTGTATATATCATAGTTTTTGCTGTCTTTTATTAATTTTTATTAGCATTGAACTTGATGTCCTAATTGAGTGGCAAATACATATCATTTCAGAATAAATGAATTCTTCAACTAATTAATTGTGAAGTCTTAGATTTTATCCACTACTGAAAACCAAGCAGTTAATCAAAGCTAAGAAATCACGCTAAGATTTAAAAAAAAGTCCTTATATTAAATAAAATTTGTCCAGTGTAAGGTATCAACATGACAGAGCAGTTTCCCGATCAAATTATTTTCTCTCACTTCCTTGCTTCCTGAAAAACGGGTTTGCATTTGAAGTGTGAAACTTGTAATTTTCAGCAGGCTGGTTTTCAGCTCTTGTAAATCCTCTTTCCTCCAAAGAAGAGCTAACTATAAAACCATCTCCATTTTGGGGACATACTGTGGTAATTTCTCTTCCTGTGAATGGCAATGTCAATTACACAAAGTGGGAGGTCCAGGCACTTATGTGCCTTATCCTAAAACTTGTGACTATGTGACCTTTTTATCTTTTAATGATGACTGTGTAACATAGTCC
Source organism: Erithacus rubecula (assembly GCF_903797595.1). Classification (NCBI taxonomy): domain Eukaryota; kingdom Metazoa; phylum Chordata; class Aves; order Passeriformes; family Muscicapidae; genus Erithacus; species Erithacus rubecula. The sequence goes on from NC_136685.1 coordinate 51,540,265, forward strand.
CTGATTACGTGTTGGGCAACATTTATGAGAGACTCCAGGCAAAGAACAAACACTGAAATAGAGAAATGGGATTGCAATTGGAAGCAGGCTGCAAAGAAAAGTTCAGAAACATCTATATTAATTCACAGAAAACATATATTTCACATACAATAGTATTTATGCCTATTTTGTTCTTCGTAGAATGTCTTCCCATGACAGTTTGAGACAGTGCAATACTTGTATGTCTGTAATTGACAAGAAGGGAAAAAGAAAGGCTAATGATAAAAAGTTAGAAGCCCTTAAGTTTTTCTTCTTGCAGGAAGGATATTCTTTTCAAAAGAAAAAAATTAATCCTATGAATACATTAAATACACTCCAGGTGAACCCTCGTGTGATTTTAATAAAACCTCAAATCATTACAGCCTTTCATCCTCTTTTGCCCTCCATTACCCAATGTATAGCAAAGGCCTGCAACCCTAGAACAGGAGAAAAAAATAAAAAAAGAAATAATAATAATAATAATAATAATAATAATAATAATAATAATAATAATAATAATAATAATAATAATAATAATAATAATAATAATAATAATAATAACATTAATAATAAATAAAAATTAAAAACCCAAAGAAATTATGAAGCAAAACTAGAGATGTTGTCAGGGTTTTTTATTTTAGAGCCCTGCACTATCAGTTAAGGATACTCCTTAAGGAGTATGTCTAGAGAAAAGTGTTACTTTAGAGCACTATAATATTACTTAAGATACATTATTTGATAGTCTCTTAAAATCTTCAATACAGTTATATCCTGATTTCACCTGCTTCCATTCTAGGAATTTTAAAAGCAATGTTATTGGTGTAAACAACACAAGATTTCTCCAAAATTTCTTTAGATGGCTATAATTCAGAGGTATCTTTCCACTTACTTCACTTGTTTACAGTATCATTTCCTACCTAAGACTCAAATTGTTGAAGGCTTGTTTCGAGTTCTTTACAGATTGTCAAAGTGAAAGCGGGGGTGAATCAGGATCATGAATTACAGCTTCATTGCCTAACTCAGTTCCAAGGCACCACAACTCAAATGCAAGTCAAGATAAGACTCTGAGTTTACTACAGAGATTATAAACAACAACAGAAATATACAACATAGACAGGGGAAATTTTTCTGGAGAATGCGTATCTTTTGGGGTGTTTCCTACTTCCAGTATAAAATGAGAATTATTAAAAGAACCAGTGCAAAGCAGGTTATTAAGCTACACTGTAAAAATAAAAGCAGAGCACTCAGTTTGAACAGAAACTCAGCCTCACAGACTGCAAGAGCTCATCAATTTGACAATTTCACACTGACATTGCAATCTTACAGGAGGAGAAAAGGTGTCCTGCCCTCGGGGCTGTACTTGATGCCAAAAGCCCGGCTGGCTCTACAGCAAGGTCATGCAACTGGGATTCCCCCTCCACCACACCCAGAGGGTCAAGCGACAGGGACACAGCCTGACTTCACTGACCCAGGCAAGGCAAAAAAGCAGCATTAAATCCAAAGAATTCAAACCATGGGCAGTATAACACTTGATCAGTATTTACAACTATGATACTACTGGATTGATACTGATGTCACTCATGACTCGTTCAATTCCATGAGAACAGGAAAATGTTCAAAGGGAACACAAGAAATAAAAAAAAACTCTGTTTCAAAGGCATACAGTATTTACAACAAAGCTCATGATAAGCTTTTGACTAAAAATTGCTCCTTAGCCTGGAGGTAGCTACAAAAGTTTTGTTGTTCTCCATACTAACACTTTATAAATTGATAAATAAGAAAAACATACACTCTGGAAATGTTGAATTTCATAGTTTTCTCATACATAACACCAAAATCCTGTGAACAGGTTTATGCTGGTGCAGAGCAAATAGACCATGATGACATACCAGTTTCTGAGGTATGGCAATTTTCTCTCTCTTTTTTCACGTGATGGACCTTTAGCGAATACACTCACAACAACTTCACGGCATGAAAAAAAGGTGCAGAAAAATGTTTAAATCCGTTTTCCTTCACCATGCTTGTTAGCTGCTCTGATATTACTTGACTGGCTAAGGTGAGCAGTAATGCAGAGACATCTCCCTCTATGTTAGCTTTGTTCCACCCATTTTTGTGACAGACCCTCCAGCATCAAAGACCAGTGTTGGCCATTCTGTATCCACCTACAGGTCTAGGATGCCTCTGTATCACCATCACTGCTGGACATTCAGCATTTAGATGTTTCAGCTGATAAGAGACCTACTTTACTGAGGATATTACAAGAGAAGGGGATCAAATTATCTATTTCTGTGGAGTATTATTTATTTGGATATAAATTAAAGTGAAACATGAAAATATTTAGAGTATTCTAGGACAGACAGTCTTATAGAAAACATCAGTACTGAGCACTTGTTTAGTCTTTGGTGTGCTGCTGTGTGTTTGTTGCAGTGCATGCAAACAAGTTCACAGAGAATTCACAAGTGTCAGCCAAGGTGACCAGAAATCTCATAGCCACTGAAATTCACAGGACTCTTACTCCTACCCCATGTCCTCTTCCATCTATGCTCAGACCCTCGCAAAGCTACACACAAATTCCATAATAAAATACCCAGAACTCCTGTACCTTCCTCTTGAGAGAGGAAAGGAGACAGTAAAGTTTCATTTCTTGATAGGTGAGGGAAATGAACTGACTCCTGGAAAAACCCAACAAGAACCAGACCCGAATCAAGATAAGCAAGGAAACTCAAGACAAGTAGAATTTTCCCCATTTAAAAACATAGTTACTAGTAACTTGTTTCAATTATCTTGAAAGTATTTAGAGAAAGGCAGGTCAAAATTTATTGTTTCACGATTATTTTTTTTGTTGTTGTTGTTGCCAGCTAAAAAATTATCTGCAAACACTCCAGGCTTTTTCCCCTCCTAAGTACTGTGGCATTTAGACTTAAATTGAACGGAAAAAATGTAACTTCTGAGTGTGCATTCACATTCAGAGTGTTTTTAACTCACTAGTCATTCTTCTAAAAGAAACAATATTAAAACTGCATTGAGAAGATACTTACTCCTATCAGTTTAAAACACTGAAACTGAAAACAGAAACAAAACCAGTCATTCCCTGAATAAGCATGTGACAGGAAAAAATAAGAATTAATCTACTGAGAATACTACTCCCAAGCATCACTAACAGTTAAATAAATGCTCATTACCATATGTGACAGCAGATTACAATTTCTACTACAGACCTTAAAGATGAAGAAATTAAATGTTCTCAAATTTTTACAGTAATCTTAGAATTTATTTAAAGCACAGGAGGTTCATAAAATATTTTCACTGGGTTTTTAGGGGTTTTTTGGTAACAGGAAGAATATCAATTCCTTTCTCTTCAATCACTTTTTCTCAGCACCAAATAGTAATATTTCCTGTTATGAAATTAATTTTTCTCAGAACATTGCTTTATGCAACAGTGACTAGAAGAATCTCTGTTATTTCCAGGCTTTGCTACTTTTACAGGTACATTTAAGGAGTTGTATACTCCTTGATTAAATGCACAACATGAGTTAAGAACCAACTGCTGGGAAAGATTACCTCTGATAGGAGTTTTGAAAAATAATATAAAACAATATTTAAATAGTGGAAATAATTTTCACCCTATGCAATCAGAAGACAGATTTGCTTGCTGTTCTTCAAAATATCATCTGACCTCCCCTCTGAAGTACATGCCTCACTTTGTAGTGACTCACACTCCAGCTGAGTATAACCATAAGTCAAGCCTTTGTCAATACAACAGCAGTACTCTCTAGTGAACTCAAGTACTTGCTTAAGAAAAAAAACTGAAAACCTTGACATTTATTAAGTTCCAAGGAAGTCTTCCATCTGTCTTCCAGACCATGAACACATGGTTATGCATATTTGTAAAATAAAATCTTGAGCAATTTAACCAGTGTGGTACATTGACACTGACTGCCCCATAAAGAGCTGCACATGACATAGATGGGAAGGAAGACGCTACAGAAAATTCACCTGAAATTATTTTGATTTTCCAGTTAGTGATGGTAATGTTGATCCAACAAGCTCAAGCAGTTTTGTAAGTATTTTAATAAATAGCTGAACAACACCTAAAGAACACAGTAAAAATGCACAAATCATACATGTGCAAAAAATGCACTGAAGAATGCATTACCCAAGAGTATGAGGATGCATGTACCACTATATTAATTGCCACAGAGACTAGATTAAAAACCCCAAATACACATTGCATACCAGAAAGAATTCATGTAGACAATAAAAATGACAAAAGAGGACAAAAAACCCAAGCCAAAACACGTCTAAAACATTTGTAAGCCTTCCTAGGTTTCAAGACAAAACACATTAAAACCTAAAGTTCAGAAATTAGAGTTCCTTGGGGTCCTAGATGCTGGAGCTTGCAGTTAAAACTAAGACATGGGGTTTATGGTGTGTGCTTCACATCTTGCTAACAGCCCTTTGCTCCACAGACACCAACTATTCCTTTCTCCCAAACACTTCAGCTGATTAGCATTAAGACATCACACCCAGAGCAAAGGCTGTAACCTGCACATGGCTGGATGCCTGCTGCATCTCCATCAGCTATGATGGAGCCTAGGATGTCAGGGAGGTAATTTTATTTTCCATCCAAATTAATTATTTTAAAACAAACAGATAAACAAGCTCTCCATTGCTTCCCAAGTTATATTAGCAGCTCAACTAGTTTTACACTAGTACACACAGTTTTTCTTCTACAAGAAAATACTCCTGAAATTGATGGAAACAACCCTATTATAAAAATCACTCATGCTAGCATACCAGCATTTTTTATAGTGTTTTGAAAGAAATAATTTGTCTCAGTGTCCAGCACCAGGAGAACAGCAAAGAGAAAGACTGCATATAAACTAGGAGAAAACCTGAAGTTCAACAGCTATGAGTAGGGTTTGGTCTTCTTTGTTGTTTTTCAGGGGATTGTTTGTTTTCATCTCAGAAAACAACTTGGTTTATGAAGATTCACATCTTTGCTCCTGACACTACTCGTTCTGGTTCATAAAAATTTGAAACAGCTTTTTGATTCCAAATAGCTACTTTATATATGCTATTGTCATTTAAATATTCTTCTGTTTTGAATACTGAAGTTCACAATGTTAACAAAATACTAAACATATCCATCCAAGCCCATAATATATATATCTGGTAACTTCATGCAACTGGAGCATGTTCTTGGTACCAACTAATGTGACTAACTTAAAACTTCCAAAAAATAAAAAAAAACCCTGATAAATCTGCCCAAATATGTATCATATGAAGGATGAGAACCTTGCCTTCATTTCAGACAACTGGCGAACTTCTAACATTAATATTCTTTAGTCAAACACTGTACTTAATTATTCAGGCTATTAGGACACTGAACCCATGTTCCAGAGGTAATTTAATGCAAGTATCTTCTGTGATTTATTTCCCAATTCTGATTTTTCCAGTGTCACAGTACCAATACCAGAATACCCAGTCATCCAGAAGCTATTTTCTTTTATTTTTTTAAGCTGGAATTAGGTTTTTAAAGAAAGGTTTTGTAGTTGTACTTCCTAAGCGAATGTATAACTTATCCTGAACTGAGAATATAATTTCACACTCAAACTTTTCTTTCAAAATCAGAATTTGATGAAACCATAAAGGAAAACTGATGTTGTCAACAGCTATGAGCCTTCAAATGTTTTTAATGTCCAAATAAGATGCTCAGGGATCAAGTAGCATCTCAGAAAATGAAGAGAGATTAATCTTACAGTATTGTGTTCTAAGATTAAATGAAACAAAAAAACCCCAAAAACAAAAACAAAAAAACAAACAAAAAAAAAAAAAAAAAGAAAAATTTCTGCAAAGGGAGTATAAAAAAAATTATAAAATAAGCACAGCTGTAAATCATTACAGAGTAGTTACTAAAAAAGGTGTTTTTAAAAAGACCAAGTATTTTTTCCTCTTATATCAACCTTCTTGAGAGAGACCAGGGACTAACCAGAATTTTCCTATATAGAATGGAAATGCACAGCAATTATGGGAAAGAAAAGGAATTTTTATTCTTTCCAACTGAAATAGATAAAAATAGGCAATAGACTCTGTGTATATTCTTTTCTCACAAACTGAAGACAACTGTTCCTGGCACTTAGGCACATAGAAGCATTTCAGGACAAAAGACTGTGGCAGCAGAAAGCAGAAAATTCTGATGCTGGTAAGAGACAGCTATTAAGCACTCAGTCCCAGAATTCAATTAACATTTTATCTAATCAACCTGAATTTCTCTTACTGCAATTTAAGATTATTACTGTTTAACCTATCACCAGCCACCATGAAGTTTAGGTTACTCCCTTCTTTGCACCAACCTTTCACATCTTGAAAAGTTTTAGTTCCTTTTTGTGTTCCAAAAAAGACACAGAAAAAATAAATTTTCCTCAGACAACACAGAGGAAATGCTGCTGTTTAGCCCTCTGTCATTTCTGCTGCTGTCCTCAAATTTTCCAGAACAGGCATTCTCCTTCCATACTCCAAACTCAATAAAAGATTATTTAATGTATATTTACACAGAACATCATTTATAAAACAATTCTGTCTGCGTTTTTCACAACATAATAAGTCTGAGCAGTTTCACCAAATTATTTCTTTTTCATTATTTTTCCATTCTTCTTGATGAGTACTGCCCCAATGCATCATGATAATTTCTGAACCCCAAATTACCCTCAAACTGGCTCACAGGTAGAGTAACTTGAACAGCCTCAGCCAAAGAACATTTGTTATTACATCATCCATGGCACTACCAAAACAATAAGAAAGACTGGGTGCTATCAGTGTTTTCCAAGCAGCTTTTCTCCTGTCATAAGCCTTTTCAGTTTCAAGATGTTTCTTCCATAAGCTTAATGAAGTAAGCAGTATCTACTGCTTCCCTTTCTTCTCCTTGTATATTTACAGAAATAAATTTGCACTTCATTAAATATTGTAGGACTTTCTTGGTATTCTCCAGTATCTGCACCTTAGCTCACTATCACTTTAAATATACCACCAAGACAAGGTCATGGAGCTGAAGTTCATCAGTTCTGGTGGACAGAAGACACTCCATTTTCAATGCCCACTCCTAAGCTGCCCAGGTGAGCAGCAATTCTCTGTCCCACAGGGATCAGTGAGGGCAGGGCACCCACAGGTGCCATTCAGGCCATCCAGACTGGCCAGGCAGCCTCCTTGCACCCCTGAAGGCTCTGTCATGTACACAGCTCTGAAACAGTCCTTGCCCATGCCCCTCCTGGGTCTGTCTTAGTTCAAAACAATGGAAATGGGAAAGGAAGGGCAGGGGGACCACATTTCAGCAGCTCCTGTAATACAATGCTAAGGCTACCTCAGGCTAGACTTTTGGAAGGAGAAGACATGCTGGAACACTGGTGGACAGCACAAGGCACAAACTGGAAGATGGCACAGCATCAGTGCTGGCAGACAAACAGCATCCAGGACTGCACCCCAAGGGTTTGGGCATCAGGTACATCAGCTTCTTGAACTACAGTGGTGAGCAAGCAAGGAAAACCACAGCTCTGGGAATGTTTTGCCCCTATTACAGCAAAATTACCCATGACACGGCAATTTCCACTTCGAATGTAACTTCATCAAGCAAAAATTAGACACTAACAATAGAAATTAGTTAAACACGTTCACATAATTACACAGGAATCAACTGTTAGGGTTGGGGAGCTTTGGGTTTCCTGGTTTGGGGAAAGCTGTGAATAACCAAGATCATGACTGCAGATAGTGGCAAGGTGGAAAAGAAATCCATCAGCTATCAGTGCAAGAAGGCATTCTGGCTCTATACAACAGCCATCTCACATTGCTTTCCCCAGTGTTCTCATCACTACATAAAAGATACATAAACACGAAAATAAATAGATTCACAGAGCCACAGGAACAAGTAGGCTGCTGCTTTATCTGAAGAAAAATCAAAAAAAAAACCAAAAATACCTTCAAAAGCTGAAAATAATTTGAAATAATTTTAAAGTCTGCACAGCTAATAAAACACATTAATTTCTTTTAATGCCAGGTACAAATTATGATTTTAGTTGCAAATTTACTGAGAAACTTAACAGATTAACAATAATACCTTGAGAGATATAAGATACATTTTGAAAGAAGCACTTTTTTCCTTGAATATCATCAAGTAGTTTTGTAAAACTCAACACAGCAAGGGCAATGCAAGGCTTGAAGCAACCATATGGCTCAGTCGTTTAGCAAAACAGGAATTAAGACAGTGCAGGTGGCTATGGAAGTATTCAGTGATGTTTAATTTTAATGAACTAATTTGAACAATGTGTGATAAAATCAGCATATAAAATGATGCATATTACTAGAATTATCAGGAGAAATGCCTCTCTCCTGCAAGGCTCAATTGTTCTACACAAAAGGCACCTTCAGACGTTGTGGGTATGCAGGAATATAGGAGGGTAAAGCCAAGAGAAGTAAAAGAAATCATATATCAAATACACATAATATTACACCTATGTGATGCCAGACACCTGTAGCCTATCTAAAACAATTACTCCAAACTCTACCCTTAATTTTGCACTTCTCTTTTGGCAGAACTTAGTTCTGTATCATAGCAACGAATTGTCAGTTTATTTTTGCAATTTATATTCAGAGTATATATTAATTTTTTGCAAATTAGCATTTGCTTGAGAATGCTAATGCTTTCATATTACATGACATCCAATGAATCAAGAGTTTCCATGAAAAAAAAGGAATGACAATATTATACAAACCATGCTGCTGAAGTTTAAAATCGCAGACAGGTATAACTTTTGGGAAGAAAAAACTACCAACAGGTCATAATTTTTAATATCTGCCACAATTTCTTCTTTAATTCAAAGGTCAGCAAGCACATTTGCTACTGTGAGTGATCAGTGCCTCACTGTCTTTATAAGGCACAATTACTTGGACAGCTATTAATCATTTTTAACAATTAGAAACATTGCTCCTGTCTTCAAAAAAGGGATGGTTATAAAGTTTCACCTCCATTCAAAGCCTTAAAAATTGGATTACTTACTCCTAAGTGACAGGGGCATCACATTGGTATGAAAAGAGAATGCTATACTAATAAATCATAGCACTATTGAAAGTGCTGTGCTGCCAGAGAGACTCATTTTACACAACCTACTGGAAAATTTCCATTTGATATGAGTCATAACAAGGCTCTTCCTCTTGTCCCTTCATTTTAAACTGAACACACATGAACCTGTGGTACCCAAAGTAATGAAAAGCACTGGAGTAATCTTGCACCATCTCCAGACATTTAATTGTTCCTTTGGATTCAATAGAAACCAGGTTGGCTTTTCATGAATCATTTTGGGTGGTGTATAATTAAGCTGAGGAATGAACAAGACAATAACATGTAAACCTAAGTACAATAAACTTCAATATTGCCCTGAATTATTTCTGAGAGTTAGCCGATAGACACATTTACCACTACACAACTCTGTTAGATTTATGAATTTCTACTCGAGACCACTCATCACAAGGAGATAAGTAGGCAAAAACATTTTTCTTCACATTAAAGCTTTATTCTGCTAGCTAATTGACAGTCCTATGGCAAAAACCTCCTGCACAGGAAAAAAGTAAATATAAGGGGGAAGAAATTTTTTAAAAGCAAAGATCACCCTGAAGCCCCACATAAAAAAAAAAAAATCACATCAAATATACTGGCCTAAAAAAAGTATCACAAAACCAGATGGAACAGCAGAGATGAAAATTAATATAAGTAAAAGGAAAATATAGCTAGACAAACACACACAAAAAAAGAACACACACAAACACTTTTTAAAAGGCAACCATGGGGCTGCAGAGAGGTTAACAACAGTTCCACAGTTCTAGAATACATCACAGTATCAAAAAAACAGTAATATTCTGCAAGACATCTTATAATACAAGGCTGTGAGACATCTCAAAGTTAAAGAGAACAAGAGCGTTACAAACAAAGGTGTATTAAAGGAAAGGAGAATAAAGAGTGAAATACAGTTTTAACTCACAAAATGTTGTAAATGTAAGACTTTATATGCAAGACTTTGATAGCTGAAAAGACAGAAGCAGGAGGAGAGGGTTCAAGAGAAAGAAAGCAATAGGCTAAATAAAGAGAAGCAGCATGCAACTTGACCAAGCCCAGCAGCACAGGATGGGTAGTTGAAAAATGAACCTCTTAAAGTCCAGTTAAAACAGAGCTTGAACTGAATTATTTTATACATTAAACCTGTGGAGGATCTTTGTCCCAAAACAACACCCTTGCAATATAGCATTTCAAGAGTTCCAGGATATGCCTTTTTCATACACAGGTGTTGTCCATGCTTAAAAAGCAAACCTTGCACTTTTAGGCTACCAATTCAGAAAAGATTGCTGCTAGTAAATATTTGATAACGCAATTCTTCCATGGATAACTTGAATTTAGTTATTTCAGTATACTGAAGGCCAGTATCTGCCTCACAAAAACTTATTACTGGAATTTCACAGACAACATTAAGTGAATAAGCAGTAAAAACAAAGTACTGAAGGGTTTTGTTTCACCTAAGTAGGCACGCAGATACCTACTGCACAACAGAGAAGACTGAACTGGGAATTCTTCCAGTCCTTATCTGTGAATATATAGATAATTCGACTTCCAGACTACAAAAGACTTCAAATATTTTGTGAGCAATAAAAATAGCCTTAAAACACCCAAACAAAGCCTGTTCAGGGTTCTCCCCAACCTCCCTCAAGGAAGGACTAAACGAAGCAGAATGCACACATTGACACTGATGCAGGTTTTCTGAAGCTCTGTCCCTCCCTGAATCTTTGCAGAAAGTCTGTGGAAGCAGCTTTTATTTTTTTTTTTTTTTTTCTTGATGTGCTTTTTCAGGTACAGAAAAGTAAAATCTGCAACATCCATACAGATCTACTTCAGAGACATAAGTGCAACCAAAAAATTCATTCATTACTTATTCCACTGCTAGCTCCATTTTAGGAAAAAAAAGGCAAATAATTTTATATATTTCATATTAATTGATATTGTTTTTTTTATATATATATAGGCTCAGCTCTGGTGAGACACTGAAACAAACTCCTTAGAGAAGCTATGGATGCTCCATTCCTGGAAATGTTCAAGGTCAAGTTGGACAGGGCTCTGAAAAATCTGATAGAGTGAAGGTGCTCCTGTCCATGACAGGGGAGTTTGGAACTAGATGATCATTAAAGTCTTTTCCAACTCAAACAATTCTATCATTCTACAGTTCTATAGAATATAAAAATGAATGGTGGTATGGTTATTTTTCAAAGCACTAGGGGAAGTATATATATATAGGGTTTAAAATTGTGGAAATAAAATCACAGTAATACTCTTAAGTGTCTTACTTCTCTTATCAATATATGATAATCATGCAAAATAAAACTGTAAGTCCAAAATGTAGAGAGGCAGAGAAAAGAAAAATATGTCTAGCAAGTAGAACAGGCAAGTAGAGAGGGCAGAGAACAAGAGTTAACTGGATGGTTGAAAATAAATTAATTCAAAATAATTTTGCATATTAGGGGAATTAATAATAATTCTGAGGTTTCAGAAAGACTATGTGTCAATGGAAATAACACCAGTAAAACCAGCCTTTTCTCACATAGTTGATGCAGCAGTAATGTACAGTATTAACTAAATGGTATAAAGAAAATGTTATGCTTCTCTGTGATGACTATTTTCCTCAAAAAAATGTAGATTTAAATTCTTTAAGACTCTATAATAAATCAGATTTTGAGGAACTGCTTTCATTTCCTGTGTTTGGGGGCAGGAGTATTACAGGAATGACAGGGGTTGTTTGTTCCAACTTGTTCAAATAAAATATGCCTCATACCTAAAGCACATCTATAACAAATTCCCACATCCAAGCTCTGGATGAGGATGGCGGTGATGAAAACTCATTTTCATTGAACAGCCATGCTGAAGCACCACCAGCCTTTTAAAATATGTCATTATTTACCTTCTACGAAGAAAAAAAATTCTCAGCAACTATGAACCACTAGGTATTAACCGCAAATTAAATTATTAAAATCTCAGGGAAAATGTGTTTCACAGAAAACTAAAAAAAAAAAAATTAGCCCTGGTCCATCCTAGCTGTATAATTCATGAAAGACCATTTACATTAAACTAAGTTGTTCAGCAAAACCTGGAGTCCCCTCTGAATTTCAAGTCCTTCTGAAAAATACTTAGGAATTTAGTAATCTCAAGAATATCTAAGAAATTTCATCTCCCTAGGAAGTGGGAGCAGAACAACACCAACAGGGGCTGGCAACAATGCACTGAAAACAATTTCAGCGTTTATTTCATGATACTCACCATTGATCAAGTCTATAAAACCTTTGAATCTAATAGAAGAACAGATTACCACTTAACTTTATTACTGGATAAAATTGTCTTGCAAAAACTAAGAATCTGTGAAATGAACACTTGTAAAAAAACAATTCTTGTCTAGCATGAACACCCTCCAGACTACAACAAACGTCAAGGAACAGTAATGCTTAAGTTTTTCAAGAGCTCACTGAATGCAAAAAGTGACTTTTGTGGGTTTTTTTAATTCGCTTTTTCATACAATTTAATACTTCCCATTGACCAATAAAACCCAAATTTTAATAACTTAAGAAATGAGTTCACATGTGTCCTTCAAAACATATGCTCATATCTAAAAGCTGCTTGAACTTAGAAGTTCCTGCAGAGACCTACTAGAGAATCATCTCCAATGAGTTACATGCAGCTTGCTGGTTCTACACTTTAGATTTTGGGAGAAGCATAATAAAGGAAAAAACATATAGAAAAAAAGAAATAAAGGAAACAAAAGAAAGGATAAAATATTCTTTAAGGAGATGCTACTTTTTGTTTCTTTGTTTATTTTCTTGGAACAAAAGAATAAGTAGCATATACACAAAAGACCTCACCCCTTTTGGAAGCTTATGAAGGCAGATACCTAGGATACATAAATAAGCCAACTGCCATGCACAGCTTCCTTGAAACTGGCTACCAGACTCCTCTCCCTTGCTGCCACTTTACCACTAACAATGCTGAGACTGAAGATGCATCCCCCTCTGGCATTCCCAATTTTAGGAGCTGTCTGTTGCTGTCTAAATTTTCAAAAAGGAAAAGATATTGAGCGGGGTGGGGGGGAATATCCAGAGTTTTTCCTGCATAAACTGAGGCTATCAAATTAAATCTTCTATGTAGTAGGAAGGAATGTGAAAACACAGTTGCCTGGTTGTCTGTTCACAGCTTGTCAACACTTTTGTTTGGTTATTTTTTTAATAGAACGTTTTTATCTGAACCAAAAATTGTACCTTAAATGAATGAAAAGTGAAGCTGAATGCTGCTTTTATGCTTTCCAGTGCTGAAAGAGGAAAGGCAAAAAGAAAATGCTTTTAAATAAACTTGAAAAATTATCATTTGTTTCAATTATACCCTGTTACCATAAAAGTGCATTTTCATTCACTTCTTGACAGAAAACAGTACTCTTGAATACATAAATACATTAATCAGTGATACATACTTTTCCAATTACTCAACAAGTATTCTTCCAGCTTCAAGACACCACAGAACTACGTAACCCCCCCCCCCCCCCCCAAAAAAAAAGACAGGTCGTTTCATCAAATGAGTGCAAACTGCCTTCACTTCAGGAATCCCTGGTCCATGATGCTGAAGGTGTTACATAAATTAAAGAATCAATAAATGCAAAAAGGCCCCACACCTTTCAGAAAGTGCAACCAAGTAACAACAGTGCTGCAATAAATCATGTTCTCTCAAAAGAGCAGAATGAGTAAGCTCTCCTTGCTTACATGTAAGAACCAATATTTTAAGCCATATCCACAACTAGAAGCTCATTACTAGCACACGTCTTCCAGCTGCCACTAAGTTTTGCAGCATGAAAGTGAGAATATTCGGCTCCTGTTATTACCCAACACAAAAACAATCAGTTTCACAATAATTTTCATCCCTATTGTTTGGAAAAGGGTCAGACTTTCAGGAAGGTACCTAGAATGGCAGCTTTACAAGGCACTTTAAAGTTATCTTTAATATCCTTGCGTCTTTTTGTGGACCATTTCAAACCAGGTCCACCTCCCTCAAAATTTGAATTCTAAACTGTCATACCAATGCCCCTGTTTCACAAAGGTAGAGAAGAACCACTTTCTGTCAAAATCATGCCAGGATAGAGCTGGAGAAACAGTAGGTAAGAGTTTCTGAAATAATCTCTTACAATATTTAATGAAACATTAAATAATATTTGTGGCCCTGCCCATTTGGGATGTTTAAGTAACAGTACAATAAAAAGTCTAACTTTCTCCCAAGTTCATTCTTCCAACGAGCAAGACAAACATCATAAGCCACTGTATATAACCAAACTCTCAAGCTAAAAGTCCTATCATTCACTAGTTCATCCAGCACTTTCATCTGCCCCAAAAATTTATTACACTCAAACATATGCATCATCCTTCATTATGTTGTGCTGTTTACTTTATGGTCTCATCCTACTAAAGGTATTCTAAGAAAAGCTATTCTGTATTCATATGCAGTGTTCAGTTTATGGTAGCATTTAAGGTCTAAAAGCATACATGCTTTGCTTTCTAACTTCTCTTGCTCAGGCTCCCCTACATTTCATGCTGTTTTTCAAAATTCATCATCTTCAAGTAGATGTAAAAACAGAGCCATCATTCTTTATCCCTTTTTCATTCTTTATTCTGCTTCTTTATCTTTCAGAATCTCTTTATCCTTTTAGATAATACTCAACCAAGTCCTGATCATGTGAAGGCATGAAAGCACCATTGGTAAAGAAGATTGCATCAACCCAAGCCACCACCTGACCACACTCTCTTTAATGACATACTACATCTCCTGCATGCTTACAATGGCATTTCAAATTAGCAAAAACAGACCAAACAAATTTGTACCAGCTTGGCAACAGAGGTCTGCAGTGGTAAAGCTACTAAGACTGAGTTGGACTGGAAGATTGTGTCACCTGCACAAGCAACTACCAACAGGTTGTTCACATAGAAGAACTACCTAAAATTGCCTAGGACAAAGAAGCACTACTAAATACTGCAGTTTCCCCCCTCCATTTTAGCAAATTAAGTCCAAATAAAAGCAATGTCTCTGTTCCATCCACATGCAGCACAAGACGGCAATTTTCTTGCAGCCTACAAATGCTTTATATTTTCCCATTCTACAACTTACACAGTAATTCAGTATTTGACTATTTATCAGGCATTTCTTGCAGTAAGCAAATACTTACTTCAAAGTTCAAATATCTAAATTGAAGCACAACTGGTACACTGTGCTTCATGCGCTTTAATATTTTGATATCAACAAGCCACTCAATAAGATTTTACACAGGACTCTGGAATAGGGTACAAGTTTAATCATGACAAATAATTTTATTATACATGGAAGCCTTTTAGTTTAGAACTCACCTCCTTCCACAAAACATTTCCACATTTCATGTGGACAGCAAAGGTCACAGGATATATTGTGGAAATCCTACTGACAGCTTTTCCCACTGTAATGACTGGCTAATTTTCCTCATTCCTACTCCAGCACTTTGCAAAGGATGGCACCAGGCTTTACACTTTGAAGTGGTCAGCAATGGTCAGACTAATACTTCCACAATTTCACAGTTTCATTTTCTTTTGAAATCCCAGGACATTATTCACTGCTGCCAGTGATTCCGTGCAGTGGACAGCACCCAAGGGCTTCCTGTAAGCACAGCCATAGATGTTCTTTTACAAAGATCCTCCTTCTGTGTACATGCATTAAAAAAAACATGTTCAGCTTCCCTGTAATAAGATGACCTGGAATTTTCATTTTAATCCTTCAGTATCTGCTGTCCTCAACAGAGCCCTCTCCAAGCTCTTAGCTTCTAACATCAAAAGCTTCTCACAAAAAAAAAGTTGGGGTTTCAATTAAATTCTAAGCTTTTAGCAAGTTCCTACTAAAATTCTGTCATGGACAGATGTGCTTGCAGAATTGATTTTAATATTCCAGGCCTTGTACTCTTTCCTGTTTTCCTTACTGATACATAGTTCACACTTCCAATACATTTGATTAAAAAATAAGATCTTAAGCATTTCTGGGAACCCCATTCTTTCATTATGGCTGACAAAGCTTGAATTCACAACTCAGGCCATGACAGCTTTCTTTCCAGCTTAATTCCCTATTTCCCAAATGGCCAGAAAACACAATACCATCATTTTATGCACACATACCTACAATATAGCACACACCATGCTTACCAACAGCAATTGCCTTATTTTAAACATTCCCTTACTAAAAAGCCACAAGAAGAAAGTGGTTTTACTACATTAGACTAAATAATACCTTCACACCTGAACTCAGAAGTGTTAAGCAATTACTTATTCTTGTCATGGTGGGAATGAATACAAACCCAACCATCCAGTGGCATTAGTGATGACCTTCACACATCACAGAAGAACACAATCCACTCTTTTTCAACCCTACAAGAACTTTATGCAATACCTGAACAATTTAAGGTCCACTGGTTTTCCAAGCTACTGCAATAAGCCAGTCTTTCCACATGTGTGAAAAACTGAAGGGTTACAAAGATAAAGACACATCACTGTGGAGCTATCTGATCTGGAAGAAGAATTAATATACCTGCATTGCTTGTTTCTTAGTCAAGAAAAACTTGTCCAAAACTCTGTCAGCCATTGAGCAAGGTGGGGCTCACAAAAGCACTTAATTAAGATGGGAGGACAATTTCAGTTTTTGACATGGGCAGAATAACACATTCCTTAAATATCCAGTGCCTTGCCACAGCTCCACCTGAAAAAAATTTAGAGGGTTGTACCTAATCACATCTTTGGAGAAGTCTACTTTCCTTGATTTGTTTTCAAGGTTTCACACTTTTTTCAAATATCTAAAGTTACTCCAGGCATCTTGAATATGGGTAACATTATGACAACTCCAATGTAGCTTGGAATTAGTAAATGTGTGTTTGTCACTATAATTTTATTTTGATTTGAACAAATTTATATTTATACTAAATCTTAAAGCAGTGCTATGACACAGTAAGTCCTCACACACAAGAAAAATCTGCTGAGGAAAAAAATATGATATTCACAATTCTTCTTCACTCTTGGAAAAGCTTTCACCTTTATTATTTTACTTGCCATAGCATCTATTACAAAGGCTTTCTGAAAAAAAATTGGATGCAAGGGATGGCAAGAACAAATTAAATTTATTCTCCTTTGTGACAAAATTAGAGTAAATAATTAAATAATTCCTTCTGGCCATTAATTGATTATTTCTATATATTTCCAATGGTCTTCCTACAAATTTTCATACAGAAAGTATATAGCATTATTATCTTTAAAGTTTGAGAAGTTCATTACTTAAGTTTAAATTAACAAGTAATACTAGGATTTATATCTTTATACCTGTTTTTCAGTTTTTAGAGGTGGGGGAAATAGCTTCAGTAACAAAACCAGACACAGTTTCCACCCCCGCTTTTTTTTAGGTTTATTCCATGAAGTTTTGGGGTTTTATTCAACATAGCTATACAAAAAAAGAACAAAAATATATGGACTTTCCATTATCAATGGCAGTCTTTCAAAGACTGAATACTGTAGGCAATATCTCAAGATTAAAAGAAATATTGAAGAAAAACATGTAACAAAAATGCAATCTATGTAGGATTGGCAGCATTGTTAATAGGTAATTATAGGTCTAAAATGTTAGTTACCATAACAACTTGGAACAGTCCTATATCCATTATATAAATCTCTCGCTCTCTCCTCATATGTATGCTTATTTTTAACCCTGACTTCCTCCTGATGCACTTTTTGCTAAGCAACCTCATTAGCCAAACTCCTACTGTGTCAGATTGGCAGATACAATTGCAGGCATTCCCACCACCAAACAAACATCTCCTCACACAAGCTGCCAGATGTGCCATATATCATATAAATGTGGGTTTGCACCTCCTTCATTATGCTCTCTTCTCTTGGATAGAAAAAAAAAATCTCTAAAATCTCTATCCGTTAATAGAGTGTTTAAAGATTTGAAATTACTATATCGCATCAGTGAAGGGCACAATGCACTGCAATTTATGCACACACTTATTACCATATGGCAAGTCATAAACCTCAAACTTGAAAAACATTAAAATTATAACTACCTTCTGCAATTTAAAAACTTGTACTATCTCTGAGAAGATTTAATCTTTAGAAATTATTTCTTTTACAAGTATATTTTGATTAAAAAAAACCAAACTTACGCAAAGTCTGAAGAAAATTTGAACAAATCTACACTTGCCTCCTCTCTCTCTCTCATAAATCTCTAATATTGACAAGCATGCCATTTATTTGTGGAATTTTCAATATAATGAAAAGCTGTAACAGTAATAAAACTGTCTATGTTGCCCCAGGAAACTGTATATAAATTAACACTGACAATATGAGAAATCCATCAGAAAAATCAAGCTAAAATTGCTATTGTTAAAAAAATAAAGTGGCATAAGATGAAGATGTTGTGCAAAAGTTAAACTTAATCTGAGCTCCAGTGCCGGTGTCAGATGGAAAAAGCAACACAGGAATCATAACAGCTGTACGATACTTGAAAAGGAAATGTTTTTTGCAATGAACCTCCAGTTTGTTCCTAACAGAACTGTAAACAAAATCAAATCTGCTTTCATATGTACAAAACACAATAATTAAAGAGATGGGCAGTACTTTCAGACCTGGAAAGTTCCTTTGTCTTACAGTTCATAAACATTAAATCTTAATAAAATTATTCTACAGTTACACAAAATAAGAAAACAAAATTCAAAGACTTCACAAAAAAATAAAAGGTTGACGTTGGAAGGGACCAGTGGAGGTAATCTGGTTCAAACTTCCTGCTCAAGCAGGAAAGCAAACCTAAAGGTGTTTGCCCATGACAATATGTCCAGAACTATCTCCAAGGATGAAGAATCCACAGCTTCCCTGAGCAGCCTGTGCTAGAGTTCAGTGACCCTCACAGTAATGCAGCATTTACAGATGTTCAGGGGGAATCTCCTTCATTTCAGTTTGTGCCCATTGGCTCTTGTCGCTGGGCACTGATGAAAAAAGCCTGGCTCAGTCTTCATGACATTCTCTCTACAGGTATTTAAATGCATTTATAGATTCCCCAGTTTCCTAGTTCTGATGTCAAGACTGTTTGGTCAGATTTAGAAGCATCATTGTGCTAGTATCAGGTACAGAGACTACTGGGTGAAAACAAGCTCACAAGTAAAAATGAAGCATCCAGTAAGAACTACATGTTTAAGCAGGTCTTCAAGAGAAAACACTTGAGCAAAGGAACCCTTAAAATATCACCTTTCCATAAAAATATATAATTATTCTCATTGGTGATATAGCCTTCCATTTCCTTTGCAAGTAGAATATTGGCTGTCATTTTATGAAGCTCAAAGCATCAATAACTTGGCCTTCATCCCATCAATTTTACCCTAGCAAAATATGAATCAAAGCCATTCACTGTCTCTTCTCCCTCATTATGATAGAACCTCAAATTGCAAATAAAATCTATTTGACCTAAATTTTTCCATTTACTATGGCAATGATAACTCTCTATATGCTCTGGTTTGTAAAGCAAAGAGAACAAGTTCCTGAACATTAGATGCTAAGTTAGCCCTCTGCAAATAAAAAGCAAACAAATCATCCTGCAAACCCCAGGTCATTTTACATACTCCTTGTTTACATTGTGTTCCAACATTCCCACCTACTCTAGAAGGGTTTAGTCCTCGGGTCTTCTTTTTAGAAGAATTAATTTCGTGAATAACTCCTTGATTATATTTCAAAGGTCAATTAAGAATTCTGCAAACAACTCACATCTCATCAAATTGAGAGAAGATTAAAACTCGACTCATTAATTTTTTTTTTTTGATAAGCAGTGCAAATATGTATAAAAAATGTTAGTTCTTTTTGCCTCAGGCTTCCTTAGTGCATCATTTAGTCTCATTTAGCACATAGGAAGACACTGGAGGGAGGAGAGAAATTAAAGAAATAGTAGAATCCTTAGGATCTGGTGCATATGTATTAATGTAAGCAAACAAACTGATTGTGAAACACAAAAGTCATGTGGCTGCAGCTTCAGACGTACTTTTATTTTATGACCTTGTGCTTATCTATGCAAGGGTAGCTGAAAGCATTTCCAGAGAGTATGAGAGGAATGGAGATAAGTCAGAGCAAAAAGGGGAAGGGATGGCTATGAAATGATGAAAACCATTGATTTTGTACTTTGTCATTTTAGGCAATGAAAGAAAATGGTAACTATCTCTAGTGCTAATTAACATGTAGGGTCAAAGACAAATATCATTATGTGCAATTTTTCTCTCTATCATAAATTTCAATCAAGTACAAAGGCATTAGTGAAGCATGAAAATTACCGTAGGTTTTTAAAAATACCAAAATTAACTTTCTTATTCAACACAAATAAAATATTCACTATCCTATCAACTCTAAGGGAAGAATTAATACATGTATTTCAAGTTCAGATCTTTGATCAGTTTGTTTTTCCAAGCTCTACAGTGGTTTAGATCTTATAAGGAACTAATATTCTTATGATGCTGTAGAACAAACACTTTGCTGTAGTAAATGATGAATTAAAAGCAACATTACGTTTACGTTCAGAATGAAATATTCCATAATATTTTTTTAAATATTTGAGAGCAGACTGGTATGGTAGTCTACATTTTAAAATACTTGCATTTTAGATTAGATCATGCTTTTGTTTTATTTCTCAAACTTCACTTTAAAATATGAACATTTAGACAAAATCATAAAATATTTATGAAACCTGCCAAATAATTTAAACATTCAGTCCCTTAGCTCACTTAGACTTTTGTCAATAAACCTCCTTAACTACATCTTTCAGTTTTGTACTAATAATGGATTTTTTTTTTTTAAATTTTGTAACTGTACAATTGTAGCATTTTAAACAGAAGCAAATCACAAGACAAAGAGTCTGTAGTCCCACATTTATGGCTTATATTTGGAGGAAGGGATAGAAGGACACAACAGATCTCATTTTCAGCTAATGTGGTTTTGTTTTTTTTCTTTTAAGTTAGTTTTCTCAATTGTAATGCTCAACTACCCACCAAAGATTTCAGTACATTTGTAATGAGTCACAGAGACTCAGAGTGGAAGATGACAAACAGGTGATGGGGATGGGCTCTCTCCACACCCTCAAAGCAGCTGTTTTACAACTCAGGGATGGTTGTTTTCCATAACTGTCCATCTGCAACTGGACTAACACTGTGAATTATGTTCTATAATGACCCCTTCTGCAAACACCCTGCAGTATCCTGTGCACTTATCTACTATTATGGGTAGGTACATTTTAAAAACCTTTATGCAAATCATTAAAGAGGAATTTTCCAGGATATTCCAAGAGTATCATAAGTGTTAGCATGTATAGGTTAATTTAGTCCAAGATACTAATAATTTTCTTCATTATTTTTATAGCAAATGCTTTTCTCTGCTTTATTTAACTGCTTAAGCAAAAGATAAATCCAGGACACTTGAATAAATAAAAAACATAACCTAGTCCACTTGAACAACATTGAGACTTATAGTAAATAAATATAATTCATCTGTTAAGCTTAGTAATTATACATTACGGCAAGCACCAAATGTGTTACATCTCAGTCAATAGTTTTACTGAACCAGGGAAAAGGTGAAAAATACTTTCTGATTCCCCCTTTTATACACTTACACATGAAATCTCATTCCCTGTACAGAAAAAAACATTTATTAAGAAAAGAATCAAGTAAAATTTCAAATTTACCTTTTCAAATATTGCTATAGAAATGTTCGATCCTATATAAGTGATATCACAGTTTCCTTGGGGAAAAAAATCATAAATGCTATCATAATTAGGATTTGAGTTAAGGATGAAAGAGACAGAGCAGATGGAATGTAAGAGATAAACATTTACATGCAAATATCTTTGTTAGCAGGAAATGTTTTAGGAGAAGCTATCAAAGCACATGGAAGATAAATGTTCATCTATTTAAGTCAGATATATTTGAAAGTTTCTCCTAGCAGCAAAGTCAGCTGAAGTCTGCAAGCAATCCAGAAACAGCACATGACTCAAAAAAGAGCAGCAATGATTTTGTTTCCTGGTTGCCTTCTCAGAAGTTGATAGGAAACAGCTTAGATGGGAAAGAATACTGCTTCCCTCCTCTTGATAAGGGAACTTGATGCTCAGTTTAGCGGAATACATTCAATGCGGTGTTTGGATGCGTTGTCCTCCCACAACACCACTAGTTCTGATTTACTCTTGGAAAAGTTAAAATATCCATTAATTCCTAATTTTCTCTTGCTATCTTGTAACCAATGAGCAGACATCAGGAAGCCTACCTGAGGTACCTCCTCAAATCCCTGGCTTAACAAGGGCCTGTTCACTAAATACACACCTGCCACATCTGTCATGATAACAAAGAAAACACTGTCTTGCTCCTCTATCTTAAAAGGCTGGAATTGTAAAATATTGCTACCTCTAAAACAAGTTTAAAATAGCACATGCAGTTCCACAACCAAGAAGCTGAAGGCACAGCTTTGCACATGATGCACATTTATGAAAATCTTATTGAAGCCTTGTATTGGTTAAATTAATGTACTATTAAAAATATGTAGAAATAGACAAATAATGCAGGTCCTTCAAGGAGGCATTCATATGACTCTCCAGCAGTGCTACAACCTCTTACATCTGAGGATTGCATCTGCAGTGGATCAATGGATCCAGCCACACCGGATCAAGATGAAAGAAGAATAAAGTTTCAAGGTAAGTATGGTTTCAAGAGTGACCACAGCCATGACACCTGGTCCCAACTCCACTCTGCAGAGCTGCTTGCTGGTGCACAGAGCAGGTAGGGTCAGTCCCTGAGATCTCAGGCCTGAATGAGCCTTGAAGCAAAAGGAACCTAAGACAAGTGGGGAAAGAACATGGAGAAGGCAGCTGGCTTTAGGAGATGGGAAGGAAGGGTTAGCAGACTGGAGGAGCAATCCTGATCTAGGGAGATGGTGCTCAACTCCTGACCGCACTACAGTTTCCCAATTTACAAATCTAAACATTTTGGCAATGAATTTTAAAGTTGGTAAAACTTTTTTAAGCTTTGATACAAACTTCAAAATGCTACCATACTCTGAAAATATAGAAATTAATAAGTAAATAAAATGTTTCCAGTGAGCAACTTTGACTGAATAAACTGCATTCTTCCCAAGACACAGGCCTAGCTGCCTTCAGGGGTTTGCATTCCAGCTCATTACTCATTTTGCACCTTCATAACACACATCCATGTACTCATTTCTCTACTTCAGACTGAATAAATAGTTCTTTTTTCAGTTGCACTTGTGGAAACTAATAAATACATAAACAAGGTACAAAACCAAGATCTGAAGAAGGCAAATTACAGTCACTGAATCTAAAAAGTGACAGAACAAACAACAAAAAAATCTGAAGTAACCCAAATTGTTTTAATGTTAACTTCCCTCAAAGAGGAAAAAAAATATGTTTAAAATAGGGTAGAGAAGATTTTATATGACTTCTGCTAGCAGTCTCTGGACACATTGTCTTTGGTGGCTGGATTAAACAGTCATCACCAATTAAACCTTTTCCTCATGCAGCCACTCTGGCGCTTCTCACAAAAGCTAAAATTTCTTCCAGACTGACTCAACAGACTCACTCTTCAGTTTCAACAAGAGGCACTTTCCAAATCTTAGACACTGTTGACTGCTCCATTCTGTTCTTTCCCATCTCGCCGCATCTGGTTTAGAAATAGACATCATGAGGGCAAATGCTCACTACACATACAATTACATCTGCCCACCAACAATTCATATTCCAACTGTACTTACGTCCATGCACAGTTTTAAATTCTCCTGTCACTCCCAAGACCTTCTGAGTCATTGTTTATTGACCTGCATTCCCACAAATATAGTTAGTCATAAATGGCAGAGTACAGATATTGAAACAAAGAATACTCTGTGAATAAAACACTGCCTTCATAAAACAACAACAATACCAGCACCCCATCAACAAGCTCACTACCACATTGAAATAAGAAAAGCATAAAAACTTGGAATAATTGACAGTCTTTAAGAAAAATTAACTAGGTCATCTTCAAGGACTTGAAAAAAACCACAAATCAAGGCTTTCATTCAAAAGGTTCTGCATGGATATTGCCCTGTCCTACCAATTTACCATGTATTTCTCTTTCAGCAATTGCTGTTTGCCATCCCTATTACAAGTGGGAGAAGAAAATACATTATTACCCAAAATAAATAGATTTTTATTCGAATA
The DNA here is from genome assembly GCF_903797595.1 of Erithacus rubecula. NCBI lineage: Eukaryota > Metazoa > Chordata > Aves > Passeriformes > Muscicapidae > Erithacus > Erithacus rubecula. Next base: position 51,564,629 of record NC_136685.1, read on the forward strand.
AGGATTACTGCGCTATGTCTATTCCTGAGCAGATCCCTCAGATCTGTATTACTACTGCCTAATACCAATTGGTGGCAGGCAAAACCCCACACCATTTTCTGTCTTGTTCAATTCACTAGTCTATTTTTCCTATTTAGTTTTCATTATCTTAATTTTCTAGTTCTTAATCTATATTAATTCTTAAGCAACATGCTCATATACCAGTTTTCATTAAATCCTAGAGTGGTTCAGGTCAGAAGGCATCTCCAGAGGACATTATAGTCCAGAACACTGCTCAGATCAGGCTAAACTACATAGCAGGCCCATCCTCTGGGCATCTGCTCTGATTTTATCACTCATTAAAAAAAAACAAACCAAAGCTTTCCATATTCTGATTTGTGTCCACTGCCCCACACCCTACCACACTGGGAGAACAGTGCACAGCTCTACCTTTCAGGTATCTTCCAATGAGTTATCTCTTGACCACAAATAAGGTCTCCTCTGAGCCTTCTCTCCTCTCAGCTGAACACACACAGTCTCAATCTCTCCTTGAATGCCCTGTGACCCGGTCTCTGATCAGCTTGGTAGCCTTTTGCTGCACTCACTTTTGCTGCATGGCCATGTCTTTGACATCAGGGGAGCCCAGAACCAGGCACATCACTGCAGATGTGTCTCACCAGTGCTGAACAGGAGGGAAGGATGGCCTGTCCTCCAGCAGTCTCAGGAAGAAGCTGTCAGCCATTCTTGCTGCAAAGTTGCCCTGCTTGTTCAAGTTCCACCAGGACCCCCAGGTTCTGCAAAGCCATTGTTCAGCTGTACAGACAGCCTGTACCACTGCATGAGGCTGCTGGTCCTCCCCAGGGCCAAGACCTTCCATCTCCCAGTTAATCTCCTGAAGTTCCTGTCAGTCTATTTCTTCAACCTGTCCATGACTCTTCAAGCACAGTCCTGCCCTCCATCACACTAAAGATATCTAACTGACCAACAGCAGGACTTTGCACCCTGATCATGGCCTTGAATCTGGGAGTTCAGCCAATTTTGAGCTCATCATCTGCAGAACTCTTGTCTCCCCAGTACAGAGAAAAGGAAACTACAAAAGTGTTTACAGTTTCAGTGCAACATGCCTCCTAAAGCCAAAATGTGGGACATGTTACCTTGTTCACCTCATACTGCAGAAAGCAGTAAGATTTATCAGGTATTTGTCCTTTTCACACCCATGTTGGCTGCTCCCACCAACTCCTTTCCTGCCTTTCATGTGCTTGGAAACTGTTACTATAATGATCTGTAATTCCCTGTATCCTTTTTCTAATCCATTTAAAGAACAGATGTGACACTGTCTTTTCCCTGTCCTGCAAAGCTCCCCACAGTGCCACGAACTTTTGAAGATAAGAGAGAGCAGCCTCACAATATCTGCCAACCCTTGGCTGCATTCCAACTGGTCCCACAGACTAGTGAATGTTCAAGTGGTTAAATATGCCTCTGTCCACATCTCCTCAGGTATAGTCTCACTCTCAAGGACCTTGAAAGGTTTGGGGATAAGTCCTTATCTCTGAAAACTGAAGCAAGGAAGGCACCAAGTACATTTGTCCTTTGTCCCTGGGTCCCTAATCTCACTAAACAATGAGCCTCTCAATTCTCTTGATCTTCCCTCGTTGCCAGTGTACCAGTGGAGGATATCTTTCCTGTTGTACACTCCAGGTCCTTTTCTAGATGGAATTCCAGATGAGCTTGGGCTTTCCTGACTCCATTCCTATTATGAGCAAGTAATCTCTCCATATCCTGCAAAGTACCTCTCCCTGCTTCTGTCTCTGTGAACTCTTTTAGTGCACAGGCACTGTTCATCCATAATGCCATATTCTGCCACGCCTGTTTTACTCTCTGCAAGGCAAAAGTGCATCCCTGTGCTCCAAGAAGCTGTCCTTGATCAACCAGCTCTCTTGAACTCCTTTGCCCTTCAGGGTACCTCCCAATGGGATCCTGCAAAGCAAGTCCATGAAGAGGTCAAAATCTGCTCTTCAAAATTCAAGTCTGTAATTCTGCTTGTAGCCCTGGGGACTGACTCTTCTCAGGATCTCAGACTCAAGGCTCATGATCATTTCAGCTGACGCTGCCCTTAACCATACTCAAACAGCTCTTCCTTGTTTGTGGAGGCAGCATCTCAGAGTCTGACTATGAGGCTTTCATCAACTACATAAAGGGGGCTTCATCTGCTTCCTGCTCTTGATAGGCTGTAGCAAACACTCACAACAAAATTACCTGTGTTGATTTATTCTCTGATCCTTACCCATCAGCTGCAAACACTGTTTTGCAGCTTTGCTTCTTTCACACCCCTTAGTCAAAATCTTCATATAAATTCCACATGAATACTACATGAATATAATTTTATATAAATATAAACAATATATGCAAAATAAATTGTGTACCTTGTGAGTAACATGAATTTCATACAATGTAAGTAAATTTACATAGTAATTTTAAGGACTTTTTTCATACTAGGTCAGATGGCTGGATTGCAAAATTTAGTCAGTCTAGAGGGAATCAGATTTTTTTTATCTAAGAAGTTCGTTGTAAATTTTCACCCATATTTTCTTTAAGCCATTGCACAAATTCCTCTTTGTTGAATAAGCTGTACTTGCTTGGCAGCAGTTGTCTCCATGCAGTCACCTGCTCCCAGGTGAGCAACATTTTTCACTTGGTGGTAATCTCCTCCTCCTCCTCAAACACCTAATGAATTCCACTGGAGAATGTTTCCCAACAATGTGCAATCAACATACTCAGAAGTGCATCCCTGTCTGAATACTCCAAAGAAGCTGCTTACACGGTTCTCCATGTTTGGAGAGAGCACTTAAACACAAATGTGAATATCCATTGCCTTACTCATTAAATGAACAGATTCTCTCTTGGTTCCAGACAAGATCCAATAGAAAGGCATTAGCAGGACCATGCAAGGAAAACCTTGGGACTGACAGGGCAGAAATTAAGATTATGTTTATGACAAAATTCAAAACAAACTGCTGTTTACTGCATACAGGCCACATGACCTAATATCTCCCTGTGTCTGCCTCTCCTCCTGTTTTTACATCCCTTGTCCTTTCAGATCCTTCATTCCCTTGTGCTGCTGCCTGTGGTGTTTGTCAGACTTAAGTCAATTCACTGAGGCAAATGAATCCAGAAAAACAACATTTTCTCAGGGATAACGAGTTGCATCAGCTCCCTGTGAGCTCTGATGAGTAAAGCTAGCTGAGGAAGATAGCTGAAACATGAAGGCAAGGGAGGAGAGGGAGTAAAGATCAGCAGAATAATCCCTTTACTCAACAGTAAGGTATTAGGTTGGCTCACTGTGACCTGTGAAGCTACAACCTAATTGGAAACTTGCACAGGTTTAATATCTACCTGCAACTGCAGTCTAATTAGAAAGCAGAGCTCTCACTGCCAGTCTGGAGCAAAGTGATAAGAGACCACCTACAAAGCCTGGAGCCAAGGTAGCCTGCTCCCATGCACTGTAACCAACAGACACAGAAAGCCATCCCTACTGCTAGTACAAGGGATACTTGCTAATGGCACTACAAATGTCATCAGCTGCATATTCTCTTTATTTCAAGAAAGTCTCCACAAGCTGGGAGATTTCAAAACCAGCTGAAAGCCTGGCATACACAGAGGAGAAGAGGATGGAAGGTAAAGGCTGTGTTAGCAGATGTCAATTACACCAAAGAGGAAAAACTAATGACAACAGCATCTTCTGTTTGTATGCCACATGCTTACTGGTCCCTCATTTGTGGGAATAAGGGCACAAATGCACGAGAAAGATGCTTAGTTCAATCTGTTTGTTGACTTTCTCTAAAAAAGTATATTATGCCTGGTTCATGCTTATACAAGGCTAGGTTTTTGAAGCTAAAAATAGTTTGATCCCCAATAGAGTAAATAGCTGTCAAATCCTCAGAATTATTCTTTAAAAAGATGGAAGTAGGGTTCTGATAGAAGATAGTTTTGATATCTCAGCAACAGGTGGAGAGCTGGGTTATCTCTACAGGTTAATTGGAGTATGTCAGGACAGTCCAGTACTGTACACTGTGAGTGTACCTCTAAGTTCCACATCTTTATACTTTTTTTTTCCTGAAGCTATGATTATACTGCAGAATAGACTGGGAGCTTTAAAAGCTATTTCCTCTGAAACAAATAAGAATCAAACACTTATTTTCTACAAGAAATAAGAAGAAAAATAGCCACACAAAAAAACCCCACCCTTGAGTATTTATTAGGTGAGAGTATTAAAATTATTGCTCTCTAGACTAGAAGGCTCTGGATAGAAGTATGGTTCTGATAGAAGGCAGGTGTTTTTCCAAATCTGCTGAGGGGATGTGGAAAACATGTTTTTTTCCTCTGCAAAATAGTCAGTGTGTAAAATACCAAACAAATTAAAATTGTATGATCTAATTCAAGTTTTCCAACTTGCCAATTTTGACTACAGTTTAAATCTGATACAAGTCCACTCCCCTTCAGACAGAAGCAACATGTTTTGTAACAAAATAATGTATTGCATTTTAAAAGTAATATTTTTCTAGTGGGTCACGTCCTTAATGGATTAAATTTCTTAATAATATTCTAAAATTTACACTAAAACACACACTTCAATAAGGTTACTCTTTCAAGCCCAGAAGGAGATGAGAGAAAAAAAAAAAGACATCCCTGAATGTCACTGTGTGTGTGGAAGCAACATTCCACATGCTAATGATTAAACAAGATTCAGAAACAAACACAAACATCACATACAAGGCAAAGCAAAGCAACACAACCGAATCTGTTCCTGGACCTGACACACAGCTGCTCCTTCCATAACAAGCACCACCTCAGCAATTGCCTCTTCACAGCCCACATGTCTGAAATGAGATTTGTGTAACCCCCATAAAAGAGATTTTCCTTTTCAAAGTGTTTCTATGTAGCAAGGTGGAAAAGGGAAAAAAATAATCCCAGAGTGGTTCAGGTATAGGGATGAGTGACAGAAAAAAGGAAAACAGGATGAAAAAAATCTTCCTAAGTAGCTCAAAAAGCCAAATTGAACAAGCATCTATAGTAAGTAATGATAGAAATGCACAGATTAAATATTTTGCAGTTTTCTGATAGTAATTGCATCATTTGCTCACCATAACCTAAGAAAAGTTTGAACCTTCTCAGTTGATTCAAAATCTGTTTTATAAAACAATAATTTCATTAATACTGCAGTTGTAGTCACTATTAACAAACATCAATGACTGCTGCATCAGCATGGACCTGCAGCAAAAGCACAAGGGAACATAAATTACATGCTGAGCAGTAAAAGGGTTGGGGCTCAGAAATCAATATTTAAGCAGACAGGAAAATTTCAGGCACTGTACATGGAAAACACTTGGGAAAGCATCACTTCCTTTTTTTTTTGCTAATATTTGACAAAGTGACTTTTATCTCATCTTAAAGGTTTTTGTTTGTTTATATAGGCATTGCTTCTTCTGTTGTTGGGGTTGCCATTGCTCAGTTTATAGATTTGTAGGTAATTTAGATATTAGTTTGCATAACAGATCCTAAATTGGGAATGTTCTTATTCTGCAGTGAATTCAAAGTATCTTGGAGATTCCCTTCCATGGAGAGACTTTGTATCTGCTGTGACCAAAGTCAGAAGCTAGCCCAGGCAGGGGGGATTACACATGCTCAAAGGGTTCCTACAGCACCCTAACCACAGAAAAACATGGCATTTCTGCTGAAGGGTGCTGCTTCAGAAGTAATAATCTGCATTAGCAACCATTGTACATTCTATTACCGGGTTTTTTCCCCATCTTGTGCAAACACCAATCTTTTTCATACATCACAGTATTTTTCCTTCACTCTCCTCCCCAAATTGTTACTAGGTCCTGTTTTTACTTATCCTCTTCCAAACAGTAAAATTAGTTAACTTTTTCCCCTTACTTCTAATCCGGCTTCTCCATCTCCTACGTATCAAGATATGATTATATTACTGCTAAAAATTGCACACAGGTGAGTGGGAGCAGAAAGCAGAGCAATGAGGTTTCTAGTCAGGGCAGCCTACAGAAATGTTAAAAGCTAAAGAATAGGATAGACATAGACAGGGAAGGATGCCACCTACTCTTACAACAATATAAAGCAGCAATTCATACATGAAATAATTTCATATATGCTAGCTGTCTGCTTTTTATCTTTTCTGTGAGAGGGCCCAGCCAAAGGCTGCTGAACAGAATGCTCAAGGTTACCAGATGTGCAGACCTTATGCCTTCCTCTGTAAGCAGAGCAACACAAACTCTGCCCATGCTCTGAGTCAAATGAAGCCATGTGAGAAGAAGCAGTACTTTAACTTGGGTCTGACCCTCCACTGCACTCCAAAATAACCCAGAAAATTTGAAAGAAAGGCAACTGCTGTCTCAGGAGGAAAAAAAAAAAAATATATATATATATATACACACACACAAGTAGGCTGAGAGTGAAGATGATGGTAGGACAATGTACAACAGGCAGACACAGTACTCAAAAGTGGGGCTCGCTTGCTCCTCTCCATGCAGGCAAGCTGTAAGAAACCAAATATGCACTGCTCCTTGCTGTGCTTTGGACTTCTAACCTTGCACACATTCTAAATGAATCCCTCTAAATGCCTCAATAATCTGCAGCACCTTCCTGGCTACCAAGGTGCTATTTAACCCTTCTTTCCCTTCAATTGTGAAAGGCCAGCACAGCACCATTTTGCTCTTTGTTCACCTTCACAATGCTACCAAAATAGTAGTTCCAGGTAATGCCTCTTACTGACACGCACAATTCCTGAAGCAGCAGCTGACTTTATACAAGCAATGAAACACTTCTGACCAAGACTGGCAAAAGTTGACCAGAGCTGGTAATTTCTCCCTGCTCACAGTGCCTACCAACCTCATTTGAACTTCTTGAGATACAGATAGCAGAAGCCAGAAGTCTTCACCAGTCAACAGAAGACTGTGTCACAAGCAGGAATACTGCTACAAAAGCTCTGATGGTACCAGGATAGCAAAAGTGGATTTGCCCAAGGCTTACCTACTACTTTGAAACTCTATCTATACCAAACAGATTTCTCTCTTTCTTTTAATTTAGGCGTCCTGATTCAGAGCAACATCCTAATCTACTTCAAATACTGATCTAGGAAAAAAAAAAGGAGCAGTTTCTCAGAAGGCTGCCTTTCATATACACTGGATGGAAGAGGTAAGGCTAAACAAAATAGTATTGTAACTTACAAGAGGAAAAGAAAAAGCAAAACTAACCAAATCAGTGTAGATAAGCAGGTATAACAGCTGGCCTTGAAGGTGGAGTAATTTTGTGTAAATTCAGCAAAAAATCTGTCATTGAATGAAAACCCAACACTCTTGTTACTTAGATGCCAAAGTTACTACTATTACTGCAAAACTTTACTTTTACTAAACCCATGCCAAAATTTCTTGATGAAAAAGTGGCTTGTCTAAATGCACAAAGGCATTGATATGCTGCACACTATCTATAAATTCTTCACTGTGCCCCTCCACTGTTCACTTTCATACCAAGTGCATTTGAGAACAAGGAATCCTTGGAAGTGGTCAATAGATTGATAGTGGCCTGTATTGAATAAGCCAAATAGGATCAGGATGTTTACACATGTTCTTTAGGCAGACATTAATTGCAGTGGACTAAAAAAAGTAGGTTTCTTTCTGTTAAGGATGCTACTAGCAAAATACAGACAAAAATCAAGCACAAAACTTCTGAATAAGGAAGGCAGGAAAATATGTTTTTCTGATCAAGGAAGTACTTCAAATAAATTCAGCTCTACAGTACATTGACAAGTTAAACAGAAAAAAAGATATCAGTCAACATTTGGAGTGAAAGAGAATATGAAGACTTAAGCATCCAAGAAAAAAGAATAAAGCCACCTTAAATAAAATACGTCTATCCTATCACAAAGAAATGTAAAAGGCAGAAATTTCGACAATCCAAATTTCTTAGCAACCCCAAACACAGATCCAAGATTTTGCAATTAATTTCATAATGTAATGCCCCAGATAAGCTTGCAATTATCAAATTTTAAAACCACTACATTCCTGGATTGCACTTGACAGTCTATGAACTAGTTAACAAATTCCCTTGCTCACTATTTCTCTGATATTTACACCAACAGTGCAAGTCATAGAGCAGCAAAATATTGAAAATTCAGTTCTCAGCTGCCCAGTGGACTAATATACTTGGTTCACCTGTCTATTAAAATAAAGAGATCCAGAAAGAGACCCTGTTTGAACTTCACCTTGCTGTAGCACAAAACAGCAAGCTGCCACATCATGTGTGGAGCAGAAGCACTGTGGAAGAGGTCAGTAACTCAGTAACCCAGGGCATGGTGAGTGTTGTCCTGCTGCTGAGCTCTCAATCCTTTCCATGCCTCGAGAAATACACTTTTTTTTCAGTAGACACTGCTTCACGGTTAGCATTCATCTGACTATACCCTTACACATCCACACAATTTAAATTTATTCATGGAGTGGCAAATTCATTTTTATAGGAGAAAAATTCAGGTTTAAGTGAAGTAAAAGGCCAGAAGTCTCATCTATATGACATTTACATTACAGCTTTCCTTCCTCAGCTACATCCATATGAAATCTATATTAAAACACAAATTTCATGACCTTTTGTCTCTCCTCTCTCAGTTATACATTTCATAAACACTTAGATTGGTCCTGTGCTGAAATTCATTTTGGGTCATGCAGGTGACACAAAAGTTATTTCCTTTCTGTACAAGGCAGAACTCCAATAGAGCACAACTGACCTTTCAGATCACAACAAATACTCAACACTATTTGTACAGGAACATTTAAGTTTCACACAAATCTAAGGATGTAATTTTCATATTTCTATCAGGCACCCTAGGGGTTTACACAAGCCCTGTACCCACTCAAGCCACAAGCTAATGTGCACAAGTTTAGCAAATCTTTTTGCTAAACACATGCCCAAGTGAACTAAGTGGGTTAAACTGATCCCAAGCTGCATAGTTTTTCTTTATTTCCAATCCACACAAGTACACTACCACATGCATATCAAACAACCAGGAGAAGGCAGAAACACGAGAATGCCTCTGGATATGACAGGATGTGGTCATGAGCAGTCAGACATTCTACCAAAAAAACATAAAAAAATAAATTACCATGAAAATACAGCCTAAGATTTCTTTTGTCAATACATTTCCTCCTCCTTCTCCAATACCTTTCACCGTATATGTTCTCCATTCTGAAATAGCTGTGTAGGCTTCCCCCAAAATACCAGCCTAAACTAGAATATGTTAATGTTTTAATTACCAGATTGTTTTGTTTCATTTTCTTTTTTGCAGAGTAGTGAATTTAGATTTATTTGTCAGTGGGGCAGCATAAAAGGCTATATACAATTTCTCTAAAGTAAAAAATTATTTCTGCAATATTGTTCATTGCAACAAAGAAAGTTGGCATTTGCAAAACTCTGTAATAATAAGGAACACCTTTAAAGATTTTTTAGACTATTTCTTCCGTTTTTCTTCAGTAATGCTAGATGACAAGTGCAACTAAGACTTCCTCCACTGCTGTTAATTTAGTTTTCTCAGATTTCTATAAAATAAATTTTAAAAAATTAGCACACATCCAATCCAGGCACATTATCCATCTGAGAGATCAGAAATAAGATTTCCACTTCAGCACACCACTGTTGTCCACTACAATTTTGACATCCTTCAAAATGCATTTGTAACCAGGAGGGTAATAGCTCTTACACAAAAAAAAAAAAAAAAAAACCAACAAAAAACCACAAACAAAAAACCAAAAAAATAAACTTCATTAAGTGGCTCCCATCACACAGCCCATTACAAGCTTTTAATAGGCAAAGCAAACAGGGTAAATAAACTATCTTCGCTATTTAGGGGTAAAACCATCAGTAAATGTATTTCTAATATAGATAAAATCCCCCTTTGCACATCTACAGTAGTATAATAAAGTAAGTATTATTTACTCCATCTTCTGCAAAATTAAGTTGTCCTCACACAATTAATAATCCCCTAAAATAACTGGAAAATGTCCATAGACCAAATTGGATTTCAGCTTAAGAGTATTCTCCAATTTGTATCTCATAGCATAATGTACATAAATTATACACATGAAACCACAATACATGCTTTAAAGGCTTTGCTCGAACATCTAGAAGATGTTTTTCCTTTAGATGGACCAAGACCATAAGGTAAATATTTGGACTTCATTTTTTGTCACCATGTCTACAAAAATACAACACTTGTTTACCAGCTCTGCTTCCCACAAAATGCAAGTGTACAGTTGCAGAACCATTTCCATGTACAAAACATTTCAGTAGTCTTGAGCTATTTGATTTAGAATGATGGTCCAGAGAAAAGTCAGTATTTTATTTAAGAGGCATAAAAAAAAAACTGAAGGTTTTTGGGAGGAGGCCCTTAGTACTCAGCTTTGCACACTTCCTGTACATAAGACCAACATGTTTAAAAGAGAAGTCACATGCAAGTCCTAAAAAAGGAAGAGCTGTATTTCCCCATGTTCCATAAAAAACCCAGCCCTGTTTTAGCCCATAGCAGATCATGGAAGCCTTCAAGGAGCCCACATATAGTAAGACAAGATTGACAGGGCAAAACCAGAGACTCCTTGAGAATATTACTACTAAAGAGTGTTTCTAGTTGAGAACATTCCTATGGGCCAAACAGCTGGAAAGTAGGAGAGCAGTCAGGGCACAGATCAGCATTTTTTTGTCACATCATCTTGCCCAGGCAACAATTGTAAATGGCTACACTCAAAAAATCAGCAGATCTTTAGCTTGATTTAGCACAGTCACTTTTATGTTCTCTCAGAAGGTTAATATTGGAAATTAAGCGTTTTCCCAGGTTTTAAAAAGCAATCCAAAGATTTTATCATGTACGCTGCAGTTTAGACAACTTACAAGTTGGTATTTAAATCTGTACTCAAAACCTACTTTAGGTGTTCACTTTATTTTGGAATTAATCATTATGTACTGCACTTATTTTTCTCATAACAGAAGATAAGAGGCTTTTGCCTCTGCTCACAACTTGAGAAATACAATGTAGGTCAATCAAAAAAAATAAAAATCTGAAGTTGCATTAATTTCTTCAGATTTTTAATTACAGGTAATTGCATTACCAATATAATTTACTATTGCTACACAGGTATAACACGTGCCATTAGGAGAAGTTTTCATATTTTCATAGCACTCTGAAGCACATGCCATTAGGTCTGAAATTTCCTGTGATTCATCATAATTCTCCAAAGAACAACATTGATTTAAACTACCACCTCCCCTTCAATCAAAAGTAAAGCATTTTCACTTGTCATAACATTAGTAATAGCCAGATTTTTCCCCTTTTATTATTTTTTTTTCTTTTTTCCTCATGTCCTATTCTCTTGCACTCTTTATTTTGGGGAGTTTTGTTGTTTGGGGTTTGTTTTAATAAGTCTGACGGTACTGAAGATTGTCATTCAAAAATTAAGTATAATCCTCTATAATAGCAATGATTCTCTGTGAATGTGGTTAGAAAGTTAGAGCTCTGAAAGCTGCACACTCAACTGTAAAGGTACTATATCTTATTATTACCACAGTGGTAAAACAGGCCTCCTCCTGAGACAAATCTATACCTGGAGCCCCCATTTATTTTATTGCATTCCAAAGAGATGTAAAGGACAAGGGCTCCAAACACTACAAAAGATGAGTCCATGTAGAGGAGGTGTTGATCAGAGGTTTGTGCCTAGCTGAAGGATTATAGCACGTGAGAGAACAGGTGGAAAGAAAACAGTCCCTACTCCAGGACTTCAGTTTCTTTGCTGCTTAGTTTTTCTGGGAACTCCTTCCCTTCTCTGCTGTCTGTCACCCACAGAACTGGAAAAGTGGCCCCTAAGAGATTCCTAGGTTCTTCTACAGATTATACAACACAGCATTTTTCAAAGGGGAAATTAGTCTAATTTGATCTATTCTTTCATTACCACATCTTACTCTACTTGGGTAACTTATTCATGAGCAGTAGAATGCTCTCATACCTACACAGTTTCAACTGCAATCAGGGTCACCAATGTTAAAACACTGCACAGCAGATAATTCACACATTTATTTCCCTTCTGCTTTTGCTTGAACCTCTTGCTGTTCCATTTCCTGCAGATCCACCAGAAGAATTCAGCACTCATTCTAGAATCATCTTACCTTTTTAGACTTAATTTAAAATCATGCTATTTCAAACACAAATGAACTTGAATATATAGCTATGGCATACAACTTCAGAATCCAAAGATCCTGAACTTCTTAAGAGGAAGCTCATCAAATCAGATTTGAGGCTTAGTTTTAGTTCACATCTCAGTCACCAAACATGAAGTTTGATAGAAGAAGTCTAGCACTCTAACCAAGGGAAGAAAAAAATAGTAACTAGAGCTTTCTCTTGGACCATCTCCAAAAATTCCTTTATTCTGATATATTTCATTGAGCAACCACTATTTCACATACAGATTAAAAATAAAAGAAAACAAAAAAACAACTTCCTCTGAAAGGATCTATGTGCTACACTCTGAGAAAAATGAGTCTATAGCAGAACTGAACAGAAATCCCATGCTAGTGAGCACTGTGTCATTTAACTCTGAAAACTGCCTAAGGATGAGAGGCATGTTATTTGCGATAAACAAGAAGCTATCTTGTCATTTGGATTAATTCAAAATACAACTCCTCAAATTTCTCTTCTTCCTATACAAGATGGGCCAAAGGTCTGAGAACATAAATATTTTTCCCAAAATGGTATTTCAATCACAATTAAGATAGTTCCAACCTTTAGTTCCTATTCAGTTTATATTTTTCAGAATATACATGTTTTTTATAATTTCAGCCTTACTAGGGGACATATCGTTCTGACCTTTTTTAATATAAGACCATCACAAATGTTGACTTTACAGGCTTTAAATTTATTCTTCCTTATGCAAAACCAAAGCACCAAGAAGTCCATTAAATAAAGTGTAGGTCTTGTTTAATTAACTTATTTTGCAAGTTACAGGGCATGGTAACACCTACTCGTTATCAGTGACTCCAAAGCAGGGGGAACCCAGCTAGGTAGCAGTTAAGAAGTAAAATTATATAGTTCAACCACCATTAATAATTTGCAATAGTGCACAAAAAGCAGGGGAAGAAATGATGCAGAGGTGAGGTTACTTCTGTGTGGCAACATTTCCCACTTCTTCCCCACACATACCTCACTTCACAAAACCTCTTCGATACAAATAAAATAGCCATGACCTTTTTTCCTCCTCTGCATGATTAATTACTTAATGTATTATTAATTGGAAAATGTAGCTGAATTTCAAATGCTTTCATTCTCTCAGCATATCATGCTGTCTGGGAAGTGCCGATTAAGCTGTTCATCAAAGGTGAGCAGGCAAGGTCATGTAGGCTGTGCCTCTTCAGTTATTCATTACCTGTCCTAAATAGTAATTAACAACAGCAATATTTCCATAAATCAAAGCTTTTCTGATTACCTTCAGATGATAGGAGGTTGGGGGGAGGGGAAAGAAGGAATCGGTGTATGTGGTTTTTGCATGTATCCCTATTTTTACCATTTCTTTTAGTGGCTACCTGAATAATTGAATCAATACATTGGCTGTCATATAAAACACAGAATTTGACTTCAAATGAACAGAAATTCCACACAAAATAGAGAGGAAATTATGGCTTCCTTTCTCCCTTCCCTATGCCTCACCCCAGCTTTAAAGGGGTATTTGGTCTAAGAAAGCTTCTCAGTTACCAAGACTGTTGTATTTATTATTTTTGCTTCTTTTTATTACCCCATTATCAAGGTTAAAGCAGGGATCTCAGACCATGGCCTTGAGCCTCTGAGTTTATAAAGAAACTTATCCTTCAGTGTCTGTGAGGTTTCTCACCTTGAGGCATTTCAGGTGGCAGATAGTGAGGCTCTTGAGCGCTGACATGGACCCAGTCAAAATCATCATACAGGTCTTGGTGGTAGTCACAGGGCCCAGGACCATCATCAAACGTGCATCCTCCTGGAGAAGAAACAACTTATTAGTTTATTTAGAAGCAGAAATCTTCCAAGAGTCAAGCAGAGGGGTTTCTCTGAAGCCCACCACAACTGCAGTACCCACACAGCCTTGTACTGCGGTTCACAGGCTTGCGTTTACAAAGCTAAAACCTGGAAACAGCTCACCCATCAGTGGTCCCCTCTCTTTGGTAAAAACATCACTACTCCACACAACCAATTATCCCCAAGAGCACCTTCTGTCAGAGCAAATCATAGCCTGAAGTCACCAATTGAAGTGAAACCTATCTTAGAGTCTGTGTGACAAAAAGCTACATGCTATCTAAACCACATGGGAAACTGGAAATAGACCAAGCTCAAAGATGAAAATCAAGAACTCTGATGCACTGAAAGCATCAGCAGTCCAGACACTTATAACAAGGGTATATACTGGGCCCGAAACAGTCAGAAAAACTAATTTAAATTACTTAGAAATTAAATAATCGCTGCAGAATGAATTGGTTGATCTTGATTTACTAAATCAGTCTAGCATAACACAGCAAGGCATTTTTTCAGGGTCACACAAACAACAGATATGAAAACATTATAACAAAAGTTGTGAGAAGTGACAAAGAGGAATGGAAGGAATGTAAATGATGGGAGGAAAAAGAGAAAGAAAAAGACAGAATTCCCATGTAGCACAGTAATGTCTGCCCTGTCTCATGCACTAAGTTTTTTATTCCATTCTTAACTCAAGGCTATTAAGTAGGCTGGGGAAAAGAAAGCATGACAATCACAGAAAAAGATCAAGGTTTGAGAAGAAAGAAACAGAGGAATCACAAGATCCTGGTCAAAGAAAAAGCACAGTATAAAGGCAAGAAAATACAGATGTTATGCATACAATTCTGCAGCAGCTGTTATCTCTATGCATGGCACACAGCCCTAGAGCTTGCTCCTCCTACCCAAAAACAAAAGGCAACAGCAGGAGAGATTGAAAGAGAAAGCACAGTGCATTCATTATTATTTAGGCCGCATTTTTTTAATCCAGAAAAGTTATATAAGAACCCAAGAATTAGACTACAGGCAAGTTTTGAAAGTCAGGGGAGATTCCTAGCATCCTCTTATCCCTGTCTTCAGTAATTAGGGCACATCAATCCAAATAACAATGCTCATCACAACAAAAGTTTCTTTTGCTAAGACACTGTTAGAATAACAGTGGTATTTGTATTGACTTTCTTGTCTGTCTTTTTAAATACAGAATATAGAACAAGTACTGCAAGAACAAACAAAAACACCTTATTACAATAGATTCCAGTGCTGCACTGGGATGAGTCACCATCACAGCAAAAACAGCCAACACCCTTCCAGGCCTGCCAGGGTCTCACCAGCTCACACTGCACTCAGGAGGGAAATGGGCTGGAGGTGGAAAAGGGGAGATTGAGGACCATCAAGAGCTACAGTCTGTGCTCATTCCTGCCCACCGTACAAGACATACACGGCGTGGAACTCAGGCCAGAGAAAAAGGAAAGGAAGAGTGTGCATGTATATCACCAAACTGAGAATGAAGATGCTTTTAACCCACTCAAAACAGCTATTCAAGTATCACACAACAGACAGAATTTGCACAGAGTTCATATCTAGGGAAGAGAAAGTTCCTTTTACCAAGTTTCATAAGCAAATTTACACTGTCTCACCCCAAGAAATCTTGTTGCATCTTCAGTTAAGAATAACTCGAATAGTTCCCAAAAATCTGCAAAAGTATTTGTCATTTTGAATGAATGACAAAATGAAATTTTAGATAATACTACATCACAAAAACCCATTGCTGGGCACAGACCCAGGCACTCCCAGAAGTACCTGTTAGCCAATATTTCAGCTGGCAAGGATAACACCAAGACAGAAAAATAACACTAAAGAAAAATTTGTTCTAAACCCTTGTATCACAAACCCTTAAAACTTGTTATGCATCTCTGTATTAACAACACTTGCTCAAACATCACCCTGTGACAACAAAAGCAGTGCATCAACATCAGCAATAAAAACACCACAACATTTTATTCCCTGTACTAAGTTGGTTACTACATAAGTGCCTCTGCCAAAGACTGTAAGGCACGAGAGAAATATTTGTGTATCAGAGAGATATTTATACTTTTCAAAGTCCCAACTCCAGTGCCCTCTGCTACCAGTGAGAGACTTTTCTAATTAACATCTATTACGATAATGCCAAAAAAAGTTAGAACATAAATCTTGCATTTTGATTTAACTTACATTACAATTCTACGATCACTCTATATCAAAAAATGTACATTTCCTTCAACATTGTACTGACAAATGAATAGCAGTTTCCCTTAAAGGGAAGTTATCAGTCTGCTGTCCCAGCACCAAAATGACACATGGCTTTGAAGCACATGCCTGCAGGGCACCCATTACCCTTTTTAATGGCTTAAGTGCCCTCAGTATATAAATTTAAACTACCAATGAATCTTTTAGACTCATTTGGAAGATGAATGTCCTTAATTGCTTGTCTTTGTACCCACTATTAATTTCAGTTATCAGAGCTCTGATTAGCAATAACAACATGCCTGTTAATACACAGCAAGCAATCCCAAACTCCTTGTGTGCACATCATAGCTGCACCCACAGAACAAGCAAGTGTGCATTTACCATATGCACATGAGCAAAGTTTATCAGGACAGATTGTCAACCCATGAACAAAATCAACCCTGTAACAACTGCTTGAACCAATGGCTTCCTCTAATGGAGCACAGTCTTCTTACCAACATAGGGAGATATCTCAAGGCAAGTAAACAACCAACACAAGGCAACATCACAACCAATGCTGTAAGGATTATCTAGTACAACTCAAGACAGGCCAAGCATTTCAAACCACCTGCAGACTACTCCTTAAGACTTAGAACATGAGTAAATTCAGATCTCTCCTTCTCTGTATTAACAGCCAATTGCCTGTATGCTATTTCTATAACTCCAGGCAGTAAGAGACAAACCTGGTGCAACATGCTGTGTGGAAAACACAAGGAGAAGAGGTGGTGGTGTGTGAAACCGGCAGTGATATATTTTTTTCCCAGACATTTGGTCACAATTGTATACATTTTAAATGAAATCTTAAACCATACAAACCTAAAATGACATCTGACAGAAGTACACAGTAGGTCAGGACTTACTAGCACCCTAATTTAGCTACTGGGCCACTGTCCACAATTAATGTAATAGCATTGCTCAGGGAAGGTAGTGGATCAGTTGATGAGCACTCACTACCTTTCAAAGAAGTTCAGCAGCTAAACTCAAGTTCATATTTTTTTGCCTAACATTTTGACAACAGTCTGCTAATATGCTACAAATGACAACTCAGAAATCTCCTATTAAGTCATTTGTAATTTTCCCCAAAATTCAATAAAATAGTAGTTCACTATCAACCACTGTCCCATTATCTATCACCATGACATTCCTTTAGCTACCACTGATGTATAACTTCTTTTATTTTCTTCAATACCACCCCCCCAATGGAATTTGTCCATACCTACCAATACACACATCCTGTCAGAGTGATTTGTACACCTCTGTTCGACCTCTGAGCTGGAAGCACAGTGCTGACATTCAAATGATTTTGGATCTTAAAGTACCTAAATCCACATTTACCTTAGATTTCTATTATCATGCTTCAAGAAAAAAAAAAAAAAATTAAAGTGGCAGCAGTGATTAAGAATAATACATCAGACTGGTCTGACCTCAGCAACCTGAAGAGACTGGTATGCAAGGCAGTCAGTAGCATCTCCATTCAAACAACACTGCCAACACAGCCCAGAAGAGCTGGATGTGACAGCATAAACCAGAGCCATGAACTGCCACACCTGCAGTGGTGGCAGCAGCCATCAAGTCACCCTCAACAATCAAAGACAAATAAAAAAACGGGCATTCCATCAGAAACAAACCTCACCAACAGCTAGAATAGAAAACTAAGAAGACAATTTTAAGTGTCATGATTATTCCATCAAACTACTAATTGCATTTTGGATCAATCAAATTTGTTCAATTGCTTGTGAAGTATTTGGGAAACATTTGCATTTCATGGAAACCAAGCAAAACAGTTCATTGTATCCATTATCTTTTCTCATAAGCTTCACTAGGTTATCAACTTCAGCTTAAACAGACCGAGAACTCACACACTCCCCTTCAACGTCCTTCTAAAAGATAAGTGATAAATCATATAAGTCTCAGAAAATTTCCTGCCTACATGTCCATTTTCATTTATGAAAGATAAAGAATCTTAAATGTTCATTATAAAAAGAAAGATTAATATCCCACACTGAACTCTCAGAAAATAAATTAAAGCTCTGCTTAATAACAAGGTCATCAAGATTAACCTAAATTTAATCTCAAAATCAATCATAAAAATCCCCAAAATTAAGCAAAATTTAACAAAGATTTAATAAATACTTAATCATATAGTCAAGATCTATACTTCACCTATATGGGGGATTGACTGTGGCTGGACACTGACCACCAAAGCTGCTCTATCAATCCCATCCTCAGTGGAGAGGAATATTTTGAAAGTCACCTTTGGGTGACTCAGCAATTACCATCATGGACAATCCACACTCAATTCATTACCAATCAAATCCAAGCAGAGTAATGAAAAACAATATCAAATCCTAAAAAAAAAAAAAACCAAAAACATTTTCTCACACAGAAAATTTTTTTTCTTTAAATCTCTTATCCCAGAGGCACAACCACTGTCTCTGACAGGATCTGTCAGGGTTATTCTTGGAGCCTGGCATTGGCTCTATCAGACAGAGGGGAAGCTTCTGGCAGTTTTTCACAGAAGCCACACCTGTAACCCCCTTCAGCCACCAAAACTTTGCCACAAAATCCCAAAATACCTATAAAAACTATTCTGGACTATTTATTTATTTACATTTAAAGATAAATAACTTTTTTTTTTTAATTATAATGATAAATCCTTAGCAGCAACACTTGGTACTGACATTGCCGTATGATTTTGATTTATTCTCTTTTACAACAACCCAGGAAAGAGGAGCTAAACAGATCTTTTCTCCACCAGGTTAACATATAAATAAGCTTAAGACTAGAAGCAGAACATATCAATAACTGCCACTGACAAATGGATGCCCATTTCAAATTTATTGTAAGCTCCCATCTCCCAGCAAAAAGTTCTCACTGCACTCCCTTGAGAATATGTCATTTCTATGGTTTAGAACAGAAACATTCCATTGAACATTATTGAACAACATTAAATTAAATTAAATTTAAGATACTCGTAACACTTATTATGAATAGCATTATAGGGACGGTGCACTGGAGATATGCTAACTTGTAGATAAAAGAGACTATTCCCTAATAGCATGCAAAAAGTCTGGATGCCCGTTTTAATATTTAGATTTTAGAAATGCTCTTCATTACTTAGTTTTATAACCTAACATGACAAAGGATTTTTTTCAGCCTCAGAATGGCATGTGTAGAAAAATGTTTGAAAGCATCCAACTTTACAGTTTAGTACTGAGATGTGTTTTTGCATGTGACTACTGCTGGTGTCATGCAAAACACAAAATACACTACTAATAACTTAATATATTGATATCATGCTCCTCCATTTTAAGAAGCTGGTTGAAAGCCTGGAGACTCATCCACTAGGAAAAGGCAGATTACCAACACAAAACGAAATAAAAAAAAACAAACCAAGAGAAGAGTTGTACTAGAGGCACACAAAGTTCTGTCAGTACAACTTCTGTGCACAGGGGTCAGTTACCAATGGTTTCTTTTGGGACTTCCATGAACGAACGTGTCGCATCAGGGAGGAAATTCTCTTTTCTCATTCAGTTCGAATGACTACTTGGAACAATCTGCTCCTTTTATTCAAGAGCATGCTTTTATTTTTCTCCACCACATGCTGTAAAAGCATAATGAATAGCTCTAAATCTATCAAAGTAGATTGCTCCATGGCAAGAGCCCAGTAAAAAATTATGTTGATCTGTGATGTCAGGTAAAAGTTCTGTGATTTTTTGTCTTCTCACACTGAATGGAGAATTCAAAGGTTGAAGATAAAGGTGCTATAGTGGGTATCTTTTCAGTCATATACATCCAGGTACAAGTTCTGCTTTTAAAAATCACCCACCTACCACATTAATTTACCTGTTTATATTGCAGTACACCTTGAAGCACAGGATGTTTTCATTTCTAAAGGCACCACATTATTCCTATTATGAGCATTTTAGCACACCTTGACTGCAGAGCATTCAGACACTTAAGACTATACTAAGAATTTATGTTAGTGCATTTTGAGAATAAATTTTAATGACTTATGTAAAAATGCTTGTGTTAAGTATTACCTACGGAAACATAACACTAAAACAACCTTAATTAACCTATGCCATCAAAAAAGGCAGTAGATCAGAGGCACTATTTAGTGTCAAAAAAATAACCATGAAAAGAGCTGCACTTAAGGAGAATTACAGATTCTCCACTACAGGGAGAAATCATAGTAAATACTAAGAATATTTATCTTCCTTAGAGTGGTATCTTATTTTGCAGTACTAAAATTCATTACACAAAACAACTGATTTCAGGTAATAGCAATAAAAACAACTAAACTTGACTACCTGCAAATGATTATTTTAAGTTTTTCTAGACTTGTTCTAAATATCAGGAAGTTTTAATCACCTTTAGCTTAGGAACTTCAAGTCTCAAAAATGCAAACACCAACAGCAAAATAGGAAAAATGGCAAATTATTCCTAAAGTAACATTGCTACATTTTAGTAGTGGAGCTTTTGTTGGTGTTGTTACAATAGTCAAAGAATCTAATCTCTACAAATGTAAATTTTTCTAACAAGGAAATGGACAAATCTCTCCTATATTAGTACTTGCTATAAATCATTGTGAAATCAAAACCAAGCCCACCCTCCAAAAGCCATTAAGTAGTAAAAGAAGAGTAGGGGACAAAATGCTAAACAGCCCACGATCAAGTCTGATCTATGCATATTCCTTTTCATTTTCAGTTTTCCATATTCCTTATTAATAAATAGTTAACTTAATAATAGATAGTTTTAGAAAGGAAAGATAGGAACTGGATAATTATTAAGTGCAAGTTATGGAGAACATGTGACAGGTGGACATCCTTTCCTGCACTCTTCAGGGTAAGATATCACTATTAATGCCAGCTTTTATCCTAACCTCAAATATTGGAAGAGCATGAAGATTCACAATTAGGTGTGGTCTACCTGACCATGTCATTTATTAGGTTTCTCTCTCTCACTCTCTATACCCAGCCTGGAAATGGCTTGGGCATTTCCAATTTCAAACATCTTCTCACTCACTGCAAAGAGGAACCTTTTCCATACTTTACCAGCAATGAACATGATGGAAAAATGAAAGAGATGAAGGGGAGAAGAAAGCAGTCTCTACTATGCTATCTTTCAGTTTCCAAACTAAGCAGAACATAATCTGAACAAAATTGTCTTTAAATTTGCTTTTGTTCTCCAGGTAAAAGGATTTCTTCTTTACTGAAGAGGTGACAACAGGTTGCTGTGAGAAGTCACAATTGCTTAATGTCTTTTTACATCATTCCTTACATGGGCAAGGCAGCAGAGAGCAAACAACCCTACATATGCAGATCACTCTAGAGAACTAAAGTCACCAAAACAATTTCCATTTCAGTTCACAAGATATTTCTGAAACCATGAGAAGAATTAACAGTTTTATGAAACGATATATATAGTCATCAATACCTAAGCTAAAACATCCACAGAACAAAGATATTTCATATTTCAGCTCATAGGCTGCAAGCTTCAGTATTCCTGCAACTTCTGACCAATTGCAATGGTGACAAGTTATACCACTCAAATAAAAATTGGAATATAGAAGGATGGAATTATGTTCTTGAAATTGATAAATATTTTCATAACTTTACCAATAGTAAAAGGCCAGCAAACAACTTCTTGGACATCAAGAAAATAATTGAGAGTTCAAAGAATAAATTATTCACTTTTATTTTTTAAATTGATATGTGGTCTTAGAATGCTGCTTCTGAAAACAACACCTTTACCAATAGCACTGCTACTTCTTGTCTAAAAAAAAAAAATAAAAAAAAAATCTAGTGTAGATATCACAATCTCAGGCATCTCTTCTAAACATTCTCACAATATGCTGTTAAAAGGCAATGGATAAGAGCATGATTAAATTCAGGAGGAGTGCTAAATGAAGACAGCCCTACAAACAGTACATTAAATCACAAAATTTTCTACATTGAGTGCTAAGTTATTTTGTAACTTACTCTCCAAGGGAAAAAAAAATAAAGCTGAAACAAAGACTTGGAAGAAATGAGTTCACAGCTCAACTTCTATCCCTACTGATCATGACATCAAGTCAACCACAAAAATAGGCCTAAAAACTACACATCACCAAACACACTGAGTTGGAAGGGACCCATCAGAATCATTGAGCCCAATCCCTGGCCCTGCACAGCACCATGCCCAGAAGTGACACCATGGGTCTGAGCATTGTCCAAAGGCTTCCTGAACTCTGTCAGGTTGGTGCTGTGAACACTTCCCTGGGTATTCTGTTCAAGTGCCCAACCACCCTCTAAGGGAAGAAACTTTTTCTAATATCTAACCTCCCCAGACACAGCTTCAGGCCATTCCCTCGGGTCCTGTCACTATCAAGAGATCAGTGCTTGCTGCTCCTCTTCCCCTCATGGGCATGTTGAAGACCACAATGAAGTCTCCCCTCAGCCTCCTGTTCTCCAGGCTGAGCAGACCAAGTGACCTCAAGTGCTCCCCATATGGCTTCCCCTCAAGGCCCTTCACCATCTTTGTTGCCCTCCTTTGGATGTTCTCTAACAATTCAATCTCTTTTTTTATATTGTGGTACCCAGACCTGGCCCCAGCACTGGAGATGAGGCTGCCCCAGAGCAGAGCAGGGCAGTCCCCTCCCTTGCCTGGCTGTGATGCTGTGCCTGATGCTCCTCAGGACGATTTTGGCCATTCTGGCTGCCAGGGCACCGCTGAGTCACATTCAACCTTCTGCCAGCCAGGACGCCCAGGTCCCTTTTCCATGGCACTGCTTTTTAGGATCTCATCCCACACTATTGCAACTTCAACAGTTTAGCCATAAAATAGCATCAGAGAAGACAGTACAAGTTGTTTAAAGTTTTTTCTAGAACCCATCTCTTTTGCTATCAGTTATTAAAACTTCATTCAACAGACAAGAGCAAAAGCTTCCAGCTAGACAATAGGAGCAACTATTCAACAAAACAAAAAAGTCTCTTGAAAAACAGCAAAATCAAGTTACCACAGCATCAGTTCAGAAGCCAGACATATGAGTAAATGAGAGAAGAGTACATAAGTTATACAGACTGAAGTTTAAAAGGAGCTCAAGGGACAGACAGGGTACAGAGCTCAAAATGAATGTGGACAACATGAAAGCTTAGGACTTCCTAAGGGGAGGTGAACATAAGACTGCATCTAAAATAATAAATGGTCATGCAAAAAGGAAGATCAAATTAAATGTGAGGAAATGGAAGAGCTCTGATGTTGAAAATGACAGAAGCTGTTACAAAAGGTCATTTCTGAACTCTCAGAAGGAGGTAAGTCCAAGAAGGTGGAGAGATGACGGAAGAGTTCGGTCATTGCATAAATCTGGAGTCTCATGAGGATGACACGACCCTCTCAGAAGAGATCTTTTGAGAAACATCAAGAGAATTAAGCTATCAGTGAATCACAGAACTTGGGCACATCAATAGAAGGGGCAATGGGCAGCACTGAGTTTAAAATATACCTTCACACACAGGCACTGGCAGACTAAAATCCAAATCCTTTTGTATCAGAGCTTCAGATACTGCTCTAATTTCTTATTTTGTAATAAGAAAAGTGGTATGTATAAAATATGAGGCATATTTTTCCATGGAATCCAGCAAGATGCAAGGAAGGTTGGAACAAAGAAGTGTAACTGCATTTTGAAAGCAGTCAAGTTATTATACCCACAGGAAACAGCCAAGCTTCCAAATGTAGTGAAAGACCCAATGAGATACAGACCAACAAATAAATTCAAGATTTAATGGGCCCCAATCTACAAAATCAGAGGACAGTTGAGTGTGGAAAGGACTACTGAAGGCCATCTGCTCAAGCAGAACCATCTAGAGGCAGTCACCTAAGACCTTGTCCAGAAAATATCCCCAAGGATGGAGATTGCACAATTTCCCTGAGCAATCGATGGCAGTGTACAGTAATCCACACAGTTAAAAGAAAAAAACAACAAAAAAAAACCAAAACAAACCTCAAACAAAACAAACAGACAAAGAACAACAAAAAGACCTCATGAGCGTTTATAAGTGTTTCCTGGTGCTCAGTAGGACTCTCCCTGTTTGGAAGACAGCATCCACCATCTCACAGATGTCTCAGCAGTATTGCTGATGTCCCTCACAGATCTGGAAATAGCTTCAAGTATATGCTGTTCCATCACCTTCCCAGAATCAAGGTTAAACGGAGCAGCCTATACTTTCCTGTGTTTTCCTTGCATAATCTCCTATTAAATTGATGTTTTATCTTAAACTTTTCTCAGCAATGCCTCATGCTTTCCCTGGCATCAAATTGGAGCACTGAACTTCCTTACTGGCTTTGTCACCTTTTATTCAATCACAAAAGCAAGTATAACATTGTCTTCTGAAAAGTTATGCTTAAAGATGGACTAAAGTATCACAGAATATCTAAGATGAAAACCAAAATTTTATGCAAACTTGTCATAATAAACAAGCTGAGAACAGCAGACACAAATAAATGGAGATTTGTCTTTTATCTTCTGTCTTATACCTTTCCTCTTTAGACTTATAAATCTGGGTCTTCCTTTACAGGTGCCCAACAGAATAAAATAAATGTCAAATGGATGATTCATTTCTCACACTACTCTTTGTATTAATTGTTACTTCATTCTTCAGCAAAGTAAGATTTATCAAAATACCTCCTAATTGTAAGGAAAATATTTTAGGTATATTACATTGGGAGAGAGTAACCTGACAGCTAACTCTTTCTTCCTTTATATTTTGCAGCCACCACATTCTGTTGAACTGATTTAAAATATAAATTGTGCATGTAAGCAAATAATGTCTCCTCTTATCAGATTTGGTCCTTAGTAAGACCTCTGATGAACAAACAGCACAAATCATCACACCATTTTGGACAAAACTTACTGATACACTATCAAACTTAGCTTTACTTGTGCAATTAAAAAAACTCTCAATGGAGAACTTGCAATACATGCATAAACTTCTAGCAAGAAATCACTATTTTAGGGTAGAAATATTTAAAATTAGAATAGTAGAAACACAATTTATTTTATGGCTTCCCAGGGTATTGAGATCAAGGACTTGAAACATGGATTTTTTCTGCAAATCTGCACTTGAGTTTCAATAAAACTAACTAATACAAGAATACTTAACTGTATTATAGTATTTTTCTAGTAGATACTGGTGGTATTTAATCTCCCCGTTCTTAAATGGAGAAGCATTCTCACTGGGTTGGCTTTTTAAAATAGTGTAAGCCTCAAAGTTAGATAAAACCTACTTTAGACTGTTGAATGAAGTCATAGCTTTTGTAGTCAATCATCTGTCCATGTCCTGAAGGCACACTGCCCAAAGCACAGCAAGGAGAACAGAGAAACTCTATTCTGACAATCTTACCACTTCAGCACAAAAGTGAAAACACATCCATTCATGTTACACATTGCACAAAGTGAAGTGCAAGAAAAACTATGGCTAAAAATTGTCCTGGTGGACACTGACAGACACTGCCAGCACTAGTCAAAGCATAAATTTTCCACTTAGTCTTTAGATTTTAAGGCTAAATTAAATACTTTCAGGAAAACATCAAGTTGATGCTATATAATAGCTGTAAGGTAATTCAGGAGTTAAAATGGAGAAAAATTAGAAAAGAATACTGAACATTTCTTTACAAAATTATAAGCTACATCCAGTATTCTTGTGTGGTTCTAGTTTTCCATCTCTTAAGGGTTATAATAGAAATAATAAAGGCTTAGAGATTATTTGAAAGCAAAAAAAGGAAAAGAAATCTCACACTTCACTATTGGACTAACTACTCTTTTTTTCAACTTAGAAAAGGCATTTACATATTCAACTAGAACTTCTACAAGTATTACATGCCCATGTTTTCACAATATCTTTTCAGTTATCCTTTGGCAGTATATTCACAAAGGTGTATATGACAAAGCATTCATTTTTTTGGTATGCCATTACCTAAAACAGCGTGCAATTTTCTAGAGAAAGGAAAGAGAACCTGCAGCAGGATAAGCTGCTTAAAAGTATAATTTTAGAAATACCTACTATATCTCATCTGAGAATAAAATCTCATAGAAGGTAAAAATATTTAAGGAGTTTCACATTTGGGGTTTGTTTTGTTATTTTAAAGCCAGAGGGACAATGTGTGTTTTAATGCTTGCATCGCTTGCCAACATATTTTAAATTTTTAAAATATCATTTAAAAATTGAATTATTTTAAAATAAATAATAAATATTTTTCAAATAACATAAAAATTGAAATAAAAATACTAGGTTTTCCACAAAAGCTGCGTTCTTCTGTTTCTTAATTTTTCTTTATTATAACATAAAGAAAGCTCAAAATTGGCTTTGTACTACCAAGTTATCATTTAAAGGTTAAAATACATTCAGAAGAAAATACTTCATAGAGACAAAACCCAAGAAAAGTATAAAAAATTTTAATGCAATATAAAAATCAATATTTAATAGCCTACACATAATCTATTGCAATGATTGAGGCAACAAGCATAATAAAAATTTTGCTGATTTTGAAATGAAACACTTTAGTACAAGAGGAATATAAGCCATTTGCAATAAAACAGCCTCAAAGTATGACCAAAAGTTTCCTTCCTCATTTTTTGCCATATCACAATCTGCCCCAAAAGAGTATGAGACAGTGGAAAAACGGGGATGTTTTGTTCATACCACAATTTGTTAAGGAAAAAAGAAGTGACAGGTACTGAAAGTTGTGAACGACTGTTTTAAGTTCAAGTACAAATCCACACCACCCAAAGCATGGTGAGGGGTTCTATCCCCTCCTTGCATACACTTTGAAGAAACAAAGACAGACCCCAGATTTTCTGGTTTTCATCTCATCTCTGAGTGTCCTCATCTACAAATGCATTTGCAAACCCTTTTCCTGTGGGGTTGATTCCATCATACCCCTGATCTAAGGTGGTCTCCTTCTGGCTGAGCTGAACCTCAGCCTGCCTTTCTGACAATTAGAGAGAAGAGCAGCACAAGTTACAGCCACCCTTTTACTCTTTCACTCCACACTCCATCACAGGTCAGCACTTCTCCTCTCAAGTATTACAGGTACCATCATTCAACATTGACATATTCCTTCAAGCCTCTCCATGCATCCTTCACTCCTGCTATACTCCATTTTTGAAGAATAACAAAAAAGCTTCTCTGAGATACACTCTCTTCCAGCTTTCATCTCCCCATAACCCAATCACTTTGGCATCTCTTCTCTGCCCTGACAAATTAGTCTTCTCCCACACTTATCTATTCACAGCACTGCTGAAAAGACACTTTTTAAAGCCCATCACTTTGGCTGCATTCCACTTTCACTTTCTCGTTCTCCATTTTCAAAGAACAAACTTTATTTTTGTTACCTTCCACTGTTTATCCCCACTTAGAGAAAGCCAGCCAATTCAACCCAACAAAACTCATGGTAGCAACTGGCAGAAATCTATTGCTCTGCTGCTCTTGGATTTGCTGTCCTCTGATTTAGACAGTTAAAACAACACAGAGGATTAGAGGGGAAGAGGAGATAAATAAGCACCAAAAAAAAAAAAAAAAAAAATTACAAGACTCCATTGCTAGAATAAGAAATAAGGCAGATCTGTTCAGAGGGAAATGAGAAAGCATGGAGGCTTAGGCAAGCAAACCCCTTGGTTGGCTATGTTTCCTCCTTTTTGCTGCCCATAGGTATCCAATGTGAGGAAGGGGAAATCTTACTATACTACTCATCTAAGTTGCCAGCAACATCTGTTTAAGAGTCAGAATGGTCAACCTGACAAAGGCACAGACATTGTGGGTAGGTAACAATATGCAAATTTTCAGAGTTTTTAAGATATTTTAGTTACAGCTGTCCTGATACCATCTCTGAAGCTGAGAATGAAGTGCAAATGCAGCTCAAAGCTGAGGGCCAGACTAAGAGGCCAATAGTAGTATTCTGCAGTCTTGCATCTCATACCACCTACAGAGCAAGGAGAATTGAAAATTACTGACTTGGCCAGCACATCCTTTACTATCCAAAGAAAAGAGAGAGAAGAGACATTGTCAGCACCTTCTCCATAGTGACTAGCAACCCATACACCATGACACCTTTTTCTTGTTCTTTATACAGACCAGTTATATGGAAAACATTCCTCGTCTTCTAGCCCAAATTAGTATCAGCTAGAGCTAATTTGGTAGACACCAACATATCATTTCAGCTGCAAACTCTTAGAGACAGCCTTCATTTTTGTGATCCAGGAAGGGAGATATGCTGCAGGGATTAGGTGAAATTTGGGGCATATCAACACCATTTTGATCCCATTACCTCAACATCTTCCTTGCCCATAAGCCCTCTCATTGAGGTGAACTATCACCTTCTGGTGACAGAAACAATCACCTTCAAATTGGGTTAAATCACAGAATGGATCAGATTGGAAGGGACCTCAGTGGATCATCTGGTCCAACCTCCCTGCTCATGCAGGGTCACCCTAGAGCACATTACTCAGAATGCTGTCCAGAAGGTTCTTGCATATCTCCTGAGAAGGGGAACCCACAACCTCTCTGGGCACCCTGTCCCAGTGCATGGTCACCTACACAGTAAGGAAGTTCATCTTCATTTTCAGGTGGAACTTCCTGTGAATCAGTTTCTGACATTGGTTGTATTGCCCAGCTGAGAGCAGTACTATGGAGAAAAGCCTGATTCCATTCACTTAACACTCTCCCTTGATCTAACAACAACAACAAAAAAATTGAAAATCAACGTCAGGGACACCCATATCAGGTATATAAATATGAGTTACATTTTGTAGAACTAAATCACCACTCAGAATTTGCTGCAAGATTCTCTAATAGACCATCTCCGACTAGTCAACATGGCAGGGCTAACTTTTAGCACTGACTGTGTTCTGAGGTCCTAAATTTGACACACCATTTTGCAGACTCATAGCAGAAAATGGTGATGACTGATGCCATTTAAAAGGCACACCAAGACAGTCCAACAAACCTATCCAGAATAATCCCTAGGTGATCTGTTCCTACTCTGCAACACCAGCACCTGCTTTTGGTCTCTGCAAGAACATCTCAACAGAACAGACCATAAAAGTGGGTATGAGGACCAACACTCCACATTTTCAAAGGTCTAAGTCGTGTTACCCTTCAATCTATACAGTAGTTATTTACGCTGATGACTTCTGTGTGGATAACTATTGCTAGTATGTTTTTTAATCCTGAAGGAAGCAGAAATTGCAAACTGGCAGTTACAGCGTGCTCTTATTGCAACTGGCATATTTTCCATCTCCAGTAATGCTATTGCAATTCACTAGCAGAGCATTCCCAAAAAAGAGCTCTAACAAAACAATCCACATCTGTTCTCTTTCAGCAACACTCTCAGTAGGTCTCTGACTTACTATGGCCACCTGATAAAATTGGATGCGGCACCCTCCCTCCAAGGCCAAAAATCACACTAATAGCCTACACAGCACCAATATTGAATCTACCCTGGGATCCCTCAGTCTTTGGACATCTGCTCTTCAGTGCTGCTACTCCACAGCCTGAAAATCCTATATCAGCCTGGGCCCACCTACCTTACATGTAGCTGTCATGCAACTCCACGCTGTTCTGAGTGTCATTTCAGACTACAGATGGTATCCCTACCCCAGCTGCCACTGCTGAGTCACACTGCTCTGCCATTTGCTCGCTCTCAATACGCATTTGCTAAAACAGTCACAAAGACTGAAAGCTCATCTGACTTATTGTACCCAGATCTGTTTTGGTAACAATATCACATTTTTTTCCTTACTGCCAGCTTTGCCACGTCACAGTTTGTCAGTGGCAACTCACTGGAAAAGGATAAGAAACCACACAGAAATGAGGTTTTATTCAGCCTCACTACTTCAGGATGGTTCCAAAGCATCTGTGTGCTGGCCAGAGGCCCTTGGTGCACACAGGCAGCCTGGGACCCAGCTGCACTACAGCTGAGTGCAGCACAGCTGCATCCAGATATGGTGAGCAACAAACTCATAGAGCACAGGCTTTAACCCAGAGCAGCCACAGGCTAATGCAAGAAATATCCTTACCAAAAACTGCTGTTGCTTGGTTTTTGCACACACATCAACAGCAGCAGTAATGAAAGTTGATTACCAAAAATATTTTGCTACCTCCCTTCTAATCCATCTACTTCAACCCACTCAATGCAACTACATTCAATCCATAAATTAGAGAATTAGAAAATATTAAAGAGCTAAAGTGTTAGAAATAAATTAATTTTTAGATAACAGTCAACACAACGAGAAGGAGACTGACTGTCAAAAAATTTCATTCCTTCAGCATTCAGTTACAAAAAGGAATGAAGGTACAAATCCATTTTCAAATTTTATACAGAAAATGTTAGGCAAGATAAGTGTTCTCAAATATTATTCAAGACAAGTGACTACCCACCCCATGATAGTTTTGCAATTAATGCTTCTAAACACAGTGGAAGAGAGAATTTTCACTAACTCTGAATCAATTAGCAAACAAAAACCATGGAAAGATGGGATTCCACCTAATCCTCAAATCTCCTTTGCCAGGATAGGAATAGCACTATCAGGATAGTGTGGATTTTAAGAGAAGGAACTTTCACCATACTGATGAAGCAAGGCCATTTCCTCAGCTCACCCCATCATACTTAAATCTGTACATTATACAGAGGAGATATAGAAGAATTTTTGAGCCCTACACCATCAAAACCAATTATACTTGTTTAGAAACTGTGAAAGACAATTAGAAGTAGTGAGATGGCAGCAGACAAAAAGAACTAAAGATTTTTTTCCTTAGCCAGATTTTTATATGGATGCTACTCTAAAGAGGGTTGTCTTTTTTTGCTGCCAGGAACAAGTGGACATATTCATTCTTTGATACAGTAACTTAATTCTTTGCTGCTTTTAGGTCTTGCAAATCAGAAATTCACAACTTTAATTTCAGAAAGTAAGCAGAGGAGGATCTACTTTGAATTAGTTTTAAATTATACAGCCATAAATGAATTAAGTTTATTCAATCAACATTTTCAGGTCACCTTTAAACCTCCTGCTACCAATTCATATGCTAGACTAATTGCTTCAGCTTCATCTTTCCTCTGAAGAGGTAAATCAAGAAAATTAAATGCTCTTACATTTCTAGAAGATGCAAATAGCAGTGCTTTAATCTGCAAGCAACTAGCTGACAGAACATAGGCAGTTTTGAATACACTGGATGTACAAATATACTAGTTGGTCTATGGGTGGGGGCAGTGAACATTGCTGCTGATGTAAAGAATTTGAGAAAAAGTGTCAGTTCAAGAAGAGAAAGAAGATGAGGAGCAGCACTGGAGTGACACGGTTCTACCCTAGGACATAACCCTGCTGAGGAGTCCTCTCATCAGCTGTGCCTGAAATATGTATAATCAATGTGAAGTAAGCCTTAGCTGCTACTCAGGATTAAATATAGTAGGAACACGTAAGTGCAGATTGATGCTAAAATTACAAGAACTTTTTAACACAGATATTTGAGTTGAGATGTTATACATACAGGGGCTATTTACACACATGCTAATGCTTCTAACACATCAGCCTTCTTCAACTCAGGCTGTCAAAAATAGAAGGGAATGGGTAGGAGGAGAGGTGCTCCTCTTTATCAGCAGCCTCTTAATTTAAATGGATAAGGTGAAAGGAAAAAAAAGTATTACAATGTGAAAGAGAAGGATAACAGTGAATAAGCATTAGATGTTATACTCGCTTTTTTCCAAGAAAAAAAAAATTGATATCAAATTATTTTTATCTAAGTAATCAATACAAATCAAACAGAATGAATACCTGGGAAAAAAAAAAATCAATAAAAGTATTTCTACTTGGAATCACTGCTGTTAATTACTTCACCACAAATTATCACAATAAATGTCAAACTCCCAATTAAACAAGCATGTCAGTCAGTGCTTACAGATACCAATTACAAAAGTAACAAGTCAAGTTTAGGCCTACTTATTTATAAAAGGAATACTCTAGGTACTCTTCTGCAGGAAAAAAATAATGTTTTCTATATCCCCCTCATATAAGCAGGGATCAAACAGTAGTAAAATTTCTGCATTTCTATTTTTAATTAAAGATGTAATATTAAAATGAACAAAAATATACTTACAGCTAACATTCTTATTAAAATGGAGTTTACCCAGAGGCACTGGCAATAAGACACTTGTGCTCAGTCTCACTCCCCTTGCACTGACAGAGGGCTGATGATCACAGGCAGCTACTGCTTTGGTTCAATTAGAGCATTACTCAGTGTAGCTTCACTGTAAAAGGCTTGGAGATTTTCACCTACCCTATTTAAAATACTCTGTTCTAATTATTTCTACTCCATTTCATTTTTGTGAGAACCAAATCCTGTAAAAACTAAAACAGTTTCAGCCTCAGTTAAGAACTACCTGTACCGCATATTCTTCAACAATATAACATCATGCCTAAAAAAATCTGAAGTTATTCTTACAGATCAATTTATTTTCAAATTATCTCTGTAGAGATTAGTAGCTAGTATCTGCTTTCTGAGGAATCTCTAAAGACAGGGTAGATTGACAATTCCTGAACAATCAGCTTTGTTTCAGTTCATCTTGAAGCCTACGATACACATCCTGAGGTTTGATGGCAAACTACTGCAACAGCTCCTTGCTGGGCCACTGCTGTTCCTAATTAGCTTTTCTGAAGTGTCAGAACACGAAACGTCCAGAGATGATGGTCACAACTATGCTTTTGGCTATGCACCAGTCACTCATTATAGGTTCACAACTTGCTGACTGAGAAAAGAGCAGCAGAGCTCTTTAAATTGACAGCAAAGAAAACAGGACTGATTTTTTTGTGGTTGTTGAAACTTCCATTAAACTACACAAAATTTATTTATATATTCTAGATGCTTAGGATGCTTCATTATTGTGTCACAAGTACAAAAGTTTCCTGGAAGAAAGTGAGAGAAAATGAAGCTCCTACTACATACAGGAGCTTTGATAGAACCACCTACTTGACCACCCACTCTCCTAGTTAGTAAGTGAAAGTAACTGAATGGTCATTAAATTAGTCCAACTCAATTTACTCTACATTTAGCACTTCCTTCTTGCTTACTAAGCAGAGGGAGGAAAGCAAAAATTTGGAAGGGAATTATGCTGCAGGGAGGAAGAACTACTTTCTATCAAGGTTCCATAATTTTTCTTCCATAATGCATGAGCTGACAGGGGACCAATTGCTTTGATAGTGTACAAATCTCTCTCACAGATTTCTCATCAGTCTGACTTTTCTTCCAAAAGTAGCACTTGTGATTGTCTTCCACCTTATCTGTCTGCATATTAAAAATTGCAATTTTATTTCTATAATTCATCTTAAATAGCAGCAACTAAAATGCAAAAAAAACACAAAATAAAGAATACCGGTGGTGTGCTCTGTCCTACAAGCAAAATGTGGGCACACACAGAGCAGCAGTTTTTCATCCTAGAGGACATTACCAGCAGTGTTAGCTTTTGTTTAAAAGGTCAGTATAAAATCAGCCTAGAAGATACATTGACTTAAAGCTAAAAAATAGCAGTGTGCAGGGAAGCATTGTCATGTATGACCAAAAAATGAGATGTTATCTACACCATGTTCTTAAGATCTCTTGTGAACTATAAAAGTGTTTGCTCATGTTTACCCCTCGCCTCCAGGAGACATTTTAGCACTTTGTCCTGTGATGAAAACCGAGTTCTGTCTTTGAGCAACATCATGTTAGTACTCTACAACTGGAAAAGTAAAGTATAACAGCTTTAGAGTTTTAGTAGAGTGGGGATTTTTTGGTGTCACTTGCATGAGAGGAAAGGATGTTCTAAAAATCTGACAGAAAAAAAAAAAAATTCTAAATGTAAAGGCAACAAGAATAAAAGTGTCCAGTACAAGAACTATAGCTATGGCTTATTGCATTTTGTCTCTGACAGTCAATGATTAAGCAATGAGACAGTCTGAAAAGCTTAGCTATTTTGATTTCTAAGGCTAGGAACTTGGCTAATGGAACAAAGAACACCAAGCCTAATTATGTCTTTTATTAATGAAAATGCATATGCAACTAAAGATTCATCACCACCACCTGAAAACCATTTACTCTCATGTGCAAATCCCACTAATTACCAAAACCCACAGCCTTTTTTATTGAAGAGACAAAGCCAAGTCCAAAAAGAACAGTGAAATCTCTCTTAACGAGTACAAACATAAAAGATTCCTTTTTCTAGTAAGAAAAACTCTGTTCCCATTATCAAGTAAGTGTTGCAGTTACAGCTTCCTAAGTAACACACACAAAATTAATCCACGCTTCTCCAAAAGCAGCTGGGCTCCTCACTAAATACCTATCAAAGGGATGAAAGTGCCCCTGTCACTTCAGCCATGTGCCCACAGCCCTAAGGCCTCCCTGCAGGTGCTCCACCAGGGTCTGCCATCAGTGCAACCACAGAACATCAGGTTATGGAAAGCAGTGATTTGTCAGGCTCACTAAATACAGTCAGCACACCCGCACTGGGCAGACTGGGGCTTGCTCTACCTTGCTTCTACAGCAGAAGCAAGTTTGTCCTGCCAGCACTCTGGGCCTCTGGAAAGATTTGCAACTGCATTAACATAGTGGCCAGCCTGAAATAAAAAGCCCATATTGGAGGAAAAAAAAAAAAAAAAAACCAAACAAAAAAAAAAAAAAAAAAAAAAACCAAAAACCCAAAAAAACTACATTAGCTGGTCTGAGCTTTGCATTGGGTCAACACAGCCCCTGGATAAGATCTGACATGCTGTTCCTCAGGCTTGGAGCATGCTCAGCCATTTCTGATGCAAAACACTCTATGGGCATACCCAGTATTAGTCATCTGTGTGGAAAAAAATGCAGCAGAGAGCTGTCATCACTTCTGGAAAATGGCCATAACAGCTTATACTGGGAATTAAAGCAGAAAAAAAGTTCAGTTTGGATTCAATGTGTTAAACCCTCCTATCAAAACAAGACAACTTTCAGTGCTTAAGATAAAATTTTAAAGCCAGTAAACAACAATAGTTTTACATAACAGCCCAGCCAAAAATGTTTCCATTTGTGGTGACTTTTTGGGATTTGTTTTCCATAGAGAAGAAGTGGAAAAGAAGCCTCAGTCAAAAAGTTTTGATGCTTCCTTGTCATGATGACTTAATGGTATGTTTTCCCCCATACAAGCAGGGGAAAAAAACCTTAAAACATTTTGCTCAGTCATAAAGCACTGTGATGCAGTTCAGAAAAGAGTCTCACTGGAGCAAAAAGCCAACATAACAGAGAAATGGCCAGATTTACATTAGCAATAATAACAGTGAAGTGACCCTGACCTCCTAATACAGAGGACTGTGCTATCAGGTAAACACCAGATTTATGAACACATCTTTGGTCAGAACAGTTTTAGAGGGCTGACCTAAATTTATACACAAATCAAGACAACTCAAACTCAATTCTGTAGCAGATAAAAGCCTCAAATAGGTACCAATCCTACATTGGTTTCCCTAATTAGCACTCTCAAATTTGTGCTCACACCTACAAATTCTGTTGACCTTTCAGAAGACAAGCTTGACAACATACTGTACTGAAAAAGAAATAAAGGCAAAGTGATTTTGAATCTGGAATTGTATAGAAACAGTTCTAAGTGGAATACAAGATTCCCAATGTGTTTGAAGAGCAATAAGCAGCATATGAACACTGCAGTCTGGGGTCATTTTATTAAGCTATTTTGAGGGAAAACAGGTCAAACAAATCAGCATTGTTTGAAGAAGAGACCATGATCTACACAAGTGTTCCAACCAGTTTTAAAACTGGTTAGAATATTTCCAGTGTATAGAGCCCCAAAGGCAACATGATCCATTTTAAGAGGAAATTAAACAGTGATATTCAAACTGCTGCTTCTATTGGC
Organism: Erithacus rubecula; assembly: GCF_903797595.1. Taxonomy (NCBI): domain Eukaryota; kingdom Metazoa; phylum Chordata; class Aves; order Passeriformes; family Muscicapidae; genus Erithacus; species Erithacus rubecula. The sequence goes on from NC_136685.1 coordinate 51,600,858, forward strand.
ACCAGCCAGATATTCCCAAATGCAGCCCTGCTGGATCCTCATCATGAGTATAAAGAGACAAAAGATTATAATGACTAACATTGACAAAATTAATGAACCTGTACAAGTTCATTGGAAAAGTTACCAAAAAAGAGATTAACCACAGAAAAATAAAACAATAACTAAACCTGAAAAATATATTTCATTTTCAAAAAGTAATTGTTACTTCTATAACACTTATATGAAAATAAGAATTTATCTGTGGGAATGTGGGGCAGGGGGGAGAATAGGCAGGACATGATTAGCAGCTCTTTACACAAATATTCAATTAACAGATTAATAATGCCCTGTTGACAACAAAATTTTGAAGCACACAATTTTTGGACTTCCCCATGCTTTTAAAAAACTGCCTTTTTACACTTTTTCTAGTGTTTCTTAAATAACATGCCTAGAACTGCAACACCTAAGAAACACTTATTAAAGTGGAGCCTATACTGTTCACAGTCTGTTCAACTCACTGTACTACACCTCTCTCAGCAGATTATTTCAAAGCAAAGACTAATTTTACAGCAGCCAATCAAATTCTGGAAAGCTGAAGTATTTTTATGGCCATGATATCACTTGAAGGATACAGAGAGAAAAAAAGAATGCAGAAAATTAAAGCACACTTCAAATACTTAATTAGCACATTAGGCCATAATCAAGGTCCACTACATCTTTATCCTCATAGTTATGTGACTAAACCTTTCTAAATAAAATTACATTGCCTTCCACTAGGTTGAAACACTTCCTTATCACTTCCATTTCTGCATAACACCAGACTGATTTCATATAAGTGAAGGAATCGGATGAGAAAGATTCAGATTAAGACATGAAAAAGGTTATGAAAGGTAGGTTTCAGAGGCTAAATAATATTCTGGCATGCCTCTGACATTCATGGCAAGTCTCTACATTTTAGCTGTGCACTGTTTGCAAGATTAACATCTCTTATATTGCTGGTAGTATGTGAAACTACATCCAAAAGCAGCTGGAGAAGTTCAGAGTTAAATGATCATACAAAAACATTGCCAGTATCACAGACATAAAATTTGAGAAGATGCAAAATCACAAAACAGTTAGACCAGCCATGCAAGAGAAAGAAAAAAAGTTCAACCTGGAATCTAAACAGATTTGTACTACAGCTCTGTCAAACTCTGCTTCATCCTGGCATCATTCTCTGTATTTACATCAAAAGTTTATATCCTTACACAAAATTCAGCTTGAATAAACCTGCTTGCTTTATATATACAGAAATGTTTTCCAAATTTATATCCATGTTTCATATAATTTAACTGAAAAACAATATTCACACGAAGTCCAAAAGTTTGACTTACTAGATACTTTCTCTTACAGATTTTTCAAAATACAAGGTGGATTGCACAACAGTTTCAACTCCTTAATGCAGATCTGCTGGGTTCATATACACAAACTCTAAATTTTGAAGAACAAGAGGCCAAGGAACCAATAAATGATTGCTTGCTATAACACTAACATATTCCTTTCACACTTATTTGGAGTGTGCAGCTACATGCATCATCCCTTTAGTCTGTAACATAACATGCTTTTTTTAACTAGCCTAAGTCACTGAAAGCGGCTATCACATTTATTTAGGGATGCAGAGATGCAACTTTTCAGTAATATTAAGAGATAGCAAATACTGACTCCAGTTCTATTGGCAGATATTGCCATTCTAAAAATAAAACCTTAGCACACACACAAAAACAAACAAACAAACAGTCACTCATTTACCTTAATGTTTTAATAAAAAAAAAAATCTGAAGTTGTTTATAGATTCATCTAGCCTATCCATGGCTGGGCTACAGTAGAACATTTATTCTCATTTTAAAGAGTAAACTCAATTATTCATTCAGAAGATGCAAACATTGGACAAACCTCATTTCTAAAACCAACATACTCTTTGAAGCCTACATGTGAAACACCAAAATGCTTACCTCTGAATTCAAAGGCTCATCTGAAAAGTGAAATATAGAAATATCACTTTAGTAACAAAAAGCTGTTATACTATGAAGGTCATTTCCTCTTCCTAGAAGGGGACAGCAGTGGTTCAAGGAGACAAGTTGCCTGGAGGGATAAAAATGCATTCCCTATCTTCCATTAACATTTTTTGCAAAACCTGCACTCTTATCAGCAACTCTTGATACTGGCTGACTCCAAGGCCTGAAAATAATTGACTGAAAGCTATGTTGAAAGAGTCATGTTGTGGCAGCTCTGTGATAAACTGACCAAAGGGGGAAAGAGGGTTACACTCACAGCACAGAATGGGTTGCAACCTATGACTCACTAAGAAGCTATTCAGCACTTCCAGAGCAGTCCACATGAGAGAGGAAAAAAATGGATGTCTTTTGAAAGCTAGGATTATACTGCCTTACTGCACTATTGTCAATCGAGCCTTGTACAAGAGCCAGTCTTTCAAGATCGTCTTTCAAGTCTATTTGACCTGGAATTGTTGAGGATTTTTGTTGGAAACTCTTAGCAACGATTCATAAAGTTCTTAGAAATGACCAAAAAAAAATTACAAAAAAAGAAAGCAAGTGCTCAGCAACCTAACGTGCAACCCTTTAAATGAAACCTCTTTAGGTGCCCATGAGGCCACTGGCTCAGCAGTTAGGATCCAGTCTAAAAAATAGGCTTTACCAGCTCCCTGTATTTTCAACAGCAAGTTTATTACATTCACAGTCTTTTATCACTGAATTATTTCAATTTAAATTAGGTTTTTTTTCTTTGATCCAACTCAGTACTCTGGGGTTTTCCAGGCAGACACCTGACCTAGAAGACAAATGAGCCAAAGAGGCTCACAGCAGGCAGAGTGCAAGCAACCACCTCCCACTGCCCATACCTTAGGATGCACCCGGAAAAAGAAAACAGCTTTGGCTCACAGAGTCAAACGGCACAGTTGCTTGAGTAACAAGCTCTTTTATTTTGTTATTCTTGTTGAAAAGCCACAGTACTGATCCTCTTACTGAATTTCAATTTCTCCATTTTCCTGGTTCCGATTCCTAGACGAGGGTTTTTAACCTGGTCTCTGGAATATATCCTGAGCATTTAGGAGGAAAACTGCACATACAAAACCAGCCCTGATCATGTCTTATTGCTACTGCTCACAGCACATATCTTTTGATTGGTTACAAAATAAATAGCTTGAACAACTATTCTGCAGCTTGAACCTTGATATAAATCCAGTGCATTACTGCTGAGTAGCATATCTTAAACTTAAATTAAGGATTTTACACTAAAGCAGCATAAGAAAAATAAGGGCCAGAGCCTTTAATATACATAAGTATATATGAGTGCCTTTATAGGTATCTAATTGACAGATGGGTATCAGTACACACACATGCATATTTCCAACTCACCCTTTACTATCACAGAGGTTTAAGAGCTACAGGGAAGAACCAAACAAGGTTCTACTCATTCAACAAAAATCACCATCCCCAATTATCATCAAAAAATAACAGTTAGTGGTAACAAGTTAAGAACAGCATTGAGTTCAATGACAAAATGTTTACAACTTGTCTCTCTAAACATAACCAAGGTGTGACTAAAATTCAGAAGACAAATTCTCAGGATATCTGAGGCAATTCAATGAAAAAGAAGAATCCAAGATCCAACAGACACATTTAGTCATTAATTGACTAGTGCATTTGTGATGCACTCATTTTAGTAATTAGGGTAGGAAGCCCATTAATACACTACCCATTAAATAACGATCTGTAAGCTTAATGGCTAATTGGAATTAAAAAAAAAAAAAAGAAAGAAAAAAATCTTTTGTGGTTGGCATTGAAATTCAACTGAGCATCAGTACAAAAAGTACTGAACATGTTACATAGTCTAGGTATATTTTATCATATACAGTTTAGGATATAATTATATTGGGTTACTTTTCTCTTTTAAACACATGCTACTGAAAAAGCACAATTCAAACTCAAGAGCTGCACTAACACCCAATAAAGCTATTATTGAAAGCCCACAATTGTCTTTAAATATTTAGGGCAAGTTTTATAAAACACGGTGAGATCACAAGATTCCTTTGTGGGTATTTAAATAGTCAACCAGCATTCCAAACACTTTCATCAAAGAAGTGCTCAACAGTTACTCCGTACAGATGTTCAGTATTCATTGTGCACTGATATGTCTTTATGCAGCTGTATTATAGACGAGAATTGGCACGAACAAGCAGAGTAATGACAAAGCCAATAAACATTAACACTATGTTTTCTGCACTATGGGTGATTATACATCAATACCACGGTAGTGGTGTGTTCAGAAGGCAGAGGATAATGGGGATTTGCAGTGCTGCACAGCTGAATACAGCACCACTTTCTCAAATCCCTCTGCCCCTGCCTGTCCTTCCTTTTTTGGGCCCAAGGAACAGCACAGTCTGGGGGTAAGGGATGCTTGCTGTCCACCTCTCTGGAAAAAGCCCTGAAGCAAAGGACAGGCATTATACATGTGGTCCCAGCAGTGATGTTTGCTGTGTGAGGGGCCTGAAAATAACATTAGAATGCAAAGTAGAGAAAAAACCCCAGAAGATTCCTTACAGCCTTACAGGGCTTCCTACCACAGCCTCAAGGTTACCTGTGTTGTGTTCAGCCCTACTTCTAGCACCTACTCACCCAGCAAGGGTGGCAGCAGCTCAGCAGCATGCATAGTATTAGCACTGTGGAATACTCTAACCCAAAAGGCACCACTGTGGCCACACAATAACACCTACACACACTTGTATGAACCTGATAACAGCAACTGCACCTGGAAACCAATCAACCACTGCCTTTGTTTCTGTGGTTGAATAATCAATATTCAACATTTACATTTTGCTCTGAAGAGCAATGCAGAACAATGAAGGTGCATTTATCCAGCTTATGGTCTCTAAGAATATTAACTGTCAATTACAAGTTCATTGGAAGACTAGCTTACATGCCCATGAAAACCTTCCCAACATTTTCTGTTCAAAATCAGGTTCTCACAGGTTAGACTGTCTCATTGCAGCATATTAGCAAAGAGAACCCTGTCAAAGGATTCCATCCAGTAGAAATCATTAAAAAATAAACTACAAAAACAATTAAGGGAGAGCTTACTATTGTAGAAAAAAAGGCTTAATAACAGTGGCTGCCTTGCTTACTGAAGAAGACTTCATGATTCTCAATTAAAGAAGTTTTAACTAAGGAAGAAAAGCTAGCCTGCAGTTGATAAAAGCTAAGAGGAACTAGAAGCACACCTAGAAAGACATTATCCTTAACTCAATGATAAAAGATACAAAACATGACAGACTACCTTTTCCAGTCAGACAACTGAGTCCACATGACTGTTAAACAAAGAGACCTATCTTTAAGACTTAGGATGAAATTAAAATAGATATGATTAACTCCAAATCAGACTTGGACAACTATGTATCTGCTTTCCATATCGCAGTGAGCAGGTCATGGGAGAGCAAACAAAGCAAGCGATTTAAAATCTGTTGTATTCACATCAGGCATAATAGGGAGCAACAAGTTTCTCAAGGTCCTATACAAAGCTTTACTAAGCTGAAATTTGAATTAAGGGCTCATATCATCATGTACGTTTCTTCATCTTTCATTTGTACAGGATTAATATTCATTAAACACCTACGCACATTCAAACCCAAGAAAAGAAGGGTCAAGTCATAAATTCTAAATGAGCACACCCGTGCAAGGGCTGAGTCCTTCACAACCCAAACAAACAGAAGATTCCTTAGAGAGTTTTTCTTTGTACATATGGATATATATACATACATATACAATAACCTGCCACAGTTAAATCCAGATGGACAGGGCTGGTATCACCACCAGCCTTTAACTGGCATTCCCACCAGTCTTTATTCACCAACTCCACACCTTCTTTTACACACCTTTTTCTCATGCAACCCTGACTCCTTCTCTCACAGACCTCTCTCTGGTAACTCTGATTCCTCCACTTACTGGCAGCTTTATACTGTATTGATGATTCCTTGTCTTACAGGCAGTGCCACACAGCTCTGACTCCTTCTTACATTCTGCATGAGTGCCTAATCCCAGGCTGTCCCTTTCCCAGCTGCCTGACCCTGACTGTCCCTCACACAGCATGCTCTCACCACATCTGTCCCTTGCAGGACCAATATCCCTTACCTCCTCACAGCACAGCCAACAACCTCCTGCTCTTACTCCAGCAGCCTCTCGTTCTCAAACTCCAACAGCTACCCCACTCCTTTATATCCCCCAAACCGATTGGGCAAACACAGATATTTCCACTCCTTGGCAATCAGTACAGCTGCAAGTCACTGGGGAAGATTCCCTCCTAGGCTATCCTTTCAGCCTAGCTCTCCACAAAAAACCATAACAAATTACTAGTGTAACAATGTAACACAATGTATTTAATTTAGAATTGACCAAAAAAAAAGAGAAGTATTAGAAGTTGTTACTTTAGTATAAAATAGTATAGGAACAGACAAGCAAAGATAACCTGAGAAAGAATTATGGGACAGAAAAACCCATACAAGTCTGAAGACAGTGTGAGGAAATACAAGCAAAGAGCAAAGTACAAAAAAGACTATCTTTGTCACAAGGAACAGAATAAAGCCATTACTTCCAGTGTGGACAAATGAGAGAGAAACAGAGAGGTGGACGAACTCTGAGGTTTTCAGTCTGTATAAAAATCAGGATTTTTGTTTAGTCCAAGTCTGCTTTAAGATGCTCAATTAAAAAAACAAACAAAACAAAACAAAAAAACCCACACCTAATATGGATTTTAGTACTTATAAGCTAAATCCAAAAAAGGCATCCTTATTTTTGTATGCAGGGAGAATAAACAATACTTATAACATTCTCACCAATACTTATAACATTCTCACCAACAGAGTACACCTGAACCTTTGCATTTTTAGATAATATTACTAGCCACTCAAAATTATTTTAAAAGCTCACCATGGCCTCATGTCATCATCAGAAAATACTGCAAGCATAGTTAGTGTAACACAGAGGCAGCAAAGAAAATTTTCACTCTTCCAGCAAACTCAAATGTTAAGCTAGCAGGTATAAAAATTTTTTTCATTCTGATTTTTAATATATTTGAACATACCATTTTTAATCCAAAAACCAGTTAGAAGGAACAGGAGCTGCCAAAGTGCAAGAGGCAGGTGTTGCTGAGAGAATATTAAGTACAAGAAAAGATTATTTTTTTTTCCTGTACTAAGAAATTGAAATCACATATTTCCTCATTTAGCACATCACCTTTGTTCTGAAAGTGCCATCCTATTTGTCCTCAAAGAGTAAGAGATTAAATTTAAGGGAGGATGTAGACCTGAAACAAGGATAAACAGTACTTGGAATCTATGCCTCTTGGTTCCTAACAAAACAGTTTTTCTGCATGGTGAACCACCCATTCCCCTATAGCAAGTTTCTACTACACCATAATGATCTAGGGTTTTGCTTCACATTTCCTTCCCTATGACTGTGGAGCCCCACTAAGGGTGAACACCAATACACACTAGACACTTGTAATTTTTAATACAATTTTTGGGGAGATATCCTGGTCTAAGATTGCAAGCACTGGAGCTGTGCCAACAAAAACTCATGCAGAACATGACAGCTGCAGAGCCCTCCATAGTCTCACCAGGTGACCAGGCCAGTTTGGAGCTGAGGAGAATCCACAATCCCTAACTTCCCAGAAAAAACAGCCAGAAGGTTTCAATAGCCTCTTCTGCTGCTGTAGTACCAGTTCACAACCTGGGCTTCCCAAAGGGTTTCTAGATGCCTCTGTATCAGGGAAAGCAGCTGTGGGTGCATAACATCCCCCTGGCCTGTCCTCAGCTGCTCCCTCCACCATCCATACACAGTGTGTAAACTTTCCTTTACAAGGAACTCCACCTCACACTAATTGGGAGAGGAAGAAAATCATGTGCAAGCCTAGATTTTATCTACAATGATTAACCCTAGAGAAGCCCAAACTCCAAGTTACTGAAAGTGCATATACTTTTCAAAGCTGCAAACGAGAAGAGAGGCTGTAACAATGCAATGTTGTCCTATGCCAGTCACATGCAATCTGACAAACACAAGCATTAAGAAGGCTGTAGTATAGACAATAAGTAGCAGAAGGCTGGTATACCTGCATTAGAAAATAAATTTCAGCCCATATATTTAAATACGGTTGAGTTTCAATTTAGACTGGATTACATGGTTTGAAATTAACTGCATTTCATGATCCTCAAGTTATACCTTCACTTCCTTTCACCACCTTCAATACCTGGCTCAACTTGTAAATGACCAGAGGCAAACTAAGAGTTAAGAAGTCCAGTAAGATATTTCAGAGAAGCCGTGTTTCACTTAACGCATAGGAGTCTACTCTACATTCAGACTGTAGAGTCCGAATCACACAAATTTGGTGGAAAATTTTCCACATGACTTCAAATGACTAGGTTTGCACATTCCACCTTCCACAGTTGCTGTTACATAGATTTTTACTTCAAGCATACTTACGGCATAAGAGGAAGTTGTGTGATGTAAATGCTGACTAAAGAGAGTTCTAGAAGAGCAGTCTTAGGTCAGAAAGAATGGATCAAAAGCATGAAATGAAAAAGCAATGACTTGAAAAGTATAAACAAGGCTGGCAGAGGAGAGCAGGTGTTTCACAGCCTTCACCTTCACTGAACACTAGTCTCTCACTCAGCTTGTTCACCCTATTAAAATTATGCTCTATACAAAAAATGCTACTCTATATTGTAAAAGAAGGGAATGACCACACATCCACTTTTAGTGGATCATCATGCTAACCTGAAAGTTGTGAGAGCACACAGTCCCAAGCACAGATTCACTCTGTTTCCATAATCCATTTTGCAAACTGTGACCTTATCTGGATGGGCCTTTCTCTATAGTTTCTATATTGCTACTCCATGAGCCCTCATCTCCTCTGATCCCTTCTTTGAAACACTTTGGTTACAAAAAGACATGCAAAAGAAAAAGTGTGAAACAAAACTGGGATGGTGGGCATGGTGCTGGCATGAAGACATGTGACTTCATAATTTCCTAAAATTATCTTTCCAGTCTGACAAAATACACTTTTTTGGCCTATTATCAAGGACTGAGTTGAGCAGACAGTAATTCAGAATACATACAAGGCCCTCCAAAGTGCATTAGATAAAGATCAAGGAATAATAAGAAAGCTGGGAGTGCCACGACTTTGTCACAACAAAACAGACTGTGTTCTGGCAGTGCCTGAAGAGAGTTCTGTTAGGGTAGGGGTTAGCCTGGATACCACTTGGAGCAGAAATATCTGGGAGCACACAGTTAAACAGAGAAGAAGCCCTTGCCCAGCAAGCAAATTCTCTCAGCCATGAATCTGTTCTCCATTACCATAGGAAAAATAAAGGAGGCAGAATCTCCAACAAGGGGAAAGTCTTCAACTGCTGCTGTCAAAGTGAAGAGTTTTACAAAAGAGTTTCCAAGACAGAGTCCTCATAAACTTCTCAGACAAAATCATCTTTCTCTCATTTGCCCTCTTTGCAGATACCGCCCAGCTGTCCTATTCAAAATTGAGGGCAGGCAGGAAATACAATTAAAATTATATGTGCTCCTGATAACAGCACATGTAAATGTTTTTTTACCAGTTTGGAGAGAACCATGTAATTTTAAACTCAGTGTTTCTCAGAAATATTTTTATTAAATTCATATCACTATGGGACAAAAAAAGAAAACATGCTAAACTCACACCCAACAACACTTGTCTCCTCCTTATAAGGTTCCTAGGCATTACACAAGAGCAATAAGATCCTATGATTTTTAGGGGAATCTAAACACAGAATAGAATTTCCCAAATCCCACCATTGAGCAGTATTTATTACAAAATGTGTAATTATTTTCTTGCCTTAAGTTATGGATTGGAATTCACATACACTACTTGATTAGCAACGTATCACAGATATGCTCTGATGGCAGCAAGCACCAGCAGTTCATTAAAGCCTTCTGCCTTTTCTCTGCTGCAATCCCATGAACAGCACAACACAGAATCCTTCCTCTCACAGCATCACCTGCTAGCTCCAACACCTCTCTCTTCTTAGCTCTGTATACCTTTTCTCCCACCTTCATAACACCTGTGTGCCCTTTTACTCTTTTGTGGTTGGTCAATACACATCAGCATTCCACACTTCTCCTTCAATGCTGTTCACCTGTCTTATACAGCTGCACCCCATCAGGGTTGAGGGTCTGCTGTAGCCCCATTCCCTATGTCCCATAACCAGTTCTCCTACAGCAGAGAAAATGCAAATACTTCTTCCTCCTTATGTGAGCACATATGTTGGTTTAAGAGGTGGAGAAATCAATGTGAAACAATTCTAACTGGAAAGGTTTACTGACTTACTTCCCCACTGGTTCCAAACAGCCTTCTGGAATTCTGCCAGGAAATACATATAGATGAACATTCAGCACGGTTGCTATTAATTCAATTCAAATTGTTGTGAAATGTTGTCTAAAAGCACTTTTTTAAAGCAGAGAAATCCTAAAGATTTAGGAACAGCTTTGTTTCCATGTTCCTCACAGAGAAGGAGAGGGGGTGGAAGAATCACCAGTAGGGTAGTCTCACCTCTTATTTTAACAAACACTAATGTAAGTCAAGAAGACTGCACTGACGTGTCTAGACAATTTTAGGCCTTCAAAACAGAAGAAAGATTTTTTCTTTAGAGAATTTTGAATGAAACAGCTACATAAAGATAATTTAAAATGTGCTTGTTTGTTGAGCTGAATTAAATACCAGCTTGCACTGCTGTATTCCTTTCCACCTCCTTCACTGTCTTTCTTCTGTTAATAAGTGAAGCTAACAGATGGAAAAGAACTTTTAAAAATAGTTTTTCTACGTACTCTGGAAAAGGGCAAAAGCATTTGGTTTTGCAAGATAGGAAATGATATAAAAAGAATATGAAAAATGCAAAAAGCCTTCAAAATATGAACATGTGCAATGTTGTGCTTTTAAGCCACTCTTACAGAAATCTGCCTCTGGTCAAAAATAGCAAGAACATCACTGTAAACTACAGCCATTCAAACCATGATTACTATACTCTACCCACCCATCAAGCTGCTCCAACACAAAATATTTGGAAAATGGAATGCGTAATTCCAGAGACAAATCTTAAATAAATTTAATTTGCACAGATACTTCCACAGGTTTAAAGTGGCCTCAGTTCACACATTAAACATTTGTTCAAGAAAGCTATTAGTACCAAGTGAGCACATGCAAGGTTAAAGTACTTTATTGTTTGTTCAGCCTGCACACATAAATTAAATTGCAAACTTCCCTTTGTCAAGTCCTGAGAATATTTTGAGATTTCCATAAATAGATATTCCCACTTTTAAGACAGTATAAAATTACTGTTAAAGCTCCTAAGGAAATCCTGCCAGTGACTAAGGATGACTGGAAGCTCAGTGTGCAAAGGGAGCAGGGGCAGTGAGGGGAACAAGAGCAGGAGGTGGGGGAAATGCTTACTTACTTTCCTGTGTTAGAAAACTAGGCAATACTTTAGCCTGAGAGCTTGCAAGGCCAGATTGGCTTTTTACTATTTTTCTTGACAAAAACCAATGCTATATACCTGACACTTTTAAATGACTTCTCCCTCCCAGCCCAAACTTCTTTGTAATCCCTTTTACAATCACTCTAAAGCTGTGATCTCTGTATACCTCATGGCTTTTCTTTTTCCTGCTGATTCATCCTTCTTTGTTCTCTATTCCAGACACCCTTGCCTATGAATCATCCTCTCTCTATTTCTGTCTCAAAAAATTTTGTTGCCCTAGTTGTCCACAAATCTTGCTGGAATCTGCCCAAAATGTAATATTCTCACTCCATGTCCTCCAGGCACAAAAAAGTACATGCACTACCTCATCACAACTTTCCTTGCCACCCATCAGTTATTTTTAATTTATGAAATTTAATTTATGAACACTTTAAAACCCAATTAAAATGAAGGATTTGGATATGCAGGTGTCCTGTGACACAGCCATTCATTCCAACTCACTCCTCCAGGAGTATTTGTCAACATGTCACCCATGTTGCAACGGGGGTGGATGGGGGTAGAAAGAATGTGATGGGGGTAGAAAGAAGAGTTCAACACACTCCTGAAGAATGAGATCACTCCCAACTACTTTCAGCACATTCAGAGAAAAAAAAAACACATCATCATCATCATCATCGCAATTAAGATGTTTTTAAACTCTAAGAATTAATTTCTTTACCCTTCAGGTGACCAATTACACGTTTAAAACAGGCCAGATGTTGCACTGAAAGGCCATGTCACATTTCTGTACCACAGAAAGTGTCAATGTCGAGGATGAAAGAAGGGCATCAACACACCTGGTCTGGCCTTCTGGTTTTGATTTTTCCCTGATGTCTTAAAATAACTGCAGAGGAGTGTTTTGGAAGAAAAGAAAACATTTAGAAAACACAAATTAGTTCTAAAACAGAAAAAAAACAAGCTCTGAAACATATTTTGTGTTTTAAAACCAGGACAAATCAGATAGCTCTGCCTATTTGCAAATTCTTTTTCTACCTCAGATCACAAGCAGCTGGTCTCTTCCACATTTTTGCAGCAACTCTTTTACCCTTTCCCATTCTCTTGCACTGCTGCAGGTTTCCAGAGAAAGGAACAGCACATAACATTTACAGTTCCCCAAAAATGAGAACTACGGCATTGCTTTAGATAAAAAGAGTGGTTCCAGATTAGCACAACCCCCATCCCTGTTATCCTTTTGAAATACAATAATTCCAGAAGTTTACAAGCAGACTGTATTGAGTGAATCAAAGTTGACTACTCAAAATTCTTAAAATATTTTGTCGGGGGACAACAGAAAGCAGAGTCTTCAGCCTGTCTGAGACATAACAACAGCAAAACTTCCCTATTTTCTGAGATACACCTTCAAGAGTAAATGAGAACATAAGTTATCTACCCCTAAAAAAACAGCATTCACTTTAAGTCTGAAGCACATTTTAAAGATATGAGAGATTTATCACAAGTCTCTTAAAAACTCCTTAAATAATCTCTTGTTATTCCCAGTCTAGTGAGGAATTTCAGCCAAAGTAGGTAATTCTGGTGGATTTCTAGAATGAGGACATCTGTAAACTGAAACTTCCTATATATTTCAGCTCTCCACATGCTGATGTAAGGATGCTGTACAACACTAGCAAAAGCATATTAAAACCTGCCAGCTGCAGTAGATTGCCTCCAACTTTCTGGGGCTGCCCTGTCCTGCAAACATAGGTCAGCTAACCTGAGCAAAGCTGCACAGGGACACAGTGATTTCTGTGAACCATAGCAACTATCACAACTTAAATCACTTCCTCCACAGGCAAATAAATACATCTAGAAAGTTGCTATCATGACTGTAACAGGAGTGGGAGGGAAGACTCAGAAAGCAGAGAAACTATGCAAGGTAAATGTATCAAAACTAATGAAAGAGAAATGTTTGTTCCAAGCTAGTTTGTACACATATTTAAGAGCAAGCAATAGCTACTAAAAAAGGAAATGCATTGTCTTCAGCAATGGCCTAATGCACAGCTTCAGTCAATGTTTCCAGTACTTATCACACACACAAACACACACTCCCCAAAACAATCCCTGTATTTAAAGATAAAAAAGACATTAAATAAAAGTGACTCTGGAATTGCCCTTCACTACCTCTAAACTCTTGTTACATTGTATTATTTACAAAGTGATGAATTTGTCTTTTGAGAAAGACAGCCAGGGTGTTTTTGTTCCCCACAAGCTGACAGTTGGTTTCACATTTGTGCCAGAGCAAAGAGCATGGCATGACAAAATGCAGAACAGATCAACTTCAGGACAGCACTTCAACCTTGAAAATTTGCCTAATTTTTTTTTTCAGTGTGTCAAAGCAGACATCTGGGTCTTTTACTGAACTAAGGAAAAAATACAAGAGTTATATAACGTTCAAATAAAGAGATTTGATTAAATTCAGATGGGTTTGTAAGGTGTATTTAATCAATGGCCAAGGATTGATTCTGATCTCTTCAGCATTTGTATTTTGCCTCTCACTGACCTCATTAACTCAATACATAAAACACCTTCCATAACCTTATTTGGCCTTGCTCAACAAGCAGTGGTGGAGAAAACACCATAATTCAAAAGTAGGAGTGCTGCACAGTTGCAGAGAACATACTCTGGTCCACAAAGTATCTGTGTCTGCAACAAGACACAAATACTGCCTCTAGTCTATACACTTTCAAGCAGGAAAAGTAATGCCTCTGAGCATACTCCTGTATATCTGAATATTGGAGAATTCAAGCTCAAAAATCCCTTTTCCTCAACCTAAAAGGGATTCAAAACTGACAGTCTTGTCAATTAAAAGCATGATTTTATTCATGAAAATCCTCACTTGCAACAATTACACACATTAGGGCTGTTGAAAATAAAATTCAATAGCTGAAAGAGGGACACAAATTTTTATAAACTAATGCATATCTAGTAAAAACATAGGCATCCTGTACTTATTCTATAGTTTAAGAACAAACTGTTTGCAATACTGATGAAGTGGAGAGCACAGATAACCTCCCTGAGATTCATCATAACTTGTTAGGATAAACCTGACTGGGAACAATTCTGTTATTCATCCTTCTCAATGCCAGGAGAAGATGCAATAAATACATATTTCAATCTTCCAACAGATTCCTTATAAATAAAAGTGAACATAATCACTATTTCTCAAGTTTCTATCCTCACCAAATAAAGGCAGAAGAAATTTCTATCCTTCTACACGATTTGTATTTACATAAAATCAGTTTTATATGTACACTACATAGACCACAAGTATGTATATTTTAAAAATAGACATGCACCCACCTATGTATTTATGCACACACACAGACTCTTGTTAAACCAAAAGAGGAGCTGACAGGAATGATATTTAACCTAAATCCAACCATCTCTCTCTTTGATTAAAACTAGGTACCTAAATGTCAGCTACAGTGTCAAAACCTTTTTGAAAGGCAGGAATTAAGTGAACTTTCAGAAATATCCTTACCATATTATTACCTTATATATAATTCCTTGACAATGTGCTGAAATACCATTTTTATCCTTTTTCCCCCTCCTAGATTTGTTAAATCCGTAGTCCTTTTTGAAGGAATAATGGAGTCA
Source organism: Erithacus rubecula (assembly GCF_903797595.1). NCBI lineage: Eukaryota > Metazoa > Chordata > Aves > Passeriformes > Muscicapidae > Erithacus > Erithacus rubecula. The sequence continues at coordinate 51,616,018 of NC_136685.1, forward strand.
AAGTATAGACAAGTGTGAATTGCAAAAATCTTCTTCCATTACCTTTGAGTGCTCTGACCTGCTCACCTGCCCAGGAGCAAGGTGTTCAGGGAACACCGCCAAGCCATGGAAGTAGGCAGCTGGCATCAGCCAGAGCAAGGGGCTGCAATCTAACCTGGAGGCTGCTGCTGGGATCCTTTGGCCCCTTTGCCTGTTCAGGAGTACTCAGGACTAGATGAAATATTCTTAGTAAGTGGTACCCAGAGGTGTGCTCATTCCCCATGGTTGCAAGAGGAAATGGTGGTGGGAAGTTCTGTAACAATGTCAGCTTCCTAAAAGAAGTTATGACCTGCATTCACACCCAAACTGATGTTCATTATGTAGGGACATCGTGAAAATCATTTATCACCATGTTTTCTCAATCACTTTTAATGGAAAGTCTACTAAATCTTTTTAGGAAAAGCAATCAATATCCCCAGTCCCCGCCAAAAAACCAAACAAACAACAAAAAGCCACACTGTGTAAGCTAGTGTCCTAATGGTTTCATTAACAACTAAACAATGTTCAGGATAAGCCTTTTGCAATCCTTCATTACTTTTATCCTCCTCCTCCTGCTCTCTTTCCTTAGGTTCCTTCGTTGAAGGAAATGTGTAAATTGCCTTGTAGATTATCGTTACCTTCTGGTGTCCTTCAGCCTACAAGCTGGGGCAAGGATGGTGGTGGAGGGGAGAGTAGTGGTGGTCAGAATCCTGTGAATACTCCTGAAGCAGTATTTTAATACAGACCACCATCAAAACACAACCCTTTCCAACTACCTGCTCTCTGAGGAAAGTGGATGCAAAAACAAGATCTGTGAAATAAGGCTCAAATTTTGATTTGAGGGATATTTGGGGTCTTTTTTGATGAAAAGGAAAAAAAATATCACAGCTTATTGGGAGATTTTATACTCTCTTTCAAGTAAACAGATAAATTAGATCCTCTGAACACAGGCAGAAGCTACCACTGCACAAGAGAAAGCAGCCTCTATCAGCAAAGGCAAATAAAACCAATGTACCAAACCTAACTGCTTCCTGGGAAATAAGAAAGAAAAATATCAGAAAAAAAATCTTCAATGCAAATGTTTTTGCCACATTTTCTACTCTCCAATATCATGTCCTTTATCAAATATGTCTAAGAAGTCATTTTTAACCAAACTACCAAGAAATCAGAGTGACTAAGTCATTGATAGGTGAGATCCTACTCATTTCGGGTCAAAACATGAAGACCTGGGATTAAAAAGCAAGTACACATGTTATTTTTCATAAGCAAGCAAAAGTAATAACTTTAAGGATTTGCAAACTAATGAACAAAAACTGAATCTTGATCCAATTGTGAATGTATTTTCTCCCAATAAAACAATTTTCCTCTTTCTGATGCTGTTCATTCATCTTTCCATCATTCTCATTTAGATGTTCCCTTTTTTAAATTGTGCAAGCCATATTTAATTTTGTTTATTTCTTCTAAATTTTATTTATAATTGCTCCTGCCTTTTTAAAATATCCCAACCAAAAATAAGCCAGAATCAGAGATGAAAAGCAAAGAAGTTCAAAACCCAGAACATGTGGGGGTCAGTCAAGAACAGACCACCTACATATTCTTGTCATCCTCCAACACCCTCCTCAAGCCTTATCAAGGAAGGGGTTTTTTTCCCCCCCATCACTCCAAAGAGATACAATTACCATTAACCAAGAGAAGAGAATGTCTGGTTTTGATTCTTTGACTCTTCCAGATGATCTTGGTAAAATTGTTGAAGAATAATTCAACAAAATATTTTTCTCCCTTATAAGCCACTCCACGAACAAAAATATAAAGAAAAAATAACTGCAGTTGGGAAGGAACTGTAAGACCTATACACCTCATACATTTGTATAAAAACATTGTAAGCCCTGCCAATTTAAGAGACTCTTCTTCCACCACCTACAACTACTTCCTTTTATCTTATCAGAAAAACAGCTCTTCACCGCTGTAGGCTAATTACACCATCTGTTTAGCCCCAGTACAGTAACACTGAGACATGGCACATTAATTCCTTAACTTTCCCACGTGGAACTGCCTTGTGTTACCCTCATACTCAAAAAGACATGGGCTGGGTAGAATGAAGAGGGGGAGGGAGGTGGAAATCAGCCTCTCAGTTATTTGTATTCCCTCTTCCTCCACCACAGCTCTGCTGTCAGCCTTCACAGGGATTTAAGCAATCTGACAATTTCTCTCTACCTCACCTCAGTACAATAGTGCCACTTGTCAGGATCAGCAATGAAAAACATCAATCACAGGCGCACACACAAAGGAGGAGACAGAATCTATGCATCTACTCCTAGTGGCATCAAGCGAGCTGCCTCTCTTCACAGTGGTCAGAGATCACCAAATCTCAAGTTAGAACCTTCCTTGGGAAACCAGGATATACACAACCTTGCACTAAAAAGAAGGATTTCTCCAATATTTGAAAAATAGAACAAGACAACACCCCCTCCACCTCTGCAAAGCAATCACATCCTGCCCCATCCAACAGGACTAGACACAGCACAAAAAGTGGCAGCTGTACCCCACACAGAGGCATCATCACAAGATCCCTAACTCCTTCTCCTTTTCTTCCTTCCCCCAGCCTTTTAAATAAGGCAGATCATTTATGAAAAAATGCCATTTGAAATTCTCTGTATATGTTAGTTACCAACAAAAATAAAACAGTGATTTTGGGGGGGCAAACTCTTTTTAACACAACTGATTTGGACAAGTAGGGAAGAGTAAATGTGAATCAGAGGAGGTAGAAGGCATGAGGACAGTCACCTCTGCATGGCAGCAATTGCAAACAGCTACATGCATCAGCCTCTTCAGCCAGAAAAGCTTCAGCAGGAAGAGAACACTTCTCTGCATCCTCACAACTTGTAAGAATTCTCTTAAAGTTAGAAAACTTGTTCCTAGCTCTGATTGCATCTGGGATTCTTCAGATTTTCTTTCCCCCTTAGAAGCATTCCTGCTTTTCTAATAAGGTGATAGAAAGCCCCTATAAACTGATACATTCCAGTTTAGAAACTGATTTCAATAGAAAAAAATACTGCTACTGGTAACCACAAAGATTACACCGAAGGTGAAAGGAAAACTCCTTTGACATTCAGCATAATTTTGCATTACTCAGTCAGAGACATTTATTAACAGTTATTTATAGATTCATGTTTCTGCTCTGTGTCACAGGCTTGGGTTTTATCCTTTTCTTTTTTTTTTTAACAAGGCAGGTAGAAGCTGTAAAAGAAAGACAGAAATAAGGGAATACTTCATCTTACAGATTGCTCAATTAGATACTTATATCCATCTATAGAACAGCAAAGTCACAGGGCACAGGTTACAGGGAGAAAAATTGTGGCACAGAGGAGGAGAAATAAGAGGGGGTGAATGGATTACAGTCAATATCTCTGCCCTCAGCTCACAATAAAAATGAACACCAGGATATGTGGATGGAATAGGGAGCAAAATAAAACTACCATATCCTTTCTTTTGTAAAATACTATGATTATATCTTTGCTTATCATTTCAAACTTAGAAACAAAGTACACAGCTATTCTTCATATTGCATACCAAAATTAGAAAATTTTCAACACTGACCCTTTTTTTAGTGACAAAGCTACTCAGGAAAGGAGCAAGAAAATAAAGAAATTAAAAAAATAAAAAGGAAAAAAATGAAAAGAAAGTTACCGAAAATATGGAATTATCAGCAGAGAAAAGGTAAGCACTTGGTCAAAGCCATACAGATTTCATCCTACTGCTCAGTAGTGCCTTACACCAACCCTGCCTATACAGAGCAAACCTTAGTCCAGCCCCAGCTCAGGGAAACCATCCGAGGAGTGGGCTGGCTCAGAGGTGGGGACTCCTACACAATAAGGTCAGGGATACACTGTGCAAGACACACTTCACAAAGCACTGTACTTGTTTCTATTCTCTGAGGCACTTTACTATCATGGAGATAAAAATGTAGAGTCAAGCATTCAGTGCTCTGACAGCCATATCTGTGCTTCCAGCTAATGGAAAAGTACCAAACATCAACACCAGCCCAGAGAGCAGATGATCTTGCATGATGGCTGCCACTTAACATGTTCCCTTCCCACTCACAGTCAACAGCAAGGCCAGGGTAAGTCACTAGGCAACTTTATTAACCAGGTAATCCATTAACCCAAATCATAGGACAGAAAGTACAATCTGCAGAAGAGAAATTTATCAATTCCTTTCCAAAGACACTTTGAAAATATCGCCAGACAAACCCAAATTGAAAGACAATAAAATAAGTGCATTCCATAAAATAGGAGAAATTCTACTTGCCAACCTATCTCTCTGCACAGCTTCATTTAAAACACATATCTTTGTGCTTAAAGTGTGAATGTAAACAAAGCACCTGTCTTTTACTGGTAAAGAGCTGTGTTTGCTTAAAAGGCAGGTCCCTGCAACAATGCATCTTTCCCATGTGTACCACTTAGATGCTTGCTTACACAAACACTCCACACAAAACTCATGTTATATACACCTGGTATAACCATGTAATATACACCTGGTATAAATCAGGTATCCCAATACTGGTAATTCAGGATGGAGGGGGGAAAATTCTATATTGTCATTCAGATATAAGTGAATGAAGATGGGTTTGCTACTGCATAAACTGTAGCTCATTAAACCACAAACAAAAATAGCTTTAGTTTTATATGAAGAAAGGGATTTATGACTTGATGAGAAACAAATTGCCAAAAAACCCCACTGCAAACTTGCAACCTAATTAAACACCTTCTGTTGCACATAGCATGAAAATTACCACCACTGCTTTTTATGACTATAAAACCACTCTTCCTTCTAACTGTTATTTACCTCCTGTTGACCAAGTGTGGTATAATGCCAGCATGCACCCTCCAGGATTTCCCTGAGTTCCTACAGACAGAATAGATCTGTGTACTAGCTTGCAAAGGAAACATACCTATATCCCCAAACAAAGGGGGTTTGCTTCTGAGTGGCATACAACTTTGGCATTAAAAAAGCATTGCCAATAACTGAATTGCCTTGCTATGTCAAGCATAATGCATACGATTAAAGGTTATGATGCAGACCATTTCCCTCACCCCAAAAGCTCACTGGAGGAGACAGACTTCAGAAAGATGACTCCCCTGAAACATCTGGCAGTCACACAGTCAGATTAAGTAAGTATACATGGAATGCTGAGCACCTCTTTAGTATTTCATTACCTCCCTGGCACATAGTACCATTGTATCACATACAGCACTTAATCTTGCACTTCCTAAAGTATGAAAGCACCCACCAACCTTTGAAATTATTTAAAACAGAACTATAAACTCTTAAAGCAGGCAAAATATTTCAACTGTACATGAACACTGTAAAGAACCAGAAAACAGAAAACAAGAGCAGCAGTCAAAGCATTCTAAGACTTGACGTTTTTCAAGATCCTGCACATAAATTAAACTTCTGACCATTTTACTGGCAAATTTTCACTATCTGCTATCACATCCCCAAATCATTCAGAAACATTCCTTTCACAAAGAGCACCATAATTAACTCTAGAGTTCAAGGCAAAACAAAAGGGAACACTCTACAAATTTCACAAGTCCTTAGCAGAATTCAAACACCTATTATACAAATGCCTATCCTATTATATTTCCATATCTGAAAAACAACAGTGATCTACTAGTCAGTAGTTTTGGTAAAGTATTGTCTAAGACAAAGCAGAAGGCACTGACTTCACATAAGAAACATAAAATTGACTGGAGTTCAGTAAAGAAAGGGAGGATGATATTGTTACCAAATGGCAATGAAAAATCATTCTGTGCTCTCTGAGGTGAGGTTAGGTTGAGTTTCTATGTAGAAAAAGTTTTCTAAACTTTTCCTACTGGCAGATGTGTCATAACTCCTAAGTATTAGAAGACCTTCTGAAGAAAATAAACGGGACTTTTTTTACAACCATCAAACGCATATATCCCAGTGAAACAGATTTAGGACTGATGGCAGTCAAACTAATCTAGTAACATATCCTGGCTCAGAAAGGCCCCCTGAAAAATTTGTCTTTAACTGTTCTGAAAGTTTAAGCTGTCAGTTGGAAGGATAACAAAACAAAACAAGAAAAAAAGTCATGACAGCTAAGCACTGTGTAAACTCTTCCAAGAAACAGTCAAAATCATCTTTCAATAACCTCATGGAAAAATAACGTGAGAAGCATGACAAAAAAATATTTTAATTTACACTCTGAAAGCAGATCCCCAAATGAAATACTGTCCAGATAAGAGGCAGTTTTAAACTACCTTCTGTGAGGCTTGAATTTACATCACAGATGTAGCTACACTCTAACACCAAACCTTTCATACACATTACAGGTTGCTCATGAGTCTGATCCTTATTTTTTAAGTCACTACCACCACTAAACATATTTCTCCCCAATTTTCATTTTCTTACCTACGAGGAAGCAGAGCTCCTAGAGCTAGCTTATCCAAACACACTGCCCAATTACAGGGCAGATTAAGGCTTCTAGGAACAACGTGTGTTCATGATCACTACATTCTTGTCTCAGTTTTCTTGTAATCTAAAAAACATCTCATGTCTGCATATTTTCTGTACAAGAACACAGCCATAAGTCTTTCTATAGACACGTATAGCTGTCACAAACTCAAACTATATATCTCTCCCTGTATTCAATGCATCCCAGAGAACTTTCAAGATATTTTATCCAGGTTATTCAGCCTTACAGACCTCCAAACCATTTCCTTCATAGACTGCAAAGGCAATATCATTTTTATTTGATTATGGAAGTGTCCAAAGTGCATTGTTTTTAATCCTGCTGTTTCAAATAATCTTCATTTCACAGCAGAAGTAATTGGGGGTGTGAATACTATGATTTACTCAATCAGGAACAGGGACAGGCTCTCATTCCTTGCTGCTGTTATTCATTAGCTCCACTTCAACCTTGCGCAACATTACAATGAAAGAAACACTTGCCAGTCCTCTTCCTGCTTCCTTGACTATCCCCTAAATCCTGTTTCAACATAACTTAGGTGCTAGGTTCTTTCCACAAGCACCACAGGATACACAAGGGTGTACAATTGCTCAGTCATTGGCATGCTTGAAGTTCATGCCCTACCTCAGCCTGTGACAACTTGCTCAAATACCTGTACCTTTATCTACACAGGGAAGTTGAATACAAACCACTGCTAAGAAGGAAGAGGATAAAACCACTTATTCTATAATTCATTTTATCTGAGGAAAGCATAGGAAAATGCAGGGGCATGGCAGATGCTGCCTTCTCCCACTGCACCACCTCTCAGCCCATAGGACCACAAAAAAAAAAAAAAAAAAAAAAAAAAAGGTAGAAAACCTTACATGCTTTCCATCCAATCCTACACAACAAAAATTCTGTTGACCTGCACCTCCCTGCCTGGATACTGAAAGCCAAGTCACCCAGGATAACACAAACCCTCCAAAACAGAAATCACCATGAACATTTAAATAGATTAGACACAGCCTAACCTACTCATATTCTGTCATTCCTAGAGGAACAGTTATACATCAAATGTATCCCATACTAGTCTTATTTTCTTAAGATGTAAACATTCAGAATTTCTCTCCATATTCCAAAATGACATCAGCAATAAAGAACACTGTACCTAGTACTACCAGAGCAGTTCATTAGATCTAACCACCTGTATTAACTGACTTATTAATTCAACTGTGACAGCCAGAATACTTCAAAATTAAAAAAAATGTGATTTTAACAGCCTAAATTCATCCAGAAAGTCTCAAAATTACATTTCATCAAAATAAGGTTTTCTGTATATTAAATCATCCCAATTAAAATAAAATACACCACTAGAAGTTGTTTTTAAATATTTAAAACTGTACTATGATCTCAGTGATTTTGGTTCATTGGTGATATCCCATGATAGCAGTGCAGCTCCTAAACATAAGACATTACTTCTTAATAGCTCCATTAAACATGTTTCAAGATACAACACAATTTTCCAAGGCCTGAAGGAATAAAAAAAAAGAAAGGGAAATTATGCTATGTGTGAGGCAATTATTCTATCTGTGAGTCAACACTAGCAACTCTTCACTCTAAACACATTCACAGATAACTGTTCCACAACTGCCTTGGACTTCTTGACACCACATGAGCATTAATAGTTTCCTCCATCTAGGTTCAAAAAGGAGAAAACTACAAGAAAACCATTAGGTTTTTAACAGTTCATGGTAGGTGGCATATGAAAAATCTAATATGTACTTGAATATTGATGTATTTTTATTATTAAAGTTTATGATAAAGTTGGAAATTTCATTATCCACTAGCATCTAAATGGATGCTTGTTTATGCAAGCAGCATTTTTATTTACAATTTAGTACTCCCAATCATGAGGGTGATAGCAAGAGTCATTCATTTATCCCTTAAAATCTAAGCCTACACGGGAACTCTAAGACAAAAGCCCCAAATGTGACCCATGGTAATGCCACTTCTGGGAAAGGATTATTTACAAAACCAAGATAATGACTCAGCCTCTGTGTGTGTATTTGTTCTTTCATTCTTCTGCAATTGAACATAAATTTGTATTAACCATTCTGGGATGTTGCATATTTTCCCAGTCATATGTCACTGTTTTGACCACTGAACCAGGACCACATAAGCACTCATATTAAAGATAAGATCTCATATTAAAAAGCCCAATATCTCATTACCTGAATCACAGAAATAAAGCCTTCATAATAATTTACTGCAATCACAATCATTTTGTCTTGTTGTTTTTGTTTACTAAATATAAGTTTCAGACTTCTACAAAGTAATTTTCTACACCCTGTTCCTAAATCCATGATTACTGAAAAATTACTTTCCAAAGCCAAAGCAAGACTGCAAGTACCTTTTTGTTTATCTACATTAAGACTATGACATGTCCTAAACCTCTTGCAATAGTTATTACAAAGAAACTGTAAAGTGCAAGCAAGAATAAGTAGCCAAATTATCAATTAGCCAATTTCACTTAGCAATCCCACAAGAGCACATAATTGGCTGTCAAGCTGAGCACCACACACCAATTGTCCTTTGAGACTACAGAGCAGAAGTGAAATACCTGCAGTCTGCAAATACAGCAGGTTTGCATTACCAAGGTGTTTTCCCAGAGTACTTGTCTTATTCCTCAATCAATCCCCCGACTTCCTTGAAGTCACAAAACTGAGAAGCAATCAGATTAAATTTGGACAATATTTTGTGTGCCAGCAGACAATGAATAAAGTAATTAAAATCCCTATATCTACAATCTCTGTTTCCCAGTTCACAATGCTTATCCAGAGCACAAGATGGCCAATGGAAATAACACAGGTTAAACTAAACAATTACTACATATCTAAATAATTACACAGCCCATTTTATTAGAAAGGTGTCAAGATCTTATTTTTTATTTTCTGCCTGAGATCACAGCTTAAATAGTTTTTAATCTAAGATGTGATGAAAATATATCCATATTTACAACTATGCTCCTACAACCTGGCATTTAAGCCACTGGTAATGGCATCTGTCCCCCTAGGAGGTCTGCAACCAATCTGTCAAGCATATCCTATTTCAGCAAATCTTTCTAACCAAGCAAATACAAAACTCTCAATTAGGTGATCTGCCAGCATGTCTTTGAATGCATTAGGTGCCAAATTTGAATAAAAGGAAAACAACACTGACAGCATTCAAGCCTGTCAAGATCTATGCTAAAGCTGCATTCATTCTGGTGAAGCCAGTGAGCATAAGCAGATGCTGTCCCTGAAAAAGTGTCTGAGGACAGGGCCACTCATCCTTCCACTGGCATCAGAAAAATGACACAAATGAGTAGAGCAGAAGACAAAACCCTTTCCTTCTGATAGCAATACACACAGCATGTACAAACAACAAGTTGTTATTAAACAACTGAAAACATCCTTCAGAATCCTCCTCCACAAGCATCACCATGTCCCCAGTAAATTTCCTACTCCCATAAAACTTCCTGTGTTGGGGTTGTTGCCCTTATAAAGGGGAAAGATCTACTTACAAATGATATAAATCTTTCCTTTTGTAGCCCTACAAGTTCTTTCATGCTCTTCATTAAGGAAAAAACACAAGTCCTATACAGGCAAGTACAGAACAATAAAATCATCCAGAATATAATCACTGGAAGTAGATGTCTCTAGGAAGAGATAGTGAGGAAGGTGGTCTGACTTCAGCATACCTGTCCCCCCATACACCTGCATTGTAGACTGCCCATCCTGCTTTCATCACTGGCCTTTGCCTGACTGCTTAGAAATCACTTAAATCCCATTTCCTAGTCTATGACACAAGAACAATGAAAGTGTGAGTATTCCCTATGCCAGATTTTCTTTTCAAAAAATAAAACAGATTAACTATTTTTAAAACTATATTTCATAGGCTTAGTGAAAGGGCAGACAGGTAAAACTAAAGGATTTGAAAGCTGGAAGGTAGAACTAACAGCTGGAGATTGTATTCACCCAACTGTGGTAAATAGCAGCCAGACTACTCTCCCTGGCTCTTTTTTAATCCATCATGAGAGCAGGTAGACTTCAGCCTAGCTGAGGATTCCACCAGAAGCACATATTAATTCCTTTCAGCAAATATTACATCTGTGTGGAAAGATGCCACACTTCCTAATGCAAGGAACTTTTAACCTTTCCCCAGAAGACCAGCTTTAGTCACAGCTATTTTACAAATGGAAACAGACAACTTCCCAGCTCAGATAAGCCAAGTATCAAAAGGTTTAACTGCATGGGTGAGAGAATGTGTGAAGTTCCCTAACTCCTGCTAAACTGTGGGTTCAACAGCAGCAATGCTCTATTAAAGATTGCATGAATTTTAAAAATGCAATTTTAAGGCATCTATACCAGGGACAAGCCCATTAATGGTATACTGAGAGATTATTCTTCAACCTCCTAAGATTTCAGCTTGAGCAGAAAAAAGGAATCTGGCTCACTAAACAACAAGGTAACAAATGACTGAAAAATACAACAAAATTCATTATTTGAGCGGACAATCAATTCTTGGTTTCTGTTTTCTCCATTTTATATCAGCAAATGCATCATGGACATGATATATTAAAGTACATTTCTGGTCTATATCTTTTGTGGCTAAAGGGAGAGAAATATATCTACAAACTCAGGCAATTGCCACAGGTGTTTCAATTCTATTGGAACACATTTTGCTAATTCTAAAAGGTTCAGTTGGAGGAAGAAATCTGATTCTAAGCTCATTTAAAATGTTCTAAGCACTATCTCTAAAGATAGGGGAAAGTTAAACATAGCTAGAAGCATATTGCATAAAACAAATATATCGTTATACCAGTGTTATGAATAACTGGTGGGAAATGCTTTACTCTCTGTTAGCAACTTCAGTCAGTGGGATCAGCTGTATGCAGTGCAAAAGAAGCAAGGGAAAAGAGACATAGTTTGGCAAGGAAAAAAAGAAATCAGTGAGCTAACTGCTATGTTAGCCCTTAGCTATTAATAGAATAGCCATTAGGAATAGCTTAATAGTTAGCTACTCTTCAGCTATTCCCTGATTAACATAATTAAATAAAATTCAGAGAGAACGATTAAGCACCTCAATCCAGTTTGAAGATGACTTGAATATAAAACTTGATTTTAAAACTGGAAGTGAATTTTTTTCCAGATGTCCTCCTCCTTCACTTTTTTCTACATGAAGAATATCCACTGCTTCATCACAACTAGAATGTTCTTTGCAAATCTGCATACAGTGATTAATTCTACACATTATCTTAAGGAATGGAGACCAGTCTGGGAAATGGCTGCTTGAGGGCAAACATGAAGGAAAAAAGGGAATTTTTCTGAATGAAGGTATCAAGGGAATGTAATTTTCTTATCTTAACAGTTATGTATCTGAAGATGCTTAAGATATACGGATGTAGTCTATAGTGACAAATGTAACTGTTGAGGTGTTTCAATTCATGTAGATATTGGGGGGTTTTTTTGTTTGTTCTGTTCTAAAGATGAAGGAAAAAAAATCCATTCAGAGATGCAACTTAAACCAATAATTTAAAGCTCAGGCTTAATCTGCAGATAAAAAAGGCTGCAATCTATTCCAATGTACTTAGAAAAATATTTGACTGATGCATTCAGGGTAGAAAAGTATATGACAAGTTATAAAAACTAATATTCAAATACAGAATAAAGTATTTCCCAAGACAAAAAATTTTCCAGATTAAATGAACTTTTTAGTGAGCACCTGAGATCCTAACATTATCACACCATAATATTATAAAGCAGTGTTTGGTCAATCATCAAATTTTCTAATAATTCCCATTTCACTTGCATTTTAAAAGATGGCTAAAAGCTGCAATTGGAAGATCTCATCTCAAATGCAAGAGTAACTGGTATGTCTGAACTTTCTAATAAAAGTCTTCCACTTCCAGAGTGCATACAGCTTATTGCATACCTGTATATTTACATATACCTAAAACTGACCAAAAAAGCATCTCCTGTACATCACAATGAAATGTTTCCTACACTATAGCATTTTCTGCTGTATTGTGTAGTATATGACATTTTTATTTTCTGGGAGGGGGGCAAGTAATTCTTGTTTTCCATTAGTTTGTAAACAGGAAAGTATCTCTTTTGCATTACAGTGTCAAGTACACATCATTCTTGGTCCAAGTTCAAAAATATTGTCGGCTTGCTATGTTTTAAATTTAAGTTGATCACTTGCCCTTTTCAAAGGGTAGTAACATTAACACAAATCTTTTGGTATTTCCATAGTCAGTCAGAACACAGAAAAGATACAGAGTTTTCAGCTATTTCATTATATTGCTTCCAATATCAGGTGACAAAAACAAATATTGCTGACAGTCCTTAAAGATTGTCTTTGGAACATGTCTAGTGCCTCTGGGATTAAGTTTTAAAAAAACTTCATTTCCGAGTACAATAAAATAGTTTATATAACAGGTCAAAGTACAAATAACAGAAGGTCAAATTTATGTTCCTTGGCTACTAAGCATCATTTTTTTAATATCTTCACAGTGACTTGCAGAAGAATTTCAAGAATTCCTTCTTATAATGAGGCATGCTATCCACCAACATTGAAATGGGCATGGTATTTCCATCCGTTTACATGTTCTGCCACATGCAACAGGCATCTGAAAGAAATTCTTATAAGAAATTCTTATCTGAATGTGGTTACCATTTCCCTCTCAATTACATTGATTTCTTCTCCTTTGAATTAAACCAACTAAGACAGTACATCCACCAATGCAGACACTGTCCTAACCACAGGAGAATGCAACACAACCAGACACAGAATAGAGTAATTCTGCATTATAGTGACTGCATTATAAACATCAATGTGCACCCTTTTGGATATATTTGGTAAGTAAAACAGTAGGTAACCCAAAAAGGAAAGCCAGCTTTAGGCAGTCAAGGCTTTCATCCTAGCGGAAATAATTTTGTAACTAGGTTGAAAATATCTTCACAAAAACAACAAACTACCTTTTTGTCCTGAACGAGTAGTTGAAGTGACAAATACATGTACACCTGCCACCAAATGTACAAAGGGTAACTCTTCTAAGACTGCACTTCACCAACCTGCTCTGGACCTTTTCCTCAGAGGCATCAAGTTATCATTATTCTGAACAAACACCATCACCAATAGCTGCTTCTCATAGTTGCTGTACAGCTGAATTCCAACAAGATCTGTAGCCATATTTCTCTTGAATATGTAATGGAATTAAGACTCTTTTGAGACTGCAGGCACCACAGGAAAAGATTCCTCTACAGTTACTATGAACTTAATTTTCTAGGAGACAGGTCTACAGGTGTTTCACAACTGGTTTCAGGTATAACTTTGGCCCATCAAACTTAGGTGTCATTAAAATTAGTGCAGCACTAGCACTGGTGACTACAAGTGGACTAGCGGCACAGAAAATGCTGCTGTGAAATCTCTCTGCAGGGGTTCAAAGTCTTTCAGTGTTCCCCTCCTCAAAGTCAGTAACTTTGCTGTTAAGGCTTTGAAACACAGAGATGTGTGAGGCTATTAACTGCATACTGTCCCCAGGTTTATGGGGAAAAAAACTCTCTCATATTCAATTATAAGACTGAGACTCATATGAGAGAGTGATAATAAGATTCCAGAAACTCAGTTTACAGGAATCAAAAAGGTGGGACATATCATAAAACTTTAAAATAAAATAAAATTAAAAAAGCAAAACAAAAATGTCATTCATTTCATGCAAAAAAGATAAAACCATCAGATACACAATGATAACCTGAGTTGTTGCTTTACTCCTCTCCTCATATTATCAAAGAACTTCTAAGGGTATTCCAAATCTGAATAAATGAAAAGATGGCAAATATTTTGCTCCTTGCACTTAATGGAGTATGTCTCCAGTACAATGCTGCCCAGTTGACAGCCAATAGACATCACAGTCTCAGAAGTACCTGTGAATATACTGAAAACTACTAAAGCAGGCCATCTTTGGTTTAATACTTTTCCTTCACTCTCTGCATCCAGAAGGAGTGTTAATGTGTTAAGAGTCACCTTCCCCTCTTAAAGGATAGTGCAGCACTGCCCTTCACTGCACAGTTCGACCTCTCCATTTGTCTTTGAAAGCACTCTGTATAAGCAGCTGCTCTTCATGGTAACTACCTCCTTTGATTAGCTGTTATGAAAGCCTCTATCAATAGCATATCTTTTCATCTCATATCTTCTGACATACTTTGAAAATCCTATTACAGTGGACTCTACCCTCAAGGTCTGAGTTTAAGCTGCACCCTCCTCGTTAACTATATTATAATTGCTGTCAACCTAAACCTGTTTTTCTCCAGAGCACCACTAGACAATGCTGATGAGGTATTTGTAGACTGAAACGTCCTGGCAGGCTCACTGCAACACTCTAATGCTTTGGAAGTATTATTGCACAGACCTGATTAGTTGGAAACACTGCACAAGTCTGTGTAGTGTCTCCCTGCAGGCACATCAGAGGTCACAAACACAGTCCTTCAAAGTCCAGGCTTGCCCTTATTAGCATGCAGCTCTGTGTCTCAATACCATACATGTGTTCTGTTTATACGCTACGACCTCTTGCATGCACTGAGTGAAATCCTCTCCTGATATAACCCTTGAAAAAGACAGTAAGAATCAGCATCAAGAGAAAAAAAATAAACTTTCAGAAGTTGCTCATTTTGATGGCAACAGCCAATATTGAAACCAACTAATGTCTACAGTACATTTGTAAACATACACACTTCCACACCTTGAGTTTTTGGAAGTTTTCCAGTGTTATCTCAAAAGCAAACTCTTCCTTTTTGTTAGCAGCCACAACAATAGCCCTCAGTTCAAAAATTGTTAGTGGTAAGGCTTCTCTATGGGGCAGCATTGCCACCACAGACTTTGCTTCTACCCTGTAAGTTTCACGTGGCCTAGGAGCACTCAGGAGACTCTCTGACCCACAGAACTCATTCTAGGAGCTTAAATACACAACTCCCGTTCTTAGGAACTTCACTAACTCTGTTAAAGAATTTACATCTAGAGCCACAGTTAGTATTCAGTTTTCACTTTTATTAAAACTAATTTTAAATTCTCCACTTGCAATTGGCATACCTGTAAAGACAGTGTTTTCTACTTTAAAAACATGTTGCAAATGTCCCTTATCAATTGCCAAATTAAATTCCAATTTAAATTAACTAATGTCTCTTACAACATTCTTCAAAGCCTTGCCACTAGGCATTTGTTCCTCACAATTACATACTCAGTTAGTCCCACGATACATGCAAACAACTACAAGGTTTCCTTCTCCTGTTGTCTCCTAGCTTATTGCTATTTTTGGTATGGATTTCAAAAGGATGGTAACTACTTCAAAGTAGTTGATGGTCCTTGAGAAATTATCAGCAAGATTCATATTTAGAAACTGCTATAAACTTGGAACTTTGGAAACTACAGTAAAGAAAAAAAAAAAAAAAAAAAGAAATAAACACTTAGCTGTTAGATGATATTCCTGCTTTTGGAAAAAAAAAGTTTAAAGAAGGGTGGATAAGCCCCTATAAAAATCTTAAGAATTTTTTTATCCTAAACAGGGACTGCAGCTCAAAATATCTATGCAATATACCCACTGCCTCCCTGAGCTTCCTTTTTTCCTTCTGACAAAGAAGATTCTACATGAGAAAGTCGCCTGAAAAGACTTATTAGAGATAAACAGCAAGTTCACAAAGAGGCCTGTCAGTCTTGCTGTACCACACAAAGTACAAGGAGTATTAATTAACAAAATTTTGGGATGATAACTCGCTCTTCCCTAGAGTGTGGAAAACAAACAAGATAAATAACAATCATGAAAATTAACTGTAACACTTAACTTTTACAAGAAATAGCACTCTCCAACTTCTATTCCCTCCTACCTCAGGTTTCCCCTTAAAAGATGTGGCAAGTAGTAATATAAATGTAGTAGCAGTTCTAAAATCCAAAGTGGTTGCAAGTTTACTAAGTGGAATATAAAATTAATTATCAAACTACAACATCAGAACAGTTGTATAAGATTGGACATACATCTTTGTGTACAGAATTGTTAATCTTGAAACATACTTTCAAAAATATTAAACACTAAAAACAAACCTAGATCCCTTTCTCTCATAAGGAAGTTTCTCACTGCAGTTTGCATGTCAGAATATGCACAAATTCAGCTGCAGCAGAGCATTCCACAGCTGTGGGTACAAAGGACACGCAGTGAGTGTTAAGCATTAAACCAACACAAACAGCAAATTGATTTTCCAGGAGGGCTTTGTAGAGCATTTCAAAACTTCAAAATGGAGGGAAGGGTGCAGAAAAGGGAAACTACAAAAATTGAACTGCTTTGTTCTTCTGTGGAAGCAATTCAAAACTAGATACAGATGACAAAAAACATAAGGCATCGCAATTATTAAATAATAACAAGTTACGCTAATTATAACTTTGAATAGAAAACTATTTCCAACATCCTAGGAATCAAACAGAAAATGGTTCAACATATGCAACTAACACTTCTATTCAAGTTAGTGCTGAAGAAACTGTTTGTTTACACTGTTTCTTGAATAGATTGAAAAATACTGAATCATACAATTTGAAAAAATAAAATGCCCTAAAAAGTAGTGTAGGGTGGTCCCATAGAGTTAAGATAAGAAGTATCCAGACAGCCAGAGGGGATCCCCTTGAAGTTCACCCACCAAAGGCTGAGGAGGTCAGTTCCAGCCTCCCCATTTTGGAAGTGTAGGGGGCCACACCAAAGTCACTGGCTCTTGCAAAGGCTGTGGGCACCCTGTCCTCAGACAACAGCAGCCCTACACCACCAGTGTCTGATTCCCTGTGCCCAGCCCTAGACTGACAACAGAATCCAAAAAGATCAGGACAGCGTGGTGCTCTCTGATACCAGGCACGAGTCTGATGTACCAACCAAGGGATCTCAACCTGCACCAGTGTGCAGAATGGCCTTCCCCAAGCAGGCTGTGGGCTTGGGAAAGACAGGGTGTGAGAACTAGTACTCATATGGCACAAGTTAGCTGCACAGGCTTCTAAATTGGTCAAATAAAATTTACATTTTCGTGACAGCATGAAGACAGAAGTGGGAGGAGAGGAGGTAATTCACTGCTACGATTGCTCATTCAAACTCCCAACTGTTTCAGCTTTCCAATAAAGTTAATGGGCTTTCCTTAACTTTTGACATTTCTCCAATTTCACACCTCCAACTCATGAATTTCTACAAACCTGTGGGAAAAATGGGGGAAGGCTGGTTAAACAAAATCCAACCCATTCCAATTTTGCAAGATGAGGGGACGGATCAGGAATTTAGGACAGGAAGAGTTCACACAACCTTAAATAACCCAGTCACCGTTTGTCTACGCTGCATACTCCGGGTCCGGAGGAATGTGTTTACTGACATGCAGATGCACAGGTTGGCTGTGCTGCCTCTCTTCTCCCTGTGCTAGCAAAATCTCGAACTTAAAAAAATAAATAAATAAAATTAAATAAAATTAAATTTAAAATATATATATGATATAGAGAAAGTCCTAAAAAAAGCCAAGCGAAGAGCAAGGCTGCCCGGTTGCCCGCAGGGCTCCAGGCCCCCCCGCCGGCTCCGGCCGCCGCTCCGGCGAGTTCTCTGCCGCCACCTCCTGGCCCCTCCCGGCCCCAGAGGCGCCGCACCATGCTCGGAAAGCCGGAGAACCGCGGCTGCCAGAGCTGATCTCCAGAGAAACGCACCGGCAGGGAAAACCAAACAAAAATACCCAAACAAACTACAAAAAACCCCCACCAAAATGTAAAAATATAGGAAGTTAATGAGAGCTTTTATCTTTTTCTCTCTTTTTTTTTTTTTTTTTTTTTTTTTTTCTTTAACGCTTCTTTTGCTTCCACCAACCAAAAAGAGGAAAGAAAGGGTGGAACAAAGCAGAAGGAGAAACCAAAAAACAAAGAATATGACAAGCTCAAGCCAACTGAACTTTCAACAGCATCTTCCCCCAGACTGTAATAGTTTTTAGTGAAATGAGACACCACTTAAGCACAGCACTGCCTTTGTGGAAAAACAAACCATCTACAAAAATGCCGACTTTACACCAAGCCTGAGAGCCTGAGCAGAGGTCACCTGGATATTTACCATCCACTATCTCTTCCTGTCACCTGCCTCCCTGAAGGCCTCCCTAGAGAGCAGGGTCTTCATGGGTTGCAGTACCAGAAGGAGATACCACACACTGCCAACACCTACAGCTTTCACTCAGCTTCCTGCCTATGTGAGCCCTTCCAGCAGAAAGTTTAAACTCCACTGCAACAGGCAAGGCCTCCCCATCCATCATTCAGACAGGACCCAGCTAGTTAGGAAAAGAAAATTTGGCAACTCCAAAAAACCTTTCATGCCCACAATTAAATGGTTTGACAAGAAAAAGACACTTCTTTGCAAGGGAGGGAGAAGCAAAGCACTCATCTCAAGTCTTTTCTTAAAGCTTCTTCTCCCATGCTTTTTTTCATTTTACTTCCTGTTTACTGACAAATGCGGCTTGCTTCTGTAAATAAGTTGGATTCAGCTTTAAAGAAAATTGCTGTGTATATGAAGCCTGAAATTCCAAGAAAAACTAAAGTTCAGCCAAAAAATTAATACATGAAAATGTATATGTTTGTATCAGCAAAATTATGTTCTTGGGTTTTGTGCATTACTAGTGGTTGCACCTAAAACTACCACCCAAGACTACATCTCAACAACAACAAAAAAAAGATAGTACTCATATATGCAATGCCTGCAAAAATCACACTACTTAAACATCTGGCAAAACATATTGATTTTGTGGTTAAACGTCAAGTTAATGTTGCATTTATAATTAGTGTACATATAATCACACAGAATTTCTTTCATAAAAAAAATTAACCAAGATTCTCATAACAAAAAGAAAAAAAAAAAGGAAACGGAACCCAGAAGAAAACAAACAAACAAAATAAACCACCCACACACAACTTCTGTAATTTACAAATGTGGCTTACAAGCACTGAAATTGATGCTTTCTGCTATCTCAAACATAGGCTACTTATAGAAACAGATCTTGCAACAACATCATATGTGAAATAAAATGTGTCCAACTTTGTTTGTTAGAACAATTTACATGCACTTGCGTGACACCACGCTATGGGCAGCTCAACTCTGCATTCCTGTCCAAACAAATCTAATCTCTTCCTTAAAACAAGCTCTCCAGAGCCTTCAAGTTGATTTTACCCAAGAGTATTCCTGGGCTATCTTTGGAATGCTTGTGGGGTGGGGGGAGGGGTGAGGGACCAGGAGGGAATGGAAGAAACACTAGCAAGTAATAAGCAAATACAGATGGAAATTAAACCTTACTTTGTGTGTTGACCAAAAGAAATTATGCCAATCCCTATAAATCATTGCTTGGCTAGTGCTGACCTCTGCTAAAATGTTTACAATGTTAATCCTGTCCTGTAGATTCAATCTCTATGAAAAATGGCACTTTTGCCTCCTCTACTAATTTATGTTATTCCATTCATATGTGCTTGCACATTGGATAATAAATTATGTGCTCAAAGCCTGCTCTGTGTTCAGCTTTCCTGTTTCCCAAAAAAATTGCTACTAAAAATAGGCAGGTTTTCCACTAAACTTTGATTAAAAATACCTTTAAAATCTGAGAATAAAATAAGGAATTTCATCTTAACTCAGATGCAGATTATACATTTTTCCTGGTCATTCTTTTATCTCGTTGATGTAAGCAACTGCTCCACAGCTTGTCTTGTGTTTCAGTTCATAAGCTTTTCAGAGAAGGGAAATTAGACACTTTTTTTGTGTTGGAAATGCCATTCACGCTTACAACTCCATAGGAACAACAAAAACCTGCACATAAACTCCCTCACAAATTGCTTTGTTAGAAATATTTGAAAGTTAAAACAAGTTCCAGGTTTAAATCTGTGCCAAAACTTAGTAGTTACTCTTTATCTTTTCTTTGACCACTGCTCACAGTAGAAGTCCTCAGACTTTGTACTAGTGCTCAGAAGTTATGAAACTTGGTAACTTCTAAACTTTACTCCACTGCCTGCAAGAACAAAAGCCAAATGGAAGAGTGAAAGGACAGAGAAAAATCAAGAGGAACATATAAAAGCAAGTTCTCAAAGGGTTTCTTCCACAGATAAAGTGCAGCAGTCAGTGAAGAGGAAGATTACTTCTTCACTGCTCCCAGTTAGAGATTTTCCCATTGCAGACCCAAAAGAAAGAATGGCTGTCTGCAGTGAAGCACAGTACCAGCCCATAAATCAGAATTAGGTATTTTAAACTAACTACTTTTCAAAAAAAAGATAAACTGCCATTCCCCTAAATTTCAACGTTCGTAACCACAGCTTGTGAGCACTTACAATTTCATGTTTCCAACTACCTCCAAGAGACACTTAGCATTTGTAACATGAGAGATTGCAAAATGCATTTATCTGAATTATTCTCAACACTATTTCTCTTCTTCTGCCATGCATTCTGCTACTCATTGACAGACATTGTCTGAGAGAAAGTGTTAAGTCCTACAAACCTTCTTTAAAAAACAGGGAAGTTATTACATCAAATTTCATAGCTTTCATAAAGCATTCAGCAATTATATTGATGGCAATGGGAACATTATAAGTAATTTAAATAAATCCTACTGGTCTTGTCCTCCTTCCATAACTTGAACAAAGGGATCAACATAGAATTAATGACCAACAGAAATTAATTAAACAGGAAGGGTGAAAAAATGGAGGCATCTATTCTGATGTGTCCCAGAAGCATTACAATAATGCCTTACTTAGCACTAGTAGACAATATTGTAAAACCTGTAACTCCAAGTTGGTCTCTAGTACATATTATAAGGACTAAACAACTAAAAGTTGTCTTTGAACAATTATGGGCAAAACTGTATTTATCACTACACATATAGCATTAATAAATTTTGATATTTAACAACAAAATGTAGCATAATGAATATTGACAAAATTGATTATGTTGTCACAAACTCAACAAACACCTCTCAGATACATCATAGTGTTCTCTGTCCCTCTCATAGAGACAAAATCCAGACTGTACTGACAAGTACAGCAACCTCTCTAAGCTAGGTTTGTCTCTTCCCAGAGAATCCCTTTATTTCCCAAACTTGACATGAATGACAACCATGAGAAAAAGTTCATAGCACCGATTCTAGTTTGCTGCACAACAGAGAACAACAAAACAAATCTTTGTTTGTCGTAGATGTATCTAACCCTACTTAAACAAAACCCAAAAAAGTGAGGATTTTCAAATCTGTATGCTCAAATCTGATTTCCCTGTTCGCAATGGGATCACCATAACATTTCAATACAGGAATTCTGTTCTAAATGTGCTGAAGTACAAAATCTGACTCAAAGTTTAGGCATAGGAGAACACACTGTTGAAAGTTCAGATGATTAAGCCAGGAAAAGATATTTTTTAAAAGTAGTGTTTTCTAAGAGCAGTCTGTCAAAATCAGATGCTTGTGAATTTACATCCTCAAGGTCAGTACTGAATATGACACAAGTTTCCTGTCTAATTTTCTACAAAGTAATCTTTTAAGACCACAGCAGCTCCTGGCAAGATTATTTTTTATTTAATAAATAAATAATTAAATATAATGACTAACAACAAAAAACCTTCAGCTCTAGTAAATGCAGATAAAGTAGCATGTTAATGGTAATACCAATGCTGGTAACACAGAATGGCTGCATAGAGCAGGCCCTGGCCACATATTTCTGTTAGTCAGACTATCAAAATTAATTACTATTATTTATCTGCTTGGGACACCTTTAAAAATCCAGAATGTCACAGATAAAAATCCTAGAGTCACAATTTCTGTCTGTTCAGTTAATAAACTCTGGGATTTAAGTTCCTTAACACTATTGCTCCTTGACTGCTCCAAGAAAAACATATATCTGTGCAAAGCATTGCAGTTACAATCTGGTTTGCACCAAATGGCATATGGAACACATAAAATAAAAGTGTGATTAGAAGCAGCAGGCTTCACCTCCATGCAACATTTTCAAGACCAAGAAGTCAGAGCCCTGAAACTACAATCTGAAGAATAAATCTGCAATGTTTATAATTTACATCTTTAATGCCACTTAATAATACTACACGTGCAATTACAGTGGAAAGATATAATTAGGATGATTCATCTAGAAGAGGTAGCACTTTCAGTCTTTCATGGAAAAGGACTTATTAAGCTACAATGCTAAACAACAGATTTGCTTTTACAAAAATACTATCTGGTTTCAAATTTATGAATCACTACAGAAACTTTCAGACAGGACTAATGTCAGCCAGAAGGATATCAAAAGTTACCTTGAATTTAAAAAAAAATGAAATAATTTCACTTCAACTCTTTCATTAGCCTGTCCTTTTCAAGTCTTTCAGCACAAAATTAGCAATATCATTAACAGTCTGCATCCCTATTTGCCTAACCCTACAGGAAGACTACTCAGGAAAAAAAAAAAAAATCCAATAGGAAACATGTTTCCAGCCTGTTGGCAACACTAATTCTAGCAGGTTCATGCTTATAAAAGGTTTCCACATGCTCTCCAAGGAAAGTTACAAACAGACTGACACAAAATAATTGGCAAAAGGGGAAGCATACATTCTATGTTAAGTTCTGTAAGGAATGAGGATTTGATTACCAATTCTGACTTTTTACCACTTGAAATCGCAGGAGAAAAATAATGTCACAAGCATGCAAAACCCTTTAAAGAAACACTGTAACCTTTTCAAGCAGTTGAAAACAGATATTAATAAAGGGTCAAAGAGGCCACAGAAGACATAACACAGGAGGGATGAGAAGTTTACACAGAGGAGGCTTACAAAGAGTACTGGCATTTGAGTTGGCTAAACCGGCATATGGTGGAATATGACAGTGCACAATTTGTTGGTTTTCTTCTAGGACTGCTGGCAACAGTGTTTCAGAATGAAATAAATTGCATCCTTCCCCTAGAAGTGGATAGAGAATTCTGGAGAATTTCCAACCTTTTAGTTGCAGCTGTAACTGCAGGGAGCCAGGCAAAGAGAGTGGGCACTTCATCCTTTCTAACCAACAGCAAGCAGTCAACCCAAGTTAAAACAAAACACCAAGCCTTAACTCTGAAGCCCTAGAAAACTACTCAGACATGTCTGATGGGGAACAAATTGAAAGGGCTGCCAGTAAACAGGATAACAGATGAAGGGAAAACCCAGGGGCACGATTTAATATTCATCACCCTTTCCTAGTGGCACACCGACTACAGCCTCCACCCTTTGTGCCTGTGCCCATGCTCACCCGAGCTACAAAGCCAAGGATCTGGAGCTCTCTCAGGTTGGGAATCAGCCCTGCACTCCCAGGATCCCCGCTGGCACCACTGCTCCCTCTGGCAACAGAATCGCTCCTGGCCCTGCCTTCCACCTAAGTGGCACCTCAAGGAATGGCTTCCTGCTGGATTATCAGGCTGGACTGGCTAACCAGGAACAGGCAGGTTCATGCCAAGGAAAAGGGAAGAGAGAGACACCAAGAGAAGTGCCAATTCATGTCAGCTGCCAAGGAATCTACTCCTAACCTTACCTCAAGGAAAACCAGAAGAAGAAAAACTGCTAGCCGTGTTAACCAAGATGCATTCACATTTTTGACTTAAGACAACACTTAAAAACTACTGAAGCTTGAGGAGAAGTTAAAAATCCCTTTACTTCCACATTCCACTTGCAGAAATGAACTAGGATTGAAGACATAATTACCACAACCACGTACTTTCCAGAGCTCTAAACCTGTATGTAAAGTTCAGCCCAAAGTCTCATGACAGCCTAAAGCTACCATGAGTAATACTACCCTCCACAGCTCACACGAGCCAAGCTTCAGCCAGTCTCTTCCCACTTCCTTTCCAGTGTCTTCACTGGGAAGTTGTTTACCATCCTCAGAGGTGGCTGAGCAGAAAGGTCACAGAAATGCTGAAGAAGACACACAAAAAAGCACAAATCCCTGGGGCCAGGGCAGTCTCCTACCAGTCAATGTTTCTGTTTCAGAGGAACTCCAAGATCCCTCTAAAATCCTCCACCTCCCTCCAGATGCTGGAAAACTTCAGGCAGGCTGGAAGGAACCCTCCAACAAATGCCAAAAATACACTGTAAAATCAGCTTCAAATTATACATTCAGCCAGATGAACCTATAGCCTCAGGATGGAATCAAACTGGAAGCTGATAATCCTAGAAAAATGCAGAAATATAGCACCTGAACAAATCAATTTCAACTTGCCTGCATAAAAAGTAATCATTTCAGTTGACTCATGGTTTCTTTCCTGGTTTCCCTTCTGTTTGCATTAATGAAAGCAACTCGAATGAGTGCTCAATAATTAGAAGTCAAAACAGAGTAGGGATAATAATAATAAACTAATATTCAGAAAAGTAAAAATTACATAGGGATGCATACATGCACCTTATTGACAACTTTTAAAATGTTCCTTGTCTCATGTAAAAAGTGTAGTGTGAATCATTTTTAATTCACAAATTTGCTACAGGCAGCTATAGTTTCAGAGAAAACAGGTATAACAATTTTGCAGCGTTGCTTTCAATTAAGATGTTCCTAGAAACACAGAAGGGGAAATAAAATACCAAACTTCCTGAATACAAGCAGAATTTTTTATTATTTTGTCTTTTTCTTCCAACAATGCCAAATGCTCTATCAAATTGCTTCTCTCGACATTAGAAGCTAGCCTGGAAACAAAAACATTCACACTTCTCATTTCTATCCCTCCTTGTTCAAGCTAAGAAGTATGTAATATCCATAAAACACATGGCTCCACAGTGAACTGTGTCTTCAACATACTCACTTGACAATGAAGAAAGCCCCAAGGTCTGTATTTGTAGGAATGAAGCAGATCATACTAATCTGGCTCTAGGAATTTCAAGACTGGTATCATATTGCAAGTGGCTACCCACTTGAACATAATTTCTCCTCAGGTTTTTCTTTCTACTTGAACTGCCAGCAGTGTTAACTCATTCAAGCAGTACACATTACCACTACAGAATCCTAGGAAAGCTCAAGATCCTATAAAGAACAACCTCTAATACATGAAACTGAACAGAATTTAAATTTAATTGGTTTTGACATCTTCCAAAAACAAACCAGTATTCATCTAGCAATTTGGAAGCTTACACATTATATTTGAAATTATTTTAAAAATCCAGTATTGAAAGCTTAGAATTTTTTCTTTTATTCAAAATAGCAAGCCAAAACTTTTTCTTGTGAATGAGAAATTTTAACTGGAAACCACTAAGTTTTTATGCTAATTGCTTTGGGTAGTCCTGAAGTAGTCTCTGAATGGGGTTTCTCAACTTTCTTAAGCGCAGTCAATTTAAAAAAAATAATCAAGAAAAACCCTTTAGAGTTCAATCATTTTTTTCAGAAATTCCAGGAAACTAGAAGTTTTAAGGGCATTCAAAAAGATGTAACACTGCCAGCATTTAAGTATGGGATACAAAGGTCTAGACCAATAACTAATGTTTTAACATTTTCTTCATACTTTTTTAAATCACAGAGAGTGGGGGAAAATGCAGAATAATAATAAAAATAAATGGAAACAGCCATTCTATTAAACATAATCTCCTTCTTTTGGTACTTCAGTTGTTTATTGACTCCTCATTCTTTCTTCATTTCCATTAATATTGTGGGGTTTCCTATTTTAAAAAGTATCTGAATCAACATTACTCCTGAATTTTTAAATGGCAAGGAGGGATCATCAATAGTGTATTGTAAAAAAAAAAAAAAAAAAAAAAAAAAAAGGAAACTTCTCTGGGTCAACAGTACTATCATTTCAATGGGAAATGTTACTAGCAACCAGTGGGAGAGAGGGTATTTCCCTCCATCTAAAGCAGCTTAAGCAACTGATCTTTCTTTCTCAAAGCAGAACTTTAAAGCAAACATTTTGTTATTATCTGCATATTTGCCCTCAGCATCTATTTTCGTGTCTTTCTTTGCACTGTCTTCTACAGTGCATCAAATTCTTAATCAGAATGAAAATACAGCATGCAAAAGAGGAACAGAAAGTGACATAGCAGGACAGTGTGCAGTAATACACAAATGAGATATAGAAGTGGAAGTAGAATCCTACAATCACAGCTGTCTCAAAGGTTAGTGTTATGAAACCCTGAACTGAGCGCACTTTAAATGAGGGACTGTTTTTCAAATACAGTAAATGTGGTATTAGCTAATTTAAACTGAGAGATCTTTACATGTAGCACGCATTCCATAACAGAAGGCACCTTGTCCACAGAAAATTGCTGAAGAATTCTGTGCTGGCTAGGTGAAAGAGAACTCAATCCACTCTTCTAATTTTTCAGTTAAGCACTAAAAAACACAATAGCCAATCAAAATTATTTAATTGGATATTCGTATTTTACACTGAACCTACCAAAAATTACTACAAAATTTTGTACTGATCTTCTACAAAACAAAAGCATCTATACTTCTGGAATGAAAGATTGCTTCCATTTCAAATTCTAAATTCACAAAAAAGTCAGCACTCAATCTATCATATGTTAAAACAAATACAAGCAGGTAACTACTTTCCCCAAATACCAAATGGTCAGAATATATTAGCTCAAAAAGCTTTGACAATATGGATAAAGCTTGTTTCACAAATACTAATATGCATCCCATCAAACACATCATGCACAAAGGTGTTATTCTGTGGATTGTTTGAGTTTGAGGGTTTGGGAGAGAGGGCATGTTTTTCTTGGTAAGGAGCAGCTTGTTTCTTGATTTTTAACCATGAAAAGGTTGCCTGTAACAACTTCAGAGCACACAGCTTCAAGCAGACTTAAACTAATCCCTTTCAGAATCTGCCAACACCATGTGCTCGCTGCCCTAACTCCCGCTGGACTGGCTAAAGCAGCTGAAGGAGTTAAGTCCCCCCTGTGCTAAGCAGCAGCACGGCCCCCTTGGCAGAAGCAGGGCCATCCACTGTGGTCACAGAGGACTAAACACACTTCCCTCTCCATGATCTACATGTTGGTTTCAAGCTCTGACCTGGATTACTGGAGCAGACACTCATGGATAGCAATTCCTTAAATTGCCCCAAACCAGATGACTAGATGCCTTAGGAACCTTATCTGAAGTATTTCTGAGGCTAAAGAAAGGCTTTCTTGAAGAAAGCACTGCACAAATGATTGATCAGTTTTGCTGACAGACCTTAATGTCATACATAACTTTGGTTAAGTTAAGGTTCTCCTGAAAAATGCACATCTCTGATACACTGAGGAAAAAGGTTTCACAGCCTTCAGAGGCTTCCCAAACCAGAAGGATAAAATGGGGGTTCAACATTAAAAAGCAGAGATTAATGTTTATCCTCAGCAGAGCAAGCAAGGGCTGAATCATATACTTACCTTATTTTGATCTTAACAAAAAACTGTTTATATACCACAAGATGACACATTGGAACAATGATAATTAGTCTAAATTATCTCTGAATTCATTTTATTTAACTTTGAAAAACTCATGTACCCTCTTTTTCCAGAATTAGTCTACTTTAATCCAATTTATCGAATCCATTCCTAAGGTGAATTATACTAAGCTGAATTTTAATACGATATTTTAATACTGAATGAAAGCAACCCACACAGAATTTTAACATGATTTAACTAAACTGTTTTAAATTATTTTTTAATTTGAATTTATTTAATTTGACCTTACTGTCACATATCTACACATCACCTTCACATATGCTTTGAGAAATGGTCTGACAACAGAGAGAAATGTGTCTTCACATAAGGCATCCTCCATGTTGAAAAGAGTTTTTCATTTCATCACCTCCTTCAAGAAGCCAAGGGTTAAACAGGCTTGAGGGCTTTTACCTCAGCAAACATTGAATACTGTAAGATGCTTCTTTTGTGGAACAATGGAAATCACATGGAAGAACTTCCAGACATCCTCATACTAGGAGAGCTATACTCTCCAAACAACAGGAGCAAGAAGTCAAACCCTAAACCCTTGCTGTTTTCATGCTTGACTTGCAGGGTGAATCACATTTATAAATGAAGAAGCATAAATCTTGCCCAACTCAGAGTTACACATGGGGGGAAAAGTAAAAAAGGCAAAGAAGTCCCACTCCTGGGTTATTTGTGAATGTATAATTTAAAAAAAAAAAAAAAAAAAAAAAAATCCAGTATAACTGCTGCTCAGAGAAGGAGCAAAGGTTAAGAAAATGTCTCTCTGTAGCAGAGACCAACCAGCCATTCTGCCAGGCTGGAGCACTTTCAACCTGCATTGACCTGTTTCTACACCCCATGAAATTGCAGGCTACACTTCCACTAGAATCAAAGAAGTGTTGCTTGCAAGACACCTCTGGAGGCCATCTAGGCCAAATACCCCCTTCCAAGTTGAATTATCACCAAGACTATAACATCAGCCACAGCTTTGTCTAGCTGAGGATTGAAAGCCTCAGTGGACAGGGGTTGCCCTGAGCAGTCTGTTCTGCTCCACCACCCTCCTACACATGAGCAAAGATTTATAGCATTCAAGCTGAGCCTCCCAAGCTGCAATTTGTGTCTACTGCCCCTTGCTGTATTATTTGCAGCTATCAAAGAGATCGTCTCTGTCATCTTCATAACCACCCTTCAAGTTCTTGCAACCTCCTGATAAGATTATCCCCTTACTCTTCTTCATCTTGAGACTAAACCCAGCTCCCTTCAGGTGAGATCACACCATCTAGGTCACACCATCCAGGCCCCAAACTGGGTAACTTCCCAAGAGGCTTCAGCTTCTCCATATTCTTCACGATCTAGGAGAAGGCAACAGCCACAATTCCCAACAAAATACTCTAGACATGCCTCACCAGCACTGGGTAGTGAGGGACAGCAGCTTGCCACAATCTGCTGGCTACAGTCCTCCCAGTGCAGTCCAGTATGCCCTTCAGTTTGTTCAGAAAAATTAAAAATTAACTGAAAGCCCCACAGAAACAAACAAACAAAAACAAACAAACAAACAAACAAACAAAAAACACATAAAGAAACCCCAAACAACCAAAAAACCCACATGCATACCCAGCCAGTTATCAACCACAAATCCCTCTCTTTTAGGGCATCACTCAGCCACTATCCAGCCTGCACCCACAGGTATTCCTGTTGCCAAGATCGGCCCATGCACTGGTGTCTGAGGTCCAGATGCCCTTCACAAGTCCATTCAAAATTAAATCATCAATCCAAAACTCTTCTGGCTTGCAGAAATATCCCATGTGTCCTGATTACCACAGCAGAAGAAAGAAATACCACAATTCACTTTGTGCCATTTAAACACCAGACAGCCCCTAACAGAACCAGAAGCACTGGTCACCCTCCATTAAAAAACTGGCATTGAAAATGAAATGACAGCAATAAGTGGTAGTGTAGGTATTGTTACTATAACATGAATTACAATCATGCTTTTCTTTTGAGTGCCTAGTAATACACACACCTTTGATAGCCAACATTCACATGACTTCTAGTCAAAGCAAACCTATATGCCTGAAAGATGTGATCCTAAAAACTGGAGAGAAGATTTAAAAATTTTTCTTCATCATTAGACATACCCAGTGTGCAACCAAATATATCTCATCTGGATTTGTATTTTGGGATGACTAGTTTTATATACTTATACTTCCCTGACTTCTTCTTTGAAAACAATCCCAAGAACTCACAAAAAAAAAGAAGGGAGGGAACTGAAGTGTCAAATACTGTATTTAACTGAACTGTTAAACTAAAAAAACAAACATATTCCATCATTTTCTAACAGATAAACTATGAGAAGTTGGCACTTCCCTCCTTCTAAAGGGCAATCTCATCTCTGAAACTTCATGCTTTCGGGAGCAGTTGCACAAAGAGATGTAGGAAAAAAAATAACCTGTCTCGTATGTCAATTATAACATCAATCCCACATTGCTTAATCAGAAATCTGATATTTTTATTAGTTACAATGTAAAGAAGAAGATTAAATATGAGAAGAGTGAACTTGCCACATTATGCTTTTCAGCATTAATAAAACATTCAATAATAGTTTTGCTGCTAAGTCTGCTAAAGTAAGATGTTCAAATGGCCTTGGAAAAAAATCTAATTGACAACAGGATATAAGTCTCTGATAGTCAAGGCTACTTCCTATCCAAGTCCTATTAGGGGATCTGCTTGATATGGAGAATGCATGTTTATCTTCTTTGCAAATCACATTTTCCTTAGTCCGTGTGGTATTAATCTCCATGGGGGTGGACACCTCCAGGAAGGGGCAATGGTTCATCTCCTGGTTCTGGTCAATTCCTGTTTTAATCTCATTTCCAGGTCACACTCTTCACACATAGTGAGATATAAAACTCTATAGGGGCAGATGTCTCAGCTAGCTTTAGCACACAGCTTCCCTCCTTCTGGCAAATTCTTATTTAACCTCTAATTTCCTATGATCTATATTCCATTTTCAAGTTTAATATATTCTACTTCATTTTTATCAACAAGTCTTTTCTCTCCCTCCCCTACCTCTTTTCAGAGATTTTCACTGAAAAAAACTACCAACTTGGTCCCTTTTACTAACCATTTCCCTCAAAATCATTTTAGGTATTACTGATGTTATTGTCAGGTTGAGATGTTGTT
The DNA here is from genome assembly GCF_903797595.1 of Erithacus rubecula. Lineage (NCBI taxonomy): Eukaryota > Metazoa > Chordata > Aves > Passeriformes > Muscicapidae > Erithacus > Erithacus rubecula. The sequence continues at coordinate 51,647,145 of NC_136685.1, forward strand.
GGTGTTATTACCAATAAGTGTTATTACCACCAATGCTACTTGTAAACACACTGACAATGCCTTCCTTGTTAAGGACTAGTTCTCTCAGTGGGGTACAATTTTGTGCAGTTTTGCTTCATATAAAATTTCACTTAGCTGTTGCAGGAGGGGATAATACCTAATTAACAAACTAGGATATAAGTTAGAACATAAGAAATTAAAGCATAATGCCTTATTGTATGTACACTCTCCAATTGACAGTCAAGTCTCTGTCCTAAATGAGGGGTGTAGTACAACAGAAATCACAGGAACATCATGAGGCTAAAGTATTTCAGGTCTCTCAAATATTAGTACCATAATGGGAAACACAATCTCAGAGAGGAAAACAGAACCAGAGATCTTTATCCTGCATGGTATCTGTCTCAAACATTTGGAGACCAATCTTTGCTCTTCCCACCAAATATAAAGCATTGTTTGAATATAGTATTAAATTTCACTATCTAAACATGCTTTCAGTTTTCCCTGCCAGGTTAGCTTCTCAGCCTTGAAAACACTCATCACTAAATTAACACATCATCATCATCATCATCTACATATCTTATTTGTTCACCACTTCAAAAACCTACTAGCCAAACAGCTAAAATCACAATAGAGAGGGTTATAAAAAGGGCAAAAGACATGATTTCAAAAATATTGCTACTTTTTCAGAACATGTTCCTCTTCAATTTTTTGTCCCACTGATTGTATATACTCTCTAGCAGATAGCCTGTCTAGTGTCCTTTTTGTACCTATATTGGGAATTGATTCAAAAGAGAAGAAAAATAAATGCCTTGATTGCCTCATTTACCATTAATTTGTTTCTCAGCACAGTTCTTGTACATGTGAACTTCACCATCACAGTCAGATATGAGCACCAGAAGCTCCACATCTAAAATGCTCTGACAATTCTCAGGGAAGCTTGATTCAAAGTTAGTAGGTTATGTACCATGAGATCCTTAGGAGCCCAAGACACCAGAAAAAATGAGCCTACAGGAGAAGACCACGAAATCTGAGGTAATCCTGCCAGGCTACACCACATGTACTGTGTCTCACTCTCTCTAATGTTTCAATTCAGCTACCAGCAACTATTGCACTAAATTACTTGTCAATGCAGACACAGCCATATGTCTAAGACACAGCAAAAGAGAATTGTCCTGACAGGTACTAGTGTCACAGATAAAACTAGCAAGATCCTTCTAACTCCTTGCTGTAGCAGCTCATAAGATTCCAAGAGCAAAATGCAGTGCAGCTAAGTGTGCAGACAACTTTACTCAAACAAAACCTTGCTTTGGCTTTGGAAATTATTTTTTACTGTTTCTGGTCACAGGCATTCAAGTTAAAAGCTTGAACTAAAAAAGGAAAACTTCCTCGTTATCCAAGACTTTCATTCCAAAGTTTTTAGAAAGCAAACTGAAATACACTTCAGAATATTTATCCAAGCTTCGAGTTTATTTAATTTTATCATGCATTTGCATTTGCATTTACATACATGGTCTTTATTGCTGTGTCTGAGGCTGCTATATTCTCCAATCCATTAGCCACTTTTCAAACACTGATTACAGTCCTCTATTAAGAATATCTTCTTTGCTCATGCATTTTATCTCTTGCTATTATAACATTTCATCATGCCAGAATCTCTAAATTGAGTCTGAGAACAAACTAGTCTGTGTCTTAGGTAAACTGATCAATCATATATGGAAGACAGCAAAAATACTCCAGGGACCTAGATGTATTTATATATTTTACCATGTACAAACATATTCATCAAACAGCCACTGGGTCCACTTAAGAGCTATACATCAATTACTGAACATTTACATAGAAGATACAATCATTGGTAGTTTATCTTTTATACTGCTAAAGGCAAATCCTCTTAATTACAACTTATTTAGACAGAAGTTTTCAATATGTGCAACTCTAATGTTCTTAATGTTGTTACACTTTGTCTACTTTTTCCCCTGACAGATTACAGAAATCTTGAAGTTCAATCCCACTCTATTTCTAAATTGTGTTTCTGAATTGCAAAAGTACAAGGAAATAGCAACTTTTCTGGGCCTAAACATAGTAAAAGTAATCTTTCATATAAAAAGGACCCATTTTGCTTAAATACTGAAACCACATACTACCTGCTCTTTCTTAATTCATACCCAAAGAAATGCAAATTTAATCAGATGCTTAATTGCTGTAGTTGAGATATAGTAAACAAGCAGATAAGAGAGAATGAAGAAGAAGGACAGGAAGGATCCTATCATAAACAACACACAGTCATCTTGGATTCAGAACGTCTCAAAAAAGGATTAGGAAATAAAAAGAAACCAGTTTTACCTGGATTCCTTCTTGACAGGGCCTTTTTAATATAGTAAACAGGAAGATAAAGGCATCCTGATCTGGGAGTCCCACACCAATAAAACAAAAGCTAAGCAGACACATGGAAGACACTGAAGAATTATCAAGAAAGTCACCAAACCCCCCTGCCTACACATAACTCAGTCTTAACTAAGAAGGCATTCATCCTACAGGCAGGTAGGCAGGTTTGTTTTTCTGACCTCTTTCACCTGGCAATACACTCAACACACAGCATGAACAGAGCTGTTTAGAATTTTACGTACTACTGCCCACAAACCTGTCAGTGTAACAAGGTGATGATAAAATATGAGTTATTCCTGATGCACCAAAAGCTGAAGAGAAGCAACAAGGAAGGATGGGCTTATCTTCCTTTCATTCTCAGTCTTCATTTTGTGTACTACAGAGAAAAAAATGCATCCTCCTCAGTCATGGCACAGTACTGAAGAAACTCACCAGCTTCAAGATTTCTGCAATGGATTCACAGATCTCATTTACCCCTTTTGAATTTTACACTTTCTTCTTCAAATCTATTTTGTTTACACAGCTGAAATACTGTCACCAGCACAGGACTCAATCCTCAACCACAAGACAGTAACTGATGTGGAAGAACATACAAGAGGACTTGGGATCTTTATGGTTTAAGGACGTATTTGTTACAAAATTGTGAACCTAGTACTTAATTTTGTCCTCCAACAAATATGAGAGCAGTTGCTTTTTCTTTAAGGACGAAAGAGTAGTGCACTTATGCCTCCCCTACACTTCACAAATCAAAGTAAGATTATGTTGTTTTCCCATTTTCAAAGTATTAATCAAGGCAAGAAATTCTCCATAACCACTTTCCACTTACAGCTTTGTTGCAAGCACTGCACAAGCAGTGCCCAGAAAACTGCACTTGGTAAGAACTTAACAAACTGTCTATTAGGTAATCAACATCAGTACTGCTGTGCACTTCAAAAGTGAATAAAATTGTTATTTTATTAGGGGGAAATAAATAACATTTACCAACTTCATTCACTTGGTCCTCTGTACTCTGGGGACTGCCTCATATATAAACTTAGCAAATTTGAGCATTTTCTTTGGCTTTTGCTTCCACTTGCTAATCCTGGGGTATTTTTAGGTTTAGGTTCACAATCCAAATGCTTCATATCCAAGTGCAGTGGAAGATTTTTGGTATTTTTTAATCACATATTCATTTCCACCAAAATATAATTTTTCTAATTCTTTCAACTTCATCACAGAGTAAGACTGGCCCATTAATTACTTGAGGCTGCTTTTTGCTTAATAGCTATTTAAAGAGATGGATGGCCAAAATTATTTCCCAGAAACTCAAATTGTCTAGTGCTTGTTTTCATTCCCATTTCTATGCTTAACCAAACAGAGAGAGATGTTTATGCTTAGCATCTGGATACTATCACTATGCAAGCAAAGCAATGTAACAGATTATTCCAGTATTCCTAGGGTCTGCAAATGTCATTATTAATCACAAATGCTACACTTTCAGGTTCACAGCCTCATCACATAGCCCATAAAGCTCAGACCAAGGATTTTAAAATACATGGTTTCTGTCAACCTGAAAGTAATGTACAGACTCCCCTCTTCTGAATGCTCATAAAGAACATCTGTGCAGCCTCTCTAAACAAGAGCATAATCTTGCCCTTCCAAATTGCTGGTCATTTAACTCCTTGTTCAACATTTGACAGAAACACCAATAAATCACCAAAAGGATTGAAGCATTTGGAGTATAAACCCAAGAAATACAGATGAGCCAGAGGGAACAACCATCGCCCCCAAAAAAAGCTGTTTGGTATATCCATTTCAATGCCTCTAAAACATCCCATAAACTGAGTCTGGTAGTTAACTGCTGCTGTGCAAACAGGATACACAAACTGGCCAGGAACTTGCTCATCCCTGGAAAGAACTGCAGACCTGGAAGCACTTCATGCCTTCAACATGACTCAGAAGGAGCTGTTAACCTACCCTACAGTACTTAATCAAATCAGCATACAGGTATTTCAAATGAAAGGGAAAAGAAGGGGGGGGGGGGCGGGGAAGGGGGGGGTGAGGAAAAAAATACTGGGAATAACACACCACCTAGGAATGCAACACTTTCCCACTAATGTAAGAAGAGTCAAAGCATTAAACCATTAAACTAACTTTATCAAAGGAAAAAGTCAACCACGGTGGCTAATAACAGCATAGCAACTACTAATAGAAGTGGTTTAAAAATACTAAAAGTTGAAGCAAAAGCCAATTTGATTAACAATTTCTCACTTCCAGGTTTCAGCCACCTCAGTCTGAAAAAACACCCCACGTCTAAATCTTTACGTGCTGTAACATTACACCCATCTATTTAGCCTGTGTCTACCAGGAAAATTACATTCCCTTTCATTACCAAGCTTCATTTCAACTGATTCAGAAATCCAAACCATTACACTCAGGGTTTTGCTCTCACCTAGAAAATGTCTTTCCACCCTTACATATCTATTTACATTCTTGTAGGCAAGTAGAGCGAGCTCATGAAGGATTTTGCTTGTGGTGGGGGTTGTGAATAGTTTGTCATGCTATCTGAATGGAAAGGTAGCAAGAAAGGAAAGCCAACCCCGCAGAGATTTACAAATGCAAAAAACTTAATATAAATAGACCTTTTGCACTAAACAAGACCACACACACAAAGCATTCATATGCTGAAGAGCTGGCAAGCCTGAGGAATGAGTTTGCAATTTCTAGTATATTCAAAAATTGAGTCAGAACTGATTGCTGGTAAAAAAAAAAATTGCAAAAAGAGTATTTGTTTGGCTTTTCTGAATTGACTTAGGAAAAGACTGAAAATATTACTTTATTATACATCTGTTGTGCAAGAGTGGAACGTCTCTAACAGGAAATTTACTAGCCTGAAAAGTGAACATGAAATGCACCAAACCACGTTGTCACATCAAGAAAGACAGACACAGCTAACCAGTTAAGCAAAGGAGCACATAAAAACTTCATGAGAAGTGATATTTATACTCAACTATTTATTTATAGTGTTTATAGTTCACCATTCTGAGTAAGGAATCTCATCTACCTTCCTTCACCTGCAGCAGGAAACTCTAACATCAAATTCTTCCAACAAAAAATAAGGAGAGGCAAGGAGATTTTTAAAGGGGAGGGAGGGGGCTGTTGCAAATGAGTGTTTACAGCTGCTTAAAAATACACCAGCCTGAGGCAGGGATGGGGAGGGGGATGCACCACCACAGGGACAAGGAGTGTGAGAGCAGTGGGGAAAACGACAATCCACTTCTTTCTTCAGGTGTGGGGGAAGGGATTATGGAACTGACTGTTTGGTAATTTCGAGACTGGACCGGGTTTTTTTGTTTATTTAGCATTCTTTTTAAATCAACACCATTATCTTCTCTGTAACACTTATGACAAATAGCACTGAAGTTAACACAACAATGTCAGAACAATGTTCTGTTATGCACTGTCTACTTAAAATGCATGTGATACTCAGACTTAAAGATACTAGTTGGAGAGATACCTGAAAAAAATATATTCTGCAATTGTTAAAACATTTATTCTGAGGAACCAGAAATTGAACAAGATCTTAAACTGACTTTGGTATTTTTGTAAGGAATCATCCCTTTAAAGTATTTTAAATAGTGATGGCAGTCAGTGCCAACAACTTATCTAGCCATGAACTCAGTCACATTTCTTCAGCATTCTCATGGCTGATAAGTGCTTTTACATTTACAAAGAATGGACAAAGAGGATAACACTGGGAGAACCAAGACAACTAATACCATTTTGATCTTATTCCAGCCTAATACCACTGAGATATGATACAGATATTGTGAAGTGGCAAAATATAAAATCAGAGCATTTTTCTAATTCATAGCAACAGGACAACTCTCTGCCAGGTCTTGTAATGCTTATTTTTCACTGTAGTGAAAAACACAAAAGCAGTCTAAAATTTCAGTGCTTCAGTAGACTGGTCTCTTTTACTTAAAATCATAAATTATTTTAAACCAGCAATTATCATAAACCACACTATAGTACTCACATAGAAACACAACATCTGTTTGGAAATAGTAATACAAAAAAAAGTTCAAGAAGTCAGTTATCCAGTCAAAAATTTAACTCTGAGCACTTTTGATTTCATTTGAACTACAGCCACAATTATTTTTCATAGTATTTTTCTGTTCTAGTTAATATTCATCAGTAATTTTTACTGTTACAGAGCAAGTGCTTTCACACAAAAGAAAGCATACAACTACACCTCAAAATAAATTGAGTAACCAGTGTGTAATAATTAGAATGAACATACCATAACTTAATTGCAACAGAACTTGGGTTTAAAGTATTCAACAGTGTCTCATAAGTCAGTAGAATTAATTTCATGACATGGTAGTTGAGAAATGGCTTATTTTGCTACTCAATTAACAAACATAATCACAGGTTTTTAGTAAGTGGCAACAGAAGTAAATGACTTTCTGACAAACTGAAAGGTCCAATCTCTCATACACTAGCTAAAAAAAATAACCTCATATTACTTTAGTACTGGGCAAAGAATTGAACTTTTTCACAGCACCAATCCTCAAGAAATTAAATCCCTCAAATCTTTTACTGAAAATGCAAAGACAACTTTCAACTACATGGCTTCCTATTTAGAACAGACTGACACAAACTACAAAGTAGGTGTGCACTATAGGTGACTTCAGCTGGGTAGTTTGCACAGATTTAAACAACTGGCTTAAAGACATTTGTAGTCAAGGCTTACCAGGAAGCAGCACAAGGTAATGACCTTTCTGGCCTACAAAATTGTGTGTGGAATGGTTTTATGCTCAGCCAGATGATACAAAATTGTCACCAGTGCCATTTACCTCTGCCCAACTGGCTCACTCTGGCCTTTAGAAACCATGGCCATTTATCCCCTTCAACCCATATTCATATCTCTTGAGCAATCCTAATTAAAAACCCCATAGGATAGGCAAGGACAGATCATGCATGGAAAGATATGAAATCACAGAACCCAGCTTTAAAGCAGTTCCTGCTGTGCCCCAAACTGGGTGTCACAACATCCTCTAATTCTAGGCTTGTATATAGGTGTCATCTCCACCAAGTCCTCTATTGCTTGACATCACAATTGCTCTCTACTGCGTGCTATGAATAAGCCACTCCTTGTTTATACAATTATATAATAAATACTTTAGCCATCTATTAGAACAAAAGAACACATTTAAGCCCAGTTTACTCAAAGCTGCATGTCAGAAACACTAGCATAACCCTGTCATCAGTTGGTGAGCAGTCAGCCAGAACACAAACACCTTCACCCAGCCTAAGCCCTCTAGCTCCAGAGCACCAGGCCTCCCCTCCCTCCACAATCTGTGCCCTCCTGCCTGCCCTTTGTTCTTCCTCAAGTGGATGAAGTGCTGGCATGGTGAGCAGAGCGTGATCCAGTGTGACTAAAACCAGTGCCAGGTTCCCCTCACTGCACAGCACTGCACTCACAGCTGTCAAACCAAGCCTTCCACCATCAGCCCTCATCCTCCCCTATGTCAGGTTTAGGTGGCTGCACATCCGCCAGTATGCTAATAGCAAACTAATACCAAACCCCATCTTCCCTTCAAGGAGATTTGCATAAAGCTGAACCAACTCACCCACAGGTCACTTGGTGGCCAGACCTAGCAAAGGCAAAGGCCTGAGAGCCACTCAAGTGATAGAAATGCCCCTTCTGTGGCAGTGGTAATTTAAATTAGCTTAATAGCATAGGCAGATTGCAAATGAAGCTCCAAATTGGAGCACACACGTCTGGGAGCAGCACTACAAAGGCATCTTTTCATGATGATGATAAGCTATGACAGATGGGATTCCATCAGCACCTGAAAACACAAGGTATGTCCTAATTGACTCAGCTAACAGAACTGAAGCAATTTTTTGGAAGCTTTCTATTACACATTCAACAGGATCCTTATAGCAAAAGGAAGAGTAGAGATTTCACCAAAACAGTTGCTGACACTCAGTCACATACCAGCTCCTGAGAGGTGAGATGACCTGGAGGACTACAGGACAGAGATCATACAAAGACTTGAGAACAAGAAGCAACACTGCGGATCTCTCTGGATTTTAATCCAGATACTGCCAATCTTTATATGCAAGAGGATAAACTCTTTTTAAACTCACTTGTATTAACAAGAGCATATCAAGAAAGAGGTAAACCATGGTGATAAGCATTAAACTCTCCCAAACATTCAACATGAGGTCACAGGTCCTTCAAGAGCCTTGCCCCAAACTTTCCTCCAAAATGGGCTGGTTAAAGACCCTCTCCTTCCCAAGAGTCCTGCTGTCCACTGGCACAGCCACCCCACAGACCATCATTTAATGCAATATCTCAGCTCTTCAGTAATGAAATAGTTCCATAAAAGTGTCAGCTCACAACCAGGAGTGAGACAAATGGTCAAAAAAGCCAAGCAAATGACAGGAATGATCACACTACGGATAGGGAACAGAACAGAAATCATTATTAAGTGCTATATAAATCCATCAGGCAGCTGTCTCATATATGCTCTGAGCAATATAGAACTGGAACAGAAAGAGAAGGCTGATAAAGGATAAAAAGAAGATATGGAATGGTATCTTCACAGAAGGTGGCTACAACCAGACTTTTCTGATGAGAAAATGAATAGTTGAGATAGACTGGAAAAACCTTGTGTAGCATGAAGAAGGTAAAAATGGGATAAATCATCATTCATCTTTTCATACAAGACCTAGGATATATGGAATACAACAAGCTATTTCGAAACACAAAGGGCTATAGCTTTTTCCACACAACTTATAAATTCCTTACCACAAAGCAAGGCAAATGCTAAAAGCAATACAGGCTGAAAATGTCATCAGGCACAATCATTGCTACGTAGTCCACTTACAATATAAAATACCAGTACTTTGTCAGTACTCAGAGGAAGTCATTCACCTTGCAAAAAACCCTTCTCCCCAAGTGCCCACCATCAGATTGGATACTGAACTAAGTGGACCTCTCACCTCACAATGTGCAGATTTCTTACCTCACCCTCACCCTTTGGATTTTTAAATTTCTATTTCTTACCCCAAGCAGATCTTAAATAAGAGCAAGACATTTTCTTTGGTTTAAGATGCACTGTGTATATCACTACCACACTAGTCAAGCAGTACTGTGATTCTCAGACAAAGGGACTAATTGGGACTCCCAGGGTCATGGTGTTCTGGGTGCTTTCAATTTCATGTGAAATCAGTTAAGATCCAATTAGAAAATTTATTTCCATTGTATAACTGTAATATGGCACCTGAAAATACAGATAGACAAAGTGATCTGTGAACTCACAGTGCCAAAGAAGGAGCTGAAGATGTAAAAGAGAAGAAAACATTTGAGAAGGAGGTGATGAAAGCAGGAAAATAACTTCACTTCTAATTTCACGTATTTTCCATGTAATTTGTCAATACATTTTAACAGTTTGATGGGAAATAAAAAAGCTACTTATAAGTTATGTGTAAGTTTTCCTATACACACACACCTACCTGCACCAGTGGCTCCTGTATATCCCTCATACATGCAAATTGGAGTGCATTCAAGGTAAAATGTGACTGAAGCATCTTTTGCTGTTCTGGCAGCAAAGAGCTAATTTGAGTTTAATTATTTTAAAGTATTTTCAAAGAGCTCTCCGTTTCTTCTACTACATAGTTACAAGTAATAGATATGCTGGTTACAATTTTCGTATATTTCTCTGTAAGTATACTTAATGGAAAAAAAAAATCTATAAAACAAAAAACATCTTCTACTTGATAATTTCAAATTTCTGAGTTAGATTCACTCCCAAAGACAGAGTACAGTCATTTTATCAGGGAAAGGGAAAAAGATTAATTTAGAAATATTTACTCTTGCATGTTTATTTGTGGCACTACTTTGCATGCAAATGTCTAAGGAACAACTATTCTAATAAATGATTTGAACTCCTCAAATCTACAGTGTTTTTTATGTTTAGCTATCCCTTTGGTCTGAAATATCACAGTAGATAACTTTAGATAAGCTGATGCATCTAAAATTTTTACCCTCATATCTTTTATTTAGTAATTAGAAACTCCACACACTATGAGAGGCAGTGCAATGCATATTTCAATCAGCTAGTTGACAAGCCAGCAGCAATTCTTCAAAATTTTTTCTAAAATATTTCTTTTTTTCCCCTGTAAATTTGAAAATATGCAAATTGCTAAAAATAAAATTTGAAAAAATATAAGTTTAAAGTGATTGAGTTGTGAAAACAAGCTGAACTTGTTCTTTATCGAACTGTAGGAGTTGCAGATGAAAGGAGGTGCTATATAAGGAATAGCTAGACTTCAACAGAGAACACACTGCCAAAACATTTTGGCCTAGATTCTGACAGGCACGCACCCAAGTTGAAGGGTCATGGAAAGCAGCGGTGTAAAGAAACAATCTACAGAGACCAGAAAACATTACACTGCGGATTAGGGCTGCGGTGGGGGAAAGGGGGCGGGGGAGGAGGGCAGAGAGAAGCAGCTTGGGGTTTTGTTTGGTTTGAAATCTGGGGAGAAAAACAAAAGATACAATGTCTCGATTATGCGCAAAGAGGGCGGAGAAGATATACAAGCACAATTTCTAAGACAGCAACAAATTACAAAATGTATCTTGTTCTTTTTCCTAAGTTTCTTCAGCTCCTTCTCATTTGCTTTCACGGAATATGTTAGAGGGAAGAACAGACGGCAAACTATCACACACAGTTCCCGAGGAAGGCCAACTTTCAAAAAATTCGTACTCTGTAATTTGATTAGACCCTTAATAAACATGTCAAAGTTTTTATGAAGAATTTTATGAAGAATTCTATGAAGAATTCTGGATCTTGCTATCGTTCATGTTCAGGAGCAGCACAGAGCATCATAAAAAGGAAATAAAAATCAAATTACAATGAGACAGAGGTCTGTGAAAGGTCCAGACTGACTAAATACCTTCATTACTAACAAAGGAAAATTAACAGTTTTCAATTTTTGCAATTCAGACAGGAAGAATATTAATAAAAAGGGAGCTGAAAATTAGGCAGGTTTAGTTTAATTTGGAAAAGCACAGGCTGTTATATTACTGTGAGAATGGTAAAAGGCAGTCAAAGAAAGGTGATTGCAAAGCAGTACTCGTGTTGAACAAGGGAGATGCCTAGGTATAAAACAGGTGCTCCACTGTGCACAAACAGATAAACTTCTCATTGGAGGCTACAGAAAAGCTCTCACTGGGACATACAAACTCAAACCTTTGTGTGTGCATCCACTAACACCAGGATAGAGAAATCTCACCAACAGAATCACAAACACACACGCACACTTCCTGGGATGTTTTAGAATAAGTAATGAATCAAAGTTTGTGGCAGTTATCAAATTCAGCAGAGCATAGTTCTACTTGTGGATATCAAATGTATGTAATATGAGCCCAAGAACCATACCTTAAAACAAGTACAATGACAGAACCAGCTAGTAACAGCTCTACTTCACTAAACCTTCAAAAAGGTCTGAGTGTCTCCAATTAACAAACCTCTGACTGGTACAATACATCAGTATTCTTGATTCTTGGCAATAGAAACTAAAGTCCCTAGCTGCTGACATGCTATACACACACAAAAAAAAAAAAAAAAAAAATTAATCTTGTGTTTCCTAGATACAATTGTTCAACTCCTTGACAAGCTTCACCTACTCTGGTCAGAAGGATATTGAACATTCTTTTCCACTTACCTAACACATACCCCACAGTACCAACCTGACTGCTTGTACTTGCAATTCCAAAACGGGCTGCATACCACATTTTCAGCATAAAATACCACAGACCATATAAGTTATCAGAACTTCCTACTCTCTTTACACCAGTGAACAAGCTTATAAAAAAGTCTTTACGTAAGTGTTACTTTTGGTGTTAACATTAGTCTGATGAGTTAGGAGTAAAGCAAAAATCACTGGTTTGACTTAACTATGGTTTTGAATTAAAAGATATTACGCTTGGGAATATTTTATTTTAGCTGTTCATACATCTACCAGCTGTGTAGATGGTACATTTCCCTTCCCCTGGAAAAAGGCTCATAGGTGCTTACGTAATTTTACTATTCTGATACAGAGACATTAAATTATACACACCAAAGTCAGACACACAAGGATGCTCAGACCAGCACTGCTTCAGCATATTTCTTAATCGATGACAATTCAAATGTCTCAATTAAAAACTAATTCATAGGAGGACCAGGAGCAAAATAAGAAAAGCCCCCTGACTACATATCAGTCCTTTAAAGTCTCAAGAGTGTAGATACTTTTTTTTAATGGCAGTTTTCAAATCGGTATCGTATGATAAAGATCTCAAATACCTGTCCAACTGATGCACCCAATGCAATTGCAAGTACTATTCAAACGAGAGGGGGAGGGAAGAAAGACAAACGAGAGCCTTAAGTCTATTTCAGCCGGTTGGTCCTTAGTGTAATACTTCACGCCGCAAACAATAAGAGCACGTTCATGATAAAGCTTCACCCCAAGCCAACGAAGGGTGCTTCATAAACTACAGCGGAGCAGGCGGGGGTGACGGTCCGGCACACGAATCCCCCGTGTCCCCCCATCGCCCCGGCACAGCCCGGGAGATGCTGCGCCCTCTTCCCGGCGCGGCCGCTCCAGCCCCGGGCGCTGTGCCCGAGCCTCCCCCGGGGCCAGAACTCACCACCCGCCGGCCGCAGCTCCCACCGCCGGCCCCGCGGGCTTTAATTCCGCACAACCCCGTGGCGCTGGGCGGCCAAGGAGCAAGGGGAGAGAAATCCGCGGCTTTCACACAAAACAGACGCTGACCGTATCGGAGCTTTCCCTCCCGTTTCTCGCCCACCACTCTTGTTTTAGCGTGGGGAGGGGGGATCCCCGTGGCCAGCGGCAGCTCTGTCTCCCCGCCCCACGCCTCGGGGCGAGGGGAGCGGCCGGGCTGCACCTTCCGCGCCGGGCTGGGAAACGCCGGGAAAAGTTTGAGCGGGGGAAGAGGCGAAAGCAGCTCCAACCCCGCCGGCACCTGGGAGGCTGGCCGGTGGAGAGGAGGAGGTGAGGAAGGGGAGTTTGCAAGGTGCCCGAAGCCCGCGCTCTGCGCGCCCCTGCGAGCCCCGCACCGGCAGCCTGCGCACACGCGTGGGTCTCCCACCGCAGAGGGGAGAGGGGATGGGGGTGTGGGGCAGCCCCTCTGCAGCCCCACCGTCGCTCCTCGGGGCGGGAGCCGGGTCCCGGAGCAGTGCGACCCTTCCCGTCCCTTTCCCGGCAAGCAGCCCGGGCACGGCGCGACCCCGCCGCGCCGCCCGCCCTCACCTGGGCGCCGAGCAAGAACTCACCTGCGGAGAGCTGGGCCCGGGCCGCCCCGAGCAGGGCGGGCGAGCGGCCGGCCAGCAGGGCGAGCGCCGCCAGCAGCGGCAGCGAGGCAGCGGCGCCGGCCCCCCTGCCCATGCCGACTTGCGGAGAAGTTTGTGAAAGAGGCCGGTGCTGCCCCGGCCCGCGGCGGCGGGCGGAGCGCACCCCGCCCGCCCCTCTCGCCGCGGCGCCTCGCCCGGAGACCCCCGCGCCCAAGGGCGCCCACTGGCCCCGGGGCCGCCCGCTGGGGCAGCCGTCTGCGGCGCGACGAGAGCGGCGGCGGTGGCACCGATTCCCCTCGTACTCCGGAGTTACTTTGCTGCTGGGCGAGCCGGGCGGGAGGGAGGAGCCGAGCGCGCACGTCCAACCCCCGCTCCCCGGCACTTGGCACGGGGAATGTGGGACTCCGGCCCGCAGCCCGGCGCGGGCGCAGCGGCGCCCGGCAGCGCCTCCTGCTGCAGGCGCGGGGGCAGCGCCGGCTCGGATCGGCGCTGCCCGGATCGCCTCCGCTCCGCTCGGATCGGCTTTCCCTGGCACGGCTCGGCTTTCCTGGCACTGCTCGGGTCGGCTCTTCTCCGAGCTCTCCGGCACGGCGCAGCCTGGCTCGGTCCGGGTCGGCTCGGCTCAGCGCGGCACCGGAGCTGCTACAGGCGGTTGTGCGAGCCCCCCGTTCTCCACCTCCGGCCTGAGGGGAACCTGCCGCTCCTGGAGGAGGAGGAGAGGGGCGGAAGGCAGAAGGCGCCGGCTGAGCCGGCGGGGCGGGAGGTCGGGGCAGGGAGCGCGGCCGGGGGCGGCGGGGCTCGGGCGCTGCTTTCGGGGGAAGGTCCCCACGGATCCCACCCTGGGAGCTGTTGGCTCATCCCGCTCTTGGAAACGCGCTACAGATCGAGCGGCCAGCGGGGTATTATCAGCGCATCAAACAGCCCGGCTGTATCCTCGAGTCAGGGTTCGTGGTTTTGCTTTCTTTGGCAACACTTGGCTGGCTCCTAACGCCAGTAAAGGTTCATTGTTCTCTGCTGGAATGGTAATAAACAGTATTGCCATTATCCTATCATTTCCATGCGTGATCACTATCAGACAGGTCTGTGTGCAGCTGTGAGACTCTGACACCCGTGGGTTGTGACAAAGGATACTCTCTCCTGATCCAGATCCCAGGTATGCCCTATAATAAAGGCCTCGTTCTCTGTTTCTAAAAGCACTGCAGGTCCTTAAGCTTCGAGAGCTTAGAACTCCAAAAAAAGCATTTGGAATAACATAAAATCACCAGTGCTGGAATTTTTGTTCAAATAAACATAATGTCCTCAAATTATTTTAACGTATTTTTTTATTAGATTTTCTTTCTCGCATGGCAACTTGTAATTAGAGATGCTGTATAATGATTACAACTGAACCTGAAACCACTGGAAACTCACAGGTTTTATTGCAAATTCGAAATTCAATCCAGGTTCATCAAAGGTTTGCTGTGATTCAAAATCCTTTCCAGCCATTGTCTGGCAATTGATAGGTTTACCTTTAAGACCCACAAGCCCTCAGATTTTCACAAAAAAAAAAAAAAAAAAAAAAAAAAAAAAAAAAAAAAAAAAAAAAAAAAAGTGAATCACAACGTGTTGTAACAAACACCATGTAGTTCACACACACCCAATACTAAAAAAACTCTACACCTGGAAAACCCTGTCATTCGTTTGGGTGGAGTGGCTGAACCCACTTGCATGCTTACCCTGAACTGTAAATGATGTGCTTCAGTGAACACTGACTCTTTGTTTGAACTTCAAGAAGAAAGGGAGCTGTGTGAGATGATCTCATGATACCCAGTATTTAAGGAAGAATGGGCCATGTACCAGATGTGGAATTTTTCTGAGCAAGGTGAAAGAAAGAAGTGTGCCAGCCCAGCTTCTGATGTCGGAGGATACATTCACCATTTCTCTTGCTAATGAAAAAGATGTACCAACTTATATTGGTGTGAGGGAGTATGTGGGTAGCCTTCCCTCGTGCTGGCAGCTATACAACTAACACTGTAAAAGTGACTTCAAGACGCATAACTCATGAGTTGTTTGGGAGGGTAGAGAGGAGGAAGACTAATGTCTCCTTCCCCTTTTCCTCCATGGCAGGATTGCAGCTATGTCCAGTGGTCAGCACTGCAGATTGCCATGTCTGGAGAGGGGCAGAGGTTGATAGGTCGTGGTGAATGTGCAGCTCCAGGCTGTTGCTTATTTCATTGCTCTGAGGTGATGGATCCCACTGATGATGTTCAATCATCTGGGCTTTATCCAGACAGCTTGCATATGTTCCAATAGGAGTCTCTTGAGAATACATCCTTTCCCAATTATTCCATATTATGTTGCTAAGAAAAAGTATTTTGATTGCTGTTCTTCCCTTGACTGGAGAGTTCAGGCTTGAGAGGTAGGGGTGAGGTGTGCATGTGACCACTTTTCCCTCAGGTGTGTGTGCATCTGTTGAACTATTATGTGAATTCACTCTATGTGTCCTTCTACTGTACTTGGCACCCTGACAAATACTTACACTTCAGGTTTGAGGGGTTTTTTATGCTATATGACATGAATGGATTTATTTTTTATTTCAGCTTTTATTTTTTTAGAGCTCTAAATGTTTTACAATTTTCACATTTTCAATTAAGTGCAAGCAAATCTATATTACTTGCCTTTTAAAAACTGCCTGAGCTAACAAACGGTATGCTAAATGCAAGGCTAATATAATAGCAGAAAGATTGAGACACTCCACAGTAACATCTTTCCCTCCAGCCTGAGGGCTATTTGGAACTTAAGAAAGATACAGTCTTTATCTTAATAATTGCAATATCTAAATAAAGTGCCAAATAAATCTCTGTCAGTTTCAACAAACTGGTTCTGAAACTTTACTAGATGCCTCTACCCTCTTTCCATTCCCAGTTAAAATTTTCCCATTATACTTTTGGGTGTTGCTAAGCCCGTCATAACATATTTTTAACACAGACTATCACTTAATTATATCTGTAATGACTGACAGATGTCTAGCACAATATATCATTTCAGAGCAAAATATCTTAAATTAGCAATATTTCAGTGCTATATGATAGAAAATCCACATCTAACACCATATTTTCCCATGTATCTGAACAGTATGTAAAGTCTAGATATGTTATAGTAGATTATACATTCCTAACCAAGAAAAATATTTCCCTCTTCCTTCTTTTCTTTTTCAGGAACCTTTAACCACTCTCCTAGAGCACAAGGGGATTTGGAGAGGTTTAAATGGAATTTTTCTAAAAAAGATAGTAAAGTATTCTCATTATCCTGCTGTTCCCATCCAAATTTTCACCCCTCTGCACATTTGCTTCCTTTGAGAAAATCTGCTCATTTATTTTGTGAGCCTTAGCAAGATCCCTAGGCCTTGAAGTTCTGTCTCTTCAAGGCTGGAGATCCTAAAGAATATTGAGAATTGTATTGATTGAGGTTTTCTTGGTGTTATCCAACAATGCCCATGGCAGGGGTTTCATTGTACTTTGACTTCTGAAAAGAATACCTCTATGAAATGCACTTCGAATTTTAATTAAATGTAGTATTTTAAAGCCTAGTACTCACAGAGGCTTTTTGAGAGCGTGCTAATTTCACAGAAAATCAGCAGCCAACACTCTTGTCTTAGGAAACCATGAATATGTGGACTGAAGAGGAAGAGACAATGCTTAGAGTCTTAGTCCCCTTATACAGCTGCTTTTTGGTAGCAAATGTGGGACAGTCAGAGGGTCTAAAAAGCATGGAAATTCACTGATGCATGCCATGTGAGCACAGCTGGACCTGAATAATACCTTCCAATTAGGAGCATCCCACATTCACCCAGCTACTTGTGGTGCATGGTGAGACCAGGACATGCAACAGGTGAACTGCCCGGTGACAGGGCTGTCTCTGCAGCTCTTCTCACATTCCTCAGCCCCCTGTTACCAAAGCTAGTGACAGGCTTGTGTGACTACAGAGATTACTGTGTGGCATTTTGTTTGGTCAGAGAGTGGGCTC
The DNA here is from genome assembly GCF_903797595.1 of Erithacus rubecula. Taxonomy (NCBI): domain Eukaryota; kingdom Metazoa; phylum Chordata; class Aves; order Passeriformes; family Muscicapidae; genus Erithacus; species Erithacus rubecula. Next base: position 51,664,886 of record NC_136685.1, read on the forward strand.
AGGGATTTTGGAAGTATTTTCCAACCTTAATGGTTCTGTTATTCTATGCTATCATTTTATAATTTCCCATCTTGAGCACCCTGTTCTCACTTGGCCACCATTCTTGGCAATATTCACCTTTCAGGGCAGAACTTTCTACCATCCATCCAGAGATAGGATATTACTTGGATCTGCTTGTCATTTCTGCAGTTTTGATAAAATAGTCTGTGATTTTTTTTAAAAGAGCATATTTCCTGTTATTGACCAAATACTGTCTTATTTTTTCTTTGAGCAGAGAAAATAGTTGACAACTGAAATATAGCATGGGAATAGCCTTCAAGAATGAGCAAGGCATGGCCTTGTTCTGAAATGAATTGTTTTACTGAATTCCATCCCTTCAAAATTACATTGTACTGCATTCTTCATGCCCAGCCCAGAAAGAAACTTGTTCTTTGAGTTTGTCTCCTTATCAAAGAAAAAGTTCTGTAAAAGTCTCTGTTTTAATACAGTCTTGATCTGTAAGAAAGATTTGGCTAAAGCAAGGGACACTGAGAGATGGTGTCTGGAAGACAGTTAATAGCTGAAATTCAGAATAAGTTATTCATTGACCAGTGATTATGAAGTCATTAAATTCCTCAGAATCACTTGGTTTTAAATAAGTGTTTGTCACACATTTTCTGTATTGTGTGTGTTTCAGCAAATGCACCTTTCCACATTGCCTGTAAGCCTTTTACCAGTCTGCTTCTACCTCCATTCCATTCATCACACCTTCATGCTCGTATTCCTTACTAGAAACATAGGAGGAAACATTGGAGAAGACAGCAGAAAGACTTTAGAAGTTTCTGAGGACTTGCAGAAGTACATTGCACTGCTGTACTGATTGCCCAATTTTTTTAGATTTTTGTACCTGTACCTGCTGCTTGCAGTGGTTTGAAAGCATGTAGAGCTTTAAAGTCCACAATATTAAAGCTGAGCTTGAACAACTCAGTTGAAGTTGTTCCCTCAGGTCTTGGAATAGCTCCAAAAAGACACTCAATGTACCCTGCAAAGATTTGTGAGAAGCTATGAAGAAAAATTGACAGATAGCCTCACAGCATTTGTTGCCACTGAAGTGCAGTGGACAAAGAGATCCAACAGTAGAGAATGGTTGAGTTGGATGAGGTCTTGCAAATATTAATCTGACTCAGTGAAAACAAGAAGCTGTTAGAAAAAAGAATATAGAAGGAAAATATATAGATTGGTTTTCTAGAGCTAACATTTCAGCAGTAGCTTTTGGGGCTAAATATCTGTCTGTGATCAGGAGGATAAATCACACGGTATTGCTTCAGAAATGTGGAGGTATTTTGTGCATAAAAAACTGATGCTGTACTGGCTAATTTTGTCTTGAAAACCTTTAAAGAGCATGCAGTCTGTGAATTGTCAAGTGATAGGCCTTAAAACACTTAAATATAATTTTGGGGGTGCTGGTGGATGAGAGGCAATACATAACCCAGAAAAATGTATTAGCAGCCTAGAAAGCCAGTTGTGTCCTGGGCTGAACCCAAAGCAGCATGGGCAGCAGGACCAGGGAGGGGATTCTGCGCCTCTGCTCTGCTCTGGTGAGACCCCACCTGAAACCCTGCACCCAGCTCTGGGGTCCCAGAAACAGGAAGGACATTGATCTGCTGGAGTGAGTCCAGAGAGGGACACCAAGATGTTTCGAGGGTTGGAGAACCTCTGCTATGAGGAAAGGCTAAGAAACTTGGCTTGTTCAGCCTGGAAAAGACAAGGTTTTGAAGAGACCTAATTCCTTTACTAGAGGACAGTATACATGAAAGATGAAGAGACACTACTTACAAGAATATGTAGTGACAGGACAGGAGAAATGGTTTCAAATAGAAAGTAGGCTTAAATTAGATGCTAGGAAGAAATTCTTTACTGTGATAGTGGTGAGACACAGGAACAGGTTGTCCAGAGAAACTGTGGATGACTCATCCCTGGAAGTGTTCAAGGCCAGGTTGGATGGGGCCCTGATCAACCTAGTCTGGTGGGTGGCATCCCTGCCCATGGGACAGAGGTTAGAACTGGGTGATTTTTAACGGTCTTTCTACGGTTCAATAATATTGTTATTTCCAGATTTTTTCCCCCAAAAATTTAAGAGATTTGAGGCTTGCAGAGGAGATATCTCATAGAAAGAGACATCTGAAATGCATTTGTAAATGTCAAATCATAAGCCCCTTTACTGATAAAAACATTCAACAACTTCATTTGAATGCTGAGATTTATCTGGGAAGAGTAATTGCACACAAGTCATCTATAGCCCCAAGACCTCTCACAGGGCTGCTATGTCCAGTTGTGTTACATTCAATGATCAGTTTATTAAGGAGGCTTGGAGGCAAATTAATTATTTAGAAGTACAATAAATTGAGAATTCAGTCTTCCTTCCCTTAATGGGTTTACCGTTCTTGAGCTTACCATTAGATCCTCAACAGCACATGTTGTCAAAATCTCATCTGAAAAAAGACCTATAACAGAAAATCTTGAAGTGGAATAAGTAAAGCTTATCAATAACAAATAACTTCTAAGTAGTGCAAAAATCTGTAGTGTTGAGCAGGTCTGATGGAATAGGTAGTGACTTTGTTTGGCTTATCCAGACATAAATGTCCTATACAGATTACAGTAAAACCTGTTACCAAAATGAAAGAAAGCTAAGCTTGGCTTGGAGGAGATCAATTAGTCTCCCCAAATTAACTGTTGGTTTTACAGTGATGTGTTCTAAATTTCTGTAAGATCCAAATTTTTGTTTCCACCTCTTCTTGTTAATTGGAAATTGATATATATGAGGATGTTGAGAAGTCTGCCCGGATATAAAATGGTCTAAAGAAAACAACCCTGAGCATAAACAACCATGAGTAAGTGACAATATAAAAAACATTAGCCAATGCTCTGGCACATTTGTCCATTATAAAGAAATTAATTCAGGTTTCTTCCTGTTAACCAAGAGATGGCTATGATTTGAATAAGAAAGAAGCACAGCATACGATTCTACCTTACCCTCACAAATTTTAATGATAGCCAGGAATAAAATCTGGAATCTGCAATCAGTCAGTCCATGCTCAAGGGAACAGGAATATGATTAAAGATATTTTAAGTCCAGGACTATACTCACATTTATTTTTGCAATCTCACTGGCTTCCAGGTGAATGCAAAACTGGGTCCCATCTACATGCACTTCATATCTGTGGCTCTACTGCTGATCAGTGACAGTCCACCAGAAAAGGAAAGATCACATCTGGCAGAGGTTTTCTGATATTACCTGGAGGGAAAAGATCTGGGCAGGGAAAGATACTAAACAAAATATAGCCCTCTCTTCTTCAGCCTGTGATGTAAATTTGTCAGCTAATGTATGACCTCTCAAAAAAGGAGGAATACATATTATTTCTTCATCTCACATAAACCTGAGAAATTGTTAATGCTCTGAAAATACTTTTGCAGAAACAATTGCTAAAAATCATGGTTACCATCTTGTCTATAGTTTTAGGAAATTTCATCCCCAAAGGAAATTAATCAAGACACATTAATACATACTCAGCAGATTCACAGGTCACAACTGATGTCTGGTGTATTGATTGCTCATGTCACTCCACAGAAGTTTTTTCTATTCGAACAGTCTTTCATAAGTCTGCTACTAAACTTCTCTTCAAAAGTGGAAAGTCTCGTCAGATAAATCTTACAGACTCATAAAGACTTTGTCTCTGGGGTCTGACAGCTATATTCTGGTTGTCCTTAGAATATTACTACCTCAGTTTTGTGTACTTTAACTCCAAGATTTCAGTGTTACTTTCAGATATCTACCATAAAGCCCTAAGTTTCTGCTTTTATGTTCCTTCATTTTAGAGCTGAAGTTTCCAATTCTCAGTTTTTAAAATAAGCTACTAAAATGGAAAAGGCTACTTACTCCAAGAATAGATGTGTATTTATCTTATCCAAAGTAGGCTACCTTCTGCCCAAAGAGTTTATCAGCAGTTGAATTACCATACTCTGTCTTTGCTGGATGGAAAGTGACTCACTCTGAATTACTGTATGTCAGGATGTTGAAGCTGTGTGTGAAGTAGTTCTATTCTTCTCTCTTTTATTTTTTTTCTTTTATTTTTTTTTTAAAGTTCTAAATTTAAAACTTACATTTCTTATATCCATCTGTAGTTGTGTAATACCTGGAAGATTTCTTCCTTCTCTAGAATAACTTCATAGGAACAAATCAGAAAAGTTGGAGAGAGAAGCATTGTGGAAGACAATGCTACTTGAAACAGTATACTTTAATGCATTTAACAATAATTATATTTGAGTCTGGAGTGTTGAAAAGTAAAAACTTTATAGATCAGAATTAGTAGCTTTTGCCTGGAATCTTGTTATAGAATTTGTTGCATCTTGGGAAAAAATGTTCATTCAGGTATTTATGTGAGAGACAGGTTTTACCTGGCCCAATTGTTCATTTTAGTCTTAAAAATATATCTCCACTGGATTCTCAAACTCTCTTCCTTTCAATAAAGATCAAAGGAAAATTACTTTCCATATTATGTAGAATAATCTGGAAGATGTTATAAAGAACTTGGATGTTTTTTTTACGCCTGTGCTGGGGTGATTCATTATTATTATGGGTTTGGCTTACTCAGCTGAGTTGTATTACTGTTTTATTTCAACAATGGCAATTACTGTTTTATTTCAACAATAGAGGACAGTAGAATAGTAGAATACCTATGGCAAATGCAGTGTCCACCTGCATAATCTGTGGCAAATATAATGCATACTACCATTATTTTATGTGCTGTAAATAAGCCCACATTCTTTGTTTTGCCTAACTCCTTCCAGATGTCACTTCCCTCAAACCAACCACAGTCCTCAAGTTCTCAGAATATATATCTGCAAACAATATTTGCAGATTGAAATGTGCTTATGGATCTTCCTTTGTCCTACAAGAAGGTAATTTCTCCAGGTTAGACAACCAGATCAAGACATTTTACTGTTGCACCCTGCATTATCCCATCCTGTTCTTGAGCTGCCATCTCTTCTAGGCAGGGACATTTGGAATACAAACTGAAATCTTGCATATTTGTAGTACTGATGGCAGTAGTAACACTGATACAATTTACAAGGTGATGTATGAAGTATTGGTGGTTTTTCACCTTCAGCTTGGGTTTGGGTGGCTTATTATCTTCCTAACCCAAAGTTGGTCCAGGAGACCTGAGGCAATGTGTAGGATCTTGGCCTGGTTTTCTCACATTTTAGTTTATTCCTCCTCATTCTTGGTTGCTTATACTCCAAAGAAGAACAGGGCTCTCTTTTAGTCTAAGATACCTCAAAGGAAGTATTGTGAATGAATTGGAGCCCCAAAAAATTGTTGCATAATAACTTCTAGTAGACCTGATCTTCAGGTTTTCTCAGTCAGTAATATTTCAGTCTCCAGAAAATGCCAAAATACCTCCTGGGTCCTGTTCACAATAATTTGGCATGTTTGTCTCATTTGGTGTCCCAGTGAGAGGAGGTAGTTTGTTGTTTGCTCCTTTTGCAGTGCCCACCTGAGTGCCAGTACTTAATGACTACTCACCATGTGGCACCACTATAATGACAGCACTAGTTATAACACCATTAAGACAACAATATCATGAAACAATTTTGCCAGAGGAGATAATGGACAATGATAAAGAAAAAAAAAAAAAAAAAAAAAAAAAAAAAAAAAAAAAAAAAGACTATAAATATAAATTATGTTAGTCTTTGAGAAAAGCACTATTCAGTAGGGAGAAAAATACGATTAGCAGAAACATTTCAGTTCCTAAGAAGGGAAGAAGGAAGGGTTAATATTCCCATGAATTCCATTTAACTACAGGTTTTATTTGGACAAAATAGAAATTCAGAGAGAACCTGTCCTTGCACAGCTGAAATGCCCTTTCTGCTGTTTCCTTTCCCACCGGAGTAATTAGCTATGGTAGCAGTTCAAAAGTGGTTGCCTGGCATTTATGATTAGAATTGTTAATTCCAGAGTGCTAAATATTTCATTTATTAGGGAGTATGGTCTGCTTAAAATCTCACTTCTGCCTACATTTATGCATTTGAGGTTACAAGTAACATCTACACACATAAAGATTAGAGAATATATGTTCCCTCTATTTTTCAATGCACTCAGATGATGCATTGTGTAGAGCTTCAGGGCTGGCTATTTAGTTGTTATTTAATCAATGAAAGCTCTGTCCAGCAACAGAGGTTCTCCACGTGGTACTGTGAACAGTTCCACTGAAAGCAGAGCCTCATTCACCATGTCTGATGATAATAGTTTGCTAGACTGGGCCAGATCTCATAACACTCTGCCCTTCCTCCCTGCTTTCCCCTGCACCCTTCCTGAGAGCATTTTCAAACTATATGGAAGATAAAAAAACATATTAAATCACTCAAAGTGGTAAAAATGTTGAGATTTCAAAATTTAGCTTTTAAGGCCAAGAATGGATTATTTGTGTGCTTTGTGTGTAACAGCATCAGCAGTAGTGTCATCCAATGGCACCCTCTTTTAAATGACCACACTTGTGTTAGCTAAATTAAAGGCCTGAAGAAGATTTCAATCTCTATTTTTTAGAGTCTGTCTTTAACACTTCACCTTGTAATAGGTTTCAATGACTAATCAACTTAATTTTGAAAATGTTTCAACCTTTAAGTTGGAAAAATTGCTCTCGCTAATATCTCTCTAAATTAGTCTTTGCTTTTGCCTACACTAATTACTGTTTTATCTATATGCTACAGATCTCAGAGAGGGTTGTCAGTAATAAAATTATTAAGAATATATTGTTAGCAAGCACTTAAGTTAAAATTATTTTTACTGCAATTTTTTAATCATCGACTGTCAGGGATTTTAGTCATGACTGATTTATAATGAAATCTGCATTTCTAACACTTGGAGGAGATAGGTTATTCTGTTGGGTTACATTTACAATGAATACTCCAACAAGTCTTTGGGATCACAAAGTGGAAGCCTACTTAGCCAGTCATAAATTATCAGCAGTCTCATTAATATTTTCAGGTTAGCACATGGAGAGTTTTTTATAACCACTGTTGCTATAAGGCAGGTAGAGTGTCTAGCAGCATGCAGGGATTATAGAGCGGTTTGTGATCTACTCATCCTGCTGTGTTCAAAGTTTCAAGGATTGTCTTGAAGCAAATGTTTGATGGATAGCATAGAGTGCTCCTCCATCAAGCACTGTGAGTCATTGCATTGTGTATTGTACAAGTTTATTCAACTTCCACAGACCAGCATATCCCACACAGAGACCTGAGTGTTTCTTTTTCCTCTCTCTGAGAACAAACTTTCTGGTTCTACTTTATATTCTTTACCCACAGCTTGTGAAGTGGAATAGAGTTCCAAATGTGGAGATGGTAACTTGACTGCTTTTTTTTTTCTTCGCACAGAGAAATAAGCCTTGATTAATGATGAGTTTCTGTTCACAGTGTTCTTTCTTTAAAAGGCAAAACCTGTTCTCTCTGAGTGTGTAAGATGACAGATTGACAGCCCTGGGAGACTGAAAGCCCTCTGTTTATCCCCAGTACAGATACAGTGCAACTAACAAAAATGCAACTTTCCATGAGATATCTTACCAATATGTTTCAGCCCTATTCTGCATGGCCAGGGAAACATACAGGATGCTAGAGGTTGTTTTAGTTATCCAGGTTATGCAATCCTTTTTCTTTGCCAAAGCTACACACCACAGCAATGGCAGTTTCTGTGATCTGGATGCCTGAGAACATCAACATTCTGGTCTGAATTTAATCTGTATTTCATAGACAAATGCCTCAATGCCTTTTACCCAAACACCTAAGCCTTTCAGCTACTCTGAGTGTTCCTTTTTTGGAAGGGAAAGAAAGAGGTTATTTTCTGCATTTGTTTGTATGGGAAAAGCAATCTTGGCCAATGATATGTGGGACTGTTCACATTCATTTCTGTGCTTTGCTGCCTCTTTGAAATGGATGGAGATGTACCATGATGTTTTTGTGACTCCTCACGCATAGCTATAAAACCTAAGAGTAGTGGGGGGAGCACCCTGAACATGTGAGTGTGTTATTTGCATACTGAGCATTGCAAAAGATTTTCAAAGGTGTAGATTAGAAGGTTTACAGATCATAAAATGCTTTATTAGTGTTTTGGGAAGTAGTACACCAGCAATGTAAATCATTGGTTTCTTAGCACATTCCCATTTCAAGGAAGCCAAAATGAAAACATCATTCTGGGGTGGGGGCAGTAAAACGAGAACATTGTCTGGGCATGCAGCTGTCCTTGGACAGCAGGCATTGGTGAGGGAGAGGATGATATCGAGGCTGGACTAGTCTTGGGATCAAAGACAAAGAGAAGTCAGGAAAAAACATGAATAGGAAAGGTTACCAGAGAAACTCCTCAAGACCTTTCTTGGTGCCCTATGCCTGGTGCTTTGTACTCAGAAAGCGAGTATAAAATTATGTGACTGTTGTGGATTTTGGTCAGGGACCTGCTCAGGCAGCTCGACTGAAATATACCTTTACATTTCTTTCCCCTGAAGATAAGGTTCTGTAGCAATTTGCTGCAAGGAATTCAGCAGTTGCAGAAATTACTGACATTTGGTCTTGGACATGAGGTGACATAATTCCTTCCAATAGTACAGTGGTAATATATGATTAATATTGCAATTAAAAGCTCATGTTTCTCCCCTGTGCACTCAGATACTGAGCTGTCTGAAACCTGATTCAAGAGATCTTCCTGCAGCTGCAGTGTTCTTGGTACAACTCCCCTGTGCTTTTACAACACTGGAACTAACATTTCAATGCTACACTATTCCCAAAGTCCCCAAATCTTATTTAATCTTCTTTTTTTATTTCTGTTTTCCCACTTTCTACAAATAACATTTGCTGCAAGGATGTGAACGTTGTCACCATGTCAATGAATGTCTACCTAATGCTGAGTTCTCTTATTTCTCTATTTTCTTACTGAATGCTCAAGCATGGCAGAAATTCTCTCTATTCTATGAGACACGGAGGGAACTCATACCATGAAAGACTGAAAGAAACTAGGCTGTTGAGGGGCCTTTACAAAATCTTTTAATCCAGCTCCAGAATCTGTACCAGCCCAAGTATTTCACATCTATGGCTGATGGAGAATTTTGGCATTGACTTCATGTCCTGTGGGATTTTGAGAATATTCATGAACTTTCTAGGAGCACATTTATTTACTCACAGAAATTGCAAATTCAGGATAGTTTGAGGGCTTTTTTAGTGAAATTTTTGAGGGTTTAAGTCATCAGATACAGGTTTTTTTAATGTCTCCCTGAGAAATATGCAAGATATAGCCTGTACTGGAATGATCAGTACAAATATCCTCATGCCTCATCTATGCCTTCATGTCCTATCAGAACAATCTCTTTTCCCAGTAACTGAGAAAAGTATGTGCTCTGTTTGCAATTTCATGCGCTATCATGTGATAACAAAACTGTTATTTTGAAAAACTCTGTTGATTTTTATTCTTATAATTACAGTGCTTACTTAATGTTACAAATGTTCTTTGGTCCCCCAAGGCCATTTTTAAATAAAGCCAAACTCACTAACAAGTATTTTAATGTTTTATTTGAAGTGCTTTTTACATAGGAAATTTTTTGCTATTTGTAAACTTTCCTATCAGTTCAGTTAAAATTTCACGCATAAATTTAGTTCAACTAGCATCATCTGAAGTGTATGTGCTTCATTTTTACATTCATTTTGTCAGCTATACATCCCCCATACCATATGGTATGATACTCTCAGAGAGAAGCTAAATGTTTTCTGCACAGTAATTGTTTTCATTTCTATTAAAAGAGAAAGGCACAAATAATAAGCACAGTGAAGGCATGCAATCTTTGGCATGTCACTAAATCCTTGATGTCTATTAAAACCCCACCTAAACTTGCAATTCCCTTGACAGAGCACGTAGGAAGCCCTTTCTCCATCTGCTGTTTTTGCTGATGAGATGCCAAATGTCTTTACAGATACTCTCATAGAAAAGGAAGGAAATGCAATTACAGGAATCATGCTCTTAAAAGAACCATTTGAGGAGATAAAAAAAAAGGTGAAGTGATTTTTTATATATGAAATCACCTCATAGACTGATTACAAATTTTGTTCATTCATAATATGGCAGAGTGATAACTGATTTTATGTATTGGTGTTTATAAAAGATGCTCTTTCCATTGTCCATCATTCTCTGTAATTCAGTTTTGTTCTTGCCTTTAAATTCACAGTTTAGCACAGAATAAGAAAGTAGCTTTTATCAGGTTAAACAAATCTAGTAGAAATAACTGAATATGAATATTTTAATGAGAGGATTAGTGCTTTAAATGCTGTGAAAATGTTAAATCTTAAAATAATCCTGAATATTTTCCTAAGCCTGATCTATAACTGTTTTATACTGTGGCATTTTATTTTAGAAAGCACAAGCAGATGTGCTTTCAAAACAGCAGCAAATTGTTGCAGAAGACACTACTTGCTTTGCTTGTTTGTAATGAACTGATATGAAATTAGAGCATTTTCTTAGAGACTGAAATTATAATTATACCTTTTTTTGGGAACATGTCTAAACTGAAATGTCCAGAACCAATCAGATGACACATTTTGACATTTTAATTGCCTCTTTTTTTAAAAGAGAAGGAAACATGATAAACAGGATTCAAGCAATTTTAGACAGGAATTTCTTTCATATTCACAACCACTTGCTTTGAATTGAACTATAATCATAAAAACATCAAGTTGCTGAAGAAGTGTCTATGAAAATAAAGCTGCCTTTGTGAACCATAGGTGATACATTCTCTGTGTTCTCAAATATAGGTGTAAATTGAAAAAGAGTAAAACTAGCAAGAGCAAACAGGAAAAGAATTAAAACACTATGTCTTTGTTGTTTCATTTCCTTTCCTATAGAGTGCAATCAATACTTTACAACAGGGTTAATGTGGTCTCTTCAAACATGCTATTATTCTTTCAAAATAGCACAATAAGTTTATTAGTTATGCTGTCTGCAGTCTTTCCAATGTGACAGGATTGTGTGGGTGTTCAGATTGTAAGTAATTTTCTTGGTGCCCTCTGTTGGAGTATTTTTCGTGAGTGCTAACAATAGAGGCTAGCACCACACAGCTGCAAGAAATTGGAGTGGTGGAAGTTCTAATTCTAATTAATATAATTAACACAAACAAAAAAGTGTCCCACACTGAGAGACTTACTGTTTTTCCTTAGCAGTGATAATGTTCAGATTCCACATGTGCCAGTTTTTACTATTCAAGTGAGGTTGCAGTTGTTGATTTCTGTTTTTTTTTTCTTCTTCAGTGACATTCAGGTACACTGAAAGGTTATTTTAAAACATAACCTAGAGACTGATCTTGCAACTAGCTGTTTGTGCTCCTTCTTGTACCTCATTTTTGGAAAGCATCTGTTTTGTAAATAAAAATGAGTAAGCTTTGGCCCCACTAGGTGTAGTAGTACCTCCTGCTTTTTGTTTAAGATTAATTCTAAGAGGCAAGAATAGAAATTTTTTCCTTAACAAGGGAAACAAGACAGGCAAGCTTAGCAATAGTCCTTGTGACCAGCTACAACACCTCAACTGAGTATCTCAGTCAAATGGTCAATGGACAGCCTTTGGAGAGGAAAAATATCAAAATCATGATTTGATGAAATTTGAATATCATAGATACTCGCTTCAGAATTGGCTTAGTCTCTGCCGTGGTCTGAGGGATTACAATCCTAAATAATTTTAATATCCTAATCCTGGGCAAAACATTTTTTAATTTTTTAAGCTTGGCAAAATCTTGGTATTCAAACCACCTGCTCATCACTGTTTCTGCTCGTAATCCAGGGTGTCAATATCCTGGCAGAAAAGTTTTTCACTTGCCTTTGAACATACATGCATACATATATATCACCCTACTAAAAGAGTGGAAATGTGGTGAGCCTGCTGACAATGAGAAATACCTTAGCTGAAAGCAGCTGCATGCATGTAGCAGAGTGCTCCTCAGCACTACTTTGCTATGCAAAGGAATGCTCAGTAACTTCAGTGCCACTGGATATTAGTATTACCTCTGCCTGGTCCCAGTGGACAAAATATGGCAGGAATCATGATCTAAGAGGGAATTAGTTCACAGAGAAAGGATAAGCATGTTGGCTGGTGCTTATGAAAATGGAAGAACTGAGGAAAATGTTATCTTTTGCAATTAAGTTGGTGTTGGGCAATTTGTACTGATCCACCTGTCAAAGTCACAAGTGGTCATATCTTCACAAAGTGGTAATTTTTCTATCCCTTTTCTTGCCAAGATTGAGTCAATCATCATATGACAGACCACCCATGTGTAAAATGATATATGTCTGGTGGGAGCTGATATAGGACCTGCAGATGGGCTTACCAGCTTTGAAAGGCAAGTAATTTTCTATTAATACTTCCTGTAGAGGATAAGGCCCTGATACCTTTCAGAAGAGCTGTAATTAGGCCAGTATTGGAGGTCTCAGATATTGTAGATGATAACTGTGTAAGTTATAGTCCTTTTCTAAACTGCTCTTTCATCTTTCAGTCTGGTTTTATGTCTGGCTACAGCACTGAATGAATCACTCCTGTTAATTAATAGTCAACATATTAGCTGCTTGAGTTGTTTGTAATTTCTCCTCTCTGTATTAGCCTCTCTCAGATATCCATTATTGACTGTGAACTGTTTTATAGAAGCACCCACTTATAGTTAGGTACTGCACAAATATGTATAAAAAAAACAAACCCACAAAGCATAGAAACTAAAGAAAGATTAAATTAATGACCTCATTACTCCAGCTCGAAACTCTGTACCAGCAGGTAATTTTCAACACTGGAGTTTTGTGTCTGTAACTTACCTCTTCCTCAGAAGCTTCTCATTCTCTCTATTTGACTCAAACAATTATTTTCTCTAGTACTTTTAAAAGAACAAGTATAACATTTGTAGTAGCCCCTTTTACATAAAAGGATCTAACTTTGGCACATAATTACTAGATTTGATATGTCACAAATGTACATTGCTCAATTATAATATTCTGAAATATTCATTTGAGGACCAGTGGTTCATCTGTACTTCTTTCCAGGTGTTTCTTACATGATTATTTCCCTTAAGTAATTAGCAAGAATCAGATGATCTGAAAATAAGTAGTTCTTGGCATGGATCTCGTGAAAAATGAGATATTCCCCTGGAACTACAGAGAAATGAAAGAGCTAGATATACAGAAAGAAAGAATTAAACATACAGAAGGATTAAAAGTGAACAAGCATCAGTGAATTAATATGTTCTCATACCCACATTTTCTTATTAGGAATTTTGAGGAACTTGGAAGTAAGAGACTGAGGGATTTGCAAGGGTCTCCCAAGGGGTTTAAATAGATAGGAAACCATAAAAAATGAGAATTGAAAGAAAAGAATAAAACTTACCCAGTTTTCCAGAGTGTTGGAAGAAAATGCAGTGGCAGCCAAGAGCATAAATTGAAAAGGGTGCAGGAAGATGAGCAGGAAGGGTGCAGAGTAACAGCCTTGCTTTTTTCTACACTGGAGCAGGATGTCCAGTAAGGACTGTGGGCCACAGAGCAAAGAAGAGAATAATGAGATACCTCCCAAGGGACAAAGACTGGAGAAGTTCACCTGGTATAAACAGAAAGGCAAGCAACTGAAAAAACACCTTATGACAGAGTACTGTAGGAGTGGAGCAGGACATGTGGAAAGTGTGAATGCCCTACAGCTGAGGTCAATACTCTAGAAATGGAGGAGTACTGGATGGAGAATTTCCCTTCCAAAGCACTATGTAAATTTTTTTTAAATGGTATTTTGTTTACAAGCCAAGTTCTGACTGATTAGCCCGTCAGATAACAGGTTCTGTATGTCAGGTGTTTGCACTGTCTTAACCCACAGAAACATCCCAGCTGCACAGCCTTTTGTGATAAAGCTATCCCAGCTGGGGATGTCCTTGGTGCTGATGGGATAAAAGCATTAGGTAAGAAGGGTTAAAATGCATCCAATTACACTGAATTTACATTTGCAGTTAGCATGATAGGAGTTGTATGGTAAAAAAACAAAAACAAAAACAAAACAAAACCAACAGACAAAGAGAAAATATTCTTATGGATTTTTGGGTTTTATTTTCCTTAAGTGACCACTAGCTTAGACCTCTGCTGTCAGTATATAACTAACTGGAGCAGAAAGATACCACCACTTCTCATAATGTGCTGCCAAGCAGGAACAGAAGATGATTGAATGTTCTACACTGCAGTACATGCAGGTGAGTCTCATCCAACAGTTTCCTGAAGCAGACCAAGTTTCCAGGGAAGCAGGTGAGGCATGGACCTGTGATCCATGCCACTAGACTTGTAGAACACCAGGGGTACCTTAAAATACTTCATCCATTTGAAAGAGAGTGCATCCCTGTGTTCTACATAGCAGTTGCTGTGGAATACTTTCTAGCTTATTCCTCTTTCAGCCTTGCCAGCAATAAATAACTTCAGACAGTAGCAGCAAAGACAGAAAAATTAAATTGTACCTAGTATGCCATATGTTGATTTGCATTTAGGATGCAAACCCTGCTTTCAATAACATCTGTTTGAAACAGCCCTGCTATCCAGCTGCCATCACAGTTTTCTCTTTGGAAAAGGGAAAATGTTTCCATATCTGAGTTCATTTGAGGTACACACTCCAAGGGGGCCAGTTTTGCATTATGTTTCCTGAAAACTTATGTCAATCATCAGTAAAATTTCAGATATATCAGTAGAACCTGTTACACAGAATGTCAGCGTTCTAAATATTTGGTGTGTGCTTTCTGTGATAAAGAAAAAAAAACGTAATTTTTGGCCCCTTAGGTATAGAAGCAATAGACATTCCCCCAACGCAGACACACAACTTTCAATGGATATTTACGGTTGTATAAACCTGGCCAGTGAATTCAGTGGTTTCATAGATGACAGAAAATTCTTAACTAAGAAAATTAACTGACAAAGACTGTGAAAATTCCCCAAAACTGAGGATTTTATGCTGGAAATTACTGTATTAGAGGAAATAGTGTTAGAATTACCATAGCAGTAGGTGAGAAGCTGGGCTGGTCACAGCATTTCAGGGTTATTTTTTCTGTTGACATGTGTTGTTTCACAAGTGTGTCACTCTAGCAGCATTTTGAGAGAGGTTCACCCATCATCATTAGCACAAGCACGCATCACGAAGAGCTCTAAAGGCACTTCTCTTTTCTGATGATTCACAGCAAAGCATTTCACGCATCTGAGTTTCACACATTCACAAATTCAGAGGCCTCTAAATAATCTGGATACTAAATGTGTAGGAGATGTCTCTTGTTTCATGTTAGAGGTGTAGCAAATGGACTCAAACCTACTTTCGGAGTCAAAATATACTTGACTAAGTCCAAACATCACACCAGTCACATGGAAATGTTCAGAAAGTTTTTCTACCCTGTAGGACTGGAATCACATTTTTAAGATACAGTCATTACATTAAATTCATTTCATAAAACAAGAGTATTTCTTTCTTTGCTTGTTGGTTTTTAGAATCATTCAAGACAAACAAACAAGCAAACAAAAACCCCCAAAACACAAAGAGTTGTTTGTTTTTAAGCTAAACTCACCTCATGCCACAGTTACTCATCAGATATCCATTTATTTTAAATGGAGCTATGCAAGGGATAATATTTCTTTAGTAACTACAGGTCAAACAAAACTGTATTAGTGTGGTTTATGGGCTACATTAGTAGCACTACACCATCCCAGAGACTAGTCATGAGTTAGAGCCATGTGGCATTTTAGGCTGCATCTTCAGTCCATGAGAAAACAACATCTCCTTTAAAGATGAGATGGTCTAAGATGAAGGACACTAAGCATGTGCAAACTTGTTCTGAAAATAAAAGGAAATTGTGTCCTAGTGGCTGAACATCAGACAGCCGGATGATTTTGAGGATGCCTTCATATAAAAGGTATCATGCCTTGCTTATAGAAGAAATATTGAAACTGCTTATGTACTTTGGGTTCTGGTTTCCACAATCTCTGGAGAAAAAAAGTATCTCAGCATCCTTCTCTGTGCCCACAAGTCCTTCATTGTATTTAAGTCCTAAAACACTTCTTCTTTTCACAATAGGAAGGGAGAACTTTGCTTATGCTGCTATTCCTTATTTTGCACTTCCAGACACTGTAGGTCTCGATTTGCATGGAATTTACAGTTACTTTTGAAATACATTTTTCCATTTAGAAATACCTTCAAACTGCTGAGGGGCTGCAAACTGCAGAGAAAAGCAGGTTATCTGTGTATTGCTGCTCCTGCTGATATTTGTGATGATATGCCAATGGCAGGTGGGGTGAGGTCTGCAGTGCCCCTGCCCCCTCTTTGTGGCACTGCTGAAGCTGTAAGGGAACTCCCCAGACCGCCTGTGTGCTGCACAGGAACGTGCTGTCCCTACCCCTTTGCAGACTCAGCACACCCCCAAATGTGCACTCACAGATGGTCCCAGGCTCAGCTGGTGTAGATCAGTGCTGCCCATCCGGCAGATTGTATGTGCTTGCTGTAAATAGATGCTGCAAGTTATAGATATGTGTCAGTGAAAAATCACATTTCTGTAATATTGGGACTGGGAACTTCAATCTGTAAAACCCAGGCAAGTAAAATGAAAGCTGCAGTCACTTCACAGAATCATACAATGGTTTTAGTTGGAACAGACCTTAGGGATCATCTAGCTCCAACCCTATTGACATGTGCAGGGACACCTCCCCACTGCACCAGTTTACTCAAAATTCTATACAACTTGGCCTTGAGCACTTGCAGGGATAAGACATCCATAACTTCCCTGAGTAACCTGTTCCATTGCCTCACCATCCTCACAGGAAAGACTTTCTTCCTAATATCTAATCTTCTTCAGTTTGAAGTCATTATTCCTTGTCCTATCACTACATGCTCTTACAAATTGTTCAGCTCCCTTGTAGCTACTGGAAGGCTGCTGTAAGGTCTGTCCCCAAAGCCTTCTCTTCTCTAGGCTCAGCAATCCCAACTCTTTATGGCCCTACTCCAACAGGTCCATGTCCTTCCAGAGTTGTAAGCCCCAGAGCTGGATGCAGTACCCAGTACCCCATGTGAGGTCCAAGGAGGGCAGAGTAGAGTGGGAAAATCACCTCCTTTCACACTTGTTTTGATGCAGCCCAGGACACGACTAGCTTTCTCGGCTGCAAGCTCTCAACTGCCAGCTCATGTTGAGCTTCTCCATAACCAACATCCCAAGTCCTTCTCCTCAGAACTGCTCTCAATCCATTCTGCGCCCAGCCTGTATTTGGGATTGCCCTCGCTCGCATTCAGGACCTTGCACTTGGCCTTATTCACTTGATCCCCTTGACATACAAAATACAGAACTTTATTACATGTTTATTTTTAGTGCATGTACAATGCAACGTGAGAGACTTAACGTTGCCATGGGAACCGTGACTTTGAATTCCTGACTTTTTTATACAATGTTTTATTAAAAAAAAAAAAAAAATTCTACAGAAATATCATGGACAAAATACATTTGACAGAACTCTAGTCAGTGGTACTCAAGTATGACTACCATGAGGGGGACAATAACAAAACTCAAGAATCTGCCAGTCCTAAAGAATAAACATAATTAAAATTAACATGATGAGGCTAAACATGATGTGGTTGAGTACAACTAAATCTGGATATGGTAACAGGATCCTATATTGCTGCATATGTATGTTTCAAATTTTATATATCTGGCCCAGATTTATTGAACTTGCACTTGAAAAATGATCATTTTTCTGCCGGTCGATCACAAAACAAAAACAAAGAGCTATCAAAAGGAATAGAAGAAATGGATCTATACTCCTGTATGGAGACTCAGACATACTTGTTGAATATGGTAAAAAATTATTTTTTTTTATATATATTAATTTTAAATTTTTTTCTTTTTCATTTTTATCCTGAAGCCATTCTATTCTGTCTTCATTGCACAGTCTACACCGTAGTTTGTAAAGAAAGTGTTGTGACCACTGTACCATTTTATAAATCTAGACAGGTAAAGATACAGCAGTAGATAAGTTAATAGAGATTTTAAACTTGTTGCTCAGTAAGGAATAGATTCTTCTTTCAGCTGCACATTCACACTGCCATAAGAGATGAAATTTATTGGGTGTCCTGGGTGCACCGCAGAAAAAAAATATCTCAGACTTATAACTCATCTCAAATCTTTCCAAAGGAAGGGGCTTATACTGATGGAGAAGGTTCATTACTGTGCCCCTAATTTTCATCCAGCCATAATCCCTGTCTGAAATAACTCCATGTGAATTTTTTGCCCTATTCAGTTAACAGCAACGTGAAGAAAGTCTGAGCAGAATTTCAGAAGCATGTCCTATTTATGGTTTTATTAACTTTCCCACTGTGCTATCCAAGGAATCAAAGAATACTAATTGTCATAGATGTTCTCCCGGAGTGTGAAATCCAGGATAACAAAATTGCTGCAAGAGTTTCTTCTGAGACTGCTGCCCTGAAAGCTGGTCTGCTAGTCTCCTGTTGATGCCACCAGCTTCCTTTACCCTTGCACACATCAAAATAATTTGAAGAAGTCACATGGCCACTTTTAAAATCTGAATGCAAGTACCCAATCACCTAGGTTAGTTTTTGTTGATTAAAAAGAATGTTGGTTAAAATCCTTGTGAATTAGGCATTATTAGAGAGCTCAGAGCCCTTTAAAGGATACAGTGTTTTTTCTGTTTACTGTGATTCTCTTCCCTTGCATTCATCACCAGAGGTCTGTTCTCTGCTACACTGTGGAGCCTAAGAGAAAATAGAACAAAATGCTTCTTTGTGCTCTCTCTCTTCAGCCCTGTTTCTGCCCTCTGTTCAGGGCTCATGTTTGTACACAAAAGTATACACATCATTCATAGTGGCAAAAGAGAATCTGGATGAGCTGGGTCCCTTGCGGATGTGGAGCCAGAGGGCATGATCAAGCATGCAGCTGTTGACTGATGGCTCCTTCGTGTACAATATGAAACTGAAGTAATTCTTCCTACTACATAGTTTAGCTCATTGTTAGAAGAAAATTGCTTGGGTTTTATTTGGGTAATGTGCCTGCTGGAGGGGGTTTGCATAAAAGTTTTTGCATCTGAGAGCACTAAGATGCATAATATTAGTGTGATCATGATGTCTTCTTATTAGTAAGACAACTTGTCCTTTTTTGTCAGTGAATTGCAAAGATCTGTCAAGGCCCAGTTTAATCTACTCCCTGTAATAGGATTTGTCTGTAGCTTGAGGAAACAGAAGCTTGTAATGTGTAGGGTTATTAAGAAGAGGATGTAAGCTATTTGAGACTGTTTAATAAAATATAATATTAGTATATTCAGTGAATATGGAAAGAGATCTAAATATTTCTCATTGCAACCTTCAAGTATCTTGGGAGAGGAGGAGGATACTAATTAAAACAAAGGGGGAAAAGTAATATCTCTCTGAATTGTAGCCTTCCTCAAAGTAAAATATTGATGAAAACGAGAGCTCAATTGAAGAATGACATTGCTCCTGTTGTAACCATTCAAGTAAATCCCTGCCCCATTCCAAGGCAAAGTTAATGTATTTAGGGAACCTTGCAAACAGCAGCTTTAGTTGCTTTCATGTACACCCATGCATGGCCCTTCTGCAAACAAGGCAGCTTTAAACAAGGAGAGATATTGCTGCCAGGAGTACAAAGTATTCTGCCCTGTGAATTGCCTCACTTCCTATGTAACAAGCTTTGAGACAGCTGAAAGTATTTGCAGTCCCAAACCTCACTCACGTCCTTCAGTGCCTTGACAGAAAACACAAAAGTCGAAAGCTTTAACTGCCTATTTTTAAAGGGAATTTTGTTATCCGGAGCAAGTAATCAACACAAAGGGATTGAATCTTTTTGTGGATAGAGCCATTAGGAGCGGGGTCCTGTTTCACATGAATATTAAGGTATCCTGTGGTGGAAACAGACTGCTTTAACATGAGATTTATGATCCTCCACAAACACAGTTTTACCTGTCACATGTACACATATCCCTGCTACTGGAGATTCCTGGAACTGGAATTGCTTTAACTGAGACTGGCATCTTTAATCATTAATATTTCTGCAGCACCTCTAATACGTCAAATTCACTGTTTACCTTGCTGATTAGTACAACCTTGTCTGTGTTATATCTAGGTATCTAAGCAGCCTAAATACCTAGATTGGCAGTTGCTGCCAAAATGTCACTAAATCTATTGAAGTGAAATCACAAATAAATAATTTGGGACACTTCTACTCACTTGAAGTATTCCACAAGTATTCCTTGCCTGGGGTCCTCCAAAAGTACTGTAATGCAAAATATAAGTTTTGAAACAAAATGTTCTAGTTCCTGTGACTGGTTATTTCTGAATAGAGGATCTAGATTCAGATCTCTCAATGTCTGAATCACAAGTTGCTTCAAAATGCCACATACAATTAGTTCTCAGTCTGTGGAAACAGAGAAGGAGGAGGTGAAAGGGGCAAATTTCAGTTTGTTGGGACCAAGGCTGATTTAGGGGCGGGTTTTGGCACCTGCAGAGCTTTGCAGGAATGGCAGAAGCATGAGAATAATTATGACAAGAGTTTTTGGTTTTAATCAAAATTTTTTCAGGTTTGTCATTATGAAATGAAAATTTTCTTTGGACAATGATAAAAGAATGACATGAAACAAAAGGGGAATTTTTCCCAAAGAAATTATCCTTAGTTTAATGACTAAGAATTTGTTATTAATTAACCTGAGTTAATCTAGAAAACAAGGAAGTTCAACTCTCTCTGTAAAGTTATTTGCTAAAGGAAATAAGTCTGGATATTATCCCAGACATGCAGAAGGGAGGAGTATAGGTCATTTTCTCATTAATTACATTTGAGACAAAATCATACAGTGAAAGCAACAAAGAAAAATTCAGTGCAGTCATGATTCAAATATATTCCACTGAAGCTTTCCCCAGGTCAGGAGGAATGTAGTGCACCTTCAAGGAGTCCAGGATCCCCAAAGAGTTTGTGAAGTGGCTTGTGGAGAGAGAGCAGATGGTTATTATTGTGGCTTCACCCATCCTCTGTCAGGAAGCTTATTCACACTGAGACTGCTCTGGAGGCTTAAATTGGACCTTAGAGTAGCATGTCTCCATACTCCTGAGCAAAGGGTCTCAGGTTGCTTCTCTGAATTCTTCCTTCCAAAGAAGATATTACCTCACTTTTATTAGAGAGTGTGGAACATAAAATGTCTTTTTTATTGCTACTCTGTTTTGAGTCCCAAAGGTTTTGCTTATGATGAGCAACATGACATCCAAAACATTTCCTAACTTCCTGGAGAAATTTGAAGCCTATAATTTTCAGTGACTTTTAACACAGCAGAGAATTGAGAGATTGTGAGCCCTGCTCACAGAGGAACTTGAGGAGTACAGATCATGGGGGCATTCAGCAAAGTACAGATCAGTCCAAAGTACAGACCTGAGCTGAAGCAGGAATTTGAAGGTGGTTTCAGTTTAACAAATAAATGTGTTAACCATAGGCTACAGGGCGACCAAAGGAGCCTCCCAAGATTATGAAGTCTATGGGCGCTTTCTTAGGCAAAATGTTCTCTGATTCACCATTTTCCATACCTGTGCACAAGAGAAAATCTTCAAAGAGAGCTGGAGACACCTAAACCCCCATAACCTAACAAAATATGTGAAAATAATGTTTATTGATCAATTCAGAGACCAAAAGCCAAGCATGAATGAAAGGTTCCTGCGCCTAATAAGTATGTTGAGTTACTGGGCTGTAAGAAAAGGAGTTAGTAATGGGAAATAGCTGCTTCTCCTGCTGCCAGGGGTGTGGTGTATATCCTGGTATTGCCAAGTGCTGTCATAGCTGCCAGTTCTCCATGCAGATCAAGACTGTACCCAGACCTGTGCCTACCTTCCAGGTAAACGGTCTGATGGTGCTAATGATGTAATTAGAGGGATCATACTGTCTCTTCTTTGCCTTTTACTTGCATTAGACACAGTTCCAGAAAAGAAACATTATTTGTAAAAGCCATAATTAGGGACAAGGAACACCTAACTTTCAGGTTTTGCTTAGTTTTGGGGGAAAGAAAAGAGTTTTGCCAAAGACTTTAAGTGGATAAGTTGAGAGTTAGTGATCTTAATGCCTAAACATTGAAACAACTGGTATCCTTGGGCAGCCTTAGTTGGACTAAAGTAGCAGCCTTAATCAATAGATTACAAGAGATATGAATGTCTAAAACCTGGACATATAAGCAGATTAAAAAACAGTGTTTTATTTTTCAAAAAGCAAAATATCCATAATTAACTGATTCACCACTTAAAATCTGAAGTACATCTCCTCTCATAAACACTCAAACTGCTGAGAAAATATAAGAAATGTGTTCCAGTAGTGTGATGAAAAACAAGGGCTGACAAGAGAAGGCATGAGCAAGGTGGCAATGAAGTTCTGTCAGTGAAGCTAATTTTGGTTGCAAATTATTTTAATAAAACACACAAGAGAGAGCCTGCTTTCAGTATAATGGTGGAAAGTCACTCTAAACTTACTTTGCCTTATTAGAGGTAGAGACTGCTGAAAGATTTTTCAGACAAGTTTTCTGATTACCAAACTCTCATGTAACCTCAACAGCAGCATTACAAAATGGTTAAAAACACAATCTTATATGTTTCAAACCAAGCTAATAAGCAGAGGGCCTGCAAAATCAAGAGTCTTAAATTCAGAAGGTTAAAGTTTCTATTGACTTTAACTTTCTAAATATTTCAGAACTAAGTAAGAGTCTGTGGTCTATGCAGCTGCAGTGGAAGCAATGCTTCATGTGTATTTTTTTGGCTTATTTGAAATGGTAGATAAAATAGCCAGTCTTCATGTACATACACACACAGGGTTAGTTAGTTAACTCACTCACTCTGTTAGTGAGATATCACAGGCCATACGTCAGGTGCACTGGTAACAATTCTAATAATATTGAACACAACTGAGTGAAATTAACCCGTGGGAAAAAAAATCATACATTGTAATCTATTATTCTGCTGACTAATCTATCAAAGAAAAGAGCACTTGCACCATTTGAAACTGCACTGGCCATTTTTCTTCCCATATAGGATCAATATAAATATAAATAGCAAGGTCACAGTTAGAAAATGGGTTTTAGATAAGAGAGCTGAAGGTTGAGAGTTGGGTTGTTGATACAGCAAGTGCCAAGATTCCTTTAACCCACAGATATATTAAAAACTGCACAGATGTGCAGAAAACAGTAAGAGGTAAGGAAATCTCTGTAAAAGATAAATTTCTCTGTAATGTTGGATCCCTTTAGTAACAGAGCTTCATTCTGTGAGTGGTGCTGGTGGCTGGATAAGGAGCTATTTCCTACAAGATTTCTTCTTGAACGCCTGAACGTTCCCTGCAGGAAATTTTTTGTACAGACAGTAAATGCTTTGCAGGCCATCTCACATTAGTTTGCCAGATTCTTCCCTCTTCTTAACTAACAGAGATAAAATGAGATGAAAAGGTATCTGTGGTATTTTGAGTTGTAGCATTTGTAGACCTTTTCTTTCCACAGTGAATATCAGGTACCTCTATTTGGATCCTCCTCAGTAGGTAGATTTTGTCCACAGCAGGAAAACTATGTATTGTCTTGTAGACTGCACTGGCCAACTGTTTGCTGTCTGAATTCTAGAAAAAAATCTCCAAGGGTCTCAACTCAGTATGATAACCTGCATCATTTTTTGAAGACCATGCATAATAGTGGTGGACAAAAGGAAGGTTTGCTTTCTCTCAGGTCCAAGTCTGTGTTGCATCTCATACACATCATGGTGAAGAAACAGAGATCACATCAGTGATATGTAGTGTCAGGGACAGGTTGCCAAAAAAAACATATGGTGTAGATCACAGAGGGCCAGTGTTGAAGATTTAGAGCTAGGTCTCCAACATAGTCTAGAAGAATTTACAAAATGAAAATAAAAGCACTTGTCTCCAAATCCAGGTGCACAGATGGCCCATTTTGAGATACACTGCAGGTTTACAGGCAGCCTGCTATACAGCCATCCTCACCTCCATCCTGAAGAATTCAAAGAATGGTGAGAAAATTATGCAATAGGATGTGATGGTCCATTAGCTTTCAGTAAGTGTGTTCACAGCTGTCACTCTCAGGTAAAGCCTAATGTCTGAACCTTGAAATGAGCATGCAGGGAAAGGAAAAATGAGCATGAGAATACCAGTTCTGCATAGAAGACCTGATTTTGTAATAAACTAGAACAGAATGCATTGTGTCAACAAGCGAAGAGTTCTTTGGACATGGCCATTAAATAAACATCAAATGACTCTATATTCTATACATTAAACAGATATATATTCCCAGTGGTGAAAGAAGCACATTAATGTATGAATATCAGTCTCTTTAATTTTAATAGACCAGGCTTAAACCTCTTACACCTGCTATGAAAATAGGCTGTAGCTGAGAAGTGAGAGTCGAGCCAAGTATCCATGACATCTCTGGTAGAGATCAATAACTGTACATAAAACCCTAAACATTTGTTTATTCTGCAGATATTTACAGACATAGGGCAGAAAATATATGTTGATTTTCATTAATTAAAGCTCTTGATTAAGAAGCACTTATTTGCAATTCTGTAAGTTTCTTTGCTTTTATTGTTCAAAATAATAAGAAAAAAGCAGGTGCTCTTTTGATAGATTTCATCCTTGTCGGTTAAGGCACTTCACAAGTATTAATTAGTCTAACACCCCATTTATTTATCAGGAGACTCAAAACATACTCAAGTCATAGAGTGTTGTATCATCAGAATAGTTTGCATTGGTGATCTCAGACAGTGTACCTGGAATTAATTACTCTGTTCCAAATAGGCCATGGAAAAAAGTAATATAAAATTATATATATATAGTAATATAAAATGTAACATATTTGATCAAAAAGATGATATAAATCAATATTATTAATTATTTTAAGACCTCAGGGCAAGAAGCTTCCTTGTACTTTGTTGGGTTTTTTTTTGCTTTTTTTTGTTTCTGTTTTTAATGAAATGACATTCAAGAAAATCAGAGTACAAATTATTTTTCATTATATAAGGTATCTTGTATTTTAACATGTAAGGAAAATGTTTTATTAGTTTTGGAAGAGTTGTGGTCAAATCAAGCACATCAGAATTTTTTGCAGATTAGTCTCAAAGCAGTAAGGTTAACAGAATAATTCAATAGTCACTGCTTTAGACAATATCCTTTTATACTGGCCTCAACCAGAGCAGGATGGGATCTATTGCAGTATGTCCTCTAGTGAGCAAACCAGTTGTTAAAAGGTACTTAAACCATGTTTCTTTAGAGTGGCTCTGAAGAGAGCCTTGAGAGGATGCTTAAGGTTCAATGTGTGCTCAGCTACTTTGGTGCACTTCATTATTTTAAATAATTTAAAACATTTTGTCAGGAATCCAGAAATCAGAAGGACTTGAGTAAGTAATTAATTGTATTACAGAAAAGGCTCATTCATGTAACCACCATAGGTCAATAAAAATTTTAAAATAATAATTTTTTAGAAACCAAGGAGTACCAAGTGTAGCAAAATTTTGTATGTTGCACAAAGAATAGTCTTGAATCTAGACCATAAAAAAAGCCTTGAGCTTGTTTTGAGCTCATTATCCAGATATTGAGCTATCTGGATAATGAATGGAGATAACTATGGAAAGCAAATAAGACTAAAATGAGAAAGAGTACAAAATCTTGTTTCAGAAAAATTCCTGTGCAGACTGCATCCTAGTCTTTAAGGACCATGAAATAGTGTGTCTTTTTCTGTGTTTGTGTTAGAGCTGGAAATAGTGCAGAGTCCTGTAGCTGTGCTCAGGAGCATCTGTGACCTATGCCATAGAGTGAGCCAGGCTCCCTGTCAGAGCCTTAAGGTAGCTCTGCAGTCTGGGAGGCTCCTGCAAAATGCAGAATCTCCCACTGATTCAGAAAGGACGAAACTGACCTGGATCCTCTCCTGCCACTGCTTGTGTCTACCTCTCAGTCCCAAAGGAACCAAGTGATACTTTGCACAGTGCCCCATTTCCATTAGTGCAGGGGACACAGCCATCATAGCTGCACCCTCCAGGCTCTCTGTGCTGGCCAGAACATTTCCCTGAGTGTGAGACATGGAGGTCTGAAAACTCTGACTGAGGAAGTGTCAAATCAAATGTGTCCATTTCCTAAGAGAATGAGTTATTTTAAAAAACCCAGTAAGTAAGTGCTTCATCTGTGGAGGTTTTGAGACTGTAAGTCCTAGTTAGATCCTGAACATTAAAGAGACGGATGTTTCAGATATTCAGGATTTTGGTTGTTTAAGTAATTCCACGTTCAGTGTATGACAATTCAGAATAACCATTTGGTCTCTTAGTCTATAGGGAGCATGTGTGTACATTCTAGGTACACGTGCATTATTTGCAGAGGTTTAGATAAATTTTTATATCTAAGTGTCCAAACAAGATAAGTCCAGTTCAACTTCGTGTATCACAAAAAATTGAAGAGAAAAAGATCAACAAAATTAACTGTTAGAAGAAATGAAAGAAAAAGTAGAAAATCACCTATTGGAGAGATGGGGAGTATAAAGATAATTCTTTGCTGAAGAAACTGAGGTCATTTTATAACAGTGTTCTGTTGTGTCTTTGAAACTCCATTTCAAATAGAGAGAGCAATCTTGTCTCTCAGCTGGTATAAACTGTCAGGGATATATTGAAGCCAATTTCCTTCAGTTTCTGATCTGCTCCAGAGATATCATCTACTGCTATCTATACTGATATCATCTAGTATCATCTATACTGGCATCAGGATGAAATGTATATGTCTGCATATCCCTTTGTGTCTGGAAAAGACACAGAACTGTGCTAACTTAGAAGAGAAAAATAACAAATCCAGAATAAAATGGGTACCAATGGCTGAAAAAATCTGTATACAGAGTCATGCACTGTCTAATATTTAGTTACTGGTTTTAGTAAGTGGTGTCTTCAAACTGGATGTTAATTATATGAGCTTCATTCATAGACTTTTCCTGTGCAACACAAGAGCATATTCTCTCTTACTGCAGGCAGATGTTTTGGTAATATACCTAATGTAGTGCTACTGTTTCATGCACGGAGGACATAAAACATGATGCAGTCAGGGAAATGGCAGTCAAGTGTGATCATTGCAATGGTTTTTGGCAACAAAAATTGCTATGTTTTTCCTCCTTTAGCAATGCAAAAATTTGCAACCAGTCAGAATGTGAAGGTTAAAGTGGCTGAGGCTTATTTTGAAACATTTTGCCAAATTTCTTATAGAGCTTCACAGACCTTAAAGAGCTTTTGTATAACCTGAACATGAGAGTGTGTGTGTGTGTGTGTGTGCAATGTCTGCACACATGCCTCTTCTCCTAGGGCACTTTTACAAGACTTCCACCTGTAGATGTAAGTTCAGTGATGCCAGCCTGCAGGAATGCAGGTCGGGAGGTGTGGAGTCCAATGATACCAAGCACATAACTACTGCCTGAGATGAGAGATTCCAGTAATTTTCTCTGCTGTTATGGGAAATGTCACATGTAATTCCAGTTTTGACAGGTTTCTCTGTAATTGGTATTTGGCTATTGAACACACCTTTTGCTGGAACAAGACTCTGTCCCTCAGGCAGTGATTTGATGTCGGCAGCAGTGCTGCTGCCTCTGCTCCTGTGCCAGCTCACAGGTCTGCACAGCTCTGCATGGGAGCCATATGGGCAAACTGACCTGGATTTAAAAAATCCCATCCCAGCATCAAAGGCTAATTTTTTCAGTTGGAGTCTGTGCTGGATCTATGAATGGCTGAAGAAGTACTTGTACCAGCATGGTGCTGGGAGAGTCAAGGGGTTGGAACCAAGCACCTGGAGAGGAAGAGGTGATATAAACTTCCCCACCACCCAACACCAGCATAACTGTGTTACTTGGACCTGCTGCTCTGATTTATATTTGTGTTTAATCCATCAGACTTAAATGACTGCATAATGCACATGACAAAGGAGAATGCAACCTTCTCTTACGGTCATAACCTGTGAAATATGCCATTGCCACTGGAATGCTGGAACTGCCCTCACACTGCTTCCAAGCCCATTCAAGGTGTGAATTTGCTTAATGCAAAGATGGCACTGATACTGACTTACCAATCAATTTGCCTAATGCATACACAACATCATATTTTTAACACTTCTGCCACTATTCAGTGTGTATAGCATGTTCTTGCACGTATTTTAAATGGCTGTGTCACCCCTGCATTAGTAGGCAGGCATTTTGATATAATATTTGAGAGACTTGTAAGCAAACTCTAAAATTTGAAATTAATTCACCCTGAATAGATCTGTCCTGAAGATGGGTAGAAATCTGAGCTTTACCAGTTGACCATAGCTTGGCTTTAGCTCGACAGGTACTTGCAGTCACACTGATTGTGGCACTAAGCAATGACTGTTCCTGCACCTGTGATACAAGAGCAAGATGTGCATAGGTGCTTCTTTAGTGTGATCTGACTCTTTAACAAGAAGGTTATAAATGGGAAACAATTTTCACTAGGAAAGTGGTGTTGAAGGTTTGATTCTTAAACTCACCTCTTCTTCTGAAAGAGAAGTTAATCATATTCTGACATCAGAATATGATTAGCCATGCTATTCCTTTGGATCTCATTTCAGGAAGTCCACAGTAGTGCTGTGGAAGTGGAAGAGTATAATTTTACATAGTAGGGAGATTTAATTTCATGATGTATGCTGACAGCCTATGTTACTCCTTCTCTCATGACAAAACAGTCATCGAGTTTGAAAAATCTCAATTACTCTTTTAAGTTGCTCTTTAGAGCCTCTGAAAATACTTTTACAGTCAGAAATCCTTTTCCTTTGCTTATGCTGAGATAGTAGAGAGATACCTGCCTTAAAGCTTTGTCCTAGTGCCCCCAACAGCTCTCAAGTGTATACTTAATGTGTTCATTAACACAGGCTTAAACCATCAAGTCCATACAAATTTTTTATTCCAGTACAGTTATCCCTAAAGCTAAAGGGTTTTTTTTCTTGTTGTATTTTTTCTTAATAGGACTGATTAAATAGGTCAGGAATAAGATTTGTAAATAGTGTCAAAAATGTGCTCAATACTGTTAAGTGTGTTACTGTTTCTCTCTCAGGCATTTAAAGTATTTTATATACTTTAATGTCTGCAGACTAACTCAAACAGCTCCACATTTTGTGGTTCAAAACTCTTTCAGATTTTCCGTAAGGTCACAGCAATAACCAGAATTTCAGGATAGGATTACAAAACATTTGTTAAGTGATGTTTTCTTTCTAATTTCTTTTCTTTTCATGGTCCTACAATGATGTGGAAATTCCTTTTTTGTAATTGTGAAATCAAACTATTGCAAATACAAGGAAATACAAGCTGAAATGCACAACCTACTGAATCACCAAGAGGAAATGTCCTATGGAAATGCATCTCAGAAATTATAAATCAGTTGGTTTATCTCATGTGAAGTTTGCTTATCAAAGGATGCCTAACTTTATGCTAAGTAATATGCTAGAAAAATAGATCCCTAAAACAGTAAAATGGCTTGTTGCCACCTTTGAGGTTGTAGGGAAGATGTCCATCTTCCACAGTTCTGAGGCAGCTCTGGAGCAGGTTTCCTTGGCTCCTGAGACAAAGATTGTGGTACCCAGGACTGCAGAAGTGCATGGCCATTGCCATCTGATCTTCTCCCTCTGTTAATGATCCTCAGCTCATCTAGTGTTTGGCTGACCCAGATTCTGCCTTCAGGTGACCGAGCTGGGAGGCCAGAAGGGCAGATGTGGTGAAGATCTGAGTACCTCGGGATGCAGAGAAGACAAAGGCAGATTCACCTTGGACATGACTTCTGAGTTGGATCTGCTTTGAGCAGGAGACTGGACAAGATGACCCCCACATGCCCCTTCTAACCTAGGTTGTTTACGTCTTTGTGTTTTTATTTTAAAAATTCCCCAAAAAACAAACCCAATACCCATCCCTCCTTACCCCCCAAAAAAACCCCAACCTACTTTGTAGTGTGATTAATTGGAAAAG
Source organism: Erithacus rubecula (assembly GCF_903797595.1). Taxonomy (NCBI): domain Eukaryota; kingdom Metazoa; phylum Chordata; class Aves; order Passeriformes; family Muscicapidae; genus Erithacus; species Erithacus rubecula. The sequence continues at coordinate 51,694,946 of NC_136685.1, forward strand.
CATTTAGCATCTCTTGCTATTTATTGAATACTCTTAACATTTAAAAGAAATTTCAGAGCATTTCTACAATTCAGTCCTTCAGCCTCAAATTGATAACAAATATTTGTCATTTGTCTTTTCTTCTGAAAATTTTCTTATTGTTTTGTGATGGAAATTAGCTCCTTAATAAAATAATATAGAAATAAATAAAATACTACAAAGTTTTGTGAAACCATGACAAGTATGCATGTTCTTTAGCAAGACCACAGTGCTCCTAAGCCACCTTTGTAATTTTAAAGCCTTTTTTTTTCTGTTATGACTTTAGCCAAATAAATGTGATGGAGAATTAATTATTTCAATGAACTAACACTAACATTAAAGAGATGATTCTCCTGTAGGAGAAATACAGTAAGTATCCAGTAGAACATATATAGCACCAACAAGTGTGTGACAAATAATCAAAGAAATTGAATAGTTTGTAAAGTAATAGTAAGCAACAGTAAATTTAATAAGAAAAATCTAGTTCAGAAACAAAAATAATTGTTTTAATTTGTCCTTTGAATTGTAGTCTAATAATAGAGACAAAAATGGCAGAGCAAATGAAGCAACCTATCAGTCAAATTGTGATACCTTTACTTTCAAAAAGCATTTTGTTTCACAAATAGTTCTATTAGTTTGGTATAACAAATAGGAGAGTATCACAGTTCCATCATGCAGCCTTGAGACTGTAAGAGAGGACCTGAGGCAAGGTTGGCTTTAGTATTGCAGCTTTTTCAATTGATAAGTCAGAAAGAAACACTGCCTGCTCTCAACAGAAACACTGAGATGATCAGGATGTTGTGTTTTATTGTGTATCCTGCCTTTTAGTCAGCTCAGTACTACTTTTAAAAACTTGCAGCGTTTTCTGCAGGCTTTGTGAGAACGGAAAATAGTCACAGACAGCTATTATTTCGCTTGCTGAAAATTAGTATCAAGCACTTCTACAATATAGACTTGACAGGAAATTGCCTAGTCCTTCAGCAGAAAATTGATTCGGTAATTCATTACATCAGTCATCTCATCCTTTGAACATTTGTTTTCTGTGTCTCTGATAAAAGCAAGATCTAGAGGTCTTCTTACTGCATGAGTCATCTTAGGCTGGGCATTTCATGCATGTTTTCTTAGGACAGTGATCCTTCTTTGTGGCTAAACCAATTGAAGAAGAGCATTGAACTTGCCTGATGCTTATCTGTAGGGTGCTAAGGATGCAGGACAGAACGAGCCTCCTAAAGGGAACTTTTAGAATTCTGTTTCTTTTCAGCTCTCAATCAATGGCTTTTGTCTGTGTCTGAAATGTTTGCATTCCCCCAAGAGAATGCTCTCAGTAGAACCTAAGTCTCCCCGAGGTATTTTCATTTCACAGCTATCTATTGATTTTCATTTAAGTGTGTAGATCGCAGCATATACTTTAACTGTGTGCCACAGCTCAGAAAAAATTTTTGCTTGCATCCCACATTCTGTTTCTCATTCATTAATGGTTGTATGTTAATCACAGTTACCTGACTTTTAGCATTTGGGATTAGCATGTGACATAGATGAATCTAAAAATGCGCTCCGTAGATTCCAACCAACCGAAAAAAAAATTTTAAAAAGTAAAGAAATGCAGAAATTCATGCCAAATTAAGAGCAGCAACTTTTCAGAGGGTAGGAAAGAATGAGCAGAAGAATTGCTGTGAATATATGACGCGAAAACAACTAAGGAAAACAACTAATAAAGCAGTCTTTAAAAAGTAGTAAAAAAGACAAGAAGAGAAATAGTAATGTGTTGGGGGGTGGTGGGGTGGGGATGGTTAAATACCTCTTAAAAATAATTTTATGCAAAAGGAACTTCATTGTTTTTTCCACCTAACTATGTCCCTTTAAAGTCTTGATTCGGACAGAAAATTGGCAAAAGAAGTGCTGAAAGAAGTAAGAAAATATCCTTCAAAAAAACTGAAGGATGTCCAAGCAAGCAATAGTGAAAAAAACCTGAAAACTTGCAAATTAAACCTAGTGACACAAAACAAAGGACAGCAATTATTGTTTTCGGGACTATTTGCTGAGCGCATAAAACTCAAAGCAAACTCTTCCTCAAAGCCCTGCGGCGTGGGGATCCTTCCTTGGAGCCATTAAGGTCAATTGACATATCAATGAGAGGAGGAGTTACAGCAGAAAATCCAAAGGGATTCTTGCACTTTCCCCCAGCGTGGAAGATCTAGGAAATTCGCATTCCAGAAGTCACCTTTACAAGGACGAGCCTGAAGATCTCTTTGAAACGGAACTGTCTGTGGAAGAGGTTGTAAAACAAATTGCGGTGGTTTAACCCCAGCTGGCAAGACAGCACTACACTTTCCCCGGGGGAGCAAACTGCCGGGACCATATGGTATTTACCCAGGAGAGCTAAAGGAAATTGAGGTGAAATATAGCTGAATTGCTGTCTTCCTGAAAACTGCCTCTATACGAAAGATACGGAAGATGGCGACTCTGACAATAACTTTCTGCAATCATTTCACTTTGGGATTCTGAGCCTGCGGACCAGTTATTCTCAAAGGAGTACTAAGAAAGTTTGCTGAGGACATTAAATTGTGAGGAGCCGTCGAATCCCTCAAAGGCAGAAAGACCCTGACAGGGCTCAGGAAACATTTGGACAATGCCCTCAGCAACATGGAGTGTCCTGTGCCAGGAGTTGGATTCAATGATCCTGATGAGTTCCTTCCAACTCAGCATATTTTATGATTCCATCATTCTATGGCTTTGATTTCTGGGAAGTAACACACAAGGTGGAAAAAATAATCCTAACTTATATGCAGGGTCGTAAACTCTGTACTTCCTGCTGTAGCTCAACAAAAAATGTCTTGAATAAGTAACACATAATCCCGTGAAAATGTCAGTTTTATGTTCAATAAAAGTCAAAGGAGCAAGTATAAAATAAAACAATTTTTAGGTATTACACTTGTTCTTCATCATATGATCCCTTTTGTGAGACACATGTTAAAAGTGTCTTTTTTTCTTCTTTCTTTCTGATTTATTTTGATAAACTTATTTCACCCATTTCCAAGTTGTTGGCTTTGATATGTCATTGGGCCACCACAGCAGGAGCAATGCTACCAATAAAATAGCAGGAGATGATTGCTACACAAATAGAGCACAAAACAGCATGTCAGCTTATGTCCACTTTTAAAATACCATGTTATGTTTCTGGTCTTTCCTTGTATCTTTCCTGCCCAAAAGGGACAGGGCAGAACTAGGAAAAAATTCAAGGAAGGACAATAGCAGTGTTCAGAGATTAAATAGCTTCCATAAGGGCAGCAACAAAATTGTTTAGGAATGTTCAGCCCAGGAGAGAAAACTTAATTTGTAGTCATCATGGCCTGGACAAGAGAGTCAATAATACCTTTTTTTCTGTTACAAAAACAAGTGAGAGTTCAAATGATATTTTTGAGATGTAGGTTGAAAATTAACAAAATTAGTTATACTGTGGAACTCCTTCCCACAGGATATTTTGATATTAAAATTGTGCAGCTGTTCAGAAAGCTAATTAACAGAAGAAAAATTCACCAGATAATACACAAATAAAGATAATATCTCTCCTTCAGGAATTTGCTGAACTACTAACCACTGGAGATTGAAAAAGTACTGTGGAGAAACGTTGGCATGTTCTGGCTTTGTTTGCACACCATTACCAAGATATCTGTGTTTGGTCAGTTACAGAGAGGTGTTACACTTCTGGGTGGACTTTTGATCTTATACTGTGAGCTATAATTACAGTCCCTCATTTGCATGGGACTGTCTCCTACAAAATTATAAGGACTATCAAGGTTAATTTCTGAAGCCTCTTGTGCCCATTTATGTGTGCAGACTCTCAGTCAGAACCCACCTTCTGTTTGTCTTGGCCTTAAATGTGGCTAGGTTTTAGGTATGAAGGGAGTGGCATGGCAACTGCTAATATTTGGTCTCCCAAGAATACAAAATACTTCATCAGATCTTGAGGGAATGGAAAAAAAAAAAAAAAGAAAAAGAAGTGTTGGTCTGTGATGAATTACTGATTCATAGTAATTGCACACAACAATGTTCCTCTGAAGAAGTTGTGTGCGAAATTCTGTGTAATCAAGATAGTGTAAAAATAAAATATTCCAAAATATCTTAGAGGAATCATTTGAGTGAGGGTGAAAAATAAAAAGAAGAGAAAATTTTTAATGCTTTTCTGTAGTTGCTTTGTTTTTCAACATACAGCAAAATTAAGTCTATTTTAATGTTTAGTAACTGTAAATATTACACAGTTATGAATTCCAACAGAAAACTGATTTATTTGCGCAAATCTGTTGCCAAATTAATCTTTTTATGAAGTCTTTCTTTTTTGGAAAGAGAATCTCATGTCTTCAGTGTCGCCATTTCCCACAGTTTCTGATGAAGGTAGTTGGACTAGAATACTCCTTTACAGTTTGTGCTTTGCTGATGAGTTTAACTTTCAAGAAAACCTTGCCTTTTAAGGTTAAAAGTAATACAAGCTATTATCTTATACAGGTTGCTGAAGACTTTAGAGGAATTGACTAAATGGTTTCTTGGTTTATAGAATCAACATTCAAAGAAACAAAAAGCCTAACATGAATGGAAACTTTGCTAGCAGTCCCAAATTCCTATGAATTGGGAATGTTGGAGTCTAATCTCACTTTTTTCTTTGGAGACAATTAATCTTTTTTAAAACCCCGTTGCATTGACCAATGGGCAGGCACCTATACATGAAATTTAAAATCCTGACATTTTAGGCAGAGTGAATAGAATAGCTCGGCAGGAAACAAAAAGACAAGCTTTCTTTCTCCAATCTTGGGCCAATCTCAGGCCAATCTCTCACTCACCTGTTCCTTTCTTTTTATTTATCTGCCAGCTTTGTATTTCTGCCAGCAGATGTATCTTATCAGAAATGTAACTCTTTCTCTTCACTTTGAAATTTCCTGATAACTATCAGTATGCAGTGGCTCTAAATTAATATAATAATCAATATAAATTGGCTGGTCCTCACTGGTTCAGAGATATTATACCTTACTGTGGGACACTAGCCAGTTCTATGACTTTGTTAGCCATTGTAACATCAAAATTGGAAAGTTTTGATCTTTCATTGTAGTTTAGGCATAACTGGTGGAAGTAAACATCGTGTGGTAATGGAGAGAAAATTTTCCTTTCCATTTGTTGGATTTTCAAGTTGCTTATAAAGATGAAGAATTCAATGGAATTTTATTAGCTCTGGCAACAAGAGAATAGAGAACATCCTGCCACTGACCAAAGTGTATGAGCCCTCACTTGACAATCTAACAGTCGTTCTCTGTTGGTATGATTGGATTATTTCATGGGATTATTTCCCAGATGGGCATTAATGTGTTTGTGGGGCACATTCAGTTAAAGGGTCAATGTTTATTAAAGCTGCAGATGCTGCATTTCCTTCGAGCATGTAAACTAGAAGAGCAGATAGCTCTCTGCTTTGCCTTTCATATAGTAGGCTGCATCATAAAACAGCCCTGGATGATTTTGTCAACTGTTTTTATCAGAGCTTTAAAGGAGAATATATTACAGGCTTCTTATATGAAATGAAATGCAATAGTATTTTTCCATAAAGCTAAGGTTTTCAAAGATTATGATTTATACTGTAGTCAGGGAAACTCCATATTTTATCAAAGACCTCTGTCTCGGTTTATGGATTTATTGCACCTATCTCGCTCTCGAGCTCTCTGCTTCTGCTGTTTAATTTGGGGGAGAAATCTTCAGTGAAATAAATATAACATAGGTCTATTATTTTTAAATAGATTAGGCTGTACGTATCCATTCTTGCATAAAAGCAAGATTCTGACCATATTGTGATAGAATCATACCTTTAAATGTGATCAATATTAGTAATTCTCATTTGCAACTGCCTCTCCCTGCAATATCAATGGTATCTGTCTTCAGTAACATATAAAATTATTTTTTCTTAACCTATTTTTTCTTATCAAATTTTATTCTGTGCTTTATCTTATATATTCTAGGATTATTTCAGTTCAATTGTAAATGAAATTGTGGTTCTCATATATAATATATTATGTATTAGAAATTAACAACTGATATAAAGAAATCTTTTATTAGTAGTTTTAATAAAATTAAGCAGTAAAATACAGTGGCCCCAGGCATTAAAAGCCTATTTTCACTGCTACAATACACTATTCTATCACATAAAATAAGTACTCAAGTTTTGCTTCCTTTATTCTTCCTTTAGAAGAAAGTCTCAGAACCACATTCCCAGGTTGAGTCCAGAAGAAATCGCAGATCTGAAAAATGAAGTCAGAAAACCTCTTGTTTCTCAAAGTAACCTTTTGACCATATGCCATTAAGACGCTGGATCTCTTCTAAGACCTCTTCCAATTATACTGGCTTAGTGCTATTCCAGGAGCTTACCATGTCCAATCACCCTAAAAGAATCCTAATCAGGCTTTAGGCTAAAATGTTCCATCGAAGGAAAGGCTGAAGAGCAAGTAAGGTGTTGCATTTGCTTCAGCTTCGGGTCTTGTAAAATTAACACATTTCCAATTCTGGAGGTAAAATAGAAGTGTCATTTAAAATCAAGGTCATCCTTTTGTTCCCAGGGAACAAAACAGTTTAGGCCTGCAAGTAAGTTTTAGCTTGTAGCTGTGAGGCACAGTTGAGGCATTGGATCTTTAAGTTAAGCCTGGATGGAAAAAAGCAGGGATAATGCTTTGCATTAGACATTTATTTAAGAAGTGTCCTTCAGAGCTGCTCATATTGTCCATCCTGGGAGTGTAAGACTTCTTTAGGACTTCTGATCCAGCCCTTCACACTTTGAGATCTGTGGGCTTAACGACTCAAACTCCGATTTGTATCCTCTTGTCCCGTTTGGTGCTGCTCTGAAAAAAACAGCTGTGCTGTACTCCAGACCCAAATGATACCATAGACTCTGGCCTGGAGCACTTGTATGGCAGCATTATGGCAAGATTAATAACAAGACTTCCATGATGTTGGTTTTTAAATTTTTATTTGGTTGGGTAACAGATTTTCAGAGCACAATGCTTGACTGATTTGAACTGGTATTTTAGGGCCTGATGGTATCACATGTTTCATGCACAGAGTCACTGTAACATGTAAACTATCAAGCTCAGATTGAGTTTACCCACAGTAAATAAAGCAAATATTTTATTTGGTAGTACCTTGTTTTGCATGACTTCCATTTCTAGAGTATTGTGGTTGGGCCCACAACAGCAAGCTGTGCAGCTGATACAATTAGAAAGACTATGGGAGGATAATTGTTTTTATTCTTTTTAAATTCAAATGACCATCTGTGTTAGCCAGCCCATGAGTTTAGATACCTGTTTGTGGATTGCCATGTAAAAGCAGCACATTGAACCAGCACCATTGATTCAGAAGGGAAGGCTGCCTGCTTGTTTCCCTTGCCCTGGCTGCTATACCAGGCCAAGACAGCCTTCTGAGGCTTGGGGAAGTGATTCGTTTACTAAAAGGTGTTGGAAACACACAGAGGTGAGTCACATGTGATGTGCAAGTTAGAGAGGCAGGGACAAAGAGCACAAGTGGAGAATGAGGGTCTATTCAAGAAGAACAGGGAGCAGTAGGAAGGGGAAACAATGGCACAATAAGTCTCCGACTGTGAGTCCTAAGGGACTGAGGATGAGGCTGAAGAAAAGGGAAATGTGTTTATAAATCATCTGTTTCTGATCATCTGTTTCACTGTGCTCATTTGGAAGTCAATTGATCCACTTTGATTTGGATTGTTTTCGTTGGCCCACGCTTAAAATGTGACCCATTTCAGATTCCTCTCAGACCATTGGTAATAAAACTTTCTCCTGAAGTGTGATTAGCAAGTCTGTACCAATGAGATTAGTGTTGTCTAATAAAACTGATAACTTAATGCCTACCCTGTGTTCCCATCTGACATCTCAGCTGGCAAGGCATTCCTCTTTCTAGCCATCACTCCTAGGATTAATTAACAGCAGATTACCACTCAGGAAAGCCCTTGTATCCTATGGATCAGGTGGCAGCCTTACTCCCTGCAAGAAGGTGTGGGAGCAGATATTTTCTGCTGATGGAGGGTTAGGCCTTTGCAACTGTGCAAGTTGTCAGCAGTAGTAGCACCAGAGATGGAAACCACAGATGGCAACAGGGGGATGCAGCTGTCTGCAGGAGGCTTAATATCCCTGAAGCAGCTGCACTGGGAATTTGCTAGATGTAGCATGGCTTATGTATGCTCAGTGCCCTCCTTTAATCCTTCTGCCTTCAGCCCATCTTTGTTCATTACATTATTAATGCAAATTATTATCACTGCTAAAGTGCTAACAATATGGTCACCTGTTGACTTAGCTCTACATCCCTTGTTCTCTGGGCTCCTGGCCTAAAGTAGGCTACACTCAGCATTCATTGCTAATTATTACTTTTCTTGTCATTTTTGTTTTGTTTTTGGTTTTTTTCCACCCTGAGTAGGAGCATTTTTATGGCTGTCAAGAGCCTTGTATAGGAAGAGTAAATAGCACTGTTGATGGTAGCCCACGACACAAGGACATTAATTATTGAATGCAGCTCCTTTTGTATCTGTGACTGAAGCCAGAACAACAGGGAAAAGATAACCTTGATGAAATCCTTAAATTTTAGCTATGATTTAAATCATATTCAATTTTGCACACAGTGAAATTAAGATTAACCTTATCCCTTTCAGTTTGCTACTTTAAATTTAATTTAATAAATCCTTGGTTTCTTGCCATTCTTTAGGCCACCATTAGGACTTTATCTTAGCACAGAAATGATATAGTAAAACTTCTTTTAATGTAGAGCAAAAACTTTACTTTGAAGCATCCATGCAGAGTTTGGATCAGTAGTCATGTTGCATCCAAAGGCAGCCTGATCTCCTGCTGACTTATTACACAGTCTCTGGAGGGAACTGGATCTTGCTGTCACACATTGCTGATTTTGGGGGAACTGTCTAAATAGGTCCCATTGTGAGCATGAAGGAGCTCACAAGTATACTTTATTTCATATGCTGGTACAATTTGCCATTTTGCATGTTGAGTCACTTGAAGAGCAACAGGGGTACAGTACTATGACATCTCAGTGTTATCCCACCTCACTGGAGTTTGCTACCAGACACATAAATCAATCTAAGCCATTTCCAGACAGAGATTTCTGTGGGATAGTAGCTTTGTTTCTGGCCCAAAGTGCAAAAGAGCCCCTGTGGTGGTCATTGTGAAACGTTTTTTACCCATTTTAAGACCTTTTTTTTTGCACTGGTTTTGGGGCAGCAAGGCAATAACTGCCTAGAAGCAGTGCATACCTCGAATCATTGCTGTAGAAGAGGTCAAGAAGAGGAATAGATAAAGACACACAGAGAAAAAGAATTTGTTTATAATACCATTTATTTAACATGTTTTCAAATTCCTTTGGGTAGCAGAAAACATTAAACATAGAACTAATTCCACACAAATGAGAATGATTTTATTTTAAATGTTTTGGATTCTTAAGTGGTTTGGGGAAGTGAAAGAAAGGAAAACTCTTCACACACAGAATATATTGACTTAAATTAACTGGAATAGTTTGAATTAGTGCTTGTGCAAAACTGTAGAAAATGTTTATAGACTATATTAAATCATACATTAAATTAATTCTCCCACTTTGTCTTTCCTTACTCTCCTACTGAGCTTTTTAATTTCTGTTATGTTTCTTTTCCTTTTACTTCTTCTCATTTTTCCAGTTTTCAGTTTTCTTCTTCCAGTCCCTCACCCCATATTCCTGCCATCTCCCCTTTTTCTTTTTTGTGGCATTTACTCTGCCTTTAATTTCTCTTCCAAGTGCTGCATCCCTCTATATATACTTATTTTGCTATTTAATTTTATATTTCTATCTTTAAAGAAACAAAAATGAGAAAGGCAGCTTTCAGTTAAATATTTATGCTGCATAATGGGCTGCTTGCTGTGCTATATACCTCCATATTATCCTGGCACAAACTGACAAAGAAGATAAAATGAAGGATGAATAAGAGAAAAAAAAAAAGTTGACTATCATGATCACCATGAAGGCATGGTATAATAACATTATTAATTAGATTAATCTCTGCTCTGAGAAATAATTTCAAAACTGTAAAATTAGGATCTTGGAACTCCCACCCCTCTAAGAGGCAGAGTCATTAGACATCTGAGGGGTGACAACATAAAGGTAATCACAGTGAGGAAGAATGAAGAACAGTTAACTTCAGTGGGTCAACAGCTTGACAAATACTTAAGATGAGAACAAAAATATTTAGGTGAATTTTAGACTGTGTATTTTTACATTCATTGTCAGCAACTAAACTGCACAATAAATTTTCCAGCATTTTATTTCCCATATGAACCCTTGAGACAACTTAATTTCAGAATACTATAAAAATATTTTTGAGATCAATTCCTTTTTCTACTTTATTTTATAATATTAATACTTTCTAAGACCAAAATATCATCCAGGTAATTATTAATAATGCAGAAGAACTGGATTAATGATTTCTAGAAATCAGCTATCAGTTTTTAAAATATGGTAATTCTGAAAAGAAGTACTGAAAATTATAACCACTTAAAGAAGCATTTGCAGGACATCTTATTTGTTCCATTTTTATACAATCATTTTTTCAGAATAGCCAGTTAGTGTGACATGCATTTTCTACATGTGGTTCAGAATTCACAAAAAAATAAATATAAAGAGAGCAATCAAGGATGAAGAGTCAATGAAATAGTGTTAGCCTCAAGAACTTTTTCATAAGATCTTCTAACATCTCTATAACATTTTAATAACATTGGCAAGAAAATATTTATCTCACTGCTGGAAAAAGAGAAGAGATGAAATAATGTGGAAAAGAAACTACAGTAAGGAAGTGATGACCAAACTTTGGTGTAAAAGTAAATTGAGTGTTGTTAATGGACTACAGGGATTATAAGATTGTTCTACTAAGTAAATTATTTTTCTCCCACTGAGTAGTAGAGTGAGGTTTTCAGTTTAATTTCATATTTAAGCTTTCAAAAGCTTTCATAAATAAACACGTGAAGTTCCCAAGATAACTTAGTTGAGCCCATATTTTAATTTTAAGGTAATCTAATTGAGTTAAATCTGCACTACTACTGTCAGAAGTAGGAATACAGTGTTTGGTGTTCCTTACAAAATGGGAAAGCATTTTGGGCATTGACTGTGTTATTGTTGCTGAAAGGCAGGTTCCTTTGCTCATACTTCTTCTGGAAGAAGAAATGAAGAAAGAGTGTTTGAAAATGCTTTATTTGAACATTTAATTTTTTTCCATAATATTTTCCTCATGTTCACTACTGTCAGTTTTTGCTTTCAGAATTAATTTTGATAAAACACTATCATATTATAATGAATAATCCAGGAGTGGTCAAAATAGTGCATTAATATTTAGTCAGTCTTTTACTTTCCTAGGTTCAGTGATTCTAATGATTTGTAATATAAATTTAGTGACAAAAATTCCAAGTAGCCATTACTTAGATGAATGCAGATCCTCTTGGCTCATAATTTATAATAAAATAACCTTTCCAGATTCTCTAAACTTATTCTATAGATTTTATTTTAATGTCTAATATAGAAAGTTGCAAATGTTTTACATATCCTATTTTGCCATTGGAAAATGTTCAGGAATTAGTTTCTATCTAAAAATATGTGACTGTGTGTTTTAGGAAATGAAATCCAGTGAGTTAACCTTACATCATGAATATTTATCTTCATCAAGTGCTGAGCACCACATTCAGGCTTGGTCTGTTTGGTGTGAATTTGCATTTCTGCCTTTTCACGTTGGGAGGTTCACTTAATCTTGAGCCCAGAAGACAGTTTCTCATCAGAATGTCTGGGCATGGCTTTAAAACAAAGCTCATACACCTTCTGGCATACTTCAAAATTGCTGAGTGTTTGCCACAGAAAGTCTTGAACTGTGCTTTCCCTCTTAATCTAGTGCTTTTTGTAAGTGACTTCTTGAGGCCTTGCACTTGGATGACTTTCACTTTTGTGCATTTACAGTTGTATTGACTTGTTAATCATAGCCCTTGCTGTTTCCCTGATGTTAACAGAAATTACAGAAATTATTAAATAAGGACAATAATAGGACATATTTTATAAAGCAGGAAACATTTATCCTTGTAGGAAAGATCTTACATACGATGGAGCATGAAGTGGGAATGTCTTTGGATTGAAAGGACTGGGCACTGAATTCTTGAAGAGATTAAGAGAAGAATGTACAACTAAGCCAATTTTGAATCACAGTGATGAGCTAAAGAATTCATAAACTGCCACAAAATAAATTGCTTATCTTGGTTTTCAAGCTTTCCCCAACAGTAAATGCACTGAGGCAATCCCAAGATTTTCCAAAGAGTTAGAGAAAAAACATATTTAATAAAAGTAGGAGAAAGGAAGAGTTGGGGTGTTCTTGGAGAATTTCTATGCAAAGCAACTGAAAGAAATTTTACAAAACTCTTTGGACAACCTCCCTCCGTCCTTAGAGATTTATACAGGATAAACAAAACAAATACTGTTCCTACATGTTTGTTTAACTTTGAAACTTCTCCATACAAAAAGTAATTAAATCCTTTGATTAATATCATCCAAGCAATAATATCTTTCTGGCTATGTCATTGCAGTAATAATAAACTCTCAAGTCTTTCAATGAGCAATGTATTTTTGGCATTTTATATAAGAGAAAAATTCTCTCATTTTTTCCAGCACAAATTTTAATATCATTCAAATTGTTGTGGATTTGAGTGCAGAATTTGACCCATTGCAGGAAGAAGCAATAAAATTCTGAGATACTAGTTATTTTCAATTTTCTTGATAATGCAATTAATCTGCTTTAATAAACTCTTCATCACTATTACATAGCACAGGCATACACTAGCAGATAAGGAAGGAACAGGGTGGCATCAAGGCTTTCTAGAACTCCCCTCTTTAGTTTAGTTGCATGTTTTTTATCATTAGCAAATCAGCCTTGAGAGGCAACTGTTGCTCGTGCAGGACAGAGACATTAATGCAATTACAGCAAAAATAGCTCAGTTAAGCAGACACTGCTGGGCTCTTTGTCACCCAATCTTAGGCTGACATTCAAAAACTTTTCCATATGACGCAGTACAAGGTTGTGTGAAATTGTTCATAACAAAAATGCACACTTACTTCTTTGGAATAATTACTTTAATTATGTATTATAACAGAGATTTAGCATGATAAGATAATATGTATTCATTAGAGCACTCTGATTAGACTGCTTCTTGTCATAATGTTTTATCACTGAAGTGAAATACATCGCAATGCTGATCTTTTTATTAAGCCAATGTCTTTTAAGCTAAAGATCTACCAAATTGTACAGGAAGTGTGTCTGTTTATTGAACTTGATTTACTCCACTGAGCTTTTAACAGAATCAGATAAAATACACAGATCAAAGAAATTTCCTGCCCAAGAGGGAAAGTGAACTGCATGTTAACATTTTCATGCTGCCAGTGAGACTTCTAGTAACCCAACCAATAGAGTAGCTGCATTGCAGGGACATGAATCTTAGGAGTTAGACTTGCAGAAAAGCTGCAGTCACTGGCTATAGCTTATTTCAGAAAAAATTCTCTTTTTCATGACTTTGAACTGTTAGAATGCCCCTTTTATTCTGACTGTATTCCCATTTGAAGTCATGATAAAAGCAGGCTTTCAAAGCTGTTCTAAACTGAGCTCTCTTTTTGCCTATTCATTTAAAAAACAAGTAGTAGAATTTGTCTTACATAAAAACCAAAATTCACTGATTTGTTCTGTTCACATGTTGAATTGCAGTCTGCCAATGAGGTGAATAATATTTCATCCATTTTCAATAATAGATCTAATAATAGCATTCTATCATTCTGTGAACTCTTCACTTACATCCTGTAAGCTAGTTTTGATAGCTTTGAGACTGAACAGTATCTAAACCTATGAAAAATTCTGGTTATATTGCAGGAGTAATTTCAGGATGTGCATGCCATGTACAACTAAATCCATGTAGGATTACTTACAATTATTTTTGTGTTAAACCACCTCCAACACCTTTATTTTTGAAGTTTTAAAGAGTCCTAATTTTGTACTTTTTTGCTATGAATGTTATTTTCCAGTTAAAGGCTTGAATCTGCAAACATTTAAGCATATGCTAAATTCTACTAGTGACAAAATCTCATATATATTGACTAACAAGGTAAAAGCATTTATAAAATTTGCTCCTTATTTGTCTTTCAGGAAATCTTTTATGCTCCTTCAAATACTTCAAGCAGCCCTTTTATTGAGCAAACTATGCCTGCAAGGCTACAAAGGAAGCCCAAAATAAAAACAGAGATATCTGCACATTTCTCTAAGAAAGACAGTTTTTTCCATTTAAGTTTTAGATGGAAGAGAGAAGGAAGAAGAAAAGTCATAGCAGCACCTGTTACACTGCCTGACAAACCCATCAACAGGGCAAAATGTGGTGTGAACATGGCCATCAACAGAGTTAACAAGAGAAATGAACCTCTTACAGTCAGAGCAAGTAGTGGAGATCTGTAATTGGAATGGTTGTCTTTAGAAATACAAGAATACACAATTTCTGTGGCTGCAAAAAAGGGCAAAGGGTAAGAAAGAAGAGCCTTGGTTAAGAGACATAAATTCACAAGGGTTTCAAGAAATGATGGTAGGTTGTCAGTAATAACTTCCTTTGTCTTTTCACCCCAGGTCAAGAAAGCAGTAAGTGCAAAGGTTGTTTTCAATACACAGGCGAAAAAGTGAGTCCAATTTAGCATACACCTAAATTCCCCTGGGTTTTTCATATTGCCTTCAAGTGTGGGAAGAAATATTTGTGATGTGTAACTGAAAATGATCACCCCTATGGAGACCAAAAAATCCTCAAACTCAAGGGAGAGCCTGAATTTTGCCCAGGACCATTGATGCATTTGTGTGAGACAGTAAGTTATCACTACAAAGATGATAACAAAATGAACCAAAGAGCAAAGCTGGCTGAGTTTGGAAACAATTTTGAGAGTTCTGATAAATATACAAGGCAACAGAGTAACAAATGCGATTACAGACCAAGTTTTCTCAGTCATGGGTACATGTGGAAAACTGTGTGACAGCAAGTTCCCACTAACAACCAGATACAAAATACATGTCATGATCAGTTCCACCACCTGGGTCACATTGACAACGATGCCACCTAGACTGGGAGACAGCTTCTTGCAGCAGGCATTTGCAATATCTTCGTACGTGTCTCTCACTCTTATCAGTTGTCCATTTTCATTTTCTTCATACAAACAAGCAATTAGAATTTTGCCTGTGTAGCAGCATAATGCTGCAGCCAAGACAATAAGAAGTAGACCACTGTATCCACTGTGGAGGAGAGCATACGGCAATCCTAGGACAAATATTCCCTGAAGAAGAAAAAAAGAGAGAAAAGATAGCACAAAATCCCTCATGCAAAATGTTTATGAGAAGTTGCACCCCCAAACCTGTCCTCCATGAACATTGTTCTCATTGCACCTGCATGGTAAGTACTGCTCCATTCTGCTAAGTAACAACCATGAGAAATGTGTTTATTTATGATAAATGAAATTACCAGCAAAAGTAACTACTTCTATCAACACACATGTAATGATAAGCTGGGAAAATGAGGATGTGACTGAATGATACAGTCAGCTTTCTAGTTAATATTTAACACTGATATGATTTAAAGCACATTTTAGAAGGTTCACAGTTAGTTATTCAGTCAACATGCATATTAATGAAACAGTTTCAGTATCAGTAAAATTAAGCATCTCTAGCATCATCTGTACAAGTTTCACCCCAATTAAAAATAGCAGTGTCGATAGATTCACTAATGACAATTCTCTTCAGTTTAAAAATTTTCAACAGACCTCTGGAGAGAAAATGGCATTAGAGTGCATCAGACTATGTTTGTGCTTCCTCTGCAGCTTCTGTCCATCTCAGTGGCCTTTGCTCTTGCTAAGTCTTTGTCTTTTTCCTTCTTTCTTCTCTGTATTCAGGGACAAATTACACTTTTATGTGGTTTCATTTCCATCAGCACAAAATCAACAAAACCCTTGAAGAGTAGTTATTAATAAAAACATCCAATTTAAGAAAGATGCTTTTGTGACATTTCTCTTTTTATGTTACAAACCTGAAATTAGGAATTGAGCATGAGTCAGACTGGTCAGGCATTTTTATTCATGACAACTGAAGAAAGGTAAGGAGGAAACAAAACACAATTGCGCAGAAATACAAGTAGTTCTGCAGAAATTTTACTTCAATATTTCTTACTGTGCCCACGACATGATGAAATCTGAGTGCTTTGCTCATGTTTTTTATTCTAGCCTGACAGAAGGAGTTGATTTGGACCACACACCTAGATTCTATTTCTGACCAAACCTGAGCAACCCTATTTGCTCTGCAAAACCTGTGAGTCCCTGACAGAAACCCTTCCCCACAGAAGGGGTGACCCACTCTTCTCTCACTTCCTGAATGGGTAGTGCTGTTGACCTTCAGGAGCCAAAGCAGAAGAGATAATTTTAATGATATAAATCTTAATCTTAGACTTTACCATCCACAATCATGATCACAAGACTGTGTGGGGAACCAGAGTTTCAGGCATGCTTCTTCCTTTGGCGTTTTCCTTCAACTCCCTCAGGTTTTATGCCTATCAGACAGTTTCTGTGAACACAGTCTAGGAGCCCATCTCTGATGGAGCTCATGGAGAAGTCAGGTCTCTGTCTCAGCTTTGTAGGGCTTATACCTAGCATCCCAATTTTAAGTGATTCAAGTACTCCTAAGCCTGATCCATGAGGAGGGCTCTGAAGACAGGCATTTTTTTAAGCACTAAATAGTCATTAATATATTAAAAAACCGTATAAAAAATATTATTTTCCTCTTCTAGCCACAAAATTTCTTCTTGGGCAGATTGTGGGGTGAGCATCAAACATGAAAGAAAGAAGTCCTTAAATTAAAGCAGTGTTTTTTTCTATAAGCCAATGAGACAGAGTAGCTATTGAAAGAGCAGCATTGCCTAATTCACCAGGCTTCACTCTAGAACAAGGTATATTCAGCATCCAGTTGAATTAGAGCTGGAAGAATTAATGTACTAATACATTTCAGCTAGAAATATCTATGCCTTTATGTGCTGAAAAGCAAGGACCTCAGTTATTATTACTAAAATAATAATAATGTCATTTACCAGATACATTTTTTGGTTGTTTTCCATGACTTAATTTACAGCACTGTTTTTTTGTAAGTCACAGATGCCATTCCATTTAGGAGCTGGCATGTTCAACTACACAGCTTGTGGTACTTAGTCACCCAAATCTCTCCACTCAATGTCTCCATTCTAATGCAGGTCTCATCACTCAAATACCTTGCAGTGTAATTAGCATTTCTTTTGTATATTAACTTCACATAACTGTTCAAAATTCTACCATTTTTGCCGTTAAGCAGACTATTTCCTTTAAAAGATTAGATATCTGGCTGCATCCAGGCTGCTAATAGCACATATGTAACAGCAGCTTTTTGATATGATGCCATTTTAAATCACAGCTTTCACTGACTGGGAAGTTAGATATCAGCCTAAAGAACTGAATCTGGTTTCTTTCCTATGAAAACAATCCTTGGAGAATGTTTTCACAATAGATTGAGTTTAAAAGCACAGAGTCACAGAGTCATCTTCCATACTAACAGAAGAGCAATGAAATTTTCTCAGTTCCTTGCAGTTTCTACCAAGCTTATCTCATTTGTTCCATACTCACAGGGTTATTATCTTGCTGTCTAATCTGCAACTGGGAGTTCAAGCAGTATCTGTTGACCCTAAGGGTCACTGTATAGTTAAGCTGCAGGTAAGTGTCAGCACAGGCCTTACCCACACAGTGGCCTCTCCCCTGCTGAATTCAGTCTGTTAAGGACAACTAGACCCAGCCTAAACCGAAGCAGATGACTGAGAGATGTCACCACAGCCGTTTACAGTCCTCCCTAAATGTGCCTGCTTTTCCATGCTTAACTGCTAGTTTAACCAGAGCATAACATCATTCTGACCTCTAACATCTCCTTACTGTTGCTTATACTAAATAATTTTATTCAGTACCTAACACAACACACCAGATGATAGAGGTGGGGTTTTTTGGGTTGAGTTTTTTTTTCCATTTTATGAGTTCAGACCTTATTAAACAAACTCATTTTTGTCTATACTTTTTTCTTAAATTATGTGTCAGTGGTTTCTATCCCAAAGTTTAGAGCTTAGAATTTCTAAATTAAACCTTTCTACAGAAACTCTTAATTTTTATTTCAGCTGATGTCCTTGATATCTTTTTTTCCAGAGTTTGTAAACTTTAGCTCTCTATTACTAACAAAAATAAACAATTGTGGACATAACTGGTTTTGCAACTTTTTGGAGATCATGGTTAGTAAAGAGAAATGAGAAAACACTGAACATACCAATACAGTAGCTATGTCTGTAGTGAAAGGACAGTGCTTTTTCTGCCTTTCCAGAAACTTTTTTTCTATTTAAAATAAAAAATAGTAATAATAAAATTCTTCAAAATAACTGAAAATACTATTATTAATAGTCACAAGAACTCAAAGAACAAATGTAACTTTTCTAGACTTCAAAATTAATTTTGTATCTGCTCTCCTGTTCTCTCCTTTCCAAAGCAATAATTTTTGTTAGGACAATTCCCTGAACATTATCAAGCTTAAATAGTTTAACTAAAAAAAGAGATTAATTAATTAATTGATTAATTAATTTACTCCCAATGTAACACAATGTAACACAACATGTACAGGCATCAGTCTGTATTCTCTGGCTTGCAGCTGTTCAGCAACTTTAGAGCATTGCTAAAAGTGACTTTTATGTGGAAAATTCCTCCCCCATAAATAAATCCTTTCCTGGATGTTGATGAAGGTGCCTTTTGTGCCCTTTTCATGAGAAATGAGTGCACAGAGAATGCAGATAGAGCACAGCAATATTTTGCTGATTCCTTGCTAGTGGAAAAGGGACTCAGGTAATTTTTGCACCATTTGTCATTGCACATTTTGTCCAGCCTGACCCCAGCACTCACATTTATTGAATCTTCTGATCCTGTGTTCTCATGTCCAAATTATGGCACAGAGGGCCTTAGCTGAGAGACATCAGTTGAAAGTGAGCAGCAAAAGGAACTGTTCCCTAAATTGCCTCATAACTCTTAGTTTCAGCATTCCATCTGGGAAGTGTTCTAGTCTGAGTGGTTTTATTTCCAGCTGTTGTAGAGCAAACTAGTCAAATATGTTAGCTCTAAATATGCTCTTTTAAGGTGATTTGTTTATGGAATAGAACACCATGGGGAAAAGGAGTCACACATCTGGGGACAGAGGAGATGGAGTTTTTGAAACAACCCTCTGCTGTGGAGCATCTTGAGTGGTTGTGTTATTTACCATCACTCCATCCACCCTGGGTGGGAAGAGAGCCCAGACTTGGCCAGCAGGCTGTGTCTTCCCTTGTGTCCCACGACAAGTTTGCAAGACTTGGGTATTTTCTCCCTGAGAAATGAGGATGGAAGTGCACTGTTCTTTGTCAATCAGTGTGGAGCCTGGGTGGAGGTCCTTGCCAGACACCCAGAGCACACTTAGCTGTAGGCAGCTGGGCCAGTGCAGGAGACAGGACTGAGAACTCAGCTGGTGACCAGCCTTTGAAGAAATAGCAAAGAGAAGAGAAGAAAGGGCATGAAAGAAAATGTCAGAATCAGCTAGCAGCTCCTTGCCTTGTCAGAATACCCCCAAGCAGAAACATCCAGGCATGAGAGGTGTCACCAGGAATCCCCAATCCACTTACAATTGGTTTTGCAAATAAAAAGGAGAACAGGAATTCCAAATTATAATCGTACATGAAAACACTTTACTGATGGGTTGACTACAATGTTTGAACTACACACGTGTGTTTCCCAAACCAGCAAGGCTGGCTGCTCATTTAAAAATACCTAACATCTGGACTAGTATTGAATGTGAACAATGGGCTTTCTGCTATTAGTATATTATATTATATTACATTACATTATATTATATTATATTATATTATATTATATTATATTATATTATATTATATTATATTATATTATATTATATTATATTATATTATATTATATTATATTATATTATATTATATTATATTATATTATATTATATTATATTATATTATATTATATTATATCTTACTCCTTTATCTCAGGGTAAGCACTTCACCAATTAATAAAATATTTAAAAAAAATTGTAAAGTAAGCATGGACAGGCACCCAGAGAAAAAGATCAAAATTCCTTAATATTCAGTTTTAAAGCTTTTAGACCCAGGTAAAATATTCTGTTTCATAGGTTGTTTTAACCTGAAATATGATATTTTGAAAGAATAAAGCAAATTGAAAGGTGATTAAAAACCAAAGATGATAAAATTGTAGCCAGAGTTGAGGCATGCCAAAAGACATAGTAATCAAATGGGGTGAAAAGCAGTGCTTAAAAGAAAAAGGATAGAGAAAATTATTTCACTTTAAGACTTAATCATATGAAAAAATAAATGAAGAAGAATTTAAATGAAAATTATTCCTTTAGGACAATTCTCCTATATGCAGAATACATGCTAATATGCCAGACTGCCAAATTTGCTCTGATTGCCTTTTCCACCATCTGTAGTTACTCCACTGGAATGGTTCATTTGAGTCTGACTATTTTCCCCAACTATGCATTTGATTCCTTGCAGGAGCATGAGACATAGAAACTATACCAGAAAGTGTACTACCTGAATCTTCTTGGAAGAGCAGGAAGACAAATTCAAAATCTCTGCTTCCCAGTACATTTCCACAAAATATTTAATTATGTTGTTTAACATTTCTTGCTATTTGAAATAAATAATTTTCCCAAACAGATGAAAGTCTTGGTTGCCGTGATATTTATACAGAGAAAGAACTTTATTAGTAATAAATTAAAAAACATAGCAAATCCCTTAATCTCTTGCCATGATAAGAAAGTTACTTGCTTGTTGACCTCCATGGTCTTCTTCCTTTTTCAGCCATCACCATGATCATCAGTGATTTTGTATCTTCTCCCAAGCCACTGTTGACTACATTGAATAATACTGGACCAGATGCTGATTATTCCACCAGGTAATCTCCTAAACACTACTAGAAACTCATTTCTTTGACAATTGACAGTTACTTTTTTGGAACTTGTCACTTAGGCAGCTGTTAATCCATTTAAGATGTACTCTGTGGTTGCACTAATTTTTAAATCAGCATGTTGTGTATTAATGTGTCAAAATTCCTTTTAAATGTGTAAATATATTATTTATCTTTTACTGCCTTAATTACAATGTCATAAAAGAATTATTTGAAGTGTGTTTAATGAGGACTGTAAGAACTCTTTCTCCAGAAACACAATGATTGACACTAATTATATATCTAGCTTTTTATTCTCTATCAATTAAAACCTGTAGTAACAATTACATTCTTTTTCTCAGCATTGTTGCCAGGTTTCACTAGTTGGGATTTCTATGGTTTTTAAAATATTGGGATGATATCCACAATTTCCTGAAAATTCCAAATGTAGTAGTAATTGAATAAGAATATTACCTGGTCAGATGCATCTTTTGTTATGTCTCCCAAGTGAAAACTTGTTGGGAATTCTGCCTCCAAAATTCTATTGAGATACATTTTAACAACTATTTAAAATGAGGTTATCTCATAGTTAAATGTTCAGGTCTAACTTGGAAAAATTAGGCACGTCAATTTAAAATTCACATCTATCTTAACATAGTTCAGTTAACATAATTAGCAGAGCTGAGATGAATTTCCTTTCAGAGATGTCCATGCTGAGAATGAAGAGTTCACAGACTGTAGAAACTCTGAGACTTAACTATTCAATGTCTTATGCAAAATAGCATCACGTGTATCCTGAAAAATTACAGAATATTATCCTCTTCTCTGCTATGAGCACATTCTCCTGGTTCTCTCCAGGAACTACTTATGAACAGTAGTTCTTTATAAACAATAGCTGTGTCTACTTTTCAGAATTAAGAAGAGCCTTAGAACCTCCTTCTACTAATGTAGGAAACCAATGTTGGAAAATTCAGTGAGAGATCTGAGAAGATGGTTGTGATCTTTCATTAGAAAATCTATAAGTTAATTTCTCCCATTCTTACATCCACATATTCTGGTGTCTGTCTAAGTGACTTTGCCAGGATTGATTGTGCACACCCAAAGGGACAAGGGATGCCATCAGTCCAGTGCTCATTATGTCTCTGGTGCTCATCTTGGATAGTGATGGCAAAGAGATTTTTGATTTGCCTTCTACACTCTCCTGGAACACATGCAGTTCTAGATATTTTGCCTCGTTATTTTGTCTCATCCCTCATAAATATCAAGCAAAATTCCTGACTTTTAACAGAGTGCTGTTTATATTATCTGCATGTTTTATAAATACTATCTTCTACTTTGTTCCCTTTACATTTATCTATAGGTGAGTTTTTCTACCTTTCCTTTTAAATGAAATCTCTTTTGTGCTGCTCCCTAGAAGTCAACAAATACCTTTCCTTTTAGCTTTATTCTGCTACTACTTTCAGACAAGCTTTCATAGTCACATAGATAGACATACACTTCCATTTATACTTATTTTTTGCCACGATTAGTATCTCTGTTTCAGATTTTTACATTAAACCTAGCCTCTTTTTTTCCTAATTCTTAAAAATTGTCTTCTTATTGCCCTAATCATTGGGAGATCCATTATTTCATCTCTTTGTTACTGTTCATAACATATAATTATTACTCTTTTTATTTCTCCCTTTTGTTATATGTATAGTTAAAAAAATAATTTATGTATCCACTTCACTCCTGAAGTAGGAGGTGTATTAACACATTGGTATCTATTTCTTAATTATGAGGTGTAGCTTCTGGATGTCTCATAAATTCTTGTTAAACAACTTTAAAGTTTCTTTCCCAATGGGCTGTCTGTATTTATTCTTCCTAATCAATTTTCTCTCATAATTTTCTCCAGGTCTGAAAAATTCACTTTTGAAGTACCAAGCAGATATATTACTGTCCTCTGTTTTCCCACAATTAATGTAATTAGATCCTCCAATTTGTTCCTCTTTATCCAATTTAATGAGACCCAAAAGAGAATTATCTTATGCTAGGTTCAATACCTTTTGTGCTAGATAATTATCATCTATAATTCTTTGAAACTTCAATGATGTTTTACTGCATACTGCATACAATGTCTACCATCGGTCTTTAGTACTGAAGTCACCAAGAACAGTACAATTTTTCTTTTCAGACAATAGCTCTAATGCAAATAATCATCTCTCTAACATAGAGTGCCACCCTAATTTCTTTTGCCTATTCTTTTTAGGTAAACATGCTTTATGTAATTATTTTTAAATTCTGGCTGCACAGACCATCATGCATTTGCAATATCAGTTATATCCTATTACTACTCAGCAGTAGGAATTTCCATTTCCCTGACTGGCTACCCAAACTCCTGGCACTGCTCTACAGATGTCAGGAAAAGAATTCATGTACTTTCCCTCTCGCTTCACAGTTTGTTCACAGCTCAGCTGAGTTTGAATTAAAAAATACTATGAGCTGTTCTGTGGAAACTTCAAATATTGTCTATGGCCTGTCTGACCTTAGCAGTAGATCCATCTCTGCTATGTCAGTGAAAAATCTTCCTTTAACTTCAGGGATGGTTGAATTAGACCTCAGAAATTTTGTTTTTCCTGATTTTTCTTATTCTTTCTTTTTGCTACTGCCAACCTGTTTCAGCTGCAGAGAGGACATTGACTAAGGTGTTTATTCTGTGATTAATGCCTTCAATTGCCTTATATACTGACAGAAGCTTTAGAAGTGCTTACCTGTCAATCCTTCAGCAGATGATAAGGCAGATATAGACTGCTCAGAAGATACTGTGATAAGGTAAGCAGGTAAAGAAGCTGCATGGTCTGCACAGCAAAATGCATGTGTCCATTTGACTGATAGAAGCCACTGATTATTTTCTCTTTTTAGTGGACATATGAGTCTTAAGAATCTCCTAAATATAAGAAAAGTGGACAGAGGAAAGAAAATGTATGGGAAAATAAGGGGGAAAAAATTGCTGCTATTAAATGTGACAGCTACTCCCATGGGCTTTACTACTGGTTTAAATATTTGTTCCAAAACTGAAGTATGCTTGATGCATAATTTCTCATGGTTTGATAGAAAATGTTAGTTTGCATAAATCCAGAGCTCTCTGCAAGAATGAACTGAATCACACAAAGAAAATTTCCCAGGCAAATTACCTTTTAAGAAAACATTATTTTGCTTGGTCCCAAAGGAGAAAGAAGGCTTTCATAAAAAGAATGAGGGTTCTTATTATGTGTTATGCATCAAAGAGGGAAAAGAGATGAAAAAAGTAAGGCAGTTAAAACTAAAACAAACATTATTCTGAAAGTCAGTTGTGGTGAACAACATGGATTCCCTGGCTGTTTACTTATTTCTCTCATTATAGGCCAGGATTTCACCTGAAGGCAGGCAAGAGGTCCAAATTTCCAGTAGGGCAACATATCAGTTCCATGAACATATGGCCAAAAGAGCTTGAGGGGAAGCAGAGGGGGGTTTTGGGAGACTACAAGCAAAGGAAAGCAGTGGGGAGTCAAATAACTACATTTGAGTGTTCACTGACATAACAAAAGGAAGAATTAAAGTACATAGAAAGTTCAAACTCAGGCTGTGAGAAAGTATTTGGCTCATTAGGAGTTTTCTTGAATGCTGCCTGGATGGGCCAAACCACAGTTCCTGCTACATTTAACAAGCAATGCTGAAGAACACCATACTACACAGAAGTTTGCATTGGAAAAAAAACGACAACTTTATTCACCTCTGAGAGTGATACATCTACAAGAATCTGAGTGATATTTTCTGAACACTAGCATAGGATTTGTTGTGAATAAAAGGTGACTGAATCCTTCCCTGGCTGATATTATCCTGTCCTTTCCTTAGTCCAGACCTAACCACCAAATGTAGGTAGATTCTTACTCAATCTATAATGACTTCTAGAATTCAGTATATAAAGGGGAAATTTGTCTTAGAGCACAGCCTGGGGAGAATATAGTTAATAGACTGGATGAAAAACAGAAATAGTGTTATATGATTATGTTTGGCTTCTGGGAATCAATAATATCAAACAGAGTATCATAATGTATTCCTCTGGAATATGTGAAAAAAAAATGCTGGTTTACCATCAGGCTGGGTATAGACAACAAATTTCTACTGCTTTTCCTCTCTTAACCTCACTTAAACTTCAGTGGCACCCATGAAGGCTTTTGGATAAAAGAAGCAGCAACTGATTTTGCTGCCTGGTCATTCATCATGCACAGATACAGAAAAAATTGAGACTGCAAATGAATCCACATAGTGGAGGTGTATCTGTCCTACAATGATGTAATTCCTAATGTTTAACAAAGTAGACTAATTCCTCTAATTTCAAGTAGATGAGACAAACATTCCCAAACACTCATAATTAATAAAAAAAATAAAAATAAATAAATATGAGTAGGTTCTAAGTTAGGTAAACTCTCATTTACATAAAAAGAAAATAATTATATTGTTCTAGACTGTGAAAACAGGTATATGACATATAAAATACACATTGAAAACATCTTTTTAACATCTAGATGTAAAATACTTGAAGTATCACTACTTGAGAGGCATTTCTCATTCTGTTGTACAGACTGTGATAGAGGTCCTTGACTTCTACTGACCCATAAAAGAAAGGACTGGAGTTACAAAAGAACTAATATACCTTTTCTGTGTTGTCTGTTTTGGTTTGGTTTATTTCCCCTCTTTTATTTATTTATTTATTTATCTTCATAGTCTGCAGCTGCACTGGAAAGACAAAAACTGAGGGAACTTGATTATTTTTGACCTTTGATGAGGGCATCAGGTTTATTCCTCTACATACAAAAGCTGACTGTATAGAATGAAATGAAAATACTCCTTTCATTATTAAAACAAAGTTAGCTAAGTATCTGCTGTAAAAGTTTGTAAATAAAAACAAGGATTTTATTTTTTTTCCTCAACCCGAGTCATTCTGATAGTGCAGAGAAAACTTCTCAGCTCTATTGGATATCTCCTTTGTTCATACTTTGGTGCTGAGATCTGTAGTGATTTCATATTTGAGAAATTGATTTCAAGGCTTCATTTAGATTCTGTTCCTTTCTCTTACTTAACATTAATTTCTTACATTCAAATTTTTAGCAAAATTTATTAACAGTGTGTAATTAATGAATTTTAGGTGAAAACTCAGTGGCTATAATTGAAGTTACTAAAGTGACTACTTTCTTTACTGTCTTTGGTACCCAAGGAAATGGTCATTTCTTAGCATTAATGAACTGGGCTAACCTCACCCAAATTCTGCCTAAACTATTCAACAAATGACTGCACACAGGAGCAGAAGAGAAACACATGACAAATCTGCCTTGTTTTGATGGACTCTTACTAGGACAGGATTCCTAACTTTTCCTTCCTAAACATAGCAAAAATTGAGCTAATCACAGAATCACAAAATATCTGAGTTGGAAGGGATCTGGTAACTCCAGAAAGGATGGATAGAAATAAGGATCACCAGGTAACTACTTGTTCCTACAGTGTAGGGCACCTGTTTTAGGTGTGGGAATCTCCATCAGAGATGCCTCTCTGTCATCTGTAGAGACAGGTGAATTCCTTTTTAAAGGCCATGAGATAGTGGCATGTCCTAGAAGAGCAAGATGCTGGATAATATGGTAACATCACTGCACCAAGGGAGCAGGAAGAGGGCAAAAAAGTGACATTAGGTACAGTGCAGAACAATAGAACATAAGGCTGTGAACCATATGAGGTAGAAACAAAGGGGTAGGAGAATTTGACAGGCAAGAGACTGTAAGGAAAAATGATTGGATATGAAAAATACCTAACTCTAAGCATAAGACAGGAATAAGGAGGATGCTAGAGGGAAAGTATGCATTATGCAGCTTTCTGATTAGGAAAGGAAATCTTCAGGGGTGGAATGGCAGCTCCTCACAATTTAGGAGATAGTAAAGTCTCAGAAATCTCATCCAGGGAGCAGAGGGAAGCCTTCAGTTTTGTACAGGTATTTTATTTTTAGCCTGAGATGACAACAACAAAAAATAGAAAAGGAAGAGCTCTGTCTGAGAGCAGTTGGTTTTCCAGCCAAAGTGAAAGAAATCAGCAGGCAAGTAAAGGCAACAAGGGCAGGAGTGGAGAGCTCATTTTAGACTCCAGATTCCAATTAAATCTTAGAAGGAGATTTTCAAGTCCCTCAAGGGAATGTGGCTGAGGAGATGTCATTGGAGTTGCAGAAATCATGCAGACAATGAGACAAGAGAACGGGTTCAAAATGTAGTGAGATAGAATAAACTTTAGTGCCAACTTCTAGAGTGACAGTAAGAGAA
This sequence comes from Erithacus rubecula, assembly GCF_903797595.1. Lineage (NCBI taxonomy): Eukaryota > Metazoa > Chordata > Aves > Passeriformes > Muscicapidae > Erithacus > Erithacus rubecula. The sequence continues at coordinate 51,722,404 of NC_136685.1, forward strand.
CAATAGCATGCATTGCAATTGAAAAAAAATTGATAACTTCTTATAAACAAAATAAACAAATACCTTACAAAAATAAGATACATTGAGTCTATATTGAATATAATTTTAATTCTCAATCCACATTTTTTCATGCTTCAGTTGAACGACTCACAGTTTCTGAAATATCCAGATTTAGTCTGAAATAACTAAATTAGAATGGTTTTAAAACAGAAAAGAAAAAAGTTCTCTGCTTATCAGGGAGGAACTAGCCTGAATCAAATATGATTCGGGAGGAGAAGACAGCAACAAAAACCATAATGAACAGAAATATCCATGTAGAGTAAAGAAAAAGGCCTGGAATGGCCACTGCTACTGATGACATAAAACAATGAAAGATGTTCATTGGAGAGACTACAAAATATGATGATCTACTGGTGCTGTTATTTGTGTCAATTCAAGAAATGGACTGAGAGAATCTGAATTGGATAGCAGTCTGTGTGTATGAGCCGAAGTGAATGTTTCCTCACTTTGACTCATATGTTTACATTTTTGAGAAGTAAATATTAAATTTCGTTTTTTTTGTTATCTATTTAGTAACACAGCATTGTACATATGGCAAAACTAGTGCCACTGGCCAAGAATAGAGAGAAACATTGCCTTCCAAGAAACGTGGTGTTTGTAGGGAGAAGACATACAAATAGAAGACAATTTATTTTATTAACCTTTGGGTATAAAATTTTTTTATACAGCTTACTGTGTTAAACCTAGGTTCCAACATATCATATTCCAAACTGTGTATAATCTGTATTTAGTGCTTTTTATTTCCTCAAATAGCTTCATTTGCTTATTCAGACAGAGCTTGTACCATTTCAGTGAATCTACTGCTGTCAGGAATTATATTCACTGAAGTAAACTGTAGATTAAACATCTATGGATTGTGTAGAAGAAGCTTTATGTGGAAAGAGAAACATCACTATTTCTGATTCTACCAGCACATTATAATAATTCAGATGTCCTTTACTTTCAGCATTAAATTCTCATGTGCACTTGCAGTGCTGAGCTTGTCAACTTTTATTCCTTGATGAACCCTAAGGCTCACTCTTTTACGTTATTAAAAATGAGTTCCCTTCTGAAAATTTGCTAATGGAAGTGAAGGAAGTTTAGAAAAAGCAGGAAAGGAATACCATATGACAAAATATTTTACTTTCTGCTGCCTGTCACTCTGTTCTTGCTGTCTTGGGAGAAATTTTATCCTGGGAAGTGTTATATGACTCAATATGGTTTATTAAAGCAAGTTTGCTGAGGTTGCACACCTCATAAGTTTAAGGGCAGAAAGAACATTTTTAAGAAGAATGTTTTCCAGTAGTGATAGCTGGTCAATGGCATATGCTATAGAGAAGAACAACTATACAAATTATCCCAACCACAGAAAGCTGGTGAATGATTATAGCAGGTAATTTAGGCTTTACTTTGAAACTGTCAAATGCAACATCACAACAATGAACTAGCCAAATAAACAGATACAGAAATTCAAAGCTGCTTAATAACAGAGTATTTAAATACCATGTGACCTGCCATGAAATTAAAAAAGAGAAGGAGAAATTACACCATCTGTTTTAATTCAGCATGTTAAAAATGCTTTCAGGGATTGATGACACCAGAAAGTATGGTAGATTAATTTGATTTTAGTATGGTGGCAAAGTATATCAGCTATTCCCTTCACCTGAGGGAGCCAGAGATCCTTGTTCTGCAACAAGTCCTGGCACATTGGGTTCTCCCATGGAATAAGGGGATCCTTGTTTTCAAGCAGCTGAGAGTTACTTGATCCTTTGTTTTTGGTAACATTTATTGTTTCAAAGAGTATAATTTTCATAATGCCACTATACATTTATCTTTGATATAATATTTTTGTCATTTTCTTTCTTGGCCATCTGGATTTTTAAGATGGAATGCCCATTTTTATGGCTGAATATTCTAAAGGCACTCTTATCACATTCTTTTGCTGATTTATCTTGTGCTCAACCCCTACAATGAATCTCAATAGCTAGGGGAATCAATTCCTTATAGAGAAAAGAGAGGAAACTGAATCAAATGTCAAGCTGATTTATCACAGGCTACATTTAAACAATCATTATTTTGTAAAGAGTTTCTGTAAAATAAGAAACAATTTGAGACTCACTTTTAAAATTGTTTTCATTATTGGAGCACCTGGAAGTCCTTGAATGTAATCCCACTGTGTAAAATAGTATGCAAACAAAGCACAAAAGATGGTCTCTTCTCCAAAATATTTAAAATACTGGGGGGAGGGGGGAAGACAACAAGAAATAAAATTTTCTGGGGTGACTTTATGATGCTTGTACCCTGAATAGTCTGTTCTGTTTATGCCAGATATTAAGTTTTGCAGCTTTAAGACTGGTTCTGAGAGTGAAGGGGAGAGAAGAAGCATGGAGTTTGTTATTATCAGAGACTGCACTTGTTCCCCTGCATCCCTCTCCTGGACTGTGCTGTCTGCAGCATGGACAATGGGAGAGAACTCTCCCTGGGTTATAGTCAGTTTTTATATTTTTAAGCTAGCTGAGGCAGAGAAGTTCCCCAGACGGTGGCTTTTCTTTTTCTTGGGACTGTTCAAATCTGCTCTGTTTCTGAAAACCCAGAAGAACACCAGGAGCTCCCACCTGTGTCCCACCAGGGCTGGGATGCAGCATTTCCCAGGGCAGGAGGGACTGAGAGAGACTGAGCGAGCTGAGCTGCACCCCATGACAGGCACTTTCTGAATTTGCCAGCTCTTTGGAACAGTGAGAAGTTTTATTTGTTAATATTATTCATTTTTTTTATGCTTGTGAATACTTTGCTTATTAAATAAATATTTTTTCAGTTTTGTCCAAAGAAATATTTTCCTGAACTAGTTGGTGGAGGGGACACTTGAATCTGCTTTCTAGAGGGACCCCTTTGGAAATTTCTTCCCAAATTTGCCCTAAACCACGACACAAATACAGAGAGGGAAGTTGAGGAAACCTTGAGTCAATATCAGATATTGGGAGTCAAGAGAGTAAATGGTGGTTGCAGTGTAGCTTACAACAGTGCAATTTTCATCAAATGGGCATTTCTAAGAGTATCAGGAATATCTTCATATGAGTTCAGAGGAATGCTTGTTTAAGTATTTACCAAACTGAAAATGGAAATCATAACTGGAAGAAGAGCGATCAAAGTCAATAGCTGCAGGAAGAAAAATGGTAGATTATTATAGAAAAGATGAACAACTTACATTTGATTTGATGGTTGAAGATTTTCTTGCAAGAGCTGATGGTCTCGCAAGTTATGGAACTGCATCATCTTTCCAGGTGGGTATACATGGAGAGAGAGCTTGGAAAGGTTAGGGAAAAGTGTGTTACTGTGACTCAGATGGGGAATTATAAGTGCTCAGATCAGTTTTAGCCTTGTGGATTGGAAAACCAGACTATGTCCTAGTATGGTTTTACAATAAAAATAATCAGGACGTGGATGTAGTCTGAGTGTGAGGATGTAGAAAGAGGCCTGAAAGATGGTGCCAGAGGATAGGCCTGCATGGTAGCAAGGACAGGGATTACAAGGATTTACACTGGCAGTGAAGGAACACTAGATAGAAGACAAGGAGATCTGTTCAGCTGCTTGACTGCTGGAAAGACAGACATTTGTGTAAGCAGCAGCAGGATCTAAATAAGATGCGAACTTGAGCTGGCCCAGAAAACACCCTCTGCTTCAGTCCCACACCCCCTCAGGTGGGGAAGGATGTGGTGTCTATCAGCTGTGTCTGTGGAGCCCCAAGAGCCTGAGCCTGGTGCAAGTGGCCTCAGGAGGAAGGCACGAGGCAGACATTCAGGAGAGAGTGCCAGCATTAGCTGTGCACCCCTTTAGAGACAGCATTACACAGAAGAGGAAGCTGGTCATGACCCCATATATTAATTCATGTAGGAATTTTCCATATAAAAAATTGTTTCAGTGAAAAGTAAAAAGAATGGTGCAGTGTGTGTGTGTGTGTATTTGTGCTTCTAAGTTACCTGTGCATGAACACAAAGCTTTTTTTAGGCATTAACACCACCAGAGCAGGCCATCTCCAGGGTGCTTTGAACATTCCCTAATGATGAAAACAAACAAAAAAAAAGGCCTGGGAGCAGGAGGCACAATGTTCAGGTTTCTGAGGTACTTACATGTACTATTTATTTCATATATTTTATGGGAGAAATGGAAATAAACACACCCTTTTTGCAAATATATGTAAATGAGCATGTAAATAATACTCTGTCACTTGACAGACTGCCTATTAAGCTATAGCAATTATTATTTGAATTATGGCAGGATTTAAAGCTCTTGGATGGGGAAGTACTCAAGCTGAATGAGACATAGAATAGTCAAATCCTGGCAGACTGCTCCAGTGCTTCCACCCAAGGAATTCTGCCAGTGTTGGAGGCAGGACCATGCACTGCAGCTTGCAGGTAGTGGAGCAAGGTGTTGGATCCAAGGACAGGTTCTTATGTCTCCCTTTCATCTCAGGATCTTCTTTATGCCCTCACTAGAGACATCTGTTGGCAAGCTGAATTTTGCAGCATGCTAGAACAACTTGCAAAATTACAGTTAATGCAAAGTTCATGTTATTACTTGGTGGAAAGTACCACTATAAGGAGAAGAGTTGAGCTGGTGTCTCCCAGTTTACTTGCCACACTACTATATGCTTACTTGCTAGTTCTTTTGTCGTTTTACATGCACACAATTTCTATTAACAGTTGCTTCATGTAGGAGAACTGGGATCTATAAAATAGCTGTTCTAAAAGATTAATAGTAGTAGATTTTCCAGATGAAAAAAAAAATCAAATTTATATGACAGCTGAACAGTCAACAAGAAATCTTCACTTACAAGCAATAGCCATTTGCAAATTCTCCAGCACTTTCTTTACCAGACTGTAACAAACTGAACATTAACCCCAGGATAAGTATACTATGGATTGAAGTGACTTAACTGCTGTTAGGAGTAAACTGAAGATAATACAGTGGCTTTGAAATTTAGATGCTGAAATATACAGATTTCAAAAGTACAAACCAAGAAGAATTTCTGCTAAAGTTGTTGGAAATTATAGATAATTGACATTGCTAAAAATCAAGTGTCAAATAAAGACTTTCTTTAAATGTAAGGTTATAATTTGAAGTTCTGAACAGAATTATTCATATTTCTTTAAGCTCAGCAGTTCCTCTGGCTACTGTTTTCAAAATAATGAAACATTAGACAGGTACATCTGTAAAACTCAGGTAAAAATCTATTAAAGATATAATATAAGCTATTGGTTATGAATAAATATTTTAAAATATATTTATCTTACACTCAGTGGAATCAAGATATTCAGATTTAAGGCTGAGGTTGCATATTAAATTCCATGGGGTTTTTGAGTATTATGCTTTAGAATGTTTCCCTGTCACCTCATATGAGATAAAAATCCCACATGTTAATTAGCTCAAAATAGATCAATACAATAAATTATATAATAAAGTATATCAGTCACAGACAAAGTACTGAGACTATTAGAATAATTTACAAAGGAGACACAGAGAGAGACACCTCTCTTGTGACTCATCTGTTAAGGACCTCCATTTTGAACGCATGGTGAGGATAAGCATGATCTAAGGACTGTTTTAACATCTAAAGATATTTTAATATGTCATTTTAACACCTACAAGGCTTAAAGAATTGCAATACTTCATTCTGTTGCTTGTGTAACACGTGCAATTTTTTCTGGGCTTCAAGAGATAGTATGGTGCTTTCTGAACCAGTGGTCCATAAACTGGGACTATCTGTATGTTGAAGGAATAATTTATAATAATAGTTACGTTATATCACAGTTTCTATTGATGGAAAATCTGATATGGATGGGCTTAAGGAAAACTGATCTGACAATATCTGTAGTAGATTTTGCTGATGTAAATCCACTCAACACTCCTTCCCTCACACCTGATCATTGCCCAAATAATGTGACGAACGACATAAAAGTCAAAACCTACAAAACAGCAACTTATATCCCATGAGAATTATCCAAATATTTATTTCTAGAACAATTTCTGATGAGCCACCTCTCTATGTTTAGGAATTCTGTCTTCATAACTTTTTCCAGTGTTTGCAGCTGAAAAGGAAAAAGCAAACCGATGAAGTGCATTGTCTAATGAGATTTATGGGAATGGCAGTTAGTTAACTCAAAACCCGTCTGCTGCACTGTGCTTACCTGTCAAATAAAGAGATTTCTCTGAATTAGATGTTATTTCTTTGTTGCAGGATAACACATTTTTGATAAAGAGCTTTTGTGATAAGAAATAGGGTTGGGAATAGAGAAGATATATATCCTGAATGCAGCCTTCTCTGTACTATATGAATATGTGCACAAAAGAAGCCTACCCTACAGGGTCTGAGCTGAAATAAAACGTTATACAAAGTAGTGATGTATGTCTGGAATCTTTTTTTCTCGTCAAGAGAAAATCAGAAGGGAAAACCAGGGCACAAACATTCTTTATAGAGTCTTCTCCCCTAAAATATATCTTTTTTCAATTGCATTGCATAATCGTGACATTCTATCATAGAAAAAACAGATCTGAATTTAGATGGCTCTCACCAGGATATTTTGGGGTCTGCAGTTCTGGCTATAAGGGTTTGTGGTTGCAAGCCTTGGAAAAATAAATTTGCCAGTACTTCCAGTGCATTTCAGCTAAAACTATACTCACTATTTGGAATTTTTATCTGCACCACAATAGTCTCAGTATCTTGGAATTTTACTTCGTGCTGTCATTTTCTGATGTTTCATTTGGAAACTTGAATTACTTTCTGGTCCTAGTTTAGAAATCAGCATTGGGCATCTCCCTTCAATTCTCAGTACCACATCTTGATATGAAATGCAGACATTAGTTTCTCTCTGATGTCTACAATTTAGTTCAGAGTATGACTTTAGCTTCAATGCTTATGCCTTCAGCGTCAATACATAATGTATAATTCACAAAATTACTGCTTTGTGCTCAAGAAAAGATTGACCCTCGTTCTCACATCTGGAAATAAATACTTAAGATCAAGTGCTGCAGTTAAAATCCAAGTGATTATTTATCCAAATATGACTAAATTATTTAAGGTTCAGAATGAGAGGATTTATACCATTATATACCTAATGAGCTGCTTTCTAAGCATACAAGCATGTTTATATTTAGAAAAACAACATATTTATATTTAGAAAATGCTTAAATTTTGTGTCAATAAAGCTAAATGCAAGGGGTGTTTAGACACCCCTCTAATGTTTGCCTTTATATCTTCATAGGCATGTCTACTAATTCTGTTCCTCAGCATCAGTGTGTTTTCCAGTTAAGTGTTTAGGAGTGTTTAGGTTACCTAAGTTAAAATTAACTAAATTGGAATCCAGTACAGAAACATGGTTATAAAGACATGCAGTGAAATATATATGGATATTCAGGTTTTAGAATTATGATTAATGAAGTCTTGAGCAATTTCTAAATGAGTGTATAATATAAAGAATATAAATATAATGAGAATAGTTGTGATTACTACTGCAATAATTGGTAATTTACTATTGACATATTGAAAAAAATTATTAATAATACTAATTTAAGTATAGAAGAGCTCACAGTAGTCAAGCACTCTATTGTGTTTCTCTGATCATGAAACAAGAAAATATCACCTGCTGCAGATATTTCTAATCTTTGTACAACCTAATTTTTTGCAAAAGGAAAAATATGAATGTTGTCAACATTAGGGATTAGATGCAATGAATCAAAGAGAACATTCAGTATGATTTCACACTATCATTTTAGTTGGAAAAGATCTCTAAAATCAACAAGTCCAACCTTTGACCAATAACTACCTTGTTACCAAGTGCCATGTCCAGTCATTTCTTGAACACCTTCATGGATGGTGAATCCATCACCTCCCTGGGCAGTCTGTCCTAATGCTAATCAATCCTTTCAGTGAAGAAGTGATTCCTGATGTCCAATCTGAAACTCCTCTGGCACAGCTTGAGGCTTTGTACTCTCATTCTATCACTGGCTGCCTGGGTAGCTCCACCCAGCTACAGCTTTCAGCTACAACTTTCAAGGTCTCCTCTGAGCCTCCTTTTCCTTAGGATAAACACCCCCAGTTCCCTCAGCTGCTCCTCACAAGATTTGTGCTCCAGACTCTTCTCTGTTTCCTTCTCTGGACATGCTCCAGCACCTCAATGTCACTCTTGCAGTGATGGGCCCAGAACTGAACACAGGATTTGAGGTGTGGCTCCCCCATGGCCAGTACAGAGGGACAGTCACTGGCCTGGTCCTGCTGGCCACACTATTGCTTATACAGCCCCCTTATACAGCCACTGGCTTTCTTGGCCACCAGGGCACAGCTGGTTCATGTTGGCTGCTGTTGACCAGCACCCCTTGGTCCTTTTCTGCTGGGCTACTTTTGAGCCAGATTTAATACATCATGTTTTACCAATCATTCAGAGAAAAATTGTGTAATTAGTGTAACCTGTATTTTAAAGATTGTTCAGGCATCATAGTATTGAAAGTTGCTTGATGCTTTCTGGTAAAGTGGTTGACTTTTTCAGTGTTAGGTTCTCCTTAAACCTAAGTGGAGATTGACTCACAATGGTATATATTACACTTATAAATCACACAGGTATGAACTATAGGTGAGATTAACAATATTTCACTTCTTTCCATTATTTCACTTCTCTTTCTGATTTTTTCTCCATTCTCTTGTGCCTCTTCACGACACAATTTAATGAATGCTTTTTTCTTTTATTTTGGTTTTCTCCATAGTGTTTGCAAAAATCCTAGTAAATGTGACCGGCAAATAAATAGTCCTTATTGTCCTTTGGTTCTGCTGTGAAATACTGTACCATTAGAATTTAACTACCTTCTTCTTTGTGACTATTGCTTTGCTTATCTATCCAGCACCACTGTACAAGTCATTACAAACAATTTTGGCCTTTTACTTCTACATACAAACAAGTGCAACTTGCATCACTCTGCCAGATTATGCTGCACATTTTCCCATTTGAATTAACTCAGCTTTATGGTCTCTGTCCTCACCCAGATTAACCGAATACAGGTTTTGATTTGCCTGTGCAGTGCTGGAATACGAAATATGTTTCCCTGGAAACTTAAATGTCTGAAGCAATCATTTACACATACAATATCAGCACCAAAAGTGCATATTTTTCAGTACAGTTAAGAACAAAATAAAAATCTCTTCTTCTTTGTTTGAAAAGACTTATAATTAATACACTGTGAGAAAATCCTTGTATTTAATTTCAGAGACCGAATATTTAATTGTTCGCATAATAAATCTAGATTGCAAAACATTTTCATTTTTAAACTAATTGTATTCACTGGAATAACTCTTCAGAATGCTTCAAAATTCTGCTGAAATGTTTACCTCTAATTGCCATGCAAAACACTTCTGCCCTCTCCTCTGGGTAGGGCAAAACAACTGTCATTTTATCTATGATGGTCTTCACAAGTCAAGAACATTTGTTTTAATCATTTTGTTCCCAGCTCTGACTTTCTTTTCAAAGCTATTCATAGAAATTTCTTCAAACTCTTATTCTCTACTCACAGATGCCCATTCAATATTCTCCTCTGCCTCCTCTTCTGCCTTTCCTTTTTACTTTTTCTGCTTTGTTTCTAAACCAAATTACCTGCTCCCAGTCCCAGGCATTGGGAAACAGGAATAACACAAATTGTGTTCACAGATTCACATACATGGTCACACATGCCCACAGTTTAATAATGTGTCATTAGGGCACTTTGGTTTTACTATTAATGAAACTCCAGTTTCCAGGCTTTGCAACCTCAGCCTGCCTTAGGCAGAAATCTCAATACAGCTGTAGCTACCTGCTTTTTAATGCTAATTTCTAAAATATTTTACCAAATAAGAGTCATAGTAGACAATGCTCAGCATGCTGAGAGTTTTGACTAGGACCATAGTTGCTGATCTGTTTGGATAATTTACTGGAATTTGTCCTGATTTTAAAGAGGCAACTGCATTTTTGATTGTTTTAAAATGTGTTATCAGTCTATGTTTTAACTGAGAGCTATATTGTTAATAATTAACAGTAAATTTGTACACAACAGTATTTAGGATTTTTTTTTGGCACTTTGATGTACTTACACAGGCATTATTATTTTTTCGTTTTTCAGAAAGGAAACCAATGAGTTAGAGAATATGATTTGCCAAAAGGTTACATAGCAAATATTGACAAAGCTGTCTTCCAGAATAAAATCTTGGCTTTGGTGAAATCAAATGAAAAATTGACTCTAGAGAGACTATGGGCTCTCATCCCAGACTCCTGTCCTGACTAGATGCTGCTGGGGGAGATTGAAGATAAAATGCATTACTAGAATGCAGTTGAGGTATTTTAGGACTTCACACTTTTGTTCACAGCGGAACACTTTCAGAGCATGATATGCTACAGTGCCCTGTTATTGCACTGGCTCTCATGTGGTGGTGCTCATGTTTGAAAATACACCAGGGTTAGAAATACGTCCTTTTTCTCATCCTTTGCAGAGCAGAGGGATGAACTGGATATGTAAACAAATGTTCATCTTCATAGTCAGACTTGTGTGACACTGGAAGGATTATTTTTGTATAATTGAAGTGGCATAAAAAAGTGTTTGAGCAACAGTTACTGGGACTAGATGTGTCTGTGGATGCTGCTTTCTTCTTACTATGTCAGACAGAAAGTTAGTGGTAATGATAGAATTATGTAAGGAAATGAATCATGAAAAGTGAGAAAAAGATTCTGAAACATTTAATGCTAAATTTAAGGATTTGGAAAGATACTCAAATTCCACACAGAATGCTGGGACCAAATGCTTTCAGTCTATTCAACCTATTTTCTTTAACACTGACAAGTATTATTACACTTCTTGTGCTTCGTGCTTCAATTTATTTCTAGTTTAACTTACATGTCAGTAAATTTATGTCTGACGTCAGTCTGGCTCTTGCCATCCTCTTTTTATTAGATGTTTACCTCACATTTCTATCAAACATCTCTGTCACTGAATTCAAATATGTTTGTTAAAGATAATGTCGGCACTGCCAAAACAGGTGCTATCACCACCTTTTCAATTTTACCTAATTTAAATGCTTTTTAAACTTCAAATAACATATGTATAGTTTTTCCCTTCGGAACTCTGTTTTATCAGAGTGCTAATCTTATGCAGCAAGATTCAAATATGTGAGTAATAAATTCACAGAAGTCTTTTAGGATTTGCAAAATGATGGTACAGCTAAGTAAAATAGAGCAGACTAAGTAATGACCAGGTTTTTTAAATGATGGGTGGAATAAATGTGGAAATGAAAGGTTACCTGAATGGCATTTGTTACATTCCATCCTGCTTCCCAGCTGGTGATCAGTTTGACCTGGGCATGTGGCAAGGGAGCTGGGGACTTGTATTCTGGATCCTGGTGACAAATATCAAGCTCAAATTTCAGGGGTCCATCTGGTTCCTCTCTGTTCTCGCTGTGAGCTCTGCTCAGTTCATCGCTTTTAGCAAAATTCACGTGCTCTTCATCAGTGTCTAGGCAGCTGTCCCACCTCACCAGTCCCAGAAAGAGAGATGGTGTTTCCCTAAAGCATTTGAAAAAAGATGAAAAAGTCTGCTTCAGGTGAGCCATCCTCAGTACCAACTATAAAAGTAAAATCTTTCATTACATGTCTTTATTTTTTTCAGCAGTTGTACATTGTCAATCCTTATGATAGGTTAGCCTTGATAGTGCTGTGATTAATGGAGTTTGTTGTCTTTGATTCATTTATTTAGGCCTGTTTCAAATGGCAGCTAAATAAATATCTCCAAGGTCTTCAATATACTGCCCAGAGTAGCATGCAGCAAGATTTAGTAGTCTGCAAGTATCAATTTACAATTCAAATTGTTTTTCCTTTTACCTATGGCATCTATGTAGATCAGTCATTCATGAAGCAGCTACAGGTGGCTGCAAGAATCTTTTCCCAGAAATTATGCATGTTTCTAATACAAATAAATAGTTCTGCCAAAAGGAAAAAAAATGCTTCATTAAAAACTAGAGCTGATGGACAGACTGCTAAGAAGATTCATGTAAACAAGTTTGCTTTTCCAGATGTGAGAATTTTCTGCTGTGTTTTAGTGTCTACAGAGGTCAGTAGAACTTTAAAAATGTTCTTTATAGAGCTTAAGTAGTATGAAAAAGACAAGTAGCTTTTTTGTAACTCTAATTGTTACCAGCAACATTTAGGGGAAGACCTAGAGGTATGATGACACATTTACTTTATGGATGTGAATGATATATTGTGAATATTCACACTGTAAAATCCTAAAAATAAGTGCCTCTTGCTCACTAAAATACCCATTTGTTGGTAATTCTGAAGACGGAAGTGAATGTTGCTAACCATCTCACAAACATATCATGGTCTTCTGGAGTGATCTGGAAGGTTCTTGAAAATACAAATGTGTTTTTTACAGCATATTTTGACCTTAGTTTAGCTCTCCTTTAATGGAAGCCATTCCACTAGGAAGCTTCAGGAAGATTTCTGAGAGGAATGTTCTGTGATAGGTGTAGATACTTCTCCAATTAAGTAAACCTGACAACAGTATTTATAAATCAAAAAAAGTAATATTAGAAATTACATGGTTAATTTTCCTACTATATAGAGAATGGTCTGAGATACACAAATGAAATCCTGGGAAATTGCAAACACCATTACATATTTTCAGTCTGTTCTGAAGCATTACTTCAATACACGTTTATGTTTTTGGAAAGGACCATTTTGTTGTCATTGGCTTTATCTAATGTGAAAGGCACAATGTCATGGAACAGATAATTGACATTTTAAAAGATATTTTATCAATTAAATGCAGATAAGAACCATTTTAACATCCCAAGGAACTGAATTACATCAAAGGTAAATGTTGATTGCTACAAAAGAAGTATTACATAAAAAATTGTAGCATTTATCTGGTGTTTGTAAGATCTTTATTTTTTATTCAAAAGAATTATTGAGACTGCAATGAGTCCTCTTTGGTGGGGGGGATATTTGTTTTTCTTTGTTTTATTTTTATTCTTTATTTTTATTTAAGCGTTTTTTTTGTTTGTTTCTTTTCCTGTGGATTAATTAGGGTTTCATGCAGCTATCTAAATTAAGGAAAGCACAAGCAAGTTTAGAAGCAGAGAGACATCTCTAGGTATAGAATCATTTCTTTTGACTGCACAGGCTTAGAGAGAAATTATCCAGTTTTATCCAAGGCCCTCTTACAGCTCTGGAAGGAATCCCGTTCTCAGATCTCTTATCTGCCAGATGCATCACATCCAAAATTCAGAAAAATTAAATAATAGTTAAAATTGTTTTCTTGTGATTACACAGAACTTTGAAATAATGCCAAATCTCTTTTTTAAAAATAGCTTTTAGTTGGTTTGAATTCACTGCTCCTCTACTGACTACCAAAACAAAGGCAAGTAAGTCTAAAAACTTCCAAAACTATCTGAATTTTAATAAAATATATTAGATATCCCATACTTATTGCTTATTTCAAAGCAATATAATTATTCAGTTTTGACATACAGGGTAGCACAGGACAACTCACTCATCACTGCACACTATTTATTATTATCTATGTTTAATGCTGCTTAAAGATCCTAGCAGCCACCTTTGGATTAAGTGTCTTAAAATCAACTAGTGGAGACAGTTTTTTATGAAAGGTGTACAGTTTACGAAGTGAAGATAGACAAGACAATCTGGGAGTCTGTCCTTTGTCTACTGGGAACGAGGTTTTCATCCTACATTGTAGCTTTGATTTTTCAGCCAATAGGGCAAATTGTACTCTTAGTAACACACTGTACAATTACTGCTTTTTCCACTGACATAAATAATGAACAAAGGAAGATATATCAAAACTGGTTTTATTATTGAAAGCATTAAAAGTTGCTGTCTGGATGACTGCAGTAAATTTCATATTTATTGTGCTACTTTCAAGCCATCAGAAATAAGCAGTAAAGGCAACAAATGAGAGCTGGACTCAGTTGAAAGGCCCTTTACTTTTCCCATGTAGTAATTCTGCTAGACATTCTTTCTACAGATGTTCTTTATCCACACAAGTCAGTATTTTAAGTTTAATTAAATGTTATGTCTCATCTTAGGAAAAACTTCCTGATTTATGTTTGGCCTGTAAGCGTGGTTATCATTGTCCTTGGCACCTATTCACCTATTTCTATTTCAGTACCTAAACTGAGATTCAAATTTTCTTGGAAAGCAGCACACTGTCGCTGTGAATCATAAGCTTGACAGGGCTGAATTTCAGGAGCAGGAGGAGCTCATGAATAGGTTTGGAAAAGACATCTTTCCTGGCCAGTAGAATTTTGTAGTGCAGTTTCATATGCCCAAGAAACAAGGACCTCAGAGCTGCCACTTGTGCTGACCATGGTTTGATTCAAAATTTGTTTGACTGTAGAACCCTTAGTTATACCCATCAAGAAGAGTATTTCAGAGCCATAATAAAAAGTAGGTCAACAAAACAGTTTATCAGCCCCACATGCTTTTATCCTACATAGCAGTGCATTTATTTAATGTTGAATCTTTATAAGTTCTTTTGCTGTGGGACGTGGGTTTGGTTCAAGTATTGGGGTAGTAAGAATGTCTTTGCTGCTTAGCAAACCCATTTCACAAGAGAGAAGAGGTGTCTCCACAAAAAAGGAATCTTAAATAGTCACCACTGAGTGCTGAGGGCAGCTGGGGCAAACACAGCACTTGCAGGTATGTGAGATGTTTTGTCTAGAGTAATCAATAAATGCTCAGAGGATATACACTACTATTACTTCCATAATGGAATCAGTTTGCAATTAAAGGGCTTTTTTAGCCTTTCCATGTCAATGTACACTCTGCCCATGTATAAACTTGGGTCTGAGAGCATGAAAATCTTAGGCAAAGGTAGACCTGTGGTGTATTGTGTATTCCCAAGGAACTCCGAAGCTGTATGATGGAGCAAACAGGAATGCAGGTGCACTGCTGAGTGCCTCTGTTATACAGCACAGGTGCATCCTGACTATCCCAGAAGCTCAGTAGGGCCCTTTTTGCTAAAAAAAACTCTTTAGATTTATTAGTCCAGCTTTTGGAGATGCCTTGAATAGCTTTAAACTGAAATAGAGATGACAGTGCAAAATGAAAAAGTGCCTGAAACAAAAGATTGTTCAGGTTGACAAATATATTCAGAAAAAAAAATCACCAACTACTCATCCACCCTTTGAGGCATGATGACTGAGATGAGGAATTTTTTGGGTAGTGAAATAAGGACTTAATTTTTGGTACTATGGATCCCTAACATAAAAATTTGCAACATTTTTTCCTCACACTTTTAACTGATGCTTCTTTTAATGCCCAGGTTTCTTAGCAAAATTCATCTCCAGGTGTTCTGCCACATAAACAAATTTGAAAATCAGATGCAGAAAAGGCATAACTCACGATGAAAGATAACATTAGCAATTGATTGTATATGTTTGAAAGGGTTTCTTTGCATTCACATTTATCTGTATGCTTTTGTAATGATTTTTTCATATTGTGGATTGCTCTACACATATTTCTCTGACAACTCTTTAAATAGTTATTCAAAATTATGTTCAAGCATGCAAATATATGTAAGTATATGAGTGTAAATGCACGTGGCACTTTAGAGGAACATGAAAGATAATGTCCCTGCCCTATGAGATAAGCTGTAATCCAGAGAGAACAGAATTATTGTGATATCAATTTAAAACAAAAGGGAAAGAATGGAGTGGGTAGCACTGAACAGATGAGTACTTGAAAATTTCTTGAAAGAATTTGATCATGGACCAGAATTTGCAGAGGACCACTCTTGTTAGAGAAATAGAAGGCTCTACTCAAAGCCTAAGGGACATGGAAGGAATTAAGCCCATAGAGGAGAAAGAAAGAAAACAGTAGGAATGAACATTGCAAGCAGCACAGGTCTGCATGGTGCAAGAGAAGATAAGAACATGCATAGTGACATAAAGGAAACTGGAAAGATCAAGTGTACAAGGACAGGATGTCATAGTATGAAGATTTTTGTTACTTTCCATAGAATATTTCCTAAGACATGCCACAAAAATCTTCATATGTAACCAGAATTGTAGATTCTTTGAGTTTCTCAAAATTCCTACATTCTTTCTATTTCTTGCATTAGAGGGAAAGAGAATCAGGTCTGGCAATTTTCACAGTTAAGGATATTCTGCTGGAAAAAGAAAGGCAATTTGTGACAATCAGAGAAAATGCCAAGTAAAAAGACAGAAAGATACTTCATCATGAGTGGCTATTGAAACATATCCCAGGGATGACCCTCAAAGAATATTTGTGCTACAAATCAAGCTCTCAAGAGATGCACATGCTAGAAGTAGGCATTGACCTTTATTCAGACCATTTGTACATATGTATCATTATGTAGTCCTTAAATTTCTAGAGGTTTATATCTTCCCATTGGCTCATTCACTGAAGAGAAATCACCATTATCTAGGAAAGGATTAGCATTATGCTAAGATGGTTGATGACCTCTAGAAGAGACAAAGTAGTCTTATAGCTCCTGGAGAAATGTATTTTCTCTCAGTCTGCAACACTTAAGTTACAGTTTGGTGAGTTGCATTATGTTTTTTTACACATATTAATATGGATGGGATTCCTCTGAGCAGCAGAGAAATTTTCTGAGCTACCCATTTAGGCCCCTTTCATGTAATCAGTAGAATAAAATAGATGCTTCTAATGAATTGTCTGTCTCAGTTCAATTGGCACCTGAAGCAGGTTGGATGCCATAGGTCAGTGGCGTGGAATTGGCCATTTCCTCCCTCTGTATATAAGGGAAATCCTGAATTACTACCTCGGAGTTCTCTGTCTGCACCAGAGTCATATGAAGGCAGGTGAAGTGAATCCCATACTGTGCATTTCCTGAATGATTATTTCAATTTGTAACTGCTGCAGCAATGTAGCCCATCTTACTGCTCTCACCAGATACTGATTAAATTTGGCATTAGAATTTATCAATAGTTTTGGCATTTTTGACAATAATGTGTGCCAATAATTTGTTCAGACATGTAAATACATGTAAATTAAAATATTTAATCCTTTTCCAAAATGTTATAGTAGAAAAAGGCTCACTCATTTTCTAAAGCAATAAGCACAATATTTGAAACCTAATTTATTTGGAAGTAATTTGCTCTCATTGATTTAGGAAGTTGAATGCTTACATTTCTTAAATGGTCACCTTATCACCTTATGGAGAGTAGGAATTTCATGGTTCTTGAGTGCAAAAATGTGGACTGAAAAGTGATTCTGAATAACTGTCTGCTGTGTGGAGACCATCCCTTGCGAGCAGGATAAGATGGGGTGAAAATATGTGATTATGTGATAAATTACTATTGCAATGATGCATAAAGAAGTTAAATTAAGATTACAATAGCAAATCATAAATATCATTTACAGCTCTTTAGCACAGACTTTTCAGGTTCTCTTTTCAAACAGGTATACCCTTCTGTGGAGGTGCACCTGTTTCATAGAACTGGGAAAAGATCTCAGGATTGGGAACTACCTAAGCATCACACAGCACTGGCAGAAACTGTACCTATGCAGTGATTCAGTGGTATAATTCTTCTATTGGACAGATGAAATAATATGAATTTAAACTTAAACTTAAGTGACAATGATAGAAAGTAGGTTAATTCAGTTTTGTTCTTGTTCTGCTGAATTGAAATGATGGTTTTACAAAACTAAATATGTATTAATAATCTAATTTTAGATGGCATGGCAAAATAACTAACAGTCACAGCATATTGCCCTTTAATCCAGTAAGCCATATGTTAATAACACACACTACTAAATAGTTTGTCATGTCTGAAAAAATTCCATCATATGGGTAAGTGGACAGTGAGTAGATACTAACATCCTCTTTCCCTTTCTTCTGAAATGAAGATGTGAAGATGTAAAGATGTGAAGACCAAGAGTTTACTGAGTTACCTGGAAATGTAATATCCAGATGAAGCAATCTGCCACTTAAGGGAGAAGGATAGGAAATAAATAAAGCAAATCCACAAATAACAGGTGAAGTTGATGGCCAGGATGCAAGTTGAGAAAGTTGTTGAGAAATACAATTGCCATGACAATGAAGAGCAGCAGACATAAGCAATTCTTTACATAGTACATTAAATTACTATTTCCACTTCTTCAGAAATAACATGTACAACATGAAAACCATGCTAGGTATTTTTGTACATATGTTCCACAGTACAATAGATTTTTTACTTTGCTTTCAGGAAAGCAAATGTGTTTCCACCAGAGTTGCAATTTTTTGTGTTTATTTGTAGTCTCCCAGGTCCAACTGTATTGCTTCATCAGCAAGTTCTGCTCCCTCAGTGCTCATCTGTAGCATCTGCATTCAAGTATTCATTCTTTACAGGAAGAGTTTCTTCACTTATTTTATGTCTTCATTATAGGTATTATCTTCAAGGAACTCTATAGGGAAAGATACAGGTGGAACTTATATGCATGGCATTATTGTCATCTGTCTGTGCATTTCATTTAGTGCTATCCAAAAAATCATTATTTTTAGGAGCAGTTGAAATTACAGAGGTGATTACTTAGTCTTGTGATGCTTACAGACATTTGGAAACCAAATATTTTACTCTCATTTTTGATCAGATACATTTTAGATTTTGAAGGATGATTTGGGACTTTCCTTACAGTCTCTTACTTTTTTTTAAAATTTAAATAAAAGCTCAAATGTGTGAATAAACAGTGAACTAGCATAGGCTCACAATGCAGGCATTCATCAATGAAAAATAAGAAATGACTGCAAAATACATTGCTGTCCTTTGCTATGACAGGTAAAGAGATGTTCTGAAGTGCTAAACTTCCTTGTATTATGCAAGTGAAATTATATCTCAGTACTTACCTAGATTAGAATAAGCAGTATGGAGTAATTAAATCAAAATGATAGAAACTTTTACAGGTGGTTAAATGAGAATAAGCAGAGAAAATAAAAGAAGCAGAACACAGATTAATAGAACCTCTGCTGTTCCTGACTATAAAACTGCTGTGCTCTACTCTCTAGGTTAGAAATGCATCAAGCTTCATAGGTAGTTTATCTCTACTGTTTTTCCCCTTTAGCAATGATCTTTCTCAAGAGCTCCATTAAAAAAACCAAGGCATTTTATTTCTTTTTATCTCATCTTTTTGTATTTTAATGATTTTTTTAAACCACTGTTGCTTTGGGAAGTGACAGTGTCCAATTCCAAGAAGAATTTCTGATTAAAAGTAAATACCAAATGTGTGATCATTCAAGTCTCTGTGCTTGAAGAATAACCATATGAAATCTTCATTATATTTTCACATTATGTGCAGCTGCTGGTAAGGGAACATGAGAGAGGAAATACTTTATTCATAATAGGATCATATAGTAATTAAAACTAAAATTAACTACATAAAACTAAGTGTTAGGAAAACTTTAAAGTTGCCAGGAATGAGGAATGTCAATCCATTCCATTTCTACCAGTGTGATACCAGTGCCAGTATGGAGAGGCCCCTGGAGAGGGATCAGGCCAGCATGAGAGCACCTGAAAAGCATCACAAAGGAATTTCAGCTACTCTAGCTGGTAAGTCAGCTTCATGAGGGACTCAAAAGGCATGTAATATGGGGCATAAAAAAGAGGAATTAGAGTTGTGCACACATCTGCAAGGCAATGATTTTACTGGCCTTGTGGAGACACCAAAAAGTAGGGGCTCGTGGAAATGTGAAGCCTTGGCCACAGAGCCCATGAAATAGTGGAATTCAAGGTCCCTGGAGCAGTGCAGATGATGCAGAGCAAGTTCACCACTCTGGACTTCAGGAGAGCAGACTTTGGCCTCTTCAGAGATCTGCTTGGTAGAGTATCATGGGATAAACTCCTAGAGGGAGGAGAGGGAGGAGGTGGCCCAATTAAGCTGGTTGATCTTCAAGGATCACCTCCTCCAAGCTTGGAATCAATTCATCCCAAGAAAGAGAAAATCAGGAGAAAACACCAGCAGGCCTGAATGGACAAACAAGAAGGTCCTGGACAAAAATACAGAATTAAGCCTACAGAGGGTGTACACAAGGTGACCTGGACAGAGAGACTGTCCAAATGGCCAGGGATTTGGTAAGGAAAGTTAAAGCTCTGATAGAAATAAATCCACTCAGGGACATTCAGGAGAGGAAGAAAAGCTTCTGTAATATTGGTGATAAAAGGAAGACTAGAGAAAATGCCAGCTTCTGCTTCTCTTGTGCAGTGGATAATTTGAATCTTTGTCTCTTCAGGATCACTGTGAAGATCCTGTGAATCCTTTTCACATTCTCTGACACCACTCATTCTGCCTACCTTCTCCTGTTGGCAAGGCAGGTTCTGAACCACAGCACATCCCCTGCAGGCAAGGACACCATCTTCTCCTGCCCTGGCCCAGGGAGAAGCACCAGGTGCTGTCTGAAGCTCCAGACCTGGATGGCCACACCTGCCCTGGTTGCCCAAGATCTGCCAACCAGATCCATGCTATTTTAAGCAGCTTCCCAGCACCCTTCCATAACTCTTCTGCACAAAACAATGTGCCCATTAGCTTTTACTTGATGCACTGTAGATGTGGTAGGTCATTTGACAGCTCTACCCTGAGGCTGTTTGACACTTCACAACCAGCAGTCAGATGCAGACAAAAGCTCCAAGAAACTTTTGAACAGGAAAGGCTAGCAGATACTTCTATAAACTGAGTTTTAGATGTAAAAACCTCTAGCACTCACACTTTTCCATCAGCAGGAGGCACCTCAAAAATTCTTAGACAAATTCCTGGAAGTCCTCCAACCAAGCCAGGCAAGAAAAGAAGCCCAGAAATAGATGTGCAAAGTGTTATGGCTGTTAGCTGCCTCTGCTGCACCCTGGGCAAAAGGAGGTAAAGTTTAAATAAATTAGTATTACTTATATAGCTCTAAAATGTCTATTTTTGGAGTGAGTCTTCTGCTTCATACTTTACTGGTATATAAGGCATCCAAAAATGTAAATAGCTTTACCTGAAAGGAGTTTTATTTAAAGATAATTAGCACAAAGGAGTTTTGTATCTTCTGTATGAGCAGAATGCCTGAACATTCTGCTTTTCTTAACACTATTATGAAAGTTGTGCAGAAGGAAATGTTGAGAAACTTCTCTCTCACATTAAACAACTCAGATGCTTTCTCTTAAGCAGACCATTATTAATTGTTTTCAGAACTATTTCAGAAGATTGATTCATGCATAAAAATGCATTTAGTCAAGGATTTCAGGTTTCAGCAACTCTGCTTAGAAAAGCTTTATAATTTTCTTCTTGAAGAAAGATCTTTAATTACATTGGAGCAATAGAGTGGGATTTATGCATATATTGTAATTATGTACTAGTAAAACTGAAAAGCTCTTCGTTAAAACCATGTGGAGAAAAATCAGACACATGCCAGCACTTCATTACTGAGAATTTAAGAGGAATTGTGTGGTGGCTTATTACCAGTATTACATAAATAGAAGGGCACTCTATGTATTGCATATGTCGACACAGTCTTTTAGATTAAAAAATAGGCCGATTTTGAGAAAACAGAAGATGCAAATTAACTTTGTTAATTAAACCAGAGCAATTTATTCTACATTAGCATCTTATTACCTGTTTAGTAGAGCAAGTATAATAATAAATATGTTATTTCTAAGTTAAATCTGTATATATTTATCTCCATGTACAGACATATATGGAAAACATAAGATGAAAGATCAAGATTCAATCAACCTCAACCTAATTAGATCTAAATAATCATCAAATAATATTATTAGATCATATAATTCTTCGTAAGAAATACATGCTTATAGCATGATCAGAATCTATGACATGCTTTCTGTTTTAACAAGAGCCATTATGATGAAGGGTTTTCTCATGTTGTAAACAAGAACAGCTGGTGTACAGTCTGTGTTACAATACACTGGAATAGCAGTACAATAGATTTATTTTTACTTCTAAAATTGTGTATAAAGAAGTCATTCATATTTTAAACACAGAATTACTGAGCACTTCTTGCCAAATTGCAGACCCTCATGAACAATTCCCTTTGAGTCACAAGCACATGACTTTTCACTTCTGAGAGTCAGTTCATAAAATGATAAAATAATTAAGACCCATGAAGGGGTTGGATATGTACAAAATCCAGCTGCTGACTCTAATTTCATAGAAGGGAACTGAGTAAACTATGAGCAGGGTAGAGGGGATTACAGTAGAAGTTAGAAATTAGAATTGAAAAAACAGTGTGTCTGTGAGTCTCTGCTGAAGCTCGCATTTGGCCAATTCCTGCAGCTCTTTCTTTGTCGTTGAGATCCCTTATATTATAAACCTAGCCATTAAAAAAAGGATATTGCTGTATATTTTAAGTGAACCAGCTCATTAAACATAGAGTTGACATAGTGGTTTGATTACGGAGAAGATTCCTTGTGGCTGTGTGAGTAAAATACCTAGCTCATTATTTTTTAAGTAAAAAAAAGCAACCTAAATTATGCATAACAGGCATATCATTGCATGATTAAACAACATAAATAATTTTATAATATTTAAAATATCTCATTTTTATCTCTATCAGTACATATTTTTAATGAGAAGTATGATGGAATTTTATAAGGGTAACTTTAAAGTAGGACATGGTATGAATGAGAGACTTCCACTATCACCAGTTCTATTATTGTCCTATTATGGACAACTTTCTCATGTAATTTGTTTCTTACACTGATCAAATTTGATTTTAAGCTTCTAAGATTTCTTGTCTAAATTACTTATGAGAAGAATAACAGAATTATAGAATGGTTGAGGTTGGAATGGACCTATGGAATTCATCTGGTTCCAACCCCTCTGCTCACTTAGGGCTGCTTGGCCAGGATCATGTCCAGATGGCTTCTGAATAAAAGGATGGGGACTCCACATCTCCCTGGGCAACCTGTGCCAATGCTTGGTAATTCACAGAGTAAAAAAGTGTTTCCTGATGTTTCATTCACAGAACTTTTTGTGTTTCAGTTTGTGTTAATTGCCTCTGGTCTTGCCACTAGGTGCCATTGAGAAGGGCCAAGATCCATTGACTTTGCACTTCCCCTTTGGGTACTTACATATATTAATAAGAGCCCACTTCATCCTTCTCTTCTCTAGGTTAAGCAGTCCCAGCTCTCCAGGTTTGGCCTCACTGTAAAGCCTGAGTAAAGGAGAAGGATCACCTCCCTTGACCTGAGGTCAATACCTTGTCTAACATAGCAAGGATACCCTTAATGCAGGCAGACAATACCCACTGCTCTCACCTCATCTACTGGCCAGAACTTTCACTGTAAAAATGTACCACTTTGGTCAAACAAAATGAAATTCACTTGGTGAAACCATGCTGGCCATTCCGTTTGATCTCATTCATGTATCTGGAAATAGTTTCCAGGATCCTGTAGTTCCCTGGATCCTCCTTGCCCTTCTTCAAGATAGGAGTAACATTGGCTCTTCCTGCAGTCTTCAGGTACTTCTTGCAGCTGCCATGATTGATCAGAGTTTATCCAGAGTGGCCTTGCAATGACATCAGTCAATTCCCTGGGCATCATGGGTGCATCCCGTGGCACCCACTGACTTATGTATGTCCAGATCATCAAGAACTCCAATTGTTATTACCACAGTTAGAGCAGCACTGAATTTGTGTGTTATGTTCCTCTCACATACAGTGTGTTTGCTGATAGAGGTAAACAAGGTTAAACAATAAGTAATGCATGCTAAGAGGAGAGGAGAGGAGAGGAGAGGAGAGGAGAGGAGAGGAGAGGAGAGGAGAGGAGAGAGAGGAGAGGAGAGGAGAGGAGGAGAGGAGAGGAGAGGAGAGGAGAGGATGAGGAGAGGAGAGGAGAGGAGAGGAGAGGAGAGGAGAGGAGAGGAGAGGAGAGGAGAGGAGAGGAGAGGAGAGGAGAGGAGAGGAGAGGAGAGGAGAGGAGAGGAGAGGAGAGGAGAGGAGAGGAGAGGAGAGGAGAGGAGAGGAGAGGAGAGGAGAGGAGAGGAGAGGAGAGGAGAGGAGAGGAGAGGAGAGGAGAGGAGAGGAGAGAAATTAAGGATCACTGAACAGCTGTCACTCTGTGATACCCTTAAAAGCTATCTTCATCACTTTTCCCAACCAGAGATTTTTGGCTGCAACTGAGAGAAAAAGTGTTGAAAAACCATATAGGGTTTCACATGTATATATAGGGTTCCATGTAAGTTAGAGGAAAGGGAAAACATTACCTATTAATATGGCTGTTTAGCCTGGCAGATACTCTAAATATCTCAAGATTTTAATAATAATTCTTGGCATATGCAGAAAATCTGTTACAAAAAGTTGTTAAAGTAAATTGCTGTTGATTTAAGGTAATACATTCCAAGCATACTGTAACTATTGCTATTATCTGTATCATGTTTTTTCACAATAAACTATCAAAAGGACTGAGTCTTGAGTGCTGAAAATACAACTCAACTTCCATTTCCTAGGCAGAGACTAGGAAAATATTTACTTTCACTAAAAACTGTTGTGTTGGTATAGCTCATAGTCTGTTTGCTGTAGAGTTAATTTTGGCCTTCTGAGAGGGATTGTGAAGCAAAATTTTCCCCTTCAATCTCTGTGAGTTCTGCTCTCACTATTCACCTCTTAGCAAGTCCTGTGCACCTATAACACTCATTATGAACAGACATGGCTAAAGGTTTTCAGAGAGAGCTAAGAGTTAGCAATAAGATGTGTCCAGAGATATTTTTAACTTCACAAAATGTTGTGTACATTGCAGCTTGACACAAATATAAAGTTCATTGTATCTTGATACAGAAGTAAAGTTCAGTTGCTCGTTTCCTTTAATATAGTGTTTCAATAGTACACTTCCACATTTTTAAAATTCTGCCCTTACAAGTAAAAGGTCTAGGAACTTTTTTTTTTTTAAAGAAGGATAAATATTCCCTTTACAGTACCATAATTAAAGAAAACTGGACCATGGCAAACAAATCCTACAATGATTTAGTTCATTCAACACATTAAAACAATATGAAAGTTATTTTAAAAGTAATATTCATATATATAACTGGTTTGTGATTGTTCATTCTTTTCCCACTGCGATTTTCTTATTTCACAAAATGAGATGATTTTCTTTTTCCTGAAAAAATGATATGATCTGACTCTACACAGGTTAATGTAGAGCTGTGTTTCTGTCCCAGAGCAGAAAAAACTCACTACAGATTTTTGCTTAAAACACCAGCCAACAAGCATAGTCTGGGCTAGCAGACACCTATTGTTGATCTACACAGAAATCTGAAGCCGTTTACACACAACCTGTCTCCACACAACCAAGCCCCTGTTTCTGACCTTTTCTCACAGCCTTCAATGGAGTTCTCTTCTTGGAAACTGAGAGACAGTGAGGCATCACTGCTGCATCCTGAGTTGCTGTCTCTCTTCCAAATCACAAGACTAGACTCGTATGGAAAGTAACTGGTTCTTCTCAGGAAACAAGTTTAGTAAAAAGTTTCTGTTCTGTGCTTACCTAGAGAGGTACTATAGAGCAAAACATTTGAAGAGGGGAAAGAGAACGTAAACCTGTTCTTGATGCACTGATGCCTTAGAGCTCATCTCTCTGTCTGACCTTTCTCCTTGTGGTCCCTGCAACAAGAGAAGTCTTCCACATCTTCCTGCACATTCTAGTAGTTTTTAGCCTAGAAGTAGAGACCTCAGAGAAGATAGTAAAATAATAAAAGGTGGGGTAGTATATCCTGACTCTAGGCTCCAGGTTCAGGATGATATCAGGGGAACAAGAGAAGATTGGGAAATTGGTAGGAAGCAGCCTGCAGTCAGATTTTTGTACTTGTTGCATGTGTGGGCAGCCACCCACCATACCTTATGTTATGCACTGAACAAAATGACGTTTTTCATTCAGCTCTCACAGGACCTGGGCTTTTCTAAAAGGACTGGGCAAACACAACAGCAGGATGCTACATACGGATGCGAAAGGGGCTTGGTGCTTGGTGCTGTGAAACTTATTTTACAAGTGAGAGTAAAGCAGAAAGTTACCATTTGGGATACAAGAAATGTTCTTTCCCTACTCTAGATAGCCAAGCCAATATTCTGCCTGCAATAAGGAAGAGAAATCAAGAAATCTAGTGCCTTCACAAAATGAATGATGAAGGACAGGAGGAAGGATAGGAATCCCTAAGTTACTGAATCACTGAATTATAAAATATGCCAAGTTGGAAAGGACCCATCAGGATCATCCAGCCCAACTCCTGGTGCCACACAGCACCATCCCCAAGAGTCACACTATGAATCTGAGAGCATTGACCAAACACTTCCTGAATTCTGTCAGGCTTGGTGCTGTGACCCTGGGGACCTTTCTAAGTGCCCAGACACCCTCTGGGGGAAAAATCTTTTCCTAATATCCAACCTAAAACTCTCCTGACACAACTTCAGGCCATTCCCTCTAGTCCTGTCACTGGGCACCTCAGAGAAGGGATCAGTGTCTGTCCCTCCTCTTCCCCATACCAGGAAGTTGTAACTGCAATGAGATCCCCTCTCAGTCTCCTCCAGGCTGAACAGACCAAGATATAAAAAGGAGGGCTCTTTGCATCAGGACAAATCAGAATAAATCAGCACAAGCAGAATCAGTGTACAATAGATCATATTTTTCTGGTGGAACCAGATCCACAAGGCTATTAACACAGCATGAGATGGGCAAAGGTCTAGGAAATATTAATTCTTACTGCAACTATGTGAGTGAGATTTCTCATTTGCTTTATCTAGGTTGTGGAGGGCATACACCATCAAAACAATATCACATACAGCCCTGGTGGACCTTAGCACTGTAGATGTTCAGCAATGTCAAATATGCATCAATGCTGGCAATGGAGGTAAGAACTGTCAGGCAATGAGTATCAATACAGTAAGGTAGTCTGTTTGGCATTCCAAAAATAGTGGGCAACATAAACATGGTTGATGTATCTAATGCTGATAAGATGTGACTGAGAGACACTAAAGGATTGCAAGCAGCTGTCTCTTCTTTCAGTTCCTTATATAAGTCAGGGATTTTTTTTCTACGGATTTTGGAAGGAATGTGTATCTGCTTAAAGCTGAGAACAGCTGGGCATTTTTTCCCCCTGGAACCTGATAATGTTGTCTTAGGTTTCAAATGGACCAGAAATATCCACACCTAGTGTTAAGTCCTGGAAGGGAGACTTCAATATATTGAAATTGATAGCTTACTGTGGATCATCTCAGAATCTGGAAGATGAAATTGTACTATCAGTAAACATTAATGTTTGAGTTCCTCTCAACCAAGATTGTGAAGTCACATGAGGTATGATATTCAGAGTATGGATATGATTGAAGCTGTGATGTACCAAAAATATTCTTGTTTGGGCAGCCATTGGAATAGATCCAGGAGAACACTGTAAGTGTAGGTATGGATCTGTGTGTTGTGGTTGTTCAAATGCCATAATCTAGTTATAAAGTACAACAGCATTCAGTCAAGAACTTTTGGGAAGTACCAACAACAGGCAGTGTCACAGTGGAAGGTGAGGTAGGACCTCAGTGTGACAGACACTGTAGTGAAATGCATCAAAAAGATGAGGGAATTCATGTTGCTTGGAAACACAGCTGAGACTGTGCAGATTAATATCTGGTAGTAGAGATGAAGCAGTTTTTGCTTGGACCAGTAACAACTGCTTGCAACACATTTCCTACATAGACCACTATAGCTCTAATGATACATTTAAAATGTTGCATTTCCATATTTAATATGCTAATTAGAATTAAGAAAAGAGCATTTAAAAAATTGGAATTGCTAGGCTGGAACAAGAATGATCACTTATTAAGCATATTAATTTTTCTTCATGAGTGATGAATCTTGAAAACCACAGTGATTTGTCAAAATAATTAAATTCCATTTGCTTTTCAGATATAAATGCCTACACAGCTTGCCAAAGTAATCCTTGCTTGCTACTCAGAAGACTAAACTTTCATAAATGTACTTTCTAAACCATATTTTTTCTTTTTCATTTATGAGGTAAGAAAAAAATCATTATTTTATTCATTCTGATTATAATCTTCAATGTTGTTCATGCTAATCCTGCCAAAAGAATTTGTTTTTCAGAATCAGGTTCATATGTAGCAGAGGGATAAAAAAGACCCATTTCCTCAATGGTTGACAGTGCTAATTTCATTCTGATTTGCTTTCATCTGTTTTAGCAACAATTCAGGCAGCTAACCCAAATATATTCTGATTGAAAAAAAGGCTCAGCTTGGTACTGAAAATTATAAATACCCATCATTCACCAACAAATCTCAAATTTATAAGAATCCAATATGTTCTTAACATGTTATTTTATTTACTTTATTCTTTCAAATCAAGCACTTAGATCAAGTTTCCCTCTGCAATCAATATGCCTGTTAATTTTAATTTTGTTTTAAAATTACATTGAAACTCACAGGAAATCAGTTGCCTCCCGGAAGTGGACTTTCAAAGAAATAAAAAGAATATATTTTGGTACTTTGAGTAATGTTTAGGCCACCTGAAGAGCTCTTGCTGAGAGTTAAAGCTAGGATAGGCTGCACTGCATGAGTACAGCACTAGATATTACTAGCATTTGGCAAATACATACAATACATTTTGGAATAAACTACTAGAGTAGCAAACACATATATTTAAAAATATGTCAAAAATCTCAGCTGTAACTCTGGTTTGCCAAAATTCATGTCTTTTACTTCCTTCACTATTTCCTACCCCTTGCTTATCATAACCCTGATGATCTTACCCTTTTTTGTTTATAAGATCTACCAGATCTAGGCTGTTTCATTAAAGCTGTATGTTTTATTGTATTGCCTTCAATCATCATGTTAAGAAATGCTCTCTATGCCAAGTAATGTAAATGGGTTTGAATGTATATTGGTTATGATGCAATCCTTTGGGACAAGGATCTACATCTATATCCAGCAGGACACAATGGCAAGAGTGAGAGCACTGTGATTCAAGGACCTGCATTCATTGTGCCCTGCACCGCAACAGCACAAACCATCCATGGAAGGGGGTTGCAGCCTGCTCTGAATCCCTAACCTGGTGGTACAAGTCTTCATCCTTGGAGAGCAATAGTGGGCTGAGCATGCTCAGGTCCCTTTCCTGCTGCATGCAGCACTGGAATCCCATTGCATGGTCTCCTGTCAGTGTTTGGGAGCAGCATGAGGGGGCTGCTCTGTAAGCAGAGACAAACCCAAAGCTGAGGACAACACCAAGGGAATGCAGCAGCCCTGATGAGAAGAGCCAAGTACCTGAATGAGGAAAGCAGATCAGGTCTGGTGACTGGAACAATGGATGGACATGGCCCAGTGATTACCAATCTAGTCTACAGTGCTCAGACAGGTCAGGGACCAGGTCAGAAAGTCAGGTGTGTGGATTTGAAGCAGAATCAGGGAGGTGTGAACAATCATCCTTGCAGCATGACTCAGGCACAGAACCAGGATGACAGCCCGAGCTTATGTCCTGGTCCAGAGAATAAGGAGAAGGTTCCCCCAAGCAACTTCTCATATATCTCCTCAAAGCCCTTAATGTATCACAGTTGGTCCTGAGTCCAGGCAGACAGATTCCTGGAACAGGGGAGGATTCATGATGGTAATTCCCAGCTGTTCTGGAAATTAACTGATTTAGTCCATTTTGGAGTATGAACTCATTTTATATTAACCTGAAGATTAGGAACCTGAAGTGACTTGGCAGAGTTCTGTATGTATGCATATTCTGTATGTATGCATTTCCTACAGGACATCCTAAACATTACTACAGTATCCTCTGCCATAGCAGTAAGGGAGCAGTAGATTTGAGGAAGAATTTAATTTATGTTTTAATGTATTCAATTGTTTTTTGTTTGCATATCTTTAATACTATGAACTGGAAAACTCTTAAGTATTTTTCATAAACAGTAGATTAATCTTGACAAGTCCCTAGTGAGAATTTTCTTAAATTTATAGTAGAATAAAATCAAAATATGGAGCTGGCAGACTGCTGCCTATACTAATTTATCAGCTTCCTAAAGTCTGAAATAACAAGTAATTTTCAAACAACTTCAAGGTTTTTTTCAAATTTCGCTTAGGTAGATTTAAAACAATGGTATTACTAAAATTTAATAGTATGGAGAGTGTTTATGAGAGATATATACCATTAATTTACATAGATTAATGGATGGCTTTCATTAAAAAGTAGTATTTAATACCCAGTGAGTATATATATATATATATATATATATATATATATATGTGCATCAGCAGAAAATTAAAACCATATATACCAAGTTTTAGAAGCATATTTATATGTACACATTCAATACTGTTATTTTAATCTTATATTTAATGTTACTAAAGTATAATGCATGGTTTTAATATTCATTTAATATGTATTTTAAGACTTTATTAAGTTTAATATTCCAAACACAGAAAATAGTTTATGTCAAATACCTCATTATCTGTTTGTAAAGACAAGTATCTTGTAGCTGCAGTAATTGGATAAGAAGATGTAAAATGAAAGTTTGCAAACTAGCTATAAAGGGAATTGTTTGCCATACATTACCTAAAATATACCAAGGAAAAGTATTTTTTCTACCTCCTTAAATTTTTGAGAATTTATTGATTTTCTTATAGATAATTCACAATTTATTAAGGAGCGAATTATATTCTTGGAGCAACATCAAACATGCCATGCATGGCAGAAATGTTGGTTGGATAAGATGTTCAGAGGTCCATTTTGCTACTGGATACCATTTGGTTGCCAAGCCATCAATTATGGCACTTTGAGCTTGGCAGTCCAGCTAATTCTCATCCTATTTAACAGTTGATTCATCCAGCTCATGTCTTCAGGTTCCCAGAGTTCTCTGCAGGAGATGATGTCAAAAGTCTTACTAAAGGAAGGTATATTGCATTCAACAGAAAATAACAGCAGAGAGTAGTAAAAAGCACCTCAATTGCCCAATGCATGCAGTCATATTTTACTGTGCTGCTCTCACAGATATCAAACCATTCCTTCCTTTCTGTAAATAATAAAGTCAGTGAAACAAATGCATGCAAAAATGAACTGTCCACAAACCTTCTGTACATGGCAGAGAAATCAAGTACATATTTGGGATAATAACATGAAAAGATAACAAAAAACAATTTCTCATGTAAGATATACAGAATTCTACTGTCTAGGTCAAGTGAAAACCACATTTGTTTTCTTATTTCTGCAATAAAGAAGTAGATTTCAGAGCAATTTCTAAAAGTCTACAACATTGGACTGAGGAGAAAAGCCTTCTGTTCTTCTGACCACCAAGTTACCAGCCTCATATGAAATTAATCTAGGAATGTATCTTGTTTATTGTAGTCAAGCTGTCAAGCTAAAGCTTGACGAGAAGTATCTGAAAAATATTCTGTTTCTTGCCTATAAATATAGAACAAGATCAACTGTTTCATTAGCAGAGTTACTTTCCATATGCCTCTTTCTTCCTATGTTTTATTGGTTCTGTGCAGAAGTGGTATTATTTTGCATGCCTAGGACAGGTTTGTATTTGTATTACAGACATATTTCTGCAGGCTAACTGATGGGCAGGCATACCATGAATGAAAGCTTTGAGTCTATGACAGAGACTAATTTTATTTGACTAAAATAATAGTCCAGCCAACAGTAATACAGTGTGTCTATCAATAATGATTGTGCAATTGGATATTTATTTAAACAAAAGATCTTTGTCTAATCCGGCTATCTAAATTTCTTTTTTTTTCAAAAATATTATGCATTGCTAGAATAAGTAATTTCCTGTTGGCACCAAGCCGTAATTTCTCTTTGAGGATGTACATGCACATTAGAAACATCCCTTAATTTTATACTTTAAGATGGCAAAAGTGAATGTATTCTATCAGTACAGAAGCTGGCCGTTAGACAGATGTTTTTGTAAATGTACACAAGGGCATTTGATAAATAGTACATGATATCCTGTTCTTTCAAAGAGGAAATTGCATTCAAAATTCTTCCTTTTATATATTTCCAGTTTCTAGACTTTCACTTTTTTTTCCTTCAGAAATCTAAACTCAAGTGAGTCATAAAAATCTACCCTGCAACTACTTCTAAGAACCCAATATTAAAGATGCAGATGAGATCTGCTGGCTTCTTTATTGATGGGAAAATTATGCTACAGCTTAAATGAAGGAGTTCACTTTTTTGATCATGTATACAAACATGTAATTTGACAAAAGTGTGACCTTCACTGCTCTTTTAGAAAATTCTCCAGGTTTTCCTAATGAACAAAGTGTACCAATTAACTTTTTACCAAAGTAAGGAAGAATACACTAACCATCTGTCACTTTGCAGAGCAGCTGCATGGAAGAGTCTTTAATGAAGATCTCTCGCTTGGCCCTTTCTGTTTTGGAGTAAATCAGCTGAGAAAAACTCAACAGTAGTTTAGGAGATTCCTGAGTTCCTGCCTTCCTTCTTCCTGCATTCTTTTTCCTTCCTTTCTTTTCTGATAATTTGCTTTCTAGTTAGTGACAAGCTTCTCTATTCTAAGACATAACCATCATCAGCTTCAACTACACTATGATACAGAGCTCTAGATCTAGAAACACAACAAAGATTTTTCCTTATCAAACCACAGTATGGCCAGCGCAGTAAGATAAAATCACGTGGGCAACTATAAAACTGCAGCTGATCATACTGATTCTAATACTTCATACTCATAAATTTCAGAAGTCACCAGGTCCACCCAGGTGTATGGGAGGTGTGGGGGATTGTGCTGCCTTTTGGATAGTCCTGTATGCTTATCTCCTTCGGGCCATGATGATTTCTGATCTTGTAAAATGTAGCAATATTGATGACACATTTTTCTTTCATAAATTAAGCATCTGGGCCTTAGAGAGGAGCAATAAACTTCAGAAAAATATTGTGAAATGTAGA
This sequence comes from Erithacus rubecula, assembly GCF_903797595.1. Taxonomy (NCBI): domain Eukaryota; kingdom Metazoa; phylum Chordata; class Aves; order Passeriformes; family Muscicapidae; genus Erithacus; species Erithacus rubecula. The sequence continues at coordinate 51,755,372 of NC_136685.1, forward strand.
AAACATAATAAAACTTAAGCAGAGAAGCCAAAAATTTAGATAAAGTAATACGGCCTTCAAATCTACAGATCAACAGGAACAGTAAAACAATTTCAAAAACAAGCCAAAGAGTTTATTTCCAAAATTCATCAAATTTTTTTTGAAGAGAAAATCTTTCCACTATAAAAGAGGGAGAATCAATGCCTGTATGTTTGTGGATGGAAATTGGTAATCATTCAGTGAGCTGACCAGATTACTGCACCAACCTGCTTTTGCTAGGCTCTGGGCGTGACGTCATTGCAAAGAGGAATATCACCTAAGCAACCCTATAATGCTAAAAAGCTTATAGCTGAACTGTGTAGAAGGAAACAGATGGGGCAGTATCTGGAAATTTTATTTGTCAGATATCGCCCATCTGTTTCTCTCCCTATCTGCATGTTTTGCGGTAATATCCATTTTTAGGAAAGAAAGTAAATCTGATTCTACAGAATTGGTTTAATCTTGTGCTTTATTATTATTTTTTAATTTTTATTTTTTTACATTTCATTAATGGCTGGCAGGGAAACATAAAACCCACACTGGTGATTCAGCCAAATAATCTTCACTTCCAGTCCATGAGAGGCAAAGTTATTTTCCAGGGCAAAATTAGTAGATGTTAACTTTTCTTATTAATTGGATCTAACAATTTTGACAGTTTCTCACAAGTCACAACAGACCTCCTAAATAAATGAATGATAGAAAGTATTTTAAAATGCATTCTAAAACTGAAACAATTATGTGTCATTTCAGATTAAGTTCTGGTTCCTTTGTAATGAGTAGCTATTAAAATCAGTAAGTCTTTTTTTGACAGCTATCTGATTCTCTGAAAATAGAGTCACAAAAGGCTTTACATTAGGTATATTATTTATGGAGAGCACATAAAGACTTTGGTTGTAAAAATTAATTATGGGTTGAGAAATTCTATTTGTTTTTTGTTTCATATTCTTAGCTAAACATAAGCTAACATAACGTCACTGACATTGTTCTTCTATTTTCACAATATTAAAATTAAAGCAAAAATCACTCAAAATAGCAGCATAGGCATAAAGGAAGTTATTAGAAGTCAAGACCAGAAATAAGTGGCACTTCCAAATGGCCCACAGAATTCAATATCAAGCAAGACCATGACTCCTCTCTGTTCCTTATGCCTAAGTATCAATACAGAGGTACTAACAGATGAGCAAATAGCTTTTATAAGAGTTAATGATAAATAATGACAGCACGTGGGTTGAGTGTACTAATTAATCTGACTAATTACAGGACTGGTGAGCAAGGCAAAATGGAGGAGTTGAAACAAAACAGGCTCTATTTTGAAATGAGCTCCATCCTGATGCCATTGTAGCTCATCAAACTGCAACAATTGCTCTTGACTTTAGCCTCCTCAGCATGCAGGGACTGCTGTTGCTGCCATCCTTTCTTTGCAGTCTTTCTTGCCAAATTATAGTTACCCTCTCTTTATTACCTAGGCCCAGGCCTATCATATCCTCCCCCTGTTCTTTTGATTATTTTTCCTTTCTTTCCTCCTTAATTTTACAGGATTGCTTTCTGACCTGCAGCTATCTGCATCAGCTTTTAAGCTGACAATACTCGGTGACCCTGGCAACAGAGGGCTTCACAAGAATAGTTTTCTATCAGTGCTAGATTCACTCTTTTCTACATGTGTCCTTTGTCTACTTTGATCTTTAATTCTGGTCTCTACTTTGATACTGATTCCTAGTCACATATCTCATTTCTTTATCCCTTGTCTGTCTTTTAACTTGTCTTTTGCCAGCCCCTTCCCTAGCACCTGCTTTGGGTCATCACAACCCTGGCATGAGGACATCCTGGTTCCTCCTGACTTGGGTCCAAATCACAGACTGTGTCTCCCCTTGCCACTAAAATGAGTTAATTCTTTGATTCATGTGGTTCACGTATTTCAACTCATTCTAAGTACGTATCTGAATCTTCTCTTTATCCTTTAAAGTTCATTTTTAATGTTTATTTTCTTTATCCTTTGATTGCAGTCCACTTAAGAACACAGGATAGGGGTCACACGGGTTATCAAATCCATTCCTCCTGCCTCTTGCAAGCAAGTTTGTCATGGAATTACTTTCATAAATCTGACAAGGTCTACTATTAAGTCAATTATTTTTTCCCCTCTGCCCTCTTAACAAAAGACTGTTTCCACACCTTATGATTAGAAACTATCTTCCATTTTCCAGCCTATACTGATCTGTATCTTGCTTATGCTCTTTTCCTTTTATGACAATTCCATCCATTAACATCCTCGTTATGCTTAGAACTGTCTCACATCTTATTTTCCTAGGTTAAACAAATCACACCCTTCTAATCTATGTGTCTCAGATAAGCTCTCCTTTCCCCAGAGGCCTCTGCTCTGTTTAATTCTAAATTATTTTTTCTTGAACATGCGTGATCATAATTCCCTGTGATATCCTAGGTGGGATGCAATAGTATTAGTTTTCATATCTTCACTGGAAATATTTTCCCTGATGTTAAGCTTTATGTATCCTAGGCTCTACTTGCTTATTTCACAGCTGTATCTTTCTGGTGACTCAAAAATGCCTTGTGACTCACTGACTTCCACCCAGGAGTTTTTGAGGTTATATTCTTTATTGATCATTCTCATAAGAAACTTATTGGCATTACCCAGAATCTTAAAACATTTAGGATTTTCTGATTTTATTATGCTTGAGTCATTGAGAATAAAAAATTGTATGAACTCAAAATGTATATTTGTATACATAAGTGCAAAAATTTTACAAAATATATATTGGTTCTCCCCAATCCTATTTTATCAGCAGAATTAATTTAAAAACCTCTCTCTTTAATACAAGTTTATGAAAATATTAAGTCATATCAGTTCTCAGATGAGTCCTTATCTCATTTTGCTCACATCCTCCTCTCAGCCCAGCAGTTCCATCCTCAGTACAGACTACCATTAATGCCCCTTTAGCCACTGCTTTAGCTGAGAAACTTCTTATCTAGATTGCCAAGGCTCTGAGTGCAGCTACAGGCTCTGCTACAAGCTCTGCAGCCTTGTCTTCTTATTTCTGTGGGTTTGTCTGCCTGTGCTCAAGGCCACTTTTGACCCGGCACAGCCACGTAACCTTGTGTCAGGCAGTGGTGACACATTTGATGCCGGAGGAAGAACTTGGAGAAACTTTGTTGGTTTCTCCCTGCATTTAAGGAGTTGATGCTGCATTTGCATTCTAGCCCTTGCCCCAGTCCCAGCCTGTTTTGCATTGCAGCTACACCTGTGCATCACTTTGCACCTCACTGATCCTGACCCTGATTCGTAGACTTAATTTCAGATCCATCTCATGCCTATGAACTTGTCTGGTGATCTGTAATTTTGTTTGATCCTTGTTTTCACCCTCAGATCTGCTCCTTCTGCATCCAAAGACTGCAGGAGGACACTGTCCTGCCTACCTCAGTGGTGCCACTTCATCTTTTAATGTTCTTCTCTTTCTGGAGCAGCCCACTCCTGCTGCTTCTTGATACAGCTTGTCATTTTATGGTTTGAAATTATTTCCTGTGGTTCAGCTTTGAAAAATCATTGAATGAGTCAGCGGGTCTTCCTGGCATATCCTGGTGTCCCCAAAGTATTAAAAGTTTGTATCTCCAGTGCACAGTTAGTCAGTATTGACTCTGATAGGTGATTTAGGATTACCTGAGTGTGCCAGCAGTGCTGCTAAACTGAAACTAGGCTGTGTTCTCACAATATATCCTCACATTAAAGACCACAGAGGCTCAACAGCAGGATAAACTGATTCAAATAAAAGCTCAGGAAAATCATCTGTTGTATTTAATATTGGTGTAATATTGATATTTGGGGAAGTACAATGAATCTGCTCTTGATCTCAAATTCCTGGAGATCACAAGTCATGGAGATATGTTGCAGATAGCTCAGATCTGATGAAATTTTAACAAAAAGCAGCATAAGTTCCTGCCTTCAAGTCTCACTTCCAGTTTCTACAATCTGCTTCTGGAATATTACCTGAAACTCATCCACAGCAATTGCAGCTTTTGGAGCTCTGGAAGGAATTTCTCCAGCTGGGGGAGTATGCAACTCATGCTTGTATGGCTCTTATGCAGCAGTTGCTGTTTGACCAAATTCAACCAATAAATGTATTATTAGACTCAAACCTATGTAGTCAGATCAAACTGATGTAGTCAGATCCCTAAGTATGAAAGTGGCACTAAATTCTCCAAGTTACTCACATGTACTTGAGTTGGAGTTGTTGTATTTAATTCACTAGATTATTCCTCTTGCATATTTATGCAATTCCTTCAAGTCAAAAATTTTGCATGAAGGGAATTGCAAAGGGAGAAGCAGCTGGAACAAAGTAGCAACTATTACTGTTTGTAGGGAAACACCTTACAGACTAAATAAATATTGATAGTGATAAATATGCGGATAGAATTGTAAACACCATCCCCTCTCTGTCCCTCCCAGTTCCCCGATTATGCATACTTCCACAACAAAGCAAATAGCTGACAAGATGAAAATCATTAAGGTAAACCTTGAACTTGGGTTTCTCAGTAAGAAGTGCAGAAGACCACACATACATCATTTTTTGGCAAAAGGACTTGAGTATTTTCCAGTGACTTACAAGTGACAAATGGCTGGGACATACAAGAGCATTCTTGTTGCTGTCTTAAGTCCCATGCTGGAGGAGCAATTACCCAAAGGCTATGAAAGCAATGAGTGTTCAGTAACAGGACTCCCAGCAGGAGAGCTCTGGCCATTCTGGGAGAAACCTCAGAAGAGAGGTTTTGTGATGGGCTAAGTGCATCAGAAGAGAAAGAATGAGTCTGCTTGGAGCTGGATGACAGGGAGAGAAACAAATTGGCTGTGTGGCTAGATGCAACAACTTATTATTTGCAAAATTCTGTGTTCCTTGAATGTTTGGTTTGGAGTGACATGCAAATTTACCAATAGAAAATGCTGTGGCTTGGGAGCTAAAAAAGACACTGTATCCCCATCAATGAGCACATAGATACTGAAGTATTTTTATTGGGAAATACATAAAAGTGCATAATCCTCATGTGAATTACCAGGGAAATTCAATCTGAAGGGCAGTGGTACAAGATTCCTGAAGATGACCACCCAAGTCAGAACAGGGATGCCAGCACAATCTTGGTTTTATGCCACATATATATTGTGGATTAAGCCCAGCTCACTATTTGTAACAACTCATGACATCCTTTCTCAGTGTACTCACACACAGGTTGGGATCTTCACCGTTCCATGTTGAGACCTGGTTTTTATGGAGTTTCTTAAAGCACTTTTTTTTCCAGGAGAACTATGTGATAGTTTTTAACCCACATTTTATTTTAGTGCAAGGTTAATTTTTCCTTTATACAGCAATACAGATTCTTCCCCTGTCATACCTGGCTACCTCTGACACACTACTCCGGGCCACGGCAGAAAAAAAATGTGCTTGAGTCCGTCGCAGTCCTCGTTTCCCAAGTGCCCTCTCAGAAAACTATTTTTTCCCCCCCGCCACAGCACAGGTGTTTAAATGGCGAGCACCCTTCCAGGCGAGAACGCTTCCCGGCTCCGGGCAGCGCCCGTCGGGCAGGCACGTGCCGCGCTGCGCCCCGGGCCGCTCCCGACGCGCGGGGCTCGGGGCTCCTCCCGGGCCGCCCCCGGCCCCGCTCCTGGCTGCCCCTCGCCGCCCCCGGCCCCGCTCCTGGCTGCCCCTCGCCGCCCCCGGCCCCGCTCCTGGCTGCCCCTCGCTGCCCCCGGCCCCGCTCCTGGCTGCCCCTCGCCGCCCCCGGCCCCGCTCCTGGCTGCCCCTCGCTGCCCCCCGCCCCGCTCGCTCCTGGCGGCCCGCGGAGCCGCGGCGGGGCGGGGAGTGTGGGGGGGGCAGGGGTGTGTCCTGCTCTCCTGCTCCCGGCCCGGGGCACCGGGGTCTCCCCTCCTCTGCCGGCGGCTGCGGCTCACTCGGCTGGCCGTCCCGCGGCGGGACGAGTCGGCTGCCCTGGCGGGAGCCATGGCTCGGGAAAGTTTGCCGCTGCTCCTGCTGCTGGCGGCGCTCGGCAGCCGAGGCCAGTCGCCGTCGCCGCCGCCGCCGCCGCAAAGAGGTACAGGGGAGAGGGGAGCCCGCGGCTCGCCCGGCCGGGACCGCGCAGGACGCGGAGCGGGAGGCGGCCTCGCCACCAGCTCGGGAGTCCTTGTGGTCACGGGAGGGACGAGGGGACAGGGACCGAGCGCGACAGTGACCCGCAGCCTGCAGAGAGGGACTCGGCGGGACAGCCCCGCTGGTACCTCGGTGGCCGGGCCGAGGCGGGGCCGCTGCGGGACGCGCACATCCCGCCCCCGCGGCTGCTCCCGGTCCCGGTTCCGTGAGCCCGTGCGGAGCAGCGCGGGTGGGCAGCGCTGTGCTGGACGCGCGGGGGGACATCGTGTCGGGGAGGCACCGCTGGGGGACGCGAGCCGTCCCCGAAGCGTCACACAAGCGCTCCTGGTTGATCTGCCGGCATCCCTGCTCCAGCCGGGATGTGCCCGTCTGCTGGCATCTCTGTGACAGGGGAAGCTTGATAGGCTGTGTCGGAACACGTGCGGGCTGCCCGGACTGCTTTTGGTTCAGGTGGCAATTTGATGCACTTAGCCCTTCAAAGCTTTTCTCGGTGTTAAAACTAACCGCGACTGGGACGGGAACAGAATAAATTGTATCCTGCATGGGTAGGAAATGTCTTAGACATACCTTTATCATGCAGTATCAACTGTTTAGGTGTTGACACTATAAGGATTTTTAAAAATTTTTCTTTGCTTTTTCTGTTAATGTTTTGTGGAAAGATCAAAAAGGGTGTTGTACAGGTATGGGAGAAATAAACTTTAGTCAGTTTCTCAGCTCTCCTAGGAAATTCTTAATATCATTCTTCAGCCCTCAGTATTTCTTGGGCTCTTACCATGTTTTTGCCTTCTGAAATGAATTCAGTTGGAAGATACTGTGGGTGTGTCAAAATAAAATTAATTCAAGCCCCTGGATTAACAGCTATCTTTCCTTTGACCCTGATGTCACATGATAGGGTGAACATTATGGATTAGGAATTTTTATGGTTTAGGTTTACTTTGGAAACATGATGCACTGAATTTCATGAGAAAAAGTTTCAAGCAGCTGACTCCTTAAAATGAATTTTGCTGTGTGAGAATCATGGCACTTGATCAAATGTCTTTGTGGACAAAAACTCATCCAGAATTAGACTGTGTTTAGATGATGATTTATTGGTAAACATTGAAAACTGGGATTTTAAAAGTAGAGAATTTAAAATGCAGTACATAATGCATTTTCTTCTTGCTGATTTTTCCTTCTTTTTTTTCTAATTATTTTTGCTAATATTGATGCAGCATTTCTTTCAGTATTTTTTCTCTCTCACACATGCATACACACAGAGACACTTTTAGAAATGTCCCATTGTTTATGCAGTATCCTGGTTTCCTTTAACCTCAACAGTGGAGGAATATGTTAATTATTTCACTTTTAAATTAGAAGTGGGTGTGTTTGGTGTCCATATGCTGCATCACTGATATTATAAGTGAGTTCTGGTCATTCAATGAGGAATTCTAAGACTATTAATTAAATGTTAATGTGGTGATGGGACCTTCTAAACTTAACAGCTGAGTTCAAGTCCTGGCCTGCCAAATTTTTGTGCCATTTACTGTCTTCTAAATTTCTTTTTAAGATCTCTTGCAGCTGCTAGGAGGTGCTAGCACTATGTAGATGTCACTGTCTTGCCCACTACAGACAAAGAAGTAATGAATTCCTCTGTAATTCAAAAAGTTAGGAAAGTCTGAGTTCACTGAAGTCCTGGGGGACTTTTGACATGTACAAGAATGTTAGTGGACCTGTGGTTTATATCTTTAGACTTACAGCTTTTGTTTTTCAACTTAAATGTTATTTGGTAATAACCATAACGTTGGATACTAAGTATTGCTTACTAATTGTTAGCACCAGTTGGATGTCTGTGGACAAAATTATGTAACAGAGCTGCAATGCTTTGAAAAACAGTATTTGAGACATCACAATGAATTCCCATGTTGTTTTATAGAACAGAACAGTTCAAGAACATTTTGCACCTCAAAGATGGGAACAGTCTGTATTTCTTTTTTTGTTTCTGTTCTTGTGGTTAATTTTTTTTTTCCTTTTTAAATTGTTAGAAGACTTACTGTTGTTAGAAATCTGGAGTTAATTTCAATCTGGATATCTGGATTGGTGTTTTTTTTGGGGGGGGGAGGGTTTTTTTGGATTTTTTTTTTTTTTTTTTTTTTTTTTTTTTGCTTCACGTATTATCTGTTCTTTTGCTGTTTGAACACTAAATGGTCATGCAGAATTTCTGTCATGGTTTAATACCAGCCATTGACCAAACACAGCCCCTTACTCACTCCTTTGACAGCAGGACTGAGGAGAAAATCAGATTGGTAAAAGCTAGAATACTCATGGACTGATATAGAGGCAGTTTAAAAGGTGAAGTAAAAGCTGTGCAGGCAAGCAAAACAAAACAAGGAATTAATTCACTGCTTCCCATGGGCAGGCAGGTGTTCAGCCATCCCCAGGAGAGCAGGGCCTCATCACACATAACAGTTACTTGGGAAGACAAACTCCATCATTCCAAACATCTCATGCTTCCTCTTTCTTCCTCCCACTTTATATACTGATAATGATGTCATATGGTATGGAATATCCTTTTGGTTATTTGGGGTCATCTGCCCCAGCTGTGTCTCCTCTCAGTTTCCTATACAACTCTGGCCTCCTCAGGAGTGTAGCAGTACAAAAAGCAGAAAAATCCTTGGCTCTGCTGAGCAATAACAAAAACATTCTGCATTATCATTACTGTGTTCAACACAAATCTAAAACACAGTCCCATGTGAGCCATTGTGAAGAAAATTAACTCTACCCCAGCTGAAACCAGTGCAATTTCTCAGAAAATGGAAGAATCAGAACCAGAAAGGCACATGCATTCTTCAAAGGTGTGCATAACTTGCAGTTAAGGTAAACTGACTGAAGTTCTGTGTAATGTTCCTTTTAATCTTGGTCCTTGGTTCAACCCATTCCGTGCAGAATGGAAGAAAACCAAAATAGCAGTAATTTAAAAAGTAATGTAAACTTTTTTTTTATGTTGAATTCATGGATTTATAAAAGGATCTCCATATCTGAGAGAGAAAGGAAGCCATGTGTCTGTGAAAGGTGTGAATAGTAGGGACAGGGCTAACGAACATACACTGCACAGTAACTTGATCTGCAGTGTCAGCTGCTGACATCAGTGGAGATAATTCATGGAGTACAGGTGCTTTTAGCATGTGTGGAAGGAAGTGTAAGTTGACTCCTAGAGGTGATGTATATAGGATGGTTATAAAGTCAAAGTGAGATTTCTCACTCGAAAGAGAAATGAGGGGTGAACATCAGCAGGATATGACTAGTGCCCGTCTGTTAGGCAGTGGATGGTGTCAGGCAGGTCAATATTTTTAAGTCTCTCTGTAGGTGTAAATTTTTTAAACAGTTTCCAGAGAGTTTAGTTTAAAACTGTGCTCTCTGTGTTATATCATTGCAACTAGGACTTAAAAGATTCCTTCCCATGTACAAACCTGTGCGTATATTGTACCCTATACTCTGAAAAGTCAAGAGACAAGGCTAATAGGATATAAGTTTAGTATTTCAGATCCTAAGAAAGAAGAATGTGTAGACTTAGATTCTCTCTTTCCTGAGATTATTTCCCCAAATGCTTTGCTTATGTAGCCTGTTAAAGCAAAAGTCAAGTTTCCTCTTTCTTCAAGGGATTTCTTTGGAGTAAGGTCAATTTCAAAACTAACCAGCACCACACAGCTCAAATCTTGCAATGGAAAGCATTTCCATCATGGCTGATGTCATTTAAACATTCAGAGCGTTCTGTGTGCTGTGTTTGGAAAACAGAGCTTGTAAGAGATTTAATTGGTAAATTTGCATTCTACTTTCCTGAGAAAACAAGGGTTAGATGATTATTTATCAGCTTGTTCTCACCTAAATAAATTTTGAGTCTGTTGCCCAATATCAGCAAGTATAAAAACAATGCAAAAAATCTTTAAGATGTGATCACTGAAAATCAATGGCTATTTAAGAGAAAGAGTCCCAAAGTACTTTATCTTCTACAAGAAGAAAGGTAAAAATTAGCCATTAAATAACTAATTCAGTCCATGTAAGTCAACATGTGTAGAACTCTGGCTTCAAAAATATGAAGGAGAATATGTCCATTGTGGAGGGCTGGCGTCTTAGAATGTGAAAAAATCTATGGGGTTTTTTTTGGTTTTTTTTTTTTTAAAAGGACTTACTTAATCCACCTTCAGGTTTTATAACAAGTAACAAGCCTTGTTCACTGAAGATGTACTGCAGTATAGTACATTCTGTGTGTTCCCTTTTCAGAGTCAGTCTGTATGCTGTTTAACGTTTTGGTAGATAAATTTTTGGTGATCTGAAAATTATGATTTCTTTTTTATTATTATTTATTTAAATGTATGCATACAAGACCATTACCAGTTCTAGCAACTCCTTTAAAAGTATTTACTGCTGTCTGATCTGTAGGGATTAACCAGCCCAAAATGCTGCTCTCAAATATACATTGTGATTGCTTTTAGCTTTTTACTTCAATGCTGTTGTTCATATCACTTTCTTATAGTTTAATAACTGGCCGAGAAAGTGAAAGTAGAGGGAATTAATACGTGTTTAAGGTTTAGAATGTGAGAAATAATAAAGGACTAGCTTAAGGTGTTAGAAATAGGTAGAATTGCCCAGACTGACAGGAGACATGAGTTTTTGTGTACATGCTGTAACTAGAAATAACCACAGCCAAAGCTGAGGTAGGTCTTGTACAAGAATGTGTGAATTTCTTCAAGCAACAAATAAGAACATAAGATGGTAAGATGCACTTTATATTTAACCTCCTTATTATTAATTTTTCCTCCAAGTTTTTTACATGAGTCACTCTTATTAGGCTTGAAATGCTAAAGTCAGAACAGTCTTTAACCTGTTCCAAAAATCCGCTTTAAAATAATACAGCAAACAATCATTTTTAATTAATTCAGGCTGGAGGAAGGAATCCACCCACACATGTTCTAATTTCTGATCCAGCTACTTGGACTGACAGTTTTTTGAGATTATAGTATTTTGGAATAAGAGACAGCATTAATTCCTGTTGCAGAGTGGATTTTTCTTTTCTTTTTTCTTGTTTTCTTTTTCTTCCTGTGCCCCTGACTCCTCATATTTACAGGTCAGGAATGGTGGTAGGACACAAATACATACAAATGTGAGCCATTGTACATATCTAATTATCTCCTTCTCTTTCCCAACTTTTTTTTCATAGATAATAGCTCCTTGTTTACTGAATATTTTTCTCCTAACCAAGACTTCTGTCTAGAATATGTGAGGTCGTATGTCACACACCAGGAACTCAGGCCACAATAGCAATCATACAGACCATATCTTGCTTACAGATGTAAAACTCAGACCAAAACATTATGTTTGTTAAAACTTTGTATTGATTCCATCCATGTGTTTGAAATAGGAAAGGGAATTCCTTGTGTTTGCCAATAAAGCTATTTCATGAGCTGACTCCTGGTGATGACTACATGTTATTTATTCTCTTTTACCAGCTACTGTTGTTGATAGCCAATTCCTAGTTTCTGTTTTTCTGAAGTTTTCATGTTTTCTTCAATCCAAAGATGTAGATAAGAGAGATTCTGAAGAAAAGGTTCTTTTGCAACACTTCTTTACTGGGTAAAGTTGAGATTAGACTTTTTTATGATTTATTTTTATTAGAAAAATTATAAGATTTCAAGAAAAAATAACTTGGATTTGTATGATTTTTGTACTGACAAATAATGAAATCCCTCAGGATTCTTGCAACACTCAAAACAAATAATTTTTTTCAGCAGTTCAGTCTCCATTTGTTGCACCTTAGCGTCACAAGGATTTTCATAGGACTCTTCTCCCTGCCAGATTCCTCTAGCAGACATTATCTTCAAATCAGACCTTGTAATAACATTAAACTGTAAAGCAGCTGTAGCAGTATTATGCCAGGGAACTCTTGTGAAAGCTCAGGAATAATGAACATTCCTGCAGAGTGGATTATCCAAATACCATTACAATGCCTGTTCTGTCCCAACTGACGTGTGTGTACCATCATTATGATTCATGGATTTAAGATGGAATAAAAAAGAAAGTTACCTAAAAGTGAACAAAATAGTAGATAAAATTTATTTTTATAGCTATATCAATTGTTTTTAATGACAAATTACTATATCTTCCCATTTTTCACCTACCCTAGTTATTGGAGCTAGAGGTGCAAGAAAAAGAAATCAGAACTCCTGTTTTTCTGCACACTTCCAGTGATAATGAGAGTTTATGGAGGATTTAGTTTGTTTTTCTACATACACACCTGTTCCTTAGATGAACCCTGAGAATTTTTAATGCCACTTTCACTCAGGCTATCTTTAGATTTTGATGGGAGATGAGGAATGTGGCAATTTATTACTCTATACTAACTGGACAACGCCTTGTAATCCTGTTCCACAGAAATGTAATCTCTATCTGGGTAATCTTTACTGTAAAGAATTTCATTATATATTAACTTTCCTGGAGTTTTTACATTTGTTGCTGAATAACATTTAGACTGGGAGAAGGAACAAATAGCATTATTTTTACATATCACAGTGTTTCTAAATACGTGTGATGAAATACTGTGTGGCAGTGATAACTATTTTGTTCATTTTCTGAGCACTTCTGAAATGGTGATAATGTGAGTAATCTGGATTCCTCTGAAAGCCACAGAGCTCTACAGAACTAGAAGAAATCCATGCCTTTCAAAGAGTACTAAGTAACATGGTAAAAAAATACAGGGCTTTTGAAATTTGGTATGGGAAACCACCAGGAATAGAACAAGTATGTTTGTGCAAATCCCAGAGCTGGTGATTTGGATGTAGTGCACTTGCACATCTAATTTGAATGTGTGAATTATGCATGAATTTTTGTCATGTCAATACAAACATTATTGCAGACCACCATAAGTACATTTCTTATGTTTAACTTTAAGCTGTCACTGACATTACTGAATTAGTTAATATTACCAGACAAAAACTATTGTTGATACTATTTTATCCCTGTGGTTCACATTTTTAGTCAATTTTTATGACAGTTGTGGCAAAAACCCAATTGTGAATGTAGCAATTCCTGCATGTATTTAATGGCATAAACCAGAATACATTTCTCATTGGTTTTTGATTTTGGTACAGTTGAAGATTATTTTCTATTAACCATTCCTTCTTAAAGATGATTGAGCCCTCACACAAAAAGGTTTTCTTTACCATGGGAAAAACACCCACACATTTAATTGAAAAATATATTTGTAATATGCAGACTAAGTTATTCTCTTAAGCACAATGCCTTTCTACAGCTGGATACAGCCTTCTAAATGAGTTCCATTGTATTAAGGTTGTGTGTTGCACGGACTTAGGGTCTGTTAAGTGTCACTTTTGGTATGCTTATGTAGTAAATATGAGAAATATTTTCTAAATTCAGAGTAGGTGGGAAGCCTTTACATGCATGCCCTATAATCATTGATTATGCATGCAGCTTCAGCTTCTTCGCCCCACTGGAGCTTTGACATAGAGAGTAAGACAGTCATTTGCCAGAAAAATTTATAGTTAAATGCTTGTGTCTACTTCATAGCTTGCTAACTAGAGGAGAAAAATAACTGAATCTGTCCGCCATATTGGTAGAAGTTATTTAAAAGTGAGTTTCACAGTTTAATTGGTGAAGGAACTTCTGTGGCATATGAAAATGATGGGAAAGCAGCAATAACAATAATCATCATCATCTACTTTAAGAGCTTGAGTCAGTTCTAGGCGAAATGAGACACTGTCTCACAAGAATAAAGTGGAACTCAAGCTGTTAGAATGAGTCATTTGTCTGTTCATTGAGGATAAACCTTATCTTTTGGTCAGGGTTGGTACACTCATGGTTTCAAATTTGGCTGTATTTCTTAGAGAATAATATCTAAAGGAATCAATAGGTACACCTCGCTCTAATATGTTGGTTCTTCATGTTACTCATGTCTGAAGTACTTTGCTTGCACTTGCAATATATATTTGTCCCAAAATTATCTATTTAAATCTTCTCTAATTCAGAGGTTTTTATGTAACTTCTTGTTCTGCCAGTCTGCTTTTTGCATGTACCTCAATTAAATCCCATAATATTACTCAAAAGAATAAAATTGCGAATGTGCCATAAGTAAGAGAGAAATCAGTGCTTGATATTACTTGGACAGTGTATACTTTGTGTGCATAGTTTTTACAATGCTTCTGTTTTTCATTATCTATAAAGTCTGTGATTTATTTTAGTAATTTGTGATTTTTCATTTAAACACACCTTACAGATAGATGTGAGATTACAGAAACATATCAGTGCTTGTCAGTGCTTGTTTTAAAAAACATTGAGGAACACAGTGCACTTTTTGAGGGTGAAAATTTGGGAGGCAAGACTATTTATGCCCATCTGTGAGATTACTGCTAAGAAATGAAGCTTTTTGCTTCAGGAATTAACCTCTGCTGATATGAAACCTTGTCTTTATATTCCAGGGTCTTTGGGACTAAGATGGAAGTGCCATATAGGCAGAGAATGGTATGGATAAGGTGTATAAAATAGTTGATGAGAAAAATTGTGGTAAATTGATGAGTAAACAAATAAAAGGTACACAGTAATTTCTGATTGTGTTTAGCATTATAGAAAACACAGGCAGATAATATCCTCGGGGTTTTGATCTAAACAGCAGATACAGGAGGATAGAAAAGCTGGTGTATGAAGTTATCAACTCTGGGTATAGGATTTGTTGTTAGCATGAAAATGTTTGTGAAATCAACTTTGATACAAGTTAATTAAAGCTGAGGAGTGCTTCCAGCTCAGTAGCTCTAGGAGAAACAGGTATTTGAATTCAAGGCTCTAAAGGAGCCTTGAATGGAAGGCTCTAAAGAATTTAGTATAAAAATGCTGATAAAGTAATGGCATTATATAATTGATTGTTGCACAGGTTGTATGAACAGCCTCATTAGAGGAGAAATAAAGGGAAGCAAATATGATGCTCATATTTAAAAAGGCCTCCCATGATAAATTTGTAGAGTTAGAACTAAACAAATTTGTACACATATTAAAGTACAGAATTAGTAAAGACATGGATAAATATGTTTTTTCATATTATATGGAGAAAAAACTGTCAAAGAATATGTATTAGGCATATTAATAAGGGCTGTAATAGTGAACCTGGGTTTTCAGGAGAGCAGTTGAGAATATGTCTGAGTGTTACAAACTATGATATCACAGAAAAAAGGAAAGAACTCAATTTATGGAAAAAGTCATAAAGGTTTTGACAAGCTCTATGCCCGTCTGGGATTAAGTTGATTTAAAGTCTTAAATTGAATTGATAGATGTGACCATTAGTTAGGTTGGAAGCTATTCAGTAATATTTTTGTAATTCTTATAGTGATCTGCTCTTCTTCAGTTAACATGAGAAAATGCAGCATGAAGCTGAACATGGTTCAGCTAATTTCTTACAACTCAGTTAGTAAAGATTCACTGAGTATCAAATGTTCTGTTTTGACCAAACTGCTATGACTAATCAGGAGTTCCAGTTCTACTGACCGTCATTTATAGGCCGTTGATGCCTGGAAAGGCTGGCTTGGAACAGAGACTAGACAGAACAAAAGGAATACAATAAGTATTTATTGAAAGGATGCACCTTGGGCAGTGGAAGAGCCCAGACGGGGCTATACCCAAATCAAATCCAGGGTGGATCCTGGTAATAAGTTCTACAGTTTTGTAAGTTTTGGTTCATCTGCATATTGGGGTCAATTGTCCAACCACAGCCCCAGGCCATGAAGTCTCAGCCCCCTGGCTTGCCCCCTTTCCCTCACTGTTGGTTATGCTTTTGGGGAACAGGTGTCCTTGATTCACTATCTGGGAAAGGATTGTTTTGTTAAACCACCCTGTGAAGAGAACTTACTAACACCTAATATGAAGTTTCGGAGTTCTATATCAGACAGCAAAGAGTCTGAAAAATATAAAAGCTAAAATCCAAGTTATCACCATCAATTTCGTTTGTATCTCACCATCTCTATGGAAGATGGGATAATTTGTAGGCAGCCTGCTTCAAAAGTGGTGAAATGTATTGTGGCTTGAACATAGACTGTGCTTTAATCATCTACCTCCCTTCTATGTATTTGGGAAACAACCAAACCCATTTCACATTTCTCATGCAAGTAATGCTCAGTCTCACTTTTCCTCAATTTTATTTGCAAACACTTTAATGGAAGGACTTATGCCGGGAAACATTAAGAAGGACAGCACAGAAAGTGTCCCTGAATAGACAGTTCAAATAAGTTAGGAAAAGTAAGGCTTAAATAGATTTATAGTTTATATAAATATAGGTTTGTATAAGTTGTTGCAAAGTGAAAACAACTCCTGCTGCAACATGCATTATATGGACTTCAAGTACTGCCTCTCTTCCTCTGCTGTAACAATCACAGAATGACTTGGATTGGAAGGAACTTTTAAAATTATCTTGTTGCAATGCCTCTGCCATGGGCAGGGCACTGGATCATTGCTCAATGCCCCATCCAGACTGGATTTGAACACTGACAGGGATTTAGTTCATCCACAAGTTCTCTGGACAATGTGTTGCAGTGCCTCACCACCCTCACAGTAAAGAATTCCATCTGTTTATCTAAACTAAATTTCTGCTCTTTGAACCCATTACTCCTTGCCCTGTCACTGCACTTGCTGATGAAGAGTCCCTCCCTGGCTTCCCCATAGGCCTCCTTTCAGATCCTGGGAGGTTTCTATGAGGTTTTCATGCAAACTTCTCTACTCTAGGCTGAACAGCACCAATGTTGCTGTTGTGACAACAGATGGTTTTCTTCACAGTAACTGTTGCATGGGCTCAATCAAATTTGTGCCAAAGAAGCTGAGTGGCTGAGCAGTGTGTGCCTAAGATAACTTGACAGACCCCAGGGTGAAATGTGCCCCTAGGAGCCTTTATACTGCTCAGGTGCATGGCTTCACTCGTGGTCCATGAAAGGTGAGAACTATCTTAAGCTACTCTTGTCCCATAGTGTAGAGTAGTTTCTGGGAATTAAAAGAAAATTTAGCTGAAAGGTATGAAAATAAATACTTCCAATTATCTGAAAATCCATTGATGTATGAATCCATTAATTGACTGAAGTATCTTTGTAATACATCATTTAGTTTTAAAGTGAGTCAACATTATTAAGACAATCTAGAATGAGATTAAATTAGTTTCCTTAATCAGTTTAACAAACTCAAGTAATTATTAAATTTCATGTTAAAAAGCCATTATATTCTGCATAGCAGACCTTTAAATCACTTCTGGAATTAGTTTAAAAATGTAGCATCTGTCTACAGTATGACAGTTCCTCTACAATTATTTTCTGGAAGTGAAACTAAACTTATGTACTCCCTGTTAAACCAAATCCACAGAGAGTCCAATGAAACAATTTTCTCTCAAACACTACATGGTTTTTTCTTTATGGCTGTCAGTTGAAATATCTGAGTAAAATTGCATGATATGTACTCATTTTAGAGAAAAGTTAGGTGTATTTGATATTACAGCAAAATTCTTACCGGCTTCCCCGTGGCAAGAATTCAACTCCATGTCATTATGAAAGAAGTATACAAAACAGAACATAACATTTTGTTCTGTTTTACTGTTCTGCTGAACGTATTTGTGTGCAAGCCATTTATTTCTACAATGTCTGGAAGAACAAGGGGCCAGAGGGTCCCAGGGGTGTCAGAATGAATTGCTAAACTGAAGCATTAGCTGTAGTTGAAAACTGGGGAGTGAGTGGCTACACAGAGCTATTAAGAAGCATTTAGTGTTGTTTCCTGTTTAAATGAGGCTGTGTTTCTATCTTTGAATCATCTCATTTGACTCTACAGCAGCACCTTAACAGTAAACAAAAGATTTAAGATAAACTAATCCTGGAAATGGTATGCAAGGGGAAGTTATTTAAAATTACATATACAGATCCATAGTAGTCTCTTTTGTTAGGAATTAAACTTATCTGTGTCAAATTTGAGATGTTTTCACTGTATCAGCTGGGCTGAAGAAACAGCTGTTCTAAGTCTGTGAGGATCAAAATATTGACATGTCATCATATGGTACTTCTGGAATCCCACTGTTCTGTTTCATAAACATTAATCACTCCTACATATGTACTTATGAGTGTATCTATGTTTTATGAAAAACCTGACGAGGAGTAATGCCAAACAATAATATAATTCTTTATGTACAAATAATTCTTGTAATTTTTACCAGTGCTGCGAAACTTCAGCAAAGGATTCAGCCTTTATTGGATAAAGTGTCTTAAGAATTAAGCTTAAGGTCTTAGAGGCTTATTCTAAAAGAATTCAGATTAATGTTTTTTAGCAGAGCTAATTGTATCTGACACCTTATTAGATTTTAAGGTGGATTTAGTGTGTAAGAATGTATTTACTGTTATTGGACCTAAAGAGATTTTAAGATATGATACTTCTCATCCTTAGTTTCCACTAGGAGAAATAGTAGCTTGAAAGTGAATTAGTATATTTTCTTTGCATTTATTTATTTGTTTTTAAATTGGCAAGCACATAAAATGTGTTTTCTTTCTGAATATCTTTGTAGCTTTCTTCTTAAAACCCCCCTGAAATAGTAACCTATTTTATCTCTAGTCAATGGGTGTTCTCTCTTACTAAAATTTTATCTGAACTTTTGTTCCTGGTGTGCTCTATTGTACATCAGAGAACATAAACTTCATCACAGTACGTTGTTCTACCTAAGATGCACCATATATAACGTTTAGAATAACTGAATATTGCCAAGATGAATTAAAAATCCAACCAAATTAATTGTCTAGGGCTTTCAAAATTTGGCAACAATGTTGAGTAAATCTGTGCTTTTGATACTAGACTATGGGTGTAGGACTGAGGTAAAGTGCATGTAGTTTAAAGTAGACAGATGGCCCTTAGACATGACCTAGCTGTGGCAATAGAGACTGTAAGGAGAAACAAGTAAGGAGATTGTAGCTATTCTGAGGCACTTCACTTTTTAAAATAGTGTGCTTAAGAACATTCTTGACTTCAGACAGATTGTATTTCCCACCCTTGGATGAAGCCTTTTTGTGTTCCAGTATTATTGTTATATTTCATCTCCTTTCTCTATGAAATGTTTCTGCATAATTTCCATTAAACTGAAATTTTTGTATCTGTGTAGAATAGATGAATACTTGGAAGGTGTGCTAAACTATTCTTTCCACATTAATAAATGAGGTCTGTACACTGTTATTTAGATAAGTACACCATGGTTTTGATGTGGTGGGTGTATAATGGAACACTGACTTAATTCTAGTATTCTAGTAATATTATTACATCTAGTAAGTTCATGGCTTCTGCCCACAGACAAACTTGTCCTTGGATCTGGCAGCTTACTTCGTACAAGACCTGAAAGGAAAAGATGAGGTGCACACCCTGAATAATTTAATTGTGCCTCATAGAAAAGGCTGAATAAGATTATTTTAATAGGCCTGGAAACAAAAGTAGTTCTTCTCTGGGAAATATGTTTTTGCCTGAGAAAAACATACATTTGTACATGAACTTGTCTTCCTCAGAAGTGATAGGATTGTTTTTTGTTTTTGTTTTTTTTCTTTTTGTTGGGTTTTTTTTTTTTTTTGGTTGGTTTGTGGGTTTTCTCTGTGTTTTTAATGGTTTTTTGTGTGTTTGTGGTTTTTTTGTTGTTGTTGGGGTTTTTTGGTTTTGTTTTTTGTTTTTTTTTTTTCAAGTAAGAGGCTCTCTTGCCAGAATGTACTTTTAAAAAATAACACTTCTGAAGTCAGACTCTCTATGATACTGAATAGTCTGTTGTTGCATTCTGTCATTTGAAACGTGTGATGAGAGATTGTTGTTCTCCTTAAAATCTGTAATTAATCTGCTTGAGAGAATCTGGGGCCAGGTTTCCTTCCCAGATAGGGGTATTCAAACACAATATTCCAGGAAACTCTTCTGGCTGATACTTCTTCAGCAATGCATGCCATGATGCACAGATATATATATACATATATATACATATATATGTATGTATATATATATATTTCACATATATTCTGTTACTCCACTCCTGGTGATGATTAGCCTCACATGTATCAGCTAACTAGAAAAATAGCAACATGGTGAATATGTGGTTTTAAAATGTGGTATTTGTGTTAAGGTGATCCTCAGTGGTGTGGAGAGAATGGTGAAGCAGGCTGTAGAAAGAGTTGTGTAAACAGAAATACTGTCCTTTATTTAAGAGTGGTGCACTTTCTTGTTCTACATGCTCAGTGTGGGATTTTTGAAAATTATCCAGTTATTGTTTTAGAGGAATGCTTAGTGTTTGCAGAGTCAGGCCCCAGAAGGACAAGTAATGCATGAAGGATGCAGAAGTTTAGTGGCCTTGTAAATCAGGTCACAGCCTGTTTTTTTGCCTTTGATAACAAACTCTTGTAAACTTGATATTTGAACAACATAAATAGGAAGTTATAAATTTAAATAAAGGTTAAAAAATAATGCCCTAGATTTGCATCTGGATTTTGTTACCAGTCTTAGAATGCTGCCCAGAGCAACAGCATGCCGCATGGGAAATCTGATAACGCTGTGAATCTTTCAACCTTATGCATTCTAATCTGAGTGTGGTTTCCTGTAGTAGTGCTGATATGCCAGATAAAACAAGCTTGGATCCAAAATCAACCTCTGTTATAAATGGATGCTCTCTGTTACCCCTCTTTGTCCTGTAATCTGTGATTAACTGTTCCCTATCACAAAAGGGAAAACATTATTATATTCAGTTTTGTGTGTAGACTTGCTTCCAAACAGTAAGCAACTGCTGTTTACATGACTGTTTAGTTCAAGTGCAGTTGTGTTTTATTTTATGCTACATTTATGTGCAGAAATGCTTTTATTCAAAACCTCATCTTCAGGGTAACCAACTGCTTTCATGTTTCTTCAATGGCTATAAAACTTTTCACCATGGTGATGAAATTATCATGATTTGGCTTCCTCAAAGTAAGCTTTTAAAAATTTATTTGAAATTGTATACAATAGATTACATATGAAGAATTAAACTACAACAGCAATATTTAGTATGAACAAACAAAAATAACTATTTTGCTCTGAGTGCTTAATAGAATTTATAAATAAAAATACCAAGAGCTGGTCCCTTTTTGTTCCTTTTTCTCTGTCTGAGCATACTTCCATCAGATGTTTAATGTGAATTCCAAAATCTACATTTCCTAATTATACTGAGAGAGTTTTGGTGGTTTTGTGCTCTAAAGTATGTAGTATTACACAGTAGTCCGCCCATTTCACTTAAAGATTTTCATATTTGTAGAGAAACAAGCAAGTTTTGCTGCTTTCTTATGCTAAGAAGTTTCTTAAAATTGTATTTCTCTAACTCAATATGTCATTTCAAGAGGATTACAAAAAAAAAATAAAAATATACTACCACTGAAACCCAAGCCAATGAGACATGCTGCACAAGTTAACGTCAGGCATGTGGCTTGATTAGGGAGATGTTCTGTCAATCATTAACAGAGTTGTTTTACTTCATACAGAACTCCAGAGTACAAGTTGGAGGCACTCTGATTTTTCTTCTGAAAGAGGCTTGCTCAGAACTGAATAGAGAGATTAACTGCCCCAAATTTAGGTGCTTTACTTTCTTGCCTTATACACTGTTACTGTTAAGTAAAGGGAGGTAATGAAGAAAGAGCTAATGTAATTGAATAGTGGATTATATAATTAACAATTGAGACCAATACTCTTCAGGGCAAAGAAAGAATAATAATGAGAAAAAAATATTGGTAATGTTACAATATACTTTTCGTGTTGAAAGACTAGGCTAGACTAGTCTCCATAACTGAGAAATGCTTCTTTTTGTTTTCTGAATCAAATTAATATTCAAGAATTCAGGAGAACAGGTTGAATAAAAAGTGTGAAAATGCTTACTTTTTCCCTCTCCTTCTCAAGTAGTTTGAAATTTGGACCAGTGTCTTAGGAGTTGAAAAGCATGTATATAAATCCTTTTAGACAATTATGGATCAGTCGTCTGTACTGAAGCTATTTAGTTTCTTTCAAAAATTATATTTCTGATGCCTTATTACATGTGTATGAGTGTGAAAATTCTCAAATCATGTACTACTTGGTGGAGTTCTTAGAAAATTAGCAATACTTTCAGTATTTCTAGGAGTGAAGTTGAAATACCCAGATCTAGAACAAGTCAGAAGCTAAGACCTACTCTGAAAAACTCAAAACTTCTTTTTTTTCTTTAATGTTGTAATTTTTGAGTACTACATGTTGGCCATATTTTGTCTATAGCTTGCTACAAGTACTGCAGGCAAACCAAGTTTATACAACATGCAAAGACATAGACCTGAAGTTTTCAGTGGCAAAACTGGCATTACAAACTAGCTGCCAATGTCTTCCATAGCCATTTCATTACACAGCTATATTCACTGAGTTAAAAAGACATGGTTTTAATTTGCTTTATAGCTCAGCTTTTCTGTGAAGAAATTGCATCTGTAAAATATTACTTGCAGCTGTAGTTATGGTACAGTGATAGTAGTTAAAGATTGCCATTATGAAAGGAAAAAGAAATATTTCCAGCTTTCAGTTTGAAGTACATATAAGCTGAATTCAAGAAATAAGTATGATTGTGACTTTTGTAAACCCATGAGAAGATAAGAGCAGGAAACCCTTGCTCCTCTCATAGTGGACCAGTGTCAAAATGATAGTTTTCATCCTATAATAATTTCCTTTGACCTGCCTAGATAGTGCAGAAAATTCTGCATGCCTGTCAGGAAATTGAAGTCTGTAAAATATTCCATACATCTGCATTACAATGTCAGGGATGAAAGCATAAGAACATGGCAGATTTGTTGTAGTGAGAGCCACATGCCTAGGTACTCACAACAGCAGAAAAATTTCCCAATGTTCTTGTGTAAAGTTTGCTGATTATGTTTTTCCCAACTAATTTAATTTCTATCTTTCTGAAAAACAAATAGCCCAAGAAATCAGAGTAATATCTGGAACTTGGCTTCTGTATTTATAAGGCAAAGATAGTACCTAATGTCAAGCAATGATGTCTTAAAATTGAGATTTTCTGTGTAATGAGACCAGCCTTAAGGCATCCAAATTTGCAAAAACAGGGATAGAAACCAAATCTCCTGTTCAAATCTCCACATCACCAGTACAAAACATCTGTGGCTCTTCCCATACTTCTCCTTCCTCTTCCCTTCACAGTTTTTTGGGGAGCAGGGATGGTAGGTAAGATCTAAAATAGGTTCCTTGTAGAGACTATGTTTTAACAACTGTAGGTTGCCACATGTCATAAATCTTTTGGAGGAAAAATGAAATTTTTTCAGTTTCTTCAGTTCTTTTCTTGTTTTTCCAAGGACACGGGATATGATCAGAATTTTTGAAAATGTGAGTTTATGTTGTAAAATGGAAATGTTATGTTTCATTTGTGTAGCATGACAAACCCCAAATATTGTGAAAGGAGCAGCTGTGTATGATCTCCATTACCTTCAGAGAATAGGTGTGGTTCATGCTTACTACCTCACTAGATTTGTGTACTTCTATTTGAAAGGAATTTGGCAATCTTGTCACTGAACTTCAATAAATCAAATATAATGTAGCTGTTTTCCTTTGTGATTTTTTTTGTACTTTCTGATCTAAAGCTGAGCCAACAGAAGATTCTTTCCCTCAGTAGCATCAGACATGACAAACAACTGTTGTTGGGAAGTCTGCCTATCCTGTTGAGTATATGAGCTGCAATTATGCATGACCTGGAGGTAAATGTTGAGGCTGCATACACTGTGGAGGGTTCTTTCAGTATTTGTGGCAAGTGGGCTATCATGATTTAAATGCCTTTCCAGCATGCCTTAATTTTTGGCTGGTAGAGGTTGGAGGAAGATGCTGAAAATTGGGAGAGGCAGTATTTGTGGCGCTTTTCCTTAAACTCTCTTCAGCATATGGAACATATATAAGGTTACCTGATGAGCAGAGAACTGTGAACATTATAAATGAATGTATTGAAGCCAGATGAATGCTAGATACTTGTTTTTTAAAACCTTTCATTAGAATTTAATAGTTTTATTTAGGTGAAAATGGCACAGCTGTATTTTAAAAGAGTATCTAGGTCCTAGTAGGCATAGTGAGCCATTGTGGACA
Organism: Erithacus rubecula; assembly: GCF_903797595.1. Taxonomy (NCBI): domain Eukaryota; kingdom Metazoa; phylum Chordata; class Aves; order Passeriformes; family Muscicapidae; genus Erithacus; species Erithacus rubecula. Next base: position 51,779,668 of record NC_136685.1, read on the forward strand.
CTTGATTTACTTTTGCACTCCTGAGAACTTGGATGCTGTTTCAAGATTTTGGAAGCCTGCAGCATTTCTGGATCTGACTTTGTAATGTGGTCTCTTTTCATGAATGAGGGAAGACTTAGCTTACATATAAATGTAGTTAAGCTTAGAATTTTGAAATTGGTATGGTTTTCTTCAGGAAAAAAGAAAAATTCAGGCTTAGATGTGCCTGTAGTGGTCTTGCAGTCCCTCAGTCTGTGGTGTTTCAGCATGTGGCATGAAGGATATAGCGGGTGAAGACTGTGTTATGCTCACGTTGGAAATCAAACTCAAGGGGATTTTACTCTTAATCCTTTGACTTTGTTAAACTTTCTAAAAAGCTATTATATTTTGACCTTGCAATTTATTTTCTTACACCAAAGTATGAAAAACTAATGCTGCTTATGTCATTTTTATATTTCTGTAATTTTCTCTCTCTTTTTTCCATGATGCTCTTTCCCCATCTCTACTCAATCTGAAATTGACTTGAAAATCATTTGTTATAGAAATCCTACATTATATATTCAAAGATTAGGTCTGAGAAACCATAAATCTTACTTTTTTAAGCCCAGAATGTTCACTAGATTAGATATTTCATTCCTTGAAAACAAGACTGTGAAACAAGGAGACAGTTGAATCAACTAGGATGTTACACTGACTTGCCTGCAGATTAGGTAGTGAATTAGGCAGGATTTGTCAAGATAATGTTATAAGGCAAATCCCTCTAACTATAACAGCTTTCTGTTCTGCTGGACTATGTCAGATATAGAGGAATTAGATAATTTAATAAACCATTTAGTTTACATAGGGAAAAATGAATGAGCTTTAAGGTGCCCAAATCTTTGTTTAGATATGGAAAGAAGGTACCTTAATAATACCTTTATCTCACCAGAAGATTCAGGGAAAGAAGTTGCAAGTTTCTGCAGCCTTTAAGGAGAAATTATTTGAAACCTCAGTAAATTATTTTGAAATGACATTTGTGATCTGCTAATAGCCACCTTCCCTTGGTACAGAACTTGCTAATAGCCACTTTCCTTTGATGCAGAACTTGATTCAGGAAAACATGAGAAATTACTTGCAGCTTGGGGTTGTGAGGCGTGTAGGGGAGGCAAGATCTTTAAAGAGATGAATTGCTGTAGTTTGGTGGAGAAGTAAAAATTTCTGGAACATGAACTTAGAAATCTTCATAAAGGCTTGTGAATAATGACACAGGTCTATTATGGACAGAAGTTACCTTTATTGCATGCTGTAGATCTGTCTCAGCATTTAAGTATCAGGTATATGTGATTATTTTTCCTCTGGGTGCTAGTGTTATATGTGCTGTCTGGGATATCCCTCTATTTTGTCTGCATCTAAGGTACTCTCACAAGCCTTTTTAAAAGTATAAGACACTCAATTCCATATTAAAAGAAACCAAAACCAACAGGATAACCGTTTTTCTGTCGTCTCTGTGAAGACATATATATTCATAAAGTAAAAGATATTCAGGCTTTAAAACACACGTAACAATTTAGATTAGAATAGCTAGAATTTGTCATGGAGAATATTGAGCTACATGTGATGTTACATAAACTGGCTTTTTGGGAGCATGGGATGACTGTGATTATAGTCAATGAAGTATTGAACATTATAGCTGAACTCCACTGAAGTTAAGCTGCATTTGACAAAGGCAACAATTCAATAGAGTACAGATAACTCTTTCCTTCCTTCCTGTATTTGAGTGGTGGTAAGTGCAGGCGTGTTGTGAAAGTAGAGATAAAGTGTATTTCTCTGCATGTGATCTCAGTGGTACTCCTGTATGAAAGACAACTTGGCTGATACATGACAGCTCTGGCTTAAACTATGTGTGTTCATTTGTAACAGGATGCATGCACGAGCAGTATTCCTGGCAATGGATTCACTGTCTGTATATTGTCTTAAAAGTTGTGGTGTTTTATAAAAACATCTTAATTTTAAGTAAGTGTGTAAATGTATATTTATATTATTATGTAGTAATCTGTACAGAGACTAACTGCTCAAGTACAATATATCTATTAAGCATTGTATTTAAGGAGTAGTAGAGATATTTTATATATTAATATTTATATATTAATTAAAACAGAATAAAGGTTAGTTAAAACATAATCCATTTCTTGACAAGTTCCTGTATGCGTCAGGTACTCAAAGAATTACTGGTAGTTTACATTAAGTAATAGTAACATAGGTTGCAATAGTTACATAGATTGTGAAGGTGTAGGGGAAGAAAATGCCTGAGCAGTTGAAAGGCTGAAATCCAAGACCTGTGATTTTGTGCTTGTCTTGTTAAGAAGTGGATTGGGGCTGTGTTACTCAATCAATACCTAGCAGCCAGGTAACCAGCCCAAAGCAGGCATGCTAAAAATATCATGCATTTTTCAGTTCTGTTTATGGTGCAGTTCAGAATGCTGATTGATTGACCAGCAACTGGGGGCATTTAGACCAGTGTCAAGGTGCCATTTTGCTGCTTTGCAGAATCAAAACTGATCATCTGACTACCTAAAGCCCATTTAAATACACAATAGTTTATTTTAATTAAATTGGAGAGACTTAGGTATCAGCATTTGAGTCTTCCTTAGTATGCTAGAATATTTTTATCTAGGCAGAAAAAAAAAGAGAAATCTGATCTGCTAAATATTGTGTGCTTGTTGGAATGGAAATAGAGTCAGCAGAAGGGACTGCCCTTCACTCATGGGAGAAACAGACACAAATGATAGATGGCTTGTCTCACTGTTAACTTTTTACAGAGTGAAGGAGTAAGTAAGAACAATTGTGTTTTAAATTTTAGGAACTCCTAGAAAAAGAGAAACTTGAATCTATTTTAGTGTCTGAGGCAGAAGATGATGGTAGGCACATACAGAGTTGAAAAGCAGCTGTTCTCTGAGAAGTAGGGACAGGATTAATGGAAGGACTCAAGCAACCTTTGCATGGCCCACACCCCAAACATATAAATTCCCTTTCTGTCCCTTACCAATGTTTTTAGCACACAATTAAATTGCAGTTTACTTGGAAGATATTTTGAGCACCACTTAGTTTTTGCAAGCAGCTATGTCCTTAGCTTTTCTCTTCAGTTTTTAAAATATTTTAGTCTTGATTTTGAATAGATTTAATCAAAAGGTTGTAATTTTGAAATTCATTATTTGAACCTGTGTTTTCTTAAATACTATTGCCTTGCAACACATGATTCACACCTTGAAACAATATCATTATTCTCTAATACTATTATTTTGTTATGATGTATTGTACTTTATGTGTGAAGTACAGAAATTCTTGAAGCTGCAGTGTTTCTGTTCACTGCTAGATTGTGCCTTTGGATGGTTATAATCAGGAGGTACATACAGTTGATCTGAAATACAATTCAGCTGAAGAAGTATATACATATTTTGAGGTTATAGTAAATTTATCAGGGCTAGTAGTCCATGTTATCATCTACCTGCCATCCAATCTATAATTTCGTGCCATTTATATTAAAATATGCTCTATGTAGATTTTAATTTCAGGTGTTGTGAGTAATATAATTTTTCCATATGTTTGTACAAGACTTTCATTGTTTCACTTCCTTTTAATGATTTTTTGAAACACAGGAGTATATTTGCTATTGGAAAGAAAATGTTTTTAACAGCCTTTCAGTGTTATATAAGGTCTTTCTCTGTTCTGCAGTTGCAGTTTGTCACATCTTGTAGATGATGTAACTTACTTAAATGTGCAAGTGGAATGATTGAAACTTAGCAGCAAACAAGCCAAGTGTCTGTATTTCACTTTCCTCACCCCCTGACTTCACCTTGACTCAAAATGTCACTCCCATACTTATGCTGGAGGACTGATGTATTATTCATTTTAACTCCCATTTTTCTTTCTGCCTTCAACCCCAAAGAAGTTGCTGTGCATTATGGAATGTATGTGTAAGGATGGTGCCATATTTGTGTAGATTACAAGCTGTGGTTTTGCTTATCCAGTATAACTTAAAGGCACCAATGAAGCGTTGAAGGCATCAAATTATATTGTGATATCTGTAAGTGCAAATTTCAATCAAATGTCACCTGAGTACAATATTTCATTTACTGTTTGGAAGCATTTCAAGTGTTTTGTGCTTGGGATTTGCATATCACAGTCTGTGGCCTTGCTGTGAAAAAGTCTTCTAGTTTGAAGTGTTCTGAAATGTCAACTGTTTGGCTTCATGCAATTACTGTGGAATCTGCTGGTGTTTAGGAATATTACACAGAGAAAATTATTATTGCATGGGGGATGAAATATTTAACGGGAGAGGTGGAAAATTACAAAAGAGTATAAAACAAAATAATTCTCATTTTTCCTCGTGAAGAGCTGCACATATTATGTCATTGAGCAAACTGGCTGACAAACATAATTTTGATTTTCAAACTACCCTGATATGTTCAATATTATAATTATAAAACCCCAGCCTTTAGGTACCTAGAACACATCAACTTTTCACCAAACAACTTAAGCACTTTAATGCTATCAAGAATAAGACTATTTTTTGTTTAAATTGGGTTAAAACAATGATTGATCGTAACTTCTTTTGGAGAGGGGTGAAGGAGAGTGATCATTCTACATCTTGTGCAATCCACATGATCTTTCCCACCACTGCCTTGAAGCTGGCCTACTTTGTAATACAGGAAAGGATACAAGAAAAAAATGAGAGAGTGGAAGAGACAATCCTGAAAAGGCACAGGGCTGAAAAATGAGATTCAGTATCTTTTTAGCACATGTAGGTGCTGACTTGTAGTCCAAATCTAAAGATTCCTGGCGTACTGCTTGATTTGTTGTGTCTGTATTGTTCTTTAGGATGAAGTTCCCATATGCAGCCGTTCTTCCAAATGTCAGGTGTTAGAGGAGGTGTCTGACAGTGTCTGTTTTTTTTATGGACTAGGTCTCTCACTTGTCATATGCGGGCTGAGCTTTTATCTCTGTTCAGTCAGAGATGTTCATCTCGAAAGAGGATGTTCTATGCATCAGTGTACAGGCAGTATGGTGGGGTTAAGTAATACCTTTCCTGTTAAAGCCAGATTACCAGTCAGGTAAAGAGTACAAGTTTTTTTTTGAAAACTGGATGATGTCTCTAGTGGTAAGACACTTCATTTGGCAAACAGACTGTATATCTATATAATATCTATTCCTTGGTCCCCATAGTTTTTTTAAAAAGTTACATATCTAGTATATTTTATTCAGTGATTCTGTAGTGAAAAATACAGTGATGCTCACTAGAATGAAAACAGGACCTTAAAATTCCTTTAGGCTGCTTTGCCTTCCACTTTTACATCCCATAGCATTCCATGTGCCTTTACAGAGAGTCAGGCAGCAGAATTCACACAGATCATCCTTTTAGTCCTGATGAGTAGAGCATGAGGAGGGATAGTTTTGATTTTCCTTTTCCTGGATTTGCAAGACTTCAGATTTGAATTGTGGAATAGAAAAGGTGATCACCACAACCATACCAACGTTTTTGAGTGCAGGTTGCTGTTGTTGTGCTGGTCCTGGGCATGTGGCAAGCTCACAGGTGAGGCAAATGAGACCTCTCCTTTGGTCACAGAGAATGTCTGCAGGTGAACCCTGAACAAAGGTATTCAGTATCTGCTGTGTTGTTTGTATAGTGCAAAAGAAAGGCGAACAGAAATAAAGTTTAGATCATGAAATAAATAATTTCTGTGAAATAAATCAAGAGTAGTAATGATTACAAGAATGTTGATAAATGGTTGGCAAAGCTGCTGGAGCATGCAAAGCTCAAGTATTGCAAGTAGGCTGGAAATATTCATGTACTACCTTATGTCTCTCTCTTTGCTAAAGCTTATTATAATTGCCAGTATTATTGGTCTGCTACTGAAAAGCAGGAATCAATTGCTAAGCAGCAGAAGAAATATGCATAAATGAAGAACATCTTACTATCAGATTCCATCCAGTCATTTGGATGAGAGAAAAGAAGTATTATTTAAGAATCAATGTAATGAAGAAAGAAAGTAAAATCATTATTGATTGAATTCTATCAAAGTATATTTAGGATTATTATATTGACAAAAAGTCTCACATTTGTCCAGATTTAACTGTAATACTTTATGTTTCTTTCCAATTCTGTTAACATACTTTTTTTTCTGCATGCAATATTTTAGTGTGATCCATGGTAATGTAAACATGAAGAGTTCTAATGTGCCTTTCAAGGATCCTGGTCGTCCTAGTATGAAGATGTGCATGGTTCCTATAAATATTTTTTTCTTTTCTTATCCTTGGATCTTTGTCAGTGCATATAATCCTTGTCCCTCATTCACTGGATTTTATGCATACTGAAAACACCCAAGTCTTTTTTTTAAGGCACTTAATATCTGAATAGCAATACCTTTTTTTGCTTCATAAATTACTAGAAGGGAGGCATGATGGAAGATTGCAAATCAACTGTCTTTTTGTTGCACAACTCCACAGGCAAGCTCTCAAAAATAATGATTTTCAGTCAACACACTTCTCATCTGATTTGTCTTAGAAATTAAGGTTTTCTTAAGCTTTATAATAAATGTGTCTTGGAAATGCCACCTTTAGGTGTGAGCTGTAAATTAAGAGAGGGTGTGAAGCCTAAAAAATACCATGAAAAGTGGACAGTACTGATTGAGCAATCTAGATAAAGTGTCTGAAGTAGCTTCTGTCAGAAAAAATGTCACAAGGAAGGTAGGCAGGAAGAAGGAAAGAGGTAAACAAAAGGAAAAAATGGATTGAACCTGAAAAATGGAGGAATACACTGTTTCTACTTTGAATGAAATGTGATAAATTAATTCTACATTTAATAAGTAAATTCTATGTATTTCTTTAGGGAGTCAGTCCAACTGCCCACACCTAAAAGCTAATAGGGAAACTCTGCATAATTATAAATGTAAAGTGAGAAAAATAGACGGATGAGTGCACTATTTGGACAAGAAAGCAACAAAATGCTTTCCCTAGAAAGAGGAATTGGTCTATAAAGTGGTACAGTAGAAGTCAATACCCTGGTATGAAAATTAATTTCTGGCAATTGCAAGTTGTGTACCAAATTTTCACAAAATGTCAGCCATTCTACCTTCAAGGAAGCTATCTACCATATCTTACTGAATTTAACTTTGAATATTATGAATTATTAATTTTGCATAATTAAAGGTTTCTCAGAATCAATAAATCTATGGCTATGAAATCATGAAGTGTCATGAAATATCCTTTTGCAGTACAGCAAGAGTGAAATTTCACTTGTCTTGTTATGTACATATTATACCACTTACTGCTTTTCTGTTTTTATGGTTACCAGTTTGTCCAAATAAAAAAAAGACAGATATCCTCACAAAAAATGTCTTGTAAGGGTGCAGAGATCCCAGGGGACCCCAAACGAACCTATCACTTTGCAAACTCTGTGGAGGGCTTAATAATATTTATAAGCAATCTTGTGTACACCATTCATTTTTCATAACAATCTTTTTCCCCCCTCCTGTTTTTAGGTAGAGGTTTTTTTTTGTTTTTTCGTTGTTTTGTTTTGTTTTTGTTTTTGTTTTTTCTTTTTCAGGTACTCTTAAATGCTTACACAGGCTTGAATCAGAGACAAATTGTTACATGGCAGTGTAAATTTCATTCTATATAGTTACACTGACCCATTCCAAAAAGGGATAGGGACTCACAGAGAAGTGTTATTACTTCTTGCACTGCCAGCCCTTCACTTGTGCTAGTGCATGTTTCCTGTTTTCCTTAAATTGTGAATTTGTGCCAAACATAGCTGATTCAGGACATTTAGCTATGTGGATGATTGTGTCAGATTGTGTCAATGGAGAATATGCAATAAGAGAACCTTCTGAAGCTTCAGCAGCATGTACTTCAAAGAGCCTTTATACCTACCTTGAGAATATTCCAAGTTTTTGTCATTTGTTCTTCCTCCCTACTCTCCATCTATCCAAGAGTTTATCTGAAGTTCAAGAAATGTTTAAGTGTAGCATATAAAGAAAACAAAATTTGAATTTGCAGATGAAAAATACAGTGTGGAGTTCTGGGTGGCATTCTGTTAACATAATTTTATATAACTGCTTCACCACATTCTTGTGGCTCTGCTCTGTTAGTGTGAAATCATAAGTCTGTATTAGAAGCCTGTCATAGCACTGGGCTTAAGAAGATTCCTTTAATAATGAAGAATTGCAGTGCTCTGACTGTTCCACAGCTGAAATATAAAACAAAAAAAATTAAGGGTTTCAGCAAGGGGTTGTTAGAGTTTGGAAGGGGTTTGATAGGATTTGTAGAGGAAAAGGGAGTTGAAACCTTGTTTGTGACTTGGAACTAGAAGGCAGAGGAAGGAAGCCATGTGACAATGTATGGGTCAGTCTTATCAAGGGAAGTTTTTATATTTCTTTTGTCTTTAAACCTGGTGACCTGAAGGTCATGTTCTATTCTTAACCTGGATGCTATTTTTGATTACTATTGTGTGCTTCATGCAAATGAGCAGTGCTCTAAAACAAAATAGGAAGAAATATCATATCTGAGAAAAGAGATGGTCTTGGTGTCATGTATCAGTATTTTAATTCTTTCTTATTGCAGAGAAACTGTACATGGCAGCCTTCTTAAAGAGGCCTTTTGCATTTGGATGGCTTTCTTGTAATTGCCTCTGTCTGGGCTAATGAATGAGGCATATGAGGAATGCAGTAATGCTCTGTAGCAGAGCTGCATTTCTCCTGCAGCTACATTAAAAATAACTCTTGTTCAGTATGAGTCCAAGTCACTATCAATATTCAAACCTAAATTGATTTAAGTTGGTTTTGACAGAGTAAAGAACACCCCTTTTAAAATTCAGATAATAATTTTTCTTCTAATGAGCTGTTCAAATCTTTATTCCATATGGAAACACTAGCTCACATCTACCAACAATCCACAATAAAAAGTAATTATTTTCCAAAGAGGACATTATTTTTTAGCACGTGTGAGCTTTTAAAAAGGTAATAAAAAGTCATTATCAGTTTTAGATATCAGTGGTAAACTTGTTTTTGAAAATGCTAGAAGTTATATGGGTGTCTGGGTGTTTCTGACTGTTCTTGTTTTTGCCAATATCCTGACTTTCTTTTGGGGATAATCTTGCATTATGTTTCTTCACACTGGCGTATACATGCAACTTAACCCATGGTTCTAGATTCTTGCAAATCACTATTTAGACATAAAAAGCTGTGCCTCTGCTTTCCACACAGAAGAGCTCAAAAGCCTAAATGAGAATGTTTGCATTCACTTGCCAATCATTTGAGGCAACGCTCTACTAAAGATTGAATGTATTGTGGTATTTATTCCATTTATTCCTGCATTAGCTATGCTTGGGAGGAAAGGGGTTTTTTTTCTGCTTATAAAATCAATGCAGAGAGTTTTCTTTGTGTTGTCGTTAACATGAAGTACAATGTTAATATTGCTCTTAATTAATTCTTATTTACCCACAAAAATTTGTAGTTTGAATTAGGTGCTTTAATGTTGAGAAAGCCACTTGGAAGTTACCAGCTGAAGTTCCACTTCTGTTTACTCTGTTTAAAAATGCAGTGAAAATATATCTACAAGCCTGAATAAGCACACAAGCAATGATTGCTAGTGAAATTGGTTTATTTGTAAATTGTCTCTTTTAAAAATTTGGCCTAGCTACTAGCTCTGGGCCATAGGGCTTTAAACAACTCAAATGGAGATAAGTGTGGCTGGTAATTCACAGAATCAAATGTTTCTGGGTGCCTTCAGGATGCTATGAAGGGATACATTATTAAATTAGTTCTCTAAGCATCCCAATTAGCCTGTGGGGTAGTTTTGCATCAAAGGATGAGATACAGAACAGCTACTATAGGGGAATGCTGAAACAAGGTACACTTTTAGTTCCCTCATTTTCAGATTCTTCTATTGAATAAACCATACCATTGGATGCAATCAGATCATGCTTTTGTAAGACATCCCACAGCAGCTCCTTCTACACTTCTCTGGAAAAGAAGGGATTCTAGACTCTGATGAGGTCCAATATACCCTTCTCCTTTTTGGTTTCATACCTGGGTAGGGTAAGGCTGTGGAGGGGAATTTCCTATCCCTCTTAACTCTTGATAGAGGAAGCCTCACAGAGAAGAGCAGATCTTCAGAAAGGCATCTTCATGCCTTTCTTATCTTTGGGAAGTGCTTTTACCGTCTGCCGTCTCTTGTAGTCATTTCGTACACCTTGATGGCAGCCCTTGCTTTAACTTTCTCAGCTTTTCTAGGAGCAATGCAGCCTCAGACAAAAAAGATACCATGATGCTGTGCTCCTCAGCTTCCACTTCTGGCAGAAATGCAGATCTGTCAAAGTTTTAGCTGACTAATTTTTCTAATAAAAAAATTAAAAATGAAACTGATGAAGATGACTTCTTTTGGGTCTGAGTTGTGATAAGGATTGGACCATTGGTGGACATTCACTCCTTGGGGGTCTTGAATTCAGTTCTGTGCTTTACTGTTGTTTCATTAAATTTTAGGCAAGTACTTCAATCTGATTTTTATATGAGAGTCAGTTTTTTTCCCAAAAGATTTGCCACTCTGAGTACCACTGTCATATACCCATTAACATTTTGTTGCAGTTTTAATTTTTAAAAACACTCCTATTAAATGCATTCATCTAAATTTCTTATTACATCTGTTTTAGTTTTACTCTCTTTTCTGAGTATCCATCAAAGTAAATTATTTTTGCCTTGTAACTTTTTTATAAAATTGTTTTTGTAATGCAGAGTTCTTTTATTTACTTCATTTTAAAAGCTTAATGGACACTCAGATTGTGTGTACTTCTTTTCTGTTATAGCTGGGTGGAAGTGCAGAGCCATAACAAAATAGTGGGACTCTCTTAAAAATTTACTAATTCAAAAATGTACAAAGTTTGTTTTCCATGCCAATTTTTGTTATGTTTCCTTCTTTTAGGTATTATATTTGTAATATTACATTGAGTGGGTTCTTATCTCAAACTATGTGGTTCCTTTAGGCTTATTTCCTAATTTTGTATTGCATTTGCTTATTTGAAGAGATCATTAATGCATAAAGCAGTATTGTTACCACTCATCTCAATTTAAGAACTTTTTGCACTGTCCACCATAGTAATGTGTTCTAATTACTCAAGAACACAGAATTGTGTTAAAGTAGTATTTTTGAAGCAATGGTTGACAATTGACAATAATATCCATAGAAAACATCAAAAGCTCAATTTGGAAAAAGAACCCTGTGCTTTAGAGTGACACGTTTTCCTAATTGCCACTGTGAAAAATGGCTGTCATTTTTGCTGTTAGAAAATAAAAGCATCGATGAACATTAAAATAATATCAGCACTTACTCTAATATACAGCTAAGTGATGTGAAGACATGAAAATTAGTTTGTGATTGTACATGATTTCATTACACTTTGGAGTTCTTGTGTACTGCATAACTTGGGGGAAAAAAATCATAAATTATGTGCCAATTCTTTCTACCCAGAAAAAAGCACCTTTAGACCTTTATGGATACATAATATTTTGTGTAAATCCAGCAAAAGTCAGTAGGGCTGAACTTGCTGGAAATAGGTTTTGCTCCATGCATCTCAACAAAATAAGCAAAAAAACAATTCTTAAAAATAAACGTGATCTATGGAACAAATACTAAGTGAGTAGGCAGCTCTTTCAGTTACTCTTTTACCATTTTCAGCTTGAGGATAGGAACGTACTTACTCTGAATTGCCATTGCTATGGCTGATATTCAGAGATCACATTTTGCTGGTAAGCTTGCAAGAGGCAGAATTAGGTAATCACCACAAAGTGGTTGGAAATGCCTTCTATGCCTAGTTGACCCCAAGTATTAGATCCATTCAGAAAGAACTACATGCTTTATGCTTAATATACACAAGTTGTGCAGCAAGACCACTTCAGAGCATGGAATTAGTTTTTTTGTTATTTTTATATTAAAAGGTATAGAAGTGTTTTCACCTGATATTTGAAGTAATGGGGAAGATGAAGATACAGGATCAGTAATGTGAGGGAAAGATCTAGTAATGAGATTTCAGAATATTTGTCTCTGCCTTATTGTTGTCACTTCTCAGATTTCCCTTTCTAAAAACAGTTTTGTCTCCCTCTTACATTTTCCTATTATATGTTTATTTTCCCCTGGATTCAGAATCCAGTGAAAGCAAAATCCCAAGCTCATATTTTCATGTAGAAGTCATCTGTTTTTTCCTTCAGTTTAGTGATGCCAGAATGTTAGCAATAGTTTCAAAAAAGCTTCACCTTGCCTGATTTTTCTAGTGCTACTTTACAAAGATACACTGCACAGTCAATATTTCTAATAGAAAAATAAGCATTTCTCATCACCAGTGTGTCACAACTGTGAAATGATTCATTCTAATGCATTCAGATTTTATCCTTGTGAAATTATATGGGAAGAAAATGTTAAAAAAACACCACTGCAATGTATATGACTGGGTATTACTTCAAAGAAAACGTCATTAGATACTTGAAAAGGCATAGTTCTCTAAATGGAAAAGCTAATTGCAAAGTTTAAAAAAACCTAGTTAAGAGAAATGAAAATTGAAATATAAACAAAATAATACATAATAAATAGAAGAAGATAACTGGTAGTAATTAAAATTTATGAGTAGATATCTGAAAGCTAAATAAATCTGTGGAGAAACTATCAATATTTTGATATTTTGGAAAAGGACAATAAAAATCTTTGAGACAGTAAAACATCCACTGAACAGTTGGATAGGAAATGATAAAATGATTTTTTAGAACATTGCAATATTAGACAAACTTGAAGGTCTTTAAAAGGGAAAAAGCAACATTTGGAAAGTAGATGCAGGATGCTTCGGATAGTGGTTGGCATATTAGCATTACACTAATACAAAGAAAAATACTGGAGAAAAGTGGTAACCAGAGGCAATCAAGAAGCATGATACTTTTAGAATTAGTTAAGAAAAAGTTAGCCAACAAGAAATCTGGTGCTGGAAAACAGATTCATGAAACAACTGTAATAAAATGTTCATTAGGTGATGCATTTTAAAAACATTGACATATTTAGTGCTCTAAATTATTTAGCTTTCTTTGATCAATCTAACCTCATTAAAACTAGTACTCTGCAAAGACCAGTGTATCACAATTTTAATGATAACTGATATCCCAGAGAGATGGTAAACAGAAAATTAGGTAATGAGGTTATAGCCAGGTCCAAAAGCTCTTTTCTTGTTCTGGGGCTGTTAATCATCATTATAACATAATGGCATGAAAACTGATTTTTTTTTTCCATAAACATTACAAATATCATAAATACTGGTTAAGCAATCATTAAAAAAATCAAAATCAGAGCTTTACAGCACAGCACAGGTGGCATGGTATCATAATCTCACATGAATAGGGTATGCATTTATGACCAAATGGTGTAAATCATACATATGTACTATGCAGACTCATTCAGAGAACAGAATTCGTGCAGCAAAGAACTTGAGTGCTATGTATGGCCAAGTGTCCATGATGCACATTGGTGGCTACAGGGGCAGTAATGCTTCTGCAGTACTTCAGGGAAAGTCTAAAGAAAGAATAGGCAGCTATAATTGCACTGGCATTAGCATGTTGGTTTTTTTTTTTTTAAGATGTTGTCTTATTCTAGTAATGACATCGTCAAAAGATTTTTAACTAAAATTGTGTGAATAGATTTTTCAGTAACTTTTTTCCACGTTAAAAGTTTATCCTTATATCTTTGACTAAAATAAAAGTTTTACCCGTTTGTGTTTTAAAGTTTTTAATTTCTTTGCATAGTTTCAATATTTACAGGATTTTGAAGTAAAAATTAATAAAATATCAAAATGACATTGATAAGAATTAGTTCAGCAGAAATAAGGTACTACTTCTGAAATATTTTCAGGCAAGGCAAAAGACTCGTCATGACTGTAGATTTTTCTTGGAAACATTTTCCTAGTTCAGCTAGGTAATGTAATATACAAATCTCTTTGTGAAAATCCATAGGCTGGGCACTGCATGTAACTGCACTGGATGAAAATGGCTTTCTGTGCTTTAAGTTTTAGGACTTTGCATTAGTCTATAATCTAATTTTGGCATTGTCTAGAACAATTAATGGAAATTGTGTTGCCTCTGGTGAAACAACCAAGAGATAGTTCTGAAATGTGCTTTCCCCCCCCTGTAACTTAAATATTGGGGTTTTTTAGTCTGTCTTTATGGAATACTTTAATCTTAAGGGTTTTTTTGCTCTGTGTATATATATCCATTCAATTTACTTATGAAGGGAATCTCACTGCCATTTCAGACTTTTTCGGAAAACTTTTTAAAGAATACCTTGTATCTGTAACATGAGAACAGAATTTGCAAGGAATGTTAAATTCTGAAGAATTTTCCTTAAGAAAAAGGAGTACAGAATAAATCAAGTCAGAAAAATTTCAGTCAGACTGTTTTTGTTCATGAAATTTGGATATGTGTTTAGGATTTATTCTAAGTCAAGCATACATAAGTTTGAAAGTGCTATCTTTAGAAAAACCTTAGAGATTTTGAAAATGTATGTGTTTTTTTTTTTTTGTTTTCAAGCAAGCTGTCAAAATAATTTAAAATGAGTTGCATTTGCTTCTCATGAAATTTGTACAACACAAAATTCCAGTGAGAAATATGATTGTGAGAGGAAACTCCTGCTTATCAAACCTGTTTTCCTTTTATGATAAGGTAAACCACCTAGGTGATCAAGGACAGCCAGCTGATGTAATCAGTCTTTCTGGATGTCAGTAAAGCTTTCGATACTGTGTCTCACAGTAACCTTTTGGACAAAACGTTCAGCACACAGCTGGATAAACACATCATGACATGGATGAGCAGCTGGCTCATGGGTCAGGCACAGAGGGCTATAGTGAATGGGGTGACATCAGACTGGTGTCCTGTCACTAGTGGGGTTCCACAGGGTTGTATCCTTGGCCGGGTGCTTTTCAGCATCTTCATTAATGACTTGGACACAGGACTGGAAGGGATTCTAAATGAGTTTGCTGATGATACTGAATTGTGAGGAGTTTTTGACTCCCTTGAGGGCAGAGAGACCCTGCAGAGAGACTCAGACAAATGAGAGAGGGCTGAGCAACAAAGTTCAACAAAGGAAGTGCTGGATTCCTCATCTGGGATGGGACAACCCTGCGTGTATGTGCAGACTGGCAAACAAGAAGCTGGAAAGCAGAGCTATGGAAAGGGACCTGGGGGTCCTGGTCCATGGCAAGTTGAGCATAAGTCATTGTGCCCTGGCAGCCAGGAGGGCCATCCTTGTCCTGGGGGGCATCAGACAAAGCATCAAAGCTGGGCGAGGGAGGGGATTGTCCTGCTCTGCTCTGCACTGGGGCAGCCTCACCTCCAGCACTGGAGGCAGATTTGGGTGACACAAAGTCACCCAAAGAAAGACACAGAACTATTACAGAGTGTTCAAAGGAGGGCAACAACGATTGTGAAGGGCCTTGAGGGGAAGCTGCATGAGAAGCAGCTGAGGTCACTTGGTCTGTTGAGCCTGGAGGAGATGGAGGGGTGACCTCATTGTTACAACTTCCCTGTGAGGGGAAGCAGAGGGGCAGACACTGATTCTCCTCTCTGGTGCTCAGTGACAGGACCTCAGGGAATGGCCTCAAGTTGTGTCAGGGAAGGTTTAGGTTGGATATTAGAAAAAAGGTTCTTCACCCAGAGGGTGTTTGAATCCTGGAACAGGCTCCCCAGGGAAGTGGTCGCAGCACCAAGTCTGATGGAGTTCAGGAAGTGTTTGGACAATGCACTCAGACACATGGTGTGACTCTTGGGGTGCCCTGTGTAGGGCCAGGAGTTTGATTCAAAGATCCTCATGGGTCCCTTCCAGCTCAACATACTGACTCATTCATTCTGTGATGATTGGTAAAGGATAAGGGCCAAAGGAAGTTGAATTAGCCTAGGGTGTCTGTTGTAGAGATCGGTTAGTAGAGTGTCTTTATGGAATTTGATCTGCTGCTTGTCCTCCTGCAAAATAATCCTACTGTGCCAGAAATTCTTGTAAGCAGGAGCCTAAGATGAATTGAATCAATCTTAGAGCTTTTATACAAATACTAGTTATTTGTATTGCAGCTGAAAGATGGTGAGTCTGTCATTCAGCTGTTGTTTAGCAATTTACTATGAATTATTTATTATTCTGATATCTCTGTTCTTTTTCTGATATACAGGAAAATTGGTGGCGAAATGCAAGTGTATTTATGCAAATAGAAACTTGAGTTAGATTAACTCAGTGGGATATGCATTCTATAACAATAGCACGTTGTGTGGAGTTTTTATTTGCTCTAAGTCAGAATTGAATTGATTTTTTTCCCCCTGAATTTCCTTGTTTATGTTCAGTAAGACAGACAGATGGTTACAGGAAGGATATCTGTTGTCTTCTATGAAACACATGGTACAGTAAACTAGAGACAGGGAGATATCTGTGGTTTTTGTATGTTCTTATATATTTTTTCTAACTCTACAGAAAACGCTGTATTTTTAAATCTGGCTCCTTAATTTTTCCCAATTCATTTTTTGAAGTAGTTATACAAACCATTTGCGTGAAGCGTATGCTGCTCACTTAAAATACTTGCAAAACAACCTCTTCCTTTGAGGTGGGACAACTCATTTGGTGTGAGCATGAGTGTCATTACCTTCTTTCTCAAATGCGTCCTGGAAAACTGCCCATTTGTTTAGTTAGGATGCAAGGGGATGGCTTGGGCCATCAGGAGATGGTGTAAAGCTGTGTCAGGGGAATGTCTGATTGGGTATTAGGAGATTTCTTCACTGAGAGGTTGAACAAGCTCCCTAGGAAGTGGTCATTTTCCAAAGCCTGAGTGTTCAAGAAGTGTTTGGAAAATGCTCTTAGATATGTGGTTTAAATTCTAGGTTGTGTGTAATCAGGAGGTGGACCTGATGATTCTTGTGGATTTCTTCCAATTTAGAATATTATGTGATTCTGTAGTTTGGTTATAGATCAAAGTACTTTTAACCTTTTAATTTGTACTCTAAACTATTTTGCTTTCAGTTCTTTCCTGTGATTTTACAGATATCACACTGAAACTATACACAATCTCTCTCACTTTCTTTTTCTAGTTTTTCTGATTAATTGATGAAGTAGTATTGTTTAACTAGTTTTTGAATGATAGGATAATTTGACTGTTGGTTTTTTTCTTATTTAAAAGGTGGAAGAGAAGTGTCATTCACATAATTAATTTTTAAAGTTACTGCCGTCTGGCTCATACTTCTTCAGTTGTTTTTTTTCCCCCCTTTGTTAGCCAGACTGTTACCGTATTTCATAAGAGGCAAATAAAGGAAAAATAATTATGTATGCATCTGCTAATGTTCCAGTGCTACAGAAGTTATCCCCAGTGACTGCTGAAATGCAAACAAAACATAAATACCATAAAGAACAAAATTATGAATTTATATGTGCGTGTAATGCCACAGTTAAATGGAATATGAAATTTGGATGACATTATAGAATTGCCGAGAGCTACACTTAGAATATCTACTGATTCTGTTAAACTAGACTTGGAATGGAAAAATAAGGAGATCTTCCAAAGAAGATAAGAGTGGGGATGAAGAGGTTCTGGTTTAAGCTTGATCATGCAGTACAAATTATGTAGGGGAGATAGATTGCACAAAATGACCTGACACCCTTACAAAGATGAAATTTTCTCATTCATGGGAAACTGTGGCTCCTGCTGGAGCAAAGCCAGACTTGCACCACTTAAAATTATGCTGTTAAGTGGGAGGTCTGCTAATTATCCTTTGGAAGTCTGGAGAAATCCTATATTAAATAAGGAAAAGCTTTTTGGCTTAATATCTGAACTCTTAAAAAGTAATCTTACATTAGAATTGTTACATTAAAATATCTTCTTTCAAATGTGTTTTACAAAAAGTCTAGATAGCGAGATATCCAGAATATGTGAATACCTCCACCTTCTCTCAAAATGTCTCAAATACATCTCAAAATGTTACACATTTTGGATTTTGCAGAATCCATATGAATTATGAAATTATTTTCTTTAGATAGCTACATTCTGCAAGAGAAGTTAAATTACTTGGTCAGTTTTGAAGATCATACTTTATCAATTGTTCAAGGCCATGCAGTGAATCACTGAAGATTAAAGGCTAAAACTTCTTAATCTTGAGTGTTTGTTGCTCACTCTGTCAACTGGATAGGATTTTCAAGGAGATACTGACAGAAATATTTTAATCTGTTTGTAGAACATATCAAATAAATCAAATGATGATGACGATGACAGAGTAGTATCTCTTCAAAGCATCAGTAAAGCAGCAACTTATGTTTCACTTCCACAGTTCAGTAGGGTCATAACCCTTGCATGTTTAATCCAGTTATACTTTCAGTGTTGCTGAGGAGTCTGCAAATTTTTAGCAGCCATTGGCTTAAAGGCAAGAATAAAAATCATAGTTAAATTATTAAATTTTCATTTGTGAAGCATTCATTGGAATGCTATCAGTATGAGGCTTTAGAAAATTCTGTATTAGAATATCGAATATATCGAGGTACAGAGCTGACAGACCACATTGGGGTGGTTTACGTTCAACATCCTATTGGCTTAATTTAGGTAACCCTGAGGTATTTTTAGCTTTTAGGTGGGTGTCAGAAATAGGAAGGAATAAAGAAGTAATATCTTCATCATGTTTATTTTTTTGTGCATGTGAGTATTTCAGATGACAAATAGTTAAATTTGGGGTGGTTCAGTTCACAGCTGTTTCTAATATATTTGTTCAGATTTTTGATAATTGACAATTAAAAGATGAATTAATTGTATACAGATTATTATTTCCCTCTAATAGAAATAATTACCCCTTGAAAAGTTCTTCACTTCTAAAGGAATGCCAAATCCAAGTTTTTACTGGAGTCACTAAATTACATGTATGTGTTATTACAGTAAATAAGCAAAAGGAAGTATAAATACAAATCTTCAGAATATTTATATTATTCTAAACTGGTAAAGGCTTGCCAGTGAGTTCCTTTAAAGTATTTTAGAAGTATTCAAGTTGAGTTTTCATGTATAGTGTGACACATCAGTTGTATAACACTCTGTAGTCTCCGTAGCCATTTTTCTACTATGGCTTGCTCTCATCAAAACCACCTCCCTTCCCCAGCATATTGAATGTGCAATACTGGAAATGAGCGTTTAAAAACTGGAAACTAGATCTTCACAAAAGGGTTATGAGTTAGCCACATCATCTGTTTGCAATACAATCTTCTGTTTCTTGGTCACATCCTGTTTGTTTTTTATTACAGGGTATTACAAAAGTGTAAGATTTTTCCAGGCTTCTTTTAATCTTCAGATGTGGTCTTTTGTATTGCTCCTTTCCATTTTGTACCCTGTCTTGAACACAGAAAGTGGCTGCTTTCCTTCTTCATGATTTTGTGTTCTCTGGATAATACTCTCTGTGACAGTATTTATTACTAAAGCATTGCATAATTAAAGGAAGTGAGAATTCCCTACCAAGTCGGGCTGCAAAAGGTAATACCTGCCGCCAATAAAAGAAGTTACTAAGAGGTTTTAAGAATTTTTTTTTCATTGATGTTCCATGCCCATGAGACATTTGGAGTACAATCTTTTCTCCAAATATGGAAAACCACAGCTGGAATCTTCAGAAATTTTTGCTGCCAAACTTTAACTGCTCTCTTTTCTGCTTATTAAAGCATGCAAGATAAAGAGGGAATACACATGAACAAGGTGATAGCTGGTTATCTTTTCAACATGGCATCAAAGGCATGTCCTTAATAGGTCTCCGTTAAGATAGAGTTATGCTTTGGGAAAGTAATCATTAACACTGAGAAAACAATTTATCTTTGCCAAACTTGCCTTCAGTATCCACAGGAGTATTCTAACATGCAGAAATTTCTAGTAAAATTTTAATCCAAAGCATAAAAATGTCAGTTTGTTTCAGATAGGAGTTTTAATTACTTAAACATTTCCTTAAATGATACAATAAGAAGTCTGTGAAATAATATCACTTAACTTCTTAATGGTGTGTGTTAACTTTTATTCTTTTATGCATATTTTTTTGTTCTTTTATAGCTTTTCTCAAGTCATTGTCCTAATGGAATGAAAAATGTCAAAAAACTATTGCAAAATTCCACTCTTTTTGTTGGCCCTTTGCAGGCATCTGGAGTCCTTTTGGTCTGAACAGAACATCTTGAGTTTTTCTACTCAGTGTTACCTGGACTTGTAATAATTTTGCTTGTCTTCTGAAAATCAGATCTTTGTTTAAACACAGTGTCAAAATGCAACTATTGCTTAGGTCTCATCTTGGAAAATCTTTTTTTTTTTTTTTTTTTTTTTCTTTGTGCTGTTCTAACTTCTAGTTATTAGGAAAATTTCTGATACAAATTATTGAGACCTTAAAGCTGGACATTCTATACCTCTGATTAGTGCCATGAAATGAAGATCACCCTTTTTGTAAGTACATTACATGGGGCCTCATGATCTGAGGTCCTTTGCAGCTTCTGTATGATTTCTACAGAGCTGCTGCTCAGTAATTGTGTTCATTCCTGTGTTCGTGGAGATTCTCATCTTATTCCTCTCATACAAGTTTTGAATTTTCTGGGTTTCAAACTCAGCTTTTCAGACTTGTTTAGTTGCTGGAGAGCTTCTAAATCTGTTTTGCAGACTGTGCTATGGTAATAAGCATACTATTTGTTCTATTTCTGTAATTAATAAGCATATTAAATAGTATTGAATGTGAAACAGAATTCACATACAGAATATTGCTTCTTGTATCCTGTCTCTTTTAGAATTTAGCCACATGTAGAGTAATTTGAGTCTTATTTGTACTATCATGATTTTTCTCTGAAATCCATTTTCTTCATTTAGCAAGAAAGACATGCAAACAAACAGCCTCTAGATTTCATCCACCTTCCTTTTCCCTTGTGGCATTGTGGTGACCTTTAGCTAGAAGATGCTAGCTAAATTACTCAATTACTGAATTACTGCTCTGAGGGGAGGAAGTGTGAAATCATTTAAGTCTGTCCATTGTAAGAGAAGGGCAAGACTGTATACTGACGTGGAAGAACACTTCTCAAAAAGCTGTAGGGGTATTTGACTGTTGAGATATTAGAGAGATTATTTATAATCTTGGGTATGAGAAACTGAAAACCTTAGAGCTTGTTGAAATGCAAGAAGATTCTTTTCCTGAGAAAAATGTAATGCTTGTGAAGATTAAGCATGACTAAAAAAAGAATTCTGTCCCAACCTCCTAATATTTTCATAGCCTGCACTAAGGTCAGCAGAGATTCGTTTAGTTAACATTAATATTGTTTGAAAAACTAAACATTTGCAAAAATTATTTTATACTGTCGATCATTTAAGATGTTCTTACCTATCAAGCACAAAAGCAAATGCTGTTTCTAAATGAAATATTGTGATCCCTAATTTGTGATTCTTACCCCAGATGATGTCAGCATACTTACTTGATTGGTGTTCCTTTTATATATTTGCAGAATTTGGAAGTCTGCTATCCTAGTGACATTTAAAAATGCCCCCAGGTTAGGACAGGAAACTTCTATCCCAATTAATATAGCTATATTAGGGTTCAAATGATCCTCATGTTAGATGACTATGCCAAGGAATTAAATTCAGTATAAAAGTAAGACTTAAATTTTTTTGAATTAGCCCTAAATATTAACAGTTACTTTATTGAATCAGAATAGTTGAGTTGGTGTGTTTTATTTTTTAAAATATTATTTTTAGTAGCTAGTTTGAATTTATCCAGGTGAACAAGCCAGTAAATATATATGTTGTAAAGCAGATATGAAAGACCCGTGGTGACAGTCCAATCCTGTTACCACATTACTTATTCTGTCTGTACTTTTGTCTGTACTTTTCTTTGTACAAAGGACCCACTAAACTGCTTTTATTCATAGGTGCAATTTGAGACCTAGCATGAAATAGTAAGGGAACTACTCTTTTTTTTTTTTTTTTTTTTTTGGCTAATGCATTTGATATTGCCATGCAGTTGGAGCAACTGCACCTTTTTTCCCTTTTCTTATACATATAGTGAATTGGATTTTATGAAGTTACTTACATGCTCTCCTAGCCTCCTGCTTACACCTCATACACATGTCACTTTTTAACCCTTAAATCTTTGCTTTTCTTCTTGCTCTAAGCTCCATTAATCCTGATCTTGCAAGCAGACCACACCTGCAGCAATGATGCAGAAGTTGGGCATTCTTGCTTTCCTTTACAGGCGCCCAGAGTCACCTCAGTGTGCACTTTCAGGAACTATCTCATGCCAAAAATGCAGTGCTGACTGCTGCTTTATTTTACACAGAGCACATTACACAAAGGCTTTCCTGGGGTGAAAGCCTGTAGCTCCTCTTATTGTGTATATAAAGAAATTACTTGCTAGGATTTGAGGAAAGAAAAAGCTGTGATCATAGCTTGACATTAGTTGAAGACTTTTTCAGATACTGATCCAATTACAGCAGTAAAGTGATTTAGATCACTTTTCATCTCTGTATCCAAGTGCACAATTTACTTTAAACATAGGCTTAATTTCATTGCCTTCAGTGGAACTGAAGCAAGCATTAAGTGTTCTTTGGATTTAAAGCCAGTTCCTGTACACTGCTGATAAACTACAGAAGTAAAAAACTAGCTGTGGCTGTGCAGTAATCCTGATAGAACTAGGCTGATATCAGTCATGCTGCATCAGGAATTCATTTGGTTTGCAATCTCACTGCAAACCACAGGCTTGTTTTTTTTGTTTTGGGGTTTTTTTTTTTTGTTTGTTTGGTTTTTTTTGTTTGTTTTTTGTTTGTTTTTTTTTTTAATTTTTTATTAATAGTGTTAGTGGGTGATAGCTAAATAGGTCTGATTGAAGACAGTACTGAAATAACTCCAGGCTGTATCTGAGTCAGTGTCTGGCCATATTCCTTCCAGTGTATAGGCTTCTTCCTCTTACTGAGCCCCAGACAAAAAATATTTGTAAGAAATTATCTCTTCTGATTGCAGGTGTACTAATGAATGCTGGCAAATATTAGTCCTGTGAGTACTTTTACTGTCCACTGGTACCTCTTTTTGTCTAGCAAATTTGATTTAGGATCCTGTCATGCAGTGTTCTTTGAGTTAGTAATTTTTAATTACTCATAAAAAAAGACATTAAAGGGTAAAACTGACACTCTGTTGTGGAATTTGTTCTAAGTCCCATCAAACAGTCACATGAAATTTATTTTTTCCACTTTTCATATCTGCAATTGCTTTTTCTCCAGATCAACCTATACACAGTGTTCCAATTTCACACAACTATGTTTCTACAAGCAATAAAACAGGCTTATACTCATCTATTCTGGTTTTACACTAGTCTCAAATCTTAAATTTAGCTTAAAGCTGACAGTTCCCTATCTTTTAAAAGTCAATTCCAGTGTCAGTTGGTTTATTATTATTTTTTTTATCATTTTGCGATTTACATAATGCAACAACTAATTTGAAATAAGATCTTGTCTATACAGGAAACATTTCATGTAATTAAAGGTCCATCTTGAGACTTAGATAACCTATGCAATCTTTAAGCAGTACTGTGTAGTCTACATATACTATGTAGCTTTAAGTAATTTATTTTGGTCTAGTTGATTTCCACAAATTTTCTAAATGTTCATTTATGGTCACAGTAGTACTAAAAGTGTAAATGAGGTATAGACCCATTATACCTGATACCAGGACCAGAAGCAGTAGCTGTTTAATTTTTGCCATAAGACTTCACTCTCCTGGGAAATTTGGGTGCCTTCCCAAAAGCTATCCCTAAGACTCAATGATAGATTTCTACATGTTTCTTTTAGGTTCATGGCTGCATAAATAAATAAAAATTGGGACATTAATTGTGTATTAATGTTTCCTGGTTTACACTTATAAGAATGTAAGGCAGTATTGTTACCTAGATAAATTTTCATTTCATTTGTGACAGGAACCTTACAAAAATGAAGTTTTAGAAATCCCTGATGGTAATTTGCTCAGCCTTTGTAGGATTAATCTTTTGTTTTTCCCAATTCCTACAGTTTCTCTTGTCTTATATTGATTGATTCTGATGTTACTTATAATCTAAATCTATTGTCTCTATTTATTTGTTGGCATACTCTGGGTACAGTATGTTAGTGTTTTATTTACTTTTCAGCAGTGAATTACTACCAAAAGCCTCTGAGGAACACAGGGATGTTTTCATTAGCTGTTGTGGGCTTAGTATAGTTCCGTGTTGTTGAAACAACTTAATGGCTGTTTAATACAGAGTAAAAAAACAGCTCAGGTGTTGGCAGCAGTGTTTCCAGATTATGAGGCAACTCAGTACAACTGCACCACTACTGATAACTGAAGTAGTTTAAGCAGAGCTAGCTCTAGTAGTCCTCAGTGGCCTTATGCATGCAGGCACACCATAAATTACCTTACACTTTGTTTTTATTTTCCTTGATTCAAATTCAGGAAAAGAGATGTTGTTCCTTTATTGCGTAGGAAATCATAAGGTAAGGCCATGAGCCTTACTGATATATGCAAAGTATTTTGTGGCTTTGAGCATGTAAATTATATGAAGGGCAAACTATTCATCCTCACAGTTTCTTTTGGCCTTGGAGTATTTATAGAAGTTCCCTGTGGAGCTGCACTGTCAAGCATCCCCCAGCTGGGGAACAGCTTATGAAAGGTTCTCTGAGGACTATGTGTGCACACTGGAAACTCATTAATAGTCATATGCAGTCCTAGAAGCAAGACTCTTCCTGTGTCCTTTCTTCATCTGGAAAAATCTTAGGGTTTATTTCTTTCATAGTGACATCTCCTACTTTGGAACGTTTTTCTGTTAATGCTCAAGGCTGGCTTCAAAAGGGACTAAATGTCATAGAGGTTGTTATTTTAATGTGTGACAAAATTATTGTCTCAAAATAGGTGTTCAGAGTCAATCCTTTACTGGATACTCAGCTGTTTTCAATCCCGGCAGTACAGAACATAAAAAAACACCTCAATACATGAAGAACAGAGCAATAAATATGAAATGTGGAAGATTGATATTTGAAATTCTGTGTCAGGGACAAGATTTTGTACACAGAGTAAATAATAGGTCCGAATAAAAATGAAGAATTATTATGTAAAATCGTAACAGTCCCTGACTGGACTGATTCCACACTGCTTCTGTAGGGCAGAATGTCCCCCTGGGTCTTTGAATGATGGTGCTGCAACAGTGCAAGCACCATGTTTGACCTGTGGTCTTTGAATTGTTCTGTGGAGTCATCAAATTGTTCTGTAGAGCTGAGCTGAGTAATTTCTTTGGATCATCATTCTTCTTCAATATGCAGTATTTCACTTATTGATCTAGCCATGGCAAGTATTTACTCCTCTGTTTCTATTCTATATCCATTGCAAAGGTTTTTAAATCATAGCCAGTGATTCATAGCCTAAGATGTAATTCTTTGAAACCTTCCATTGTCATGTTAAGAGTCATAGATTCACATTTTCATCTGCCTGAGGACCTGATGAAGACTTTTCTGTCCCCAAATTCAACTGTGTATGCATTTGAGTTTGCATCAGGATTGTGTTTTGAGTACATATCTTGATGTTGAATATGGTGGTGGTGCTTGGTAGACAGTTAAACTTCGATTTGGTGAGTTGTTTTTTTTTTATTTTTCTAATACATGTGATGGAGTGCTCTGTTGTTTATCTACATTAATTATGCATTTAGAAAGATTCCAGGTCTTGCTGATGATACCACTTCAGAGCATTCAGGTTCTCAACTTCAGAAAATTAGTGAGAAAGATGTAAATTATTGTAACATCTTTAGGATGGTTAGGATGGTCTATCCAAGCAGCAAGGTGAGGATACAAGTTAGAGATTCATCTAAAATGGGGTCACTTTCCATTTTGATGTTTTGTTGTCTTGAATCTCCTCTCTCTAATACATAGAGACATAATATGACACAGTAGACATGAGACGTCTACTCTCATGAATGTCTGAGATGAGTTCTATAATGCTGTAAGATGGAGAAAGCCTTTACATTTTCATGCCAGATTTACATTAAATTTGAAGCTGTGAAATCTTCTGACTTTCCTAGGTGAATTCACGAAAGTGTTCTTAAAATTTTGACCACCAGCGTATACTCATGGGCACCTTTCCATATAATTAGAAGCAAATTAAGTTGGTGTGGAGGCAAGTGAAGTTCTTTTGCTTCTTGCACAGCATGGAAAGAAATCTGCATGGTGTTCTGAAGGATCCTACTGAAGAACTTTCCTCTAAGGTGAAAGGAAGTAATTAATCTGCAGATTACCAGGAGGTATGAGTACCAAAGCAATTATTAAGATAATGCCTCTATAATCAGAGGTCCCAGGAGAGGTGAGCTTTCTTCTTGTAAGAGAAAGTTACATTAGAAGGTTGTTGTCCAGCTAGCTTGACAGAAAACATCTGGGCTCTCTGGTGGGTGGCAAAATACCTAAGTATTTTGTTTTACTCTGTTAGTAGCCATGAATAGCCCTGTGTTCTGTTCTGGTGCAGCCATGGGAGGAGTAGTGACACAAGAGAAAACTTTTTTATTTTACTTCACTTTTTGTTGTTAGTGTCTTTTAATGATGTCCAGGGTTGTGCAGTATGTGAGAAACAGCCCTTATGCTGTCGTTCTGCCTCAGAGCAGAATAATGAATGTCGTATCTGAGGATTCAGAACCTGCCTGCAGTGAATTTGGTGAAAGGCAAGATGCTCTAATAAAGCTTCAATCTGGGTTTTAAGCTACAAACCCGTGTGTTTAGGAGCAGTACTCTCTGTCACTGGAATAAGCAAATTCTTCCTGCTCCATGTGGTTCAAAATGGGGAATGCTGATTTGAGTATTTGTACTTTTATACTGCAGCTTACATGGTGGTGTTTCTTCCCAGGGCTCAACTTTTATCTGAGTTGTAGACTAGCAAAAAGTCTTGTTCTTCAACTTTTTAATTACTTTCTAGACTTTTGCCTTTTGAATCTCTGTTGATTCTTTAGACCAAGACAGTTTTTCCATTTTCTGGTACAAACCTTAGAATATCAATAAGAAACAAAAATAACAAAAATGAAAAGCAACCTTCCAGATAATGCTTCATAATTTTCTTGAACGAGGGGTAAGCCTTAGAAGCAATTATGAGCTCTAGTAGTTATTACCAGTGTACTTGAACATGTTATAATTCACAAAACAATTATTTAAAGCAACTAATATGACTGTATTTTTTATTTTCTCT
Source organism: Erithacus rubecula (assembly GCF_903797595.1). Taxonomy (NCBI): domain Eukaryota; kingdom Metazoa; phylum Chordata; class Aves; order Passeriformes; family Muscicapidae; genus Erithacus; species Erithacus rubecula. The sequence goes on from NC_136685.1 coordinate 51,806,894, forward strand.
TTTGTTTTTGTTTTGTTTTAATTAAAATAACTGTATACTGTCATACAACATTTTCCAGGAAAAGGTAACAAAGAACAGTAACAGAGTAGTTAATTTTATTACTCTGTATCATAATGAATTAGTTTGGGAAAAAAAATAATTAATTTTAGTCATAGCAAATGTTGCCTAGAAATGCTGTTCCAGCTGATGTTGTCTTAATAACCCTCATTCTGTGCAGAGTGCTTCTGTGGTTTCCTTCTGAAGCCTGCAGACTGAAGGAGCATTGTTGCACCATTAGCACCTGTATTTTGGATGAGTTTCTTCATTTGAATGGTTCTTGGCTTTTTGTTTCCTGGCAGGACCTTATCCCAAGGGACAGTGGGTCGTATTAGGTGAAGCATAGGAAGCATATGTTTGTTGAGCTCTTCAATGTATCTGGTAAAGGCATTATACATGTAGGGGAAAAATAAGCTGCTATATACACTATGCCAAAAATCAGGGAAGTAATCAGATTTCACGTTAACAGTGTCACGGCCATCTGCAGTATCCCTCTCTGGTTATTGCACATGTGCTTTGCTTTAGACAGTCACTTCAGTCTTCCTGTTTTAAAAAAAACCCTCATTTTGCTTGCACTTCCAGTTATCTCTAAGGACATTAAACTGAGTTTACATACAACTGCAAGACCACAACTTTTCTGTTTTCAAGGCTGTAGGGCTCCAAGGGTGCAAATGTGGAAGGGAAATTCACTCTTAAACTGGGTGGGCTTTGTTTTTGGTTTTTTTTTTTTTTTAATTAACATGAATGTAATATTAGTGGAAGATTTTAAACTGATGGTTCTGGTAATTAATTGCTGATAACTAGTTCTGATCCAAAGGCTGTCACAGATTTAAAGGAGCTTTGGAATTAGGTTTCATCCACTACACGGATCTGCACTAACATTTTGGTTACAGTGATTATTTACAAAAACACTTGCGTCTTTTTTTTTTTTTTTTGTGCATTTTATTCATGTTTTCCAAGTAGATTTGACAATACTTTGAGAATTAAAGTTCTGTGGATGAGAATTGAAATTTTGTTGGTAGAAGGCAAAAAGACTGTAAAGTATTGAAGAATGGGAGAGATAATCAAGTTCCTTTATCAACAGGAATAAATTATTAAGGGATGGGTAATTGCTGTGACTGAAATATACCCCAGGTTCCTCTCCAGACTGCATACTGGAGGCTTGTTGAACAGATACTGGATCAGAGACTGGTTTTGTTCACTGGCTCCAAAGAGAACTGGAACCTGAAAGCTGTGGATGGAATCAAACTTTGCTTCTTTGAATTCAGAATATGTAGTATATTTCAGTAATTAAGTTGCTAATTAAGTAAGGAAGTAAGCAATGTGAATGAATCCTTGTATCACTAAAATAGGTTAGCCTGAGGTAGAAACAGAGTGATCAGGATTATGTGCCTCTGAACCCAAGAAACTATATCCCTATCTGTTCTTTGTCCAATTTTTGTGTCCATTTTGGTTTCCTGGTGACTATTTGCAATCAAAGAAGAACATCCTGATTTTTTTTTCTGATGTGAAACGTCGTCCAATCTGAGTATGAAATCCTAAATTTGTGTTCATGTACTTTCTGAAAAGAAAATAATTTTGCTAGTTTTCTGTACTGTTCACATTCTAATTCAGAGCATTTGGTATTGGGGCAGGTTGTAAATTTTCAGTTTGATTAGAAGCACAATAAACTATTGCAGGGGAACAGGAAACTCCATGTTTTTGAGGTTTCTTTGTCCCTCACTCAGAAATACATTGCCTTTACCTGGTTCATAATTTGGGTTCTTTTGGTGCTCTTATTTTCAAGAACAATATCTCTTTCAATAAAATAATTGTCCTTTACCAAGATATAATGAAAATTGCTTTTTAAAAATTTTACTTTTAAAATTATTCCCTTGATAAATTAAATGCAATTGTTTGAATTGTTATTGATTTTGTAGGTTCTATACCCTGCTGAAAAATGTAAAGAATTTTCTTTAATCATATTTGTTCAGTTAATATTAGATTAGCATAGGTCTATTCTTACATAGTAAAACTTGTCTTCCTGTTCAATAGATCAGTGCTAGTGCAATGTAAAGAACTTCTGAATACTGAAAGTCATTTTTAATTCAGTAAATAATGCTGTGACTGAATTCTAGGTTCATAATTACTGGAGCTAAGAATCACATTTGGATGCTCATTACTGAATACATGATCAAGCACACGTGATTGGCAATGTAAGTCTGATTTTTACAAGGTCATAATGTTCTCCTCTAGAAAGAAAATGAAGAGCTAGGTCGCCAAATTAGGGATTCAAATGTTAAAATAAAGCAAAGTTAACGAAATGTCTTTCAACTCTACTGGGAGACTACTGTGGTTTAAGGAGGATAGGACCATTCATTCTTCAGTTTCTTGATTTATGTTCATAATACATGAATATATAAAAAATGGAATTTCAGGTGGCTCTGAATTGGTTTTGACTCCAAAATCTACAATTCATACAGAAAGGAAAGGGAGAACTTCTTGCATAAATCAGCTGCAAAGGGCAAAGATGCTAGATCCTCTTCTATCTTCTAGACATCTGCAAATATACACATGAATTTCTAATTTCATCATCTCTGTAATCAGACATAATGTCTACATTTCCTTCTTGTCTATGAGATTTTCCTCTTGTTCTGTAGAATGGTGGAGTTTAGGTGTTACAATTTGCTTTTGGGTTTACCTGTTAAATAAGTGAAGAGCCATTTTCAGCAGTGCTCTCTCCTTTCTTATTCATCCAGTAGAAAGGGCTTCTTCATAAACTGAACATGGGTTTATTTCTTGTAACTTTTTACTTTATACTGTTTGTCCAAAGAGAACCTATTCTGACATGAGAGCCTTCCTCCAGCCCCTGGGATGTAAGCGTTAAAGCAGCTCTGTAAGGAAAGACCTGAACAGGTTTTTATATTTCATGTCAATTAAAATGAAGAAGACTTGAGGTGGGGGCATGATGTTTTAACCTCAAGCTATTGGATTCCATTTCTAAATTACACTGTAGTTTAATCACAAGAACCAGTTGCTCGCTGCAGTCAGTCATGTTTTAGATGAGTTTTCTGTTGCGTTCCAGTTTTCTGCAGGGCTAGCTGGGGGGGCCCATGTTACTGATACAGAACATAAATTGCTTTCCTGAACTTTGGGAGTCACTTTACTAGAGTTTGAAGTACTACAGGATTTTAAATGTAAAAGTATTAATATTTCACTGTTGTTGAGGAACTGTCTCACTGCCTTGTCTGTGTAGCATATTCTACAAATTAATTACTTGGCAGGTCTGAAATACCTGTTTTTATTAGGCATTCAAAGACAGAATATTGCATTTTATTCTTTTGAAGTAAATCACACAGCACTACCTGTAAGTATCTCACTGCTCATTCTTCCCTCATCAACCCCATTTATTCATAACCTATTTCATCCTTTTTTGATTTATGTCTGTTACATGTGTATGGCCATGAATACAAAATGTCTCCCTATGAATGTAAATAGGTCAATTGCTTGTGCAGATTTGATTTAAAAAAATGGATACCTTTTTAGATTCTTGTCCATAGAAATCAGATGTAAAATATAGACCCACCAAAAATGACAGTATTTCTGTCAGGTGAAATGCCTTGAATGCTCTGCAGATTCTCTAGTTTCATGGTCAGGACCAAGTCCTTTCTCATGAGAGTTATCTTTTAAAGATGTTGGGAGTGGTGAGCAGATAATGCCTTTTTAAAATTTTTTTTCTTTAAGTACATTTACACATAGTCAATATTTTTATTCAGAGGTGTTCTGAGCCTGTGTAACTATTACTTCCCTTATAATTTCATTTTTTTTTTTTGATTACTGAAAATAAAATAGCTTTCCTGTAGTTTCTTTGTGTGCTATTAGTAAATGAATTTGTAGTTGTAGATATGTCACTTGCAAAGTAGTCTTCTGGTGTAACTATTATCAAGCAACACTAAAGCTTAAAAATGATATGAAAAATAAAGCTAGAAGTTCATACTGTAGGAGGTCAGCTGAGAAACATCGTTATGTGCTCTCATGCATTCCTGAAAATACATTGGACATATGCAGAGGGAGAATCCTTTTGGTGTTCAAGCACACCTTCTTTCTGTGTTCACTTCTCTGTGTTCAAGGACTCCAGTGCTGTATCATTGGCATGTACAGTTTGCAGTTCTTGAGCAACAGGGCTCAGAAATGTGTTACTTCAGTCTGTCACAGATGAGAAGCGATCATGATTTTGGATAGTATTAAACAGCATTTTGAGAGCCTGTGTTTTTGAAGAAGCCTTCCTCTAAAGATGCAGCTGAAGTTAGGGAAGTCAAATTCATTTTTAGCTCAAAAGCCTGTTCAATGTTAGATATCTGTTCAATAATAGTTAAATGTTTCTGGGTTTCTGACTTTTGGAGGTAATTTCCAAGAGACACATAGACCACTATGAGTAGTTTATATCTGAAGATCAATGGAAGCTGTATGTTTGGTAAATAGATATTCTATTTCAGGGTTTGGGATTTTTGTTTGTTTTTTATTGTAGTATTGTATTGCTAGAGAAGGTAGGATTCACATTGTGAACTGACACCTGGGATGAGGTGTGTTAGTGTCTGTAAATGTGCTGTGTAAACCTATTGTAACCACTGAGCCATCAAGGAACCTCTGCTTACCTCAGGAGACAGATTGATAAATTACCTCTCCAGGAACTGGGTGACTATGCTTCTGCTGTGATATTTCTACACTAGCCATTTTGTTGGGAGAAACTGTGCTGTTTCAAAGAGCTGTCTCCATTTACTGTGTTTTATTCTCAAAGCAGTCTTTATAAACCTTAAGCTCTTCCCTAAATCTGTTCTAGTCCCATTAAGACCTAAATCAATGAGTAGACAAGTCAATTAACAAGATTTTCTAGCACATACATCTAACGTGCCTGTGCTAACAGAGAGCTTTTAAAGTTGTCTGTGGTACAGTGAAGGAGATGTGTGTGCCTCAGTGCCATTCATACTTTTCAGAGCAGCAGCCTTCTTATTCTTCATTCTTCCACCCTTCTAGCTGGAAAATACTTTCCTTCTTGGAAATCCTACTGTACCTTCTGTTGTCATGCATAAACTTTAACCCTGTTATTTATTTTCTGGTTTGGATTAATTTGATTTCAGTCTGTTAAAAAGTCAGGTGAAATGCAATCCGTGGTCTCAAGGAAGTGGCTGTTGATAAGTCTTTCCATTTTTTCCAGTTGCAGAACAATTGGAACATGTTTCTAAACTGTTAAATGTCACTGGGAGAAGACTAGCAAACAATTGCTGTATAAAATTCAAGGTGAAGAAGATAACTACAAGACACATGTCACACAGCAGGCATAGACCAAGTAGGAAGAGTTTTAAGGGATATTTTTATTGAAACACGTCTGTGAACTTGTTGCTTATTTGAAGTAACAGATAGTGGATATTGTGTGAAAAGCATATGAGAATATGAAGATTTCTGGAGCTCTGTGGTGCTGCACTGTGGCCTGTATCCTTAGCTCTCACAGGATGCCACTGTGAGGGTATATTGGGAGATATATTTTAGGTCTGCTCTACTTCCTGGCAGGTGTCACTTTTGCACCAGCATTCCTGATTCCACCTAGGTAAGCATACTGGTTCTCTGAATATGTCTTTTAACTAGGAACAGTGCTGATGAATTAGGGCATTCAGCTACCAACTGTGAACTTAAGATGCAATCCTGGTATAACTGCAGGACCTATTTTTATCCTGTGGTGCTGTGAGCTGTGGAATATATCTTCCCTATAGTCACTAGCTACATCAAAACCTGTTTGTTCAGAAGAAAGTGGCAGAATGCTTAAGGCACACATGGCAATACAGCTCTCCTAGACTTTATAATGACCTGCTATGGACCCTTTCAGATGCCTTTCATTTTAACATCCTGTGGGAATATTTTGATAGAGAAGAATCTGTATGTTTTGGGATACACTGATGTGAAGAAGCTGGTGAGTCTGGGAATTGTCAGTGTGTCCTGCTGCTTCTTTTAAATTTTGAAGAGGAGCTCCCTTTTGGTACTAGTCTGAGGAAGAGGCCTGATGGAAACACTACAGAGTGGTAATAGACCTTTCAGGAATGACTTAATTGAAATGAGGAGGGTTCATAATTTCCTGCTGGTTAGTTGAACTCTGAGGCCATGTGAACAAGGGCACTTGTATTTAAAATAATCCAACATTTCCTAAAATACACAGATTTCTCTTCCTCTCAGCAGGGCAACACCAGGCCCCTGATTTACTCAGAATTATTTCAGGAGATATTCTTTAACCTAGCATGTATATTGTGAAAGCCAAACGAATGGGAAAAAGTCCTGGCATCTCTGAAGTTAGTGGGAAATTGATCTCAAAGGAGTCAAAGTTCAGTACAGCTGCAATCCTAGGGTAAACAAGGAGGTGAGTTCCTCAGTTTACAGTAATTTTCAATGGGTTTATCTGAATTTAATAATTCAAAAGTCACAGCTGTTTTAAAAGATGCTGCCCATCATACAGAATTGTGCTTTCTGTTAGCATGAATAACTACAATTGCTGCTGTTTGCTCCCTATGGCTTTTGAAACAATTTCCCCCCTTCTTTCATCCATGCATTTATAGTGGCTCAGATTCCCATGGTGCTGCCAGATTGGTTTGGAAATTGAGTCACAACCATCTCATGATTGACTTCTTTTGATATAACATATTTTTTTAATAAATTCTTGGGTGAGTACTGTTCATTTTAGATTTTAAAAAATATTTTACAAATATAAGCAATGAATGTAAGCATCTCTCTAAAACTGAAAGTCTTTGCCACCTTAAGAAATAAAATTTTTAGCCACATCTCCCAAATGCTGCAAGCCTTGAAATATAATCTTCATCATAATTCAACTCTATCCATCATAATTCAACTCCATCTGTGGATTTGATGTAAATATCTTTCATTATAGAAGTAGTAGCATTTTTCCTTCAGGAAAAAGCTAGAAAAATCATAGCAAAAACTTCTATATTTGCTTAGACATTTACTTCAAATATTAAAGAGGATAACATGTAGTTAGGCTTATTCTGACTTCTTGTCTCTTGCTGCAAAAGAACTTTCTGGCTGTCTTGATGGCAGAGGGCATATCTTGACTGAAAACAAAATAAAGCAAATGATTGCTCTACTTCTCTCAACAATCTAAAATTTCCTAATTCTTTAGAGATCTTAAAGTTTTATTTATGGTTTCTTCCTCATCTTAAAATTTGTATGCTTACCAAATGTTGAAAAAGTATCATTGCCCAGTAATATAATAGTGAAGATTGAATGTATGCATGATATATGTACCTTTTATTATATTTCAAATTGAAATCAGAATCAAACAAGAATAATTGCAAGTACTGATGCCCATTTCTGGGGATGAACTGTGTTTTTTGACTGTCTAACAGAAGTTACCAAATGTGTTTGTAATGTAGGAGGTACTGTGTGAAATATCTAACACTATAATATCAAGATGGTTAGGTTAAGGTAATGATGCCCTGGCATTGACTGTTTCTTATGAAGATAAATTTAGGGTTATAAGAGGAGAGCTAAAATACATCTAATAATTTCTCCTTGGTTAAACGATTTTGTTTCTTCTTTAATTGTTTTGCATGCAAGAAGTTATGAGATTAGCAGCTGATTACTAACAAGGGAGATTTCTCAGATAGATAGATAAATAGATAGATAGATTAGATATTAGATATTATAGATATTAGATATTATATTTTGTCTTTCTTGAGGATCGTTTATTACCTCAGCATTACCAATTAGAATTTTTTTAATAGCATTTGCATTGAGGAATTCATAAATAGCATGTAGTGTGTTAAGAGTAGCAACCCTTGACAGCTATCACAAATGGATGGCTGAAAGAATAGATATTAGTCTTCCTAGGGCATATGTGTGCCTGCAGTGGAAGAAACTGGCATTTGGAAAAAGAAGTATGCTCTTTCCTGAGACTCTGGCAAGCACAAACTCACAGGTACCTTGGTACAGCTAACTGTGGACATAATTGTGGAATCTGAGAAAATAGTTCTTTCACCATTAATATCGATTGTTCACTTCTCATCTACTGCAATGAAAGTGTGAAGTAAAGGGCATGACATGATATTTTTGTTTTTCCTGTAAACTAAGAAGCAGGACAATTCCTAGTGTCTGGGATCTGCTTTGAATATCTAACATGTAACTGCACAAATAGGTGTTTTACATGTCTGTTACAGAGCTCAGTGTAATGTGATCAGTTTACAATACAAATCTGTGTAGTTTTGCCTTTGAATATCACTTATCCAGAAAACTATTATTTCAGTAGTATCCAATCAGTTGCTTCTTTTCCTTTAACTAGAGCAAGTAAGATTGGCAGTGAAATTGACTGTGATAATTAGTTGATTTTTTGTCATCTAGAGGATTGGATGATGGAATTTAAGTGTAATGTATTACACTGTGTGGGTTTTATTCACCTCTTAGCAGACAGTGATGAAGTTGTCAGGCTTGATGGAAAATTCTGTAGCTGCTTAAAACACATTTTCTAGAAACTTTTGTGAGGAATGCAAACTCCTGTACAAAAGGTACATGTCAGGCAAGAATATACAAGATGGCCGAAGATTAAAAGTAAAGCTGAATATGATTGCATATTTAGTTTTCTTATTTCTTGGATTGTGTGAGGAGCATCTATGCCACCTGAAATATTTGTATCATGTTACTGACATATCATCTGCTTTGGAGGGCTAATTACAGTCTGCTGCTGCAGTGGCCACAAGTAAGTGGAGATGATCAGGTCAACTTACACGATCAGAGTCACTTTGGTTACTTATGATGAGTGATTTTGAAGATAGAAGACAAACTGGTCAATTTCTTGAAAACTTCTACAGAAGTGATCTCATGTACTGTCAGCTTATTAATTACACGTTTCATAAAATCTAACTGTTGCTGTATACTCCTGTATTACTGTGCTAGAGTTGAGCTGTCTTTTAGCTAGTCTGGGCCATGTATTTTGATCTAGTACTACACTTCCCCTCCCCATAAAAATTAGATACTCCACAGATCTGGTTGCCATTTCTGTCTTCAGGAGGCATGAGAAGGAGGATCTAGGAAGCTACAGTCTTGTATAAATCCCTGAAAAGTTGAAGCTTAAAACATTTTCCAGGCTGGAAGTAATTTCCAAACAGATTAAACTGTTGGGCTCAAAGGACAGCTGCAGGCAGGTTGTTAGTGAAGGATCAGTAGTGGAGCCAATACTGTGAACTGTTTGCTAATGATCTGGATGATGGGGTAGAGCTCACCCTCAGCAAGTTACAAGATTGGACAGAGTGGGTGATACAGATGGTTGTATCTGGACAGGCTGACCCTAACAAACTGGGGAAATGGAATGACAAGAAACTTAGGAAGTTCAGGGAGGCTTTGTAGACAAGTCGCAAGTGGGCCAGCCAAGTGTCCCTTGGTTCTGACCAGGACAGGGAGTTAATGTTTTGTGGTAATAGGAGGGGATAGGGCTGGACCCCTGATGTTATTCTGTAACACCTCAAGCCATTGCTGGGGGCGGGAGAAAGGCACTATTCCAAGGAGAAGTATTTCCTGCTAGTTAAGAAAACATGGTGGGGGAAGCCATCTGGTATTGTTTATTATTGGTGACTAATTTTCTTTTTTGCACCCTCTGTCATTAGTATTGTCACTGCTATCATTTGTTTTCTTGTCTCATTGCTAATAAATTTTTCTTAACCTCCAATCTTTGCCTTTTGTGCCTCCAATTCTCTTCAGCCTCCTGCCTGAGGGAGGGGCAAGGGGGAGTGAGTGGCAGTGTGAGCACTAAGTTAGCAAATATCATTCCTAAACCATGGCAGCCTTATTTGGTGCCCAGTGTAGGGCTCAAAGGGTTGAGATGACAACAGATCTGCCCAGCATACAAATTTGATTTAGCCATTTGTTGAAGTAGGTAGGAAGCCACTGGTTGTTATGTTGCTTGATCTATTCTTGTGGGTGTGGTACATCACCCTGTACTTATTTCTGTATACACACTATGTGCCCATCACAGTGCTCTTTTAGGAGCAGGGAGGGGGATCAGGAATTTTTCTTACTGTGGGATATCAGTTTGTGGTATGGTAACATCAAGGACAGTGGGCATCATTTGTGATGTACATTCAGTGTTGCTGTCCTACCCTTACCTCAGGTGCTACGTGTGGGACACCATTAATAATCATGCTGAGTCTGAGGGGGAACAGGAGAGGATCATTTTCCTTAGGCTTTCACACCATTTTCCTCTTTCAGGCCCTTTACGACAACTTTTGAGTATTTTAAATTTCCCTTGGGTGCTAAGGAAAGTGTATTCTTGTTGCTAGGTTTGCCAGGTCTCCTCAGTGTGATCTACACCATGTTTAGAGTTGCAAGAGATTTTTAGGAGGGTCTTTGAAAGACCTTCACCAGGTGGAGCTGGTGACGAGTGTTTTGGAAAGTGGGCCTGCTTTTGAAGGATTATTCTGCTCCAGTGGTTTGGAGACTTACCCATGAACAACTAAAGGACGCTGATAAAGTGGCAGATTATTTGAAAGAAAATTGCTATGCAGAGTTATGTGATGTGCTGGGTCCTGGCTACTGTTTATGGGACATTGCTCATCAGTAGAGAGCACCTTCAGGTGAAGAGGGGGAAAGCAGAACAGCAGGCACTGCAGTTCAGACTGCAGCTGAACCAGGGGAACCACACATGCTGGCAGCAGTTGCCCCTACACAGAAGAAGAAATCAAAGACAAAATCAGTGCACATAGTGAGGGATGAAGAGGAGGTAGGGCCCTCAGAACAAGAGGAAGAGACAGGGACAGAGATAATCATCGGATCCCTATCCCTGGGAGAGGTGCAAGGTACATGAAAATATTTCAGAGAGCCCCTGCCTGCTCTGATGCTACGATGTTGTGGCCCAGGACATGAAATCTCAGATTTTTTTTTTTCCCAAGTGAAAAACACTTCACTAGTTTTCTAGAAATTCTTTGACCTCTTGAAATAATTTGATATTTAAAATAAATATTCAAGCCCTATGGAATATAGACTGCTTGTGTGTGTTGCAGTTTCACCCACTCTGGTTTTATTAGGATTAGCCATACACTTGTGCATAAATAGTGTGAGACTTGTTAGTGCAATTACTGTTAAATCCCAGAAGAAGGCAATTCTGCTATAAGTATTATGGTAGCATTTTCCTCATCTAACTTAGGCAAGAATTAGACATCTCCATAGTATGATTCAGCCTGCTTGTATTAGCTACTTAGGAGGTATCTCTTGAGGGGCATAATTTAATTCTGCCTATTGACAGAGCTTAACTGAAAAAGACATAATATTTGTGCAGATAACTCTACCTGTCTGTCTTCTGTGGGAATTCAGTTTTGCAAAGTTGATATATGCAGAAAACAAAGAATGAAAATTTGAAAGTTGTGTCCTCTTGGTTCACTCTGCATCTGGAAACAGAATACTTTAATTAGATTTAGAAACAGAGCACTTGAAAATGGATATTCATCTATGAAAATTATGCTACAGCTGAGAAATATATATTATATATATAATTTGCTTTTTGACTGTTTGGGGAAGCCACTTCCATGCTACTTTTTCAGTTGCACAGCTGTGTTTGTGTGATGGATAGTGTCACACAGAACTTGCAAAATTGCACTAATTGACAAGTAGTATTGGGCCTATTGGAATATTGAAACAGTTGTAAGATAAATACATATTTGATTATGTGGTTCTTAGTTCCAATGAGAGAAGGGTGATTGTGTCAGTTGAAGAGGTTGATTTCTGGTCTCCTTTGACTATGCCTTTCATCAAAATAATGCTAGAGCTTTAGGAAAAAAAAAAGGTGAAAATTGTGTGGGTTGTTGGTTTGTTTAGATTTAGATATTTATAGCACTGTCTTGACAGACTGGTTTCTGGGTCCCCACAGAGTGCATGCCTGACAAGGTGAACAATAAAGCCTGATTGCTAACAAGGTTGAAGACCTTTGAGAGAATGCCTAACTGGGAAGAGTGAAGATATAACAAGGCTGTGTAACACCCCTTAACAACTCTGACCATATAATGCATTGCATATTAGCATTACAAATCAGGTCATTCTATGAAAATCTTCAGAACTTTCTATTAATCGTAGCATTTTATTGTCAGGAATAGAAAAATTGCTGTTTTAATGTTCTTAATTTACAAGATTATAGCTCCAGTTAAATAAGTGAAGAGTTGTTTACATCTGATTTTGGTTTCTGGAGAATACCTAACTTTCAAAAATCAATTTCTTTTCTTCTGTTATGGAGATTACACATGTCAGCTACTATAATTGGGTTCTACTCTAAGCTTCCACATGAGGTCAAAATAGATTCCTTTATGAAAGTACTTTTTAGTAACAGTGCTAGAGTTCTAATTTTTGTTTACAACATTTCTTATAGTATTAGAATAATTAGAACAATTTTAAAGTGCATTTCAGAGGAGTTTACATCAGTCTTGCATTATCAGATATTCAATATCATCAACAATCCCTTTGTCAGAATATTTACAAGGGCTTTGATTTCTCAGTATCTGTCAGTGCAGTTCAAGGAAAGCCTTGAAGCACAGAGACTTAAGAAATAATTTTGATAGTAAGTTATGAGTTATATATAGCTAGTTATTTGTTATTTGGATTGCATGATCTAGGACTTAATGAAACTCAAGACACCATTTTTAAGAAGGTTTTGTGTATTCTGTGTTCATCTCACTGCCTGTCAGTTGCATTCAGCCACAAAGGAAGACCTTTGCTGTAGCTTCCCTAAAAATGTCATAAAATGTGTAGCTGTAATAATTGTAATTATGGTAGGATGTGCTTTGTTAATTTTACAGTAAGGTTTCATCTCCCAACTAAATTTCTGCAGGATATTAAAAATAATATTAAAAATGCTGCAGTTGTTGTGCCTGCCTGATTGCAATGATGGAGACAAACTTGATTCCAGAGCATGGCATGGTGTTCCAATGTTATGCAGCAGCACCTGTTGGCTGACAGCTGTTCAGGATTATTCCAGGTTTATTAGTCATGAGCAAGGTAACAGTAACAGCAAATAAATTTTCAAGTAGGTACTCAGGAATTTTGTCTAAAAGATGTAAGTCTTGTTATATTTGGATGATTTTTACTGTTAAGTGAGAAACCTCATACAGCTATGGACCAAGGTATCTAGATAAATACATGCAGTCTTCATACACATAACAAAATCTCTTCCTCTTGGCTATATCACATGTGAGTGAGGAAAAAGCAAAGTTAACTAAGGTAAACAAAGAGAAGAAATATTTTTCTGACATCTAAGTTCTCAGCCTAGATGGAAGTATAAAACAATTGTTTTGTGTTATTCCTTTCTATATCTGTGCCTTGAACACATGAGTATTTTATTTGGTCAATAATTTGTATAATAGAGTTAGTCTTCGTGGTGCAATTTCAGAGATGTTTTCAGAAGTCTGGAAACAACTAGGCAGCATATCTCTTTTCTGTTTTGAATATGAGTGTTACTGCCAGAAGGTCACAGATGAAATCAGAACTTTTATGGTTCTGGTGGAGTCTTTGTATGTTTGCAGGAACTCAAAGAGAAATGTTGTTAAGTAAGAGCTGGTTATGCTGCTTTGTTTAAAGAAATGAAGTCTTTACCTGGAGGAAACTCCAAAGCCATATCTCATGCTATGGTTTTTGGAGTGGCTAATAGTGGTATTTTCATAAAATGTAGTAAAAGCCCTACATCTCATGATTTAATAAAATTATACTAGGTTTTCTTTTTTATTAACTTTTTTGTTGTATTTTTTTGGTAGGGAGGTGGTATTTTTGTACTGCTAGAAGTGGAACAATGCCTGTTTAGTTTTCTGCAAGACCACATCTGTTCTTGCGCATTTTGCATCCTTCTTGAATAGCTTGTTCTTCTGCCACTGAATTGTTCTCTTATTAGCCAAGTCTAAAAATCCTAAGGCATAAGAAGTCTCTTCCTTAAGAATAACTTTAACTAACTTTCATCATTTTAATGACAATCTACTCTCTAAATCTGTTACTTATTTAAAGGTCTTCACCCTTGTCACTTGCCCGTGGGAATGTTTGGAAAGACCTCAAATGGGAAAAATAATCTTTGATTTTTTTTTTTTTAATGTTTCCGTTGCTTTCCATTCCCATGCCTCTTTTGTATTTCTCCAAAGTAATTTTATCTTGACTTAGCCAGGTTTATATGATTAGTCTCTATCTGGTAGGTATTCAGTATGTAAATGAAGACAAGTTCTTTTGTGCTATGTCCAGTTCACCATTCCAGTCTCTTAAAACATTTTGCACTACTGCCTTTGAGCAAGAAAAAAGTCTCACTAGGAACCAAAATAATGTTCTGCAGATTTTAGACCTTCAGTTTTAACTGAATTGCTGTTGATGTGGTTGGATATTGCGAAGACTACCAGAGAACAGAAGGAAGCTGGAGATTTTTGGATAGAGGAGTTACAGACAGACTAGAGAGAGTACACTCACACTATTTGGAACTAGTAACTTTGTATCAAGCTAGAATTGCATCTCAATTTTGAGGGTGTTCTTTCCTTGCTCAATTTTTACAAAAATCTACATAAATTGAAGTCTGTATTCACAGCAGGGAACAATGAAGAATGGAAGGCTACACTACCTGGGTGCCAACCACCCATCTCAAGTTAATGGCATGCCATTCCTGACTGCAAATGTGTTTGTAAACTGCAAGGCTTCTGGCATGGATGAATTTCTGGAAAGAGTGTGCTTAAGCATAGATGGGAGTGTGCCAGTGCTGACAGGCAGTTGAATTGTTATCCTGGTGGAATTGTGCCCAAGGAAAGCCAAATTTAAATCAGTACTTTTTCAAGTTTTGGGCTTTAACCCTCTAGAGATTCGGTGGTTGCATTTGTTAGCAGTAAGTGCCCAACAGTGGGTCTGTCACTATATGTGTTTGCAACTAAATAAATTAAGGTGGAGAATACCTGTGGCTTCATAGTTGGCCTGGTGGGCCTGTAACAGGGTGCAATTACAGGAAGGGATGAGCCAATCATTCATGCTTTAGCATTGATTTGATTTTTATTTCCCTTCTTTACACATACACATACCTGAAACAAAGCGGCAGCAGATAATGTCTTTAAGGAGAAGACTGTGGGATTCACCACTTTGCTGAAAAGAATTTACTTCATTGGGGGAAAAAAATACCTCTATAGTCAGAAAATATCCCAGGATTTTTTTACCTCTGCAACATAAATTCTTATGTTAGCAAAATATATGGAGCCACATAAGTGTCAATAAAGAAGTCAGCAGAGAAGTGAGGACTAGCCAAGGCCATTACAAGAAAATTCACTAGTTATCCCCTCAGTGTGTGCCTTGCAGAAGCAGAATAAACTTGCAGAAGTCAACCATGGCATGAATGAGGATAGTTGTTGGACTAAGCAGTTCAGATCAAATGAAGAAATTAATATGTTTTTCTTTGCCTGACTTCATCTGACTTCTGGTAGTTGCCGTCGGAAGATTTTTTTTCACCAAGAGACAAAGAATTCAAACTATGCCTAAGAATTCTGCCAGTTCTAAACAAGGCCCAGTTAAGACACAGCGCCTGAATTCTGACCCATAACTTCTGGCCTGTACTTCCAACTTAAATATGTACTTCATTAGACTGTACAGATTGAAAAACCATCACAATGCATTGTTTTCTTTACATTTCTGTTTAAGCTGAATTTGGTTTCAGTCACATGTTCTTCAGGTTTCTGGATGTCCATATATATGCAATACGTGATTAAATTGACTTACAGGAAGTAATTTTTTATTTTATTTTTTTTTTTTTTTTGTATTTTAAGATAGCTTCTCACAAAGGTTCTTGCTTGTCTGTCGTGTAAGAGACATTTACAAATGGACAGCAGAACCTACATGTTCTTAGTGGATTTATGTTAGATTTAGTTGTGTAGAATTAAATAAATATTTGATACACTGTATTGCTGCTTAACTGTGGTGAGTAAACTTGGAGTTACCAGCATTGTGTTCAGTTGGTCTGTCAGCTTCTGTCATCTGATTCTTGGAGCTACTGAGTTTATTAGATTGACTGTTAAGTAGCTGATGCTTTCCCCAGGACACACAGAGCATTAGTTGTATCAAAGTAGTTTGGGAAACTGTGTATGTAGATTTAAGCTGGCTCTGTGATGAGGGGCAAAAAGAGACCTTAGTCCCTGGTGCTTAATGGAGAAGAATTCTGGAAGATTGCAGAGCTATTGAAGAGCCTCACACTAGTTTTCTTGCTGTGTTTATTTAGCATTTTTTACTGAAATTTTCTAGTCTTTTTTGGTTTTTTTTCTGCACTCATTGCCATGATGTCTAAGTGTCTGTTAAACTGGGTAACTGCTGGATTGGGAATTTCCTCACAAAGGGAATTCTAAAATATCTAAGAGAATTCTAAATTCTAAAATATCTAATGAATTATTCTGCATATCTTAAAGTTCCTTTGCAAAGGGAGTCAGAGTCAGCATTATCTGTTTTCGGTGTTAATGTTTGAGACAGACAGAAAGGATCCCCTCTGTTTAAAAGATGAAATGTAATTTTGTCACATTGCATATTGCAGCTGATTTAAAAGCTGCAATATGCAATGTGACAATGAAGGACATTGTCAGATTTTAATATTTGAACATTATATTTAAATAAATGGTTCATGAGAAGTGTCTTGGAGTGGCCTACCTTAATTTACTTATGTGTGTATATATATGTCTGTTTGTTCTTCCCTAACCAGGTAAGTGGTGTGTTTCCAGAATGAAAGGTACCCTTTGCCTTTCCTTAATCTCCTATGTCAAAAAGGAAAGGTACACTTTTTTCCTGTTTATTAGAAATCATAAAAGATATATTTAGATGTTGCAACTTCAGGATGAAAAAGTACATATGTAAATATATTTAATTTTTTTTACCTCTAGACCTTTTCTTCCAACATAATTTCCATATCTTTTATAAAACAGGGCAGATATTATCTCCATTTTACAGATGTGGAGAAAGAGTTTTAATATGGGTCTCAGAATAAATCAGTAGAGTTTGAAGCAGAACTTTGATATTTTGCCTTCCAGACATTACTGTGATTGATTCATAAGTGTATACTTCATGGCAGTGGAATTTTTAAAAGCTATTTCCATTTCTTTTAACTTAAACCTCTCAAAAGTGACAGAAACGGAGGGAAGCAAATCCCATCCTTTATGGAGTGCCACATGAAAGAAATTCATGGGTTTTGTTTTGTCTTTGTTTACAAGCACAATGCTCTAATAGAAAAGAAATGTTATGCTTTTAAAAGCAGGCTTATAGTAAAAATGGAAACGAATAAAACAATAACATGGAAATTGTGTAAGAAAACCATATATGAAGTTTTTCCTGTTGAATTGACAGTACCTTGTGTTGCCTGCATCAAGTGGATATGAGTTCTTCCAGTTAAAACCAATGGGTCTTTTTGAACTTGAAGAAACACCCCTGATCTTCCCTAACTTCAGAGCCTCTTTCTCTAGGTGTTGGCAGTTCAGAGGTTTATTTTACAGATTTTTGGTTCATATATGTAATTTATGTCTCTTCATAACTGCATATTCACATTTTCATAAATAATTCCACTTGCCAAATTTTCCATTCTTATAAATGGATATTTTGTTTTATATTTTTTATGCCTATGTTATTTCAGTGTCTTGCCCATGGGAAAGCCATCTGGTCATTCAGATATGTTATTTTTTTAGAACCAAAAAGACTGAGAGCATAGTAGTTAGTAGCATTAAAAAAAAGACAGTATAATGGGGAAAATAATTCCTATACTGGTATAAAGTCTGGTAAGAACTGAAAAAAGGCTTAAGGAAATGGTTATTGAGACCTAAATGCCTGAAGAATTTGTTTTAAAAATGGACTGTTCCAGTTTTACTTCGCATCTAGTTGGGGAGTGATTCTATCACGAGAAGCTGCCCTAGGCCATTGGAATCCCAGTGGGAATGGCAGCTGTGTGTAGTGGGAATGAAGCCTTCTGTGCCTGGACCTAAGCCTCATATGCACAGAATAGATTGCAGGTATAGCCAGGGACAGATGATAGTCCTCACATTAAGATTTTCAAAACATACTGCTAGGAACTTCTTTTAATAACATTGTTTTTGGAGTTGCTTTAGATATGTAGCCTCCTCATCTTAACAGTCATCTAAAATCAGAGTATTAAAGATAAATTGTACTGTACACAATCAGTGTCATGAATGTGCCTATAATATGGGAATTCCAGTCCCCTTCCCTGTGTGTTTCAAGGAGAATATTATAAATAAAATCTCGTAGAGGTGCTTGAGAGGGAGCCATAGAAGAAAAAAAATAGCCTTGGCTTTTTAATACCAGGTCTCCCTTAAATGAGAGATTCAGATTCTTGCAGAACTGTCTTTGGAGACTTGTCACTCTGCAGGAACTACAGTATTTATCCTTCAGATTTCTCCATTAGGTTTCTTTCCGATGAGAGCACAAGAGCTCAAATCTAGTCTGTGTATAGAGATTATAATCTCATTTGATACAGTACAATTTCATGCTGGAGATCAACTGTGTGATAAAAATAGTCAGTAGAATCCAATTAAAATAGGGAAGAAGGATTAGAATGCATATTGATTAAAAGAACAGAAAACTCTAAGATGATAAAATAGTAACATTACATGTTTTTGTCAAGGCTTGGAGCAAGGTGAATCAAGTATGAGCATCCCACAAGAATCAGCAGAAAATGGAATTGTGCTACATGACAGCAGGGGGTACTTTTACTTGGCCTCAACTACATTGAGTCAATTGAACCATTATTTAAGAAAGGATAAAGACCAGCAATATCATCTTACAGAGAGAAACCACTACCACAGAAAACCCATCCACCAACCCAGGTGAACTATATCTCTCAGATATTGATTATATGAGAGGTGGGCTTGCAGTTGAGTATAAATCTTTGAGGGATATTTGTGAATAGTTCTAATTTGAGTTGAGTAGTTGGCTAAAGATGACCCTAGGGGTTCTTTTGTAATATGAAGAATTAATTGAAATGTGTATTTCTGTTATCTTTCCAATAACTGGATAGCTTCTGTGTTCCTAATAAAAGAAAATTTCCTGTCACAGGATATTAAACTGATCTCCACTGTCTTACAAATTCAATTTTTTCAATAAATTGATAAAAACTTATCAAAAAGGACACATTTAGGCATGTTGTAAGATCTAAAGGGTTGAAAATATGGTGATTCTCTCTGGTGTTATTCAAAGCTTCCCTGGTTCCTGCTGGTGTGCTGCCTGAGAACTGTAGTAAATTTCAAGTGGCTTTGCCTTGGTCCTAGTCTAGAAACAGCTGAATGCACTGCAAAGATGCCAAGATTAATATAGGTTAATATATTTAGAGTAGAGAAAGATATATTTTATGCTAGGTAATGCTGAGTGGAATTGTCTGCTGCCTGAAAGTAATAGTTACATGAAAAGACATAAAGATCAGTATTTACAGAGTTAGGTCATAGACTGCATGAGAATGGCTACTTCACACCCAACCCAACATTGAAGGTTCCCTGTGTAATGCAAACACATGGGGAACGTGTAAAGTGTAGATTAAAATAAGAATATGTTTACTATATATGCCCTTTAATTACTTCCAATAGTCCTATCTTTGTGATAAGGGTCCCATAATGAAAATATTTCAAACATAAATCTTTCAGAGGGAATTAATTTGTGTATTTTTTTCAGAATCTTTTTTTCAGCTTCTTTATGTGGCACTCAAATAATGCAGAGTCTAATAATTATGTGTACAGTTGGGTTTCATGAAGGTTCAAAGACAGTGCTTGTATTATTACTTTATCCTAGAAGAGTGAGGAGACTTGGTACTGATTACTAACTTTTTCAGAAACTTCAGTCCAAGGATTTATGATAGAGATGTAAAAGAAGTTCTCTTAGACTCAAAATTAGGCATGGGATGTTAAGGAGAGGGGACACTATTAGTGTATAACAGAAGCTGAGATGTGTTAGTAGATATGACTCTGCACTAGTTAGAGGAAAAAAATCGATAAGAATCAATATTCTTTCTTTGTTAGAAAATGCAAACAAAATTTTAGAATTAAAACTTTCAAATGAAGAGATATGGTTTCAGGCATTTTGTTCTTTGCTGATTCTACAGTGGCCATTGCACAGTTGGAAGCCCTTTCCACAGAAAATTACTCTGAAGAAAATTCTCAGTCTCTCCCACTGTGCCTGTAGAAATTATTCCAGTCTATCTTGCAATTTTATTTTTTTTTTTTACATTGGGGTGATGGCTTCTGTTGTCCTTCATAAAAGGAGGCTCTTTTTTCCCCTGGGGTGTAAGGAGAAGATTACAGTCTTTGTATTCTTAGTAACCAGAGTTATGTGTTCCCACCCAAATTTGTTGTGTAAGAGTTTCCAATCATCTTTCCTCTCTTTGGGAACAGCCTTTGACTTGTTTCTTACAAGTTTTCTCTGTTACACAACTTCTTGTCTCTCACTGCTAAATGTGCTTATTGATGTTCTGTTTTCAGCCTGGAATCCCTCTGTGCTCTACTGCTCCCACTTCATGTATTGCCTTTTTTACTCTGTGTCCCGAAGTGAGACATGCAGCGCATCTCCACGTGTCACTGCCCACACCCCTGGGTCGTGTGTGCTCCCCTTGTCTTCCTGCTTCTCTTCAGGTGCTGTGGGTTTCAAAAGCAGAAGGGCTGCCAAAACTGGTGGTCTCTTGATCACCCTTTCCTCTGCATTTAGAATTCAGATACATCTGCTGAATGTTCTTTTATCCTTTTGTCTTATAAAAGTGTATCTATCTTCTTCCTTTCAGGGACTTCCTGTTTCTAACCCTTTCTCTTTTGTTGTCTGTGTTTATCCCCTTGTTTTGTCTGCAAAAGGAGCTTCTCCTGCTCTACCATCTGCTCCAGCTCATATATCAAAATACATCCAGTTTTCCATAAAAGGAGTGCTGAGTTTCATTACTACCTATCTGCAGTATTAGGTTTTCTGATTGTTTCAACTCTCAGTACCTGTTCTAAGTTCTTCCCCTTTTCTGGACTTTCACTGATCAAGAAATTGTTCCCTTCAATTCCATTCTCAGTAACTAGACTCCATGGAAAGGATAATCAAGTGTATCACTGTAACTTGGACAGCATAAGTAGGTGCCTTTATCATCCAGCTCTGGTTGTTGTGAATTTACACAATTACAAGCACTTAAACCTGTCACTCTTCTAACCTATTGAGCTCTGTTTTTTTGGGCCTCTCCATCCCTTCCTCTTTCCCAGTCCAACTGATTCAGAGAACACTTAAGTTTTAGAATTAGTTTTAAATTAGAGCCAATGAACACAGCTATTCTTGAGGGTGTTACTGACTTGCTAAATCTACAAAGACCTTAACATTTCAAATGTAATTCTTATATGGTTCAGTCAATCAGCTGTGTCTTGTCAATACTATTGCTAGAAGTATCATTGCATAATGTGGAACTGTGTGTTTCAGGGGACAGTTCTTGCAGAATCAAAAAGTGTCAAAGGTCCCCATGAATGGAGCAGTCTCTTGCCTGAATGACTGAAAGCAACTTCTGTTAATCAGAAAAAGTTGCATAAAAAGCTGTTGCTATGCATAACTGTGGGGAACATGAAAACTGCACGGGGAGGGGGGCATTTTGCTAACTTTCTGAACAGTGAGAACAGCCAAAGGGAAACCCAAGAGATGTACTTTTAATTCATACTTCTGAAAAACAAACAGTTTGTTTCCAGCTGAGAGTCCATTGCTAAAACCTTTAATTATGCAAATAAATGTCATATTAGTGACTGCAGTACCACTGAAACTTGTTAAAATCCTGTTGGAAGACCTGAAGAATTCCTTTCCTTGATGTGTCATGCCATGCATTTTTAAAGCAATGTGCAGGGATTCATCTGCATGCAGTTCTGACTGATTTTAATGGAATCTAAAGATGTGACATCTGTGATGGCTCTGAGTCTACTTTTATAAAGAAGAAAAGGATGGTTTCCACTAATACAGATAGGCACAGCTTTAACAGAGAAGTATTAAGAGATACTGATATAATTCATTTTTCATGAATGATAAAGCAAGTATGTGTAGGGATTTTCAAGCTGGCTTATATTCTAAGCCAGATGTCTTTGGCAGTTACAAGCAGAAATTATATACCAGGTTGCACATTTTCTGTCTAATTCTAAACCATGCTATGTTGTCACTGGTTTGCTGAAAGCCATCTGCTCAGACCTCATTTGATTTTTCCCTTCAGTCACAGTTCAAGTAAGGGGACAAAATATATGGAAGGCAGGGAAATTATCTGTAAATTTTTCTCATGGAGAAAATAAGTGTTATTAAATATTTTTTCTCACAAAATAAATATTAAAATATATTGAAATCTTGCATTCATTCTGTTCTCTTAATTAAATAGGAAGAATTTTAAATTTACTACTGTGACTACAGATACAGATGCACTATCTATTGTATTTTCATATCTGCATATATTACATATATATATATAAAATTTAGCAATATATAAATACAGTACTACAGCTCTTACATATATTTAGGAGCCCTTTTGCAGCAAAGTTTCTGGTAAACAAATTTAGGTGAACACAAGAACTATTTCAATATACTAGAATAAAAGAATACTGTAAAACTGACAAAGAGAGTTCACAATATTCTTTCATATTCTCATATGTAGCTGGACAATTTTTGATTCAATATATTGTAGTACTACTACTACACAAATATACAATTTAATTTTTCAATTTATAGTGCTTTTTTTGTTATTTGTGGTATTTCTCAGTTATTCAGCTAATTCATGCCCCAGAATACTGTCTGTATGGAAATGAAACAGAAACAGCTAACCTGTTCTGTTCTATGAGAAGCTGAGAGTCTAAGATGAGAAAAATATGTTTTGCATTCTGCCTTGATACTGTAATCACTGAAGGCCTTGATCTTGCTAATTTTGCTTTACACATATTGAAATTGAACAGATCAAAGGTGTGTGGCCTTAAAGTATAATCTGAGAAAGGCAAATTAGTTCTCCTTTTAATAGGATATTTTATGGCATGGGTTAAGTAACACACACACATAAAATGCTAGGTGTGAATGGTTCATGTAGCTAAAATGATGGTTTTAGGACCACATGGATTTTTGGAGGACAGTTTGTGATTAGCCAGCCTCATGGACTTCTATGATGAGGTAACAGACTTGGTGGTTGAAAGGAGAAGAATGAATGTTATTTATCTCAGCTTTATTAGGGCTTTTGATGCTGTTTCAGAAACGTCCTCAAAGAAAAGCTGATTAAAAATAGGCCAGAGAAGTGGACAGCAAAGTAGATGAAAAACTGGTAGATCTGAATGGCTGTGTCAGTGGCACAAAGTCCACCTGGAGGCAGGTTATTAGTGATCCCTAGGCAGGCACTGGCTGTCAGTACTGGGACCAGTACCATGTAACATCTTTGTTAATGACCTGGATGGTGGGGCAGAGTGTACCCTTGGGAGGTTTGCAGGCAATATAGGGTTGGACAGATTGGTTGATATGCCAGAAGGGCATTGGCAGGCTGGAGAAATGGACTGACCTTATGAAGTTCAGCAAAAGGAAGTGCAAAGTCTGGCATGTGGGGAGGGACAGCCCCATGCACCAGTACAAACTGGGGCCAAGTGGCTGGAAAACAGCTTTGCAGAGGAGGAGCTGGGTGTCCTGGTGGACAAGCTGAACATGAGCCTGCAGTGTGGCAAAAAAAAAGCAAACGGGGTGCATTAATTAGAATGTCCACAGCAGACTGAGGGAGGTGATCATTCCCTGTCAGCTCAGCAGTGATGAGAGCACACCTGAAGAGATGAGTCCTGCTCTGGGCTCCTCAGTACAAGAGAGACATGGACATGTTAGAGCAAGTCCAGCAAAAGGCTGGGAAGATGATTAAGGAATTGGAGTGTCTGCTCTATAAGTAGAGGCTGAGAGGGCTGGGGTTGCTTAGTCTGGGGAAATGACCAGGAGATTTTATGAACATGTGTATCAATATGTGTTGAGGGTTGATATGGAAGATATATCCTAACTTTTTTTCAGTGGTAACCAGTGACAGGACAAAAGATAATGAGCACAAATAGATATACAGGAAATTCCATTTAAACAGAGGAAAACACTTTTTTTTTTTTTTACTATAAATATAGTCAGACAATGAAATATATTGCCCAGAGGGGCTGTAGAGTTTGCATCCTTAGGAATACTCAGTTCCACACTCCTGGCCATCTGCTCCCATGACCCTACTTGAGCAGGGGTTTAGGCTAGATATGAGGTCCCTTTCAGCCTCAGTGATTCCTAATCCTCTGAAGACAGTTCTTAAGAACTCTGCATAGAAATTGCTAATTGGTGATCTCGCATTTTACCAGAATATGTTGAAAATTTATAATCCTTATCAGTATGTGTTTGTACAGCATTACAGCAGAATAGTGAGAAGTAAATCAGTTCAAAGAATGAAAATTGAACTTCATGTTTATTCAAGCTCATCAGTTGAAACACTTCAAATTGTTTTAATCTGAATCCTCAGGGTAAGTGTAAGTGCACAGAGTCTCTTACATATGGTAAGATCAGTTTTTCCATTTGCTCTTTGGTTTCATAAAATTAGATTCAGTTTGGATTTTTTCTTTTTGTCAGTTAGATGATAGTGAATAGATGGATGACTTTTATTAGCCCCTATAACATGCCTTTTGTTGCCTCTTGTAGAAGAACACTCAGTCTTATATATATATCTCAGTCTTTCTGTTTAAGTTGACAGTATTGGAAACTCAAGGGTGCAGTAACTAATTACGACTTTCCTATGTGGTTTTAATAGTCATTGATTTTGAAGTTATTGCAAAAATAGTAATATTCTTTATATTCTTTAGT
This sequence comes from Erithacus rubecula, assembly GCF_903797595.1. Taxonomy (NCBI): domain Eukaryota; kingdom Metazoa; phylum Chordata; class Aves; order Passeriformes; family Muscicapidae; genus Erithacus; species Erithacus rubecula. Next base: position 51,831,749 of record NC_136685.1, read on the forward strand.
GTCCAAGACAATGCATAGCAGAGCCTTTTTTCATAAAGCAAAAACTTTATCAAGTCAAAAGTCATCAGTAAATTGCATCTGGAGGCACTGATTTTCCCAGGCTCTATCCTACCTTTGAGAAATTTTGATTTAGTTTTCTCTGTTTTTCATGCTTACTTTTTTTCTTTTCTCTTTCAATGACGGGATAGACAAATCATACAGGTCTGTGTCTTGCTGTCTGTTTGCAAATGAGAGAAGTACATGAGTATGTCTTCTTAGCATAGAGACCTTGGTACTCAGTCGTGGGGATGGAATAAAAATGGAAATTTTTAGCCATGTCCTGCAGTTTGGGAAGGTTGTAAAGTGGCGTATACTATCTGAGAACAGAAGACACGTGATTTGGGGAAAATTCCTGTTTGCAGAACACTTTGGTCTCTCAGAGGTTGTTTTATTTTTCTTGTTAGGCCTGCTTGGCTACCCAGGACCATGCTGCTGAATTGCAGAAGTTTTAATCAAGATCATGTGGTCATTAAAAAATAAAAGGAAATAACTGTACAGAGTGCACTGCTGCTTGCTTCTTCATGCATAGTGCACTCTTTCTACAGATAAGGTATTTGTACAACTGGGATTTTGCCCTTCAAAATTTTTGTCAGAATACAGATGGAATAAATTTGAAAATCAGTGGGTGTCTGACTGAGGCTGGGCATGTAAATACCTTTGAAAATGAGATGTCCATTAAGCGTTTATACTTTGGATTTTTGATTCAGTGGGAGTTCTGTCACAGATGTCAAGGAGACAGGATTTCATCTTCACCTGTGTTTTCCTGTTCTCTTTTGCAAAACAACCATTTATGACAGCTCTGGGAAAAAAGAAAATTCATTGCAAAGCAGGGAGGATGCTTCTATATTTAGTACAATGGAATATTGGGGTAAGCCAGTAGTGATTATTTCACTCGGTCTCCAATATGTAAAAGTGACGGAGTTTTGCTGTTAAAATAAGCAAAGTCCCTACAGGTTTTCAGTGCTGTGAGCTGTGGAGAGGTAAAGCAATATTACTAGATAATCGATATACCCTCTTTCAGATATGTCTGCTACTATGTAAGGATTATAGTTAGATTTGCTATCAAGCTTCTTTGGCTTTGTGTTCCATACTCCGTTTTTTTTTGTGTTGAAGATATATATGCAGGAGGGTGTACGTAATGTTGTTTAGAATGAATAGAGAAAATCACTTTTAAGTAAAAGCAAGCTGTCTCTATGACATCAAAACTATTTTTCCACTTCCTTTGGAAGGAAAAAAGGCTGTCTGCTGAACAGTACTGTAATGCACAGTGATTTGGGGCAACTGACATAAATGGGTACCGAAACATTTGTTTTCCACTTTGTTTTCCTTTGGACAAATGATCATAGTGCCATTTTTTTTTTTTTTTTTTTTTTTTTTTTTTTCAGTCTGTATGCTCTGTTGTGTCTGGACAGCTATTTCTTCAAATTGGGTTTATTTTCTAGTTGTATAAAAGTATTCATCTACATTGTGGGTAGAGTGCATTAAGTTACTCCCTGTTGTGCACAGCTGGAAGCAATTCAGTGCTGCAACATTTTGTTTTGTTTTGTCCCAGTTTTTTCTCCCCACTGTGTTCCCACAGCCTAGCACAGCTCTGCGCTGCAGCAGACAAGTCTCTCTTTTTCCAATGACAGTTCTTAGAACATGGGAAATTGACATATTCTCTTTTGTCTTTTTAGTACAAATTCTGTGGCAAACAGCTCTGTTTGACTGCATGAACATTTCAAAGTGCTCTATAGACTAGGAAGATTGGCTTGAAAAGTTAGACATATTTAGGCAGGCTGTTTTATTTGCTTCTTTGAAGAGACTGGGGATATTTTGAGAAGATTGAAGGAAGTAAGCAGTGCCAAATACTGGTCTGTTTAGAAGAGAGAAGAGGAATATGCAGGTCTTACCAGAGCTTTCTTTGAAGCAGAAAAACATTTTCTCTCTTCTAATGCTTTAATAAGACACAAAGAAATCCCAGAGCTGGTAAACCAAAGTTTGTCTTCCATCTTGGAAATACTTTAAAAAAAGCTATTAAAAATCAATACTGATTTTTTAAAGTTGACATTTTGCTTGTATGTGCAGGCACTGCAATTATTTATATTCTTTTTACCCTCAGTAAAATGAGATGCTGATCTTATCTCTGTGTAATCAAACCACAGTATAGACATTAAATAATACTGGATGCAAATTTCAGTATGCTAACAATCTTCAGTAAAGAAGAAGAGTTATGGGCTCTATGAGTATCTTTGCAGTGGTCTTTCTTTCAATTTTCTCTCTTCCAGTCTCTCCCACTCAGAGAGTTCTTTCCTTTGTCTCCATGCAGAGATCTCTGCTGCTGTCTTCCATCTTCTGTCAAGCACCTATGGTGGTTCCTTTTTTCTCATTTAAGATGTCTGCTCTTTCCTCTGCGCAGTAGCTGAAGTCTAACAGAGATTATAATCTTGGTCTTGGTTCCTTTCTTGTGCTCCCATTGTAGTGCTGGAGTGAAATTCTAGTGAGACTTACCCCACCAGTTGCTCTGTAGGTTATGTGATTGAAACAGGATTTACAATTCTCCTTGAGTTATATGAAAGGAAGGAAAGAAAAATATGTCAGAACTGGTGAATGGTAGGAACACTAAAGTGCAAGGTAATTATTTTATTTACATTCATGTCTGTTTCCTGTAGCCCTCCTTTACTGTCGCTGCTTCTTGACACATTTTAAAAGTAGGTTACCACAGTGACTATCCCCACTTTATAATGAACCTGTAATCACCATTCGGCAGCTGGAGATGCAGTTAATATCTTTGATTTCCCTCTAGAATCCCTCCATCTTCTCTCAGCTAGGGAAATCAACTCAGTGGGCTCTGAAGGTCAATCAAACAGTGCTGTTTCAGAAGGGAGTGAGAGTGAGAATGAGACTGAATTCAGCAGCTGACAGGCTTTATGAAAATGTCTTGTGCCTGCTACTTGTGTAGCTCATCTGCTTCTGCTGATCTCCACTATTGCAATAAAGCACGTGGAAAATCTGTCAGTTTGGCAGGGAAGTAGGTAATAGGGCATGACAAAGCAGGGCAGGGTGCCAGGCATCAGATTGGTAGGTTTTATTCCACCAATACTCCTGGAGCTTATATGAGCTGAATATTGGTGAGAACTCATGAAAAGTAGATAAAGGAAAACACATGAAGCTGGGCTGTTATTTTCCTTTATGCAGTGAAAATAAGGAAAACATAAGAAAATTAATTAGGTAATGATACTTTGCAGAAAACTGCAAGGGAATTGCCAGGCTCCAGAGAATGTTCTATAGAGGATCTATAGAACAAGATATATTCTATAGAATGAATAGCCATTGAGGAAACCTCTATGCAGGGTGCAAGGTATTAATGGCAGGTAGTATATGGTACAATGGCTGGTGAAATAATTGAATACTGGCAAAGATATTGCAGTTTCATTAGCAATACCACACAAAATTAAGTTCATATTTTCTGTTTCATTTTGGATGATACTTGTTCTTGGGATGTATATGCTACCAGCCTTAGTAAGAAAAAGCTACAGACAACCAATCAGCCGCAATATTGAGGAAAGATGTAAAGGAGTCTTCCCTAGGAAAGGCTCTGCATCAGCTAGTGATTTAGGGATATTCTGAACTGGCAATTAAACACAAGCCATTCATGTTTAACAGCTCTGGATGAACTCTTGTTCTTTGTATTAATCTAATTGGTTTTTAATCCATTCTTGCCTTTGGAATAAAAATATTTTATTATATAACTTATTCTTCTATTCTAGAATTTAATTGCCATCATGCTGAAAAGCAGCTCCATTTATAAACAGGAAAAATGTCCGAATCAGTGAAGAAAACATCTGTCTGATAAATTGACTCAGCACCTTCAATTTGTGGTAGAAGGATAACTAAACTTACCATGTTCACTCCAAAGATTTACTTATTAAAGCCATTTATGATTTTGTATGCAATTACATAATTTTATACATCTCCCAATCTGTCTTTTTTCCAGTAGAAAACTTATAGCCTATTCATGTCCACATTCAGAAGCTGTTCCACAGCTGTGCTTGTCACAATTTCCTTCATTTTTTTAGCTCTACCATTTCCTTTTGGAGATGAGAGGTAAGGATACCATACAGTATTTGAGTTATCAGTACAGATGGATTTATGCAATAATGTAATGACATTTTGTTTCTATTCCTTGAGCTAATATTTTTATGGAAATATCAAGAATAACTCTTTCAGGACTGATAATAGCTAGTGCAGAAGTGATCATATTTCTCCCTGTGTATTAAGTTCAATTCCTTGATTTCATATGCCATTTTATTGCCTAGACAAACCAGTCTATGGAATTTTTCTACCACTCTGTAGTCTACACTTATTTTAATTTTTCTGAAAAATTTTTATCATAATCAAGCAGTCATCTTAATTTTTATTTCTTTTATAAGTTTCTTATGTTGGTGTTGGAACAGAACAGGATTCAGAAAAGATAGCTATGGTTTTCCACTGCTATTCTCCATTTTTTAATTCTGACCTTATAAGAGGTCATTTCTTCTTGTGTTCTGGTGGGTTACTTCCTTTAATATCGTTTGTGGAATCTTGTAAAAATCTGTTTACTAGTCTAAATGTGTTGAACTCAGTGAATCACTGACGTGTGCCAGTGTCTCCAGAGAATTTTAGTATTAATAAAGGATGGCTCTTGAGGCATCCATGAAAAAAACCAAGCAGCCACTATTTTTATCTTTAAGACAGATATCTAGATGTGCTTTGATCCAGGACCCATTATAAAAGAAAAAAAAATGTTTTAAGTACCTTGATACCACACCTACTTAAGTAGAACAGCGGCAGTGTAAAACGTGAGTACATAGGGATTTGTAGGCAAGAAAATCCAGTTTATTTTCTGCTTTTCATTTTACATTTTTTTTTCTAGAACTGTTTCTAATGAAAATGCATTCTAAACTTATCATCGTTAATTCTCTAGTGACTTGAGCAGCATGCTTGATTACCTGTGCGTTGTACACCACTTTAAATAATTTGATTAATTCCTGTGTTATTTGCCTTTCGTAGTTTAATCACCTGTCAACACTAAACAAACTTTCTATTGTGTTTCCATGCACTAAAATCTGTATGGAATATGTTCTATGCTTAAAAACCAGAGTGTAAAGCAGAAAGATGACCATGCCCATTTCACAGAGGAGAATCTGATACTCTTTCTCTTCACACAGCAGAAGTCCTTTGAAAACCAGAAATTGAGCCCAATTTGCTAAAAACCCACTACCTAATTAAAAGCCAGTCTTTTCTCCCTATTTCCTTCATGCAATTGTTAGAATTTTGTTATTTTTTTACAGATATAAATTAATGCTAATATGATTCTACCCAGTGACACAAAGGAGAGAAAAGATTGATGTAGCTGGCAGTTGAAGGGAGTTGAATTTTTCTGCTTGCACTTCAGCTACACAAAATAGAGATGATGTGTTTGTGGCTCAGAGGCATTTTATCCAGTCTTTGCACTGGAACAAAGGTTTACAAAATGCATTTGGCAATAAAGAAAGAGCTCTAATTTTAGCAGCTCATAGTTTTGGAAGTGTTTGATGGGAGGATGCCTGTAGAATTCAAGGTGGGATTGATAACAACAAACTTTAAAATTTATTGGGAAATTGAATGGAAGAGTTGCAAAACTAGTATGCCAGTTTTTAATTATTTATTGTGTATGATTATTGTAATGAAAAATAAGCCAAAAAATTAACTGATCTATCTAGAGTTCTTATGCTTTTTTCCCTGGGAATTTATGATTGAAAGATGAATTTCTAGGATGTAAATCTCAGAAAAAGTGACCAGATACATTAGCATTGTAAACATACCCATTTTTATTTCCTATTCAAAAGGCCTAGCTAAAAGTTTCAAGACAGTGGTTTCCATTTGTGTATGTCATGCCTCTGTTGTGAAAATGTATGTATCTATATGTAACTGCTAGAAATCAATATGAATATTATTGCTACTTTCATTCTATCAGGCTTGCACATCTAATGTCCTTTTAAAGCAAAGCCTTCTGTTGGGCTGTACAAAGAAATATTATAGAATCATAGAGTATCTTGAGTTGGAAGGGACTCATAAGACCTATTGAGCCCAGCCCCCTGTTCCTTGAAAATAAAGATTTTAAAAAAAAAAGTTTGAGTATGTAGTTGTTAATTATTACTTGTTAAAACCCCAGGGCTGAGGAATTAGTCAATAGCAAAGGTGAAGTGCTGGCTGTACTGTGCATCTTTTGCTCTTTGCCTGTCTCTCCAAGCCTGTGGGGAATTAATTCTGTGAGGCTCTTCAGTGAAACACCCAATACTTGTTTTGCTGCCTGTGTTTGTACTGGGTATGGATAGCTGAGTTTGGTAGCTTTCCCATAAGCTACTCTGTACAGTAAAGAAGTGACCCAAGGGTAAAGTTATGTTCTAATAAATTAGTTTCTTAAGTAGTCTTTATTTATTTGCTCATCTTATATTTAAAGCTTCTGTTAAAATTTCGAAAAATGGTGATTTATGGTAGACATGGAACAGGTAATATTTTTATAGCTGTTTGAATCTGGAGAGTCTCTGGCTGCTCTCTTTCAGCTCTTTTTGAAGGATTTATTCTCCTGATGCCATGTACTGCAATTCTTTGCATGTAAGATCATTCTGTCCTTTGTATGAGGTTCACTTTTGAGGGCTTAAAATACTTAGTTCTGAACCACATGCCAGACTCTTTGTTAACACTAAATGATTACTGGCTTCTACACTATTAACTTTGTACAGCCTAAAAAGAGAATAATGAGGCTGTCAGTCAACATAGGAAGTTCCACAGCTATTAATTCATCTACTCTACTAATGCTTATACAGATTTTTACCATGTGGCCCCATCAAAGAAGGCAGAAAATACCAGTGAATGCAGTGAATAAAAATGCATTAACAACTGTAGAGATTTTAAAATGTGATGAACATGAGCTTTAATCTATACAGAAGGACCAAGCTACGTGATCAATAAAATCTCAAGTATTGATTGACTGCACAACTTGGACAGGCTAGTAACTAATTGGCTCTCTTGTTCAAGCATTATATTTACACATGGTTTTAAAGTGAGCGTGAGAGTCACTAACTCACAATGTCAAAGAACAGCTGTACCTTGACCAGCCAAGCTTGGTAATTAAATGGCACACAGGTTAATTGCAGAGGCAAGCAGGAGACTAGTGTTAAAGGACAGAAAGGAGTCATTTGAAGAGTGTTGTCCATTTGAGGAGGATGAAAAGAAATGCCATTATAAAGGGAGCTTTACCAGAGTTCAATATTGATCAATTCATTTTTTATTAAAACTTTAAGTTTCTAATGGTATAATAGTGTTGGAAGCTGAATGAATTGCAAAAGAGTGAGTTTTGGGCCAGTTGAAATTGCCATAAAATGAATCTAAAAGTGATCCCAAGAGTCCATACATAAGCCTTTTTGTTGGTTGGTTGGCCTTTTTTGTTTTAACATTTGCCATGGCATATTTGCTTTTGAAGATGCAAAGCTGGTTGATTTAATGCGAGGGTTACTAATATATATATTCAACACATGCTATCAGTTTGTCTCTGTGGATCAATTTATTACGGCTCAAAAGTTTTGATCAGTACTTAGTGGGAAGGACAGTAACCCACCTTAATGAATATTCTTCATATGGTTTATGATCTTTATTGCTTACTGCTACATATGACTTGGCTCAGCAGAGCACTCAGACATGCTTAAATGCTGTGCTGAATGAGAATTATAATACATCACTCAGCATGTGCACCTGGAAGAATAACAACAGCACTACCATAAAAGATATGATGTCGTATATATTACTTTCTTCTTGAGGAAAGGGAAATATGGCATATGCTATTCCTGTTGCTGGATGAATTACCCAGCTGTTCTGATGACAAAGGTGTCTATGAAGTCTTAAGCAGAACAGTAACAGGGTGCTGCAGTCTGTGGAGGAAATGTTCTTCCATGGAGATGTCAGCAGAAAAGAAGAATGATAAAAGAGTTTTCATAAGTACATTGTGTAAAATGTTACATTGGCCAGTTGGTAGGAATACAAGGTTTGATTGTGAAGCATAAAATTTTGTGAGGCTTTGTGTGTTTCTGTACTTTCTCCTTTGGCATCCTGCTGTTGTTCATGATATAACCAGAAGGTACCAATTTGAATTTTAGAAGAATGGGAAGAACCCCATCAATATAATGGCTTTAGTCTGATGTCTAAATTCTGGATACACATCCCAAGTTGTTCTTTATTCCTTCCATAGCTGTTGAAAATGAAGGCTTTTACTTTAATGTTGCAACATGTGTTACATTCACTTGTGATTATTCTGCTAAAATCACCTTGACTCTTGTGCTTTTGTTTATGATTTTATTTTATTTTATTTTGTTTTCAGGACTGTTTCCTGCAGTGTTGAACCTGGCTAGTAATGCTCTGATCACAACCAATGCTACCTGTGGAGAAAAGGGGCGGGAAATGTACTGCAAACTCGTTGAACACGTACCCGGGCAGCCGGCAAGGAACCCTCAGTGCCGCATCTGTGATCAGAAGAGCCGTGTTCCACACCGTATGTGTGCTGTTTTCATTTTGCTCCTTGGAAAGGATTTTTTCTCAAAGGGTGTAGATACTCAGGAAAAAAAATAATGGTGGTTCACTAGCCTGATTCCTGTGAAATGTGTGTCTCTCTTTAAATCAGGTGAACCATCCCTTCTAAGGTATTTCAAAATCTCTTTGGCCACTCCTCCTACTGAACTTTCTGATTCAGGTACTGAAAAGCAGAGCACCTAAACTCAGATTTTAAAAAATTAAGTATCTACAGATGTTGTTGAATTCTTTTGATATACACTAACCATGAGTAAAAAACAGCTAACTGACTTTTACCTGCATACCTACATGTGGAATTTGAACATTTTGGCCAATCAAAGCAATATCTGAAATTCCAGTAAATTCAGTTTCCCTGGGCTATTAAAGATAAAGTAATGGAGTACTGCTTGTTTTAATGTTTAGTTTTTAATATTAAAATAGATTTTTGCTAATACTGCTTTCTTAAAGATTACATGGAAGCAAAATCAGTTTCCAGGTATGAATTTGTCATCATCTTCTTCAGACATGTTTATTCTGATAGTTGAGAAGATTAGAATGGAGAAAAATTCTAAAATTTCTAAGTCAAGTCATACGAGTTTAATTTTGTATAACCTTGCAGTGAAAGACACGAACAGCTTGAAAATTATTAGATTTTCATGGGTATACTGGCACTCTAGATGGTGGAGGACATAGGGATACTTAAGACAGCTTTTTAGTGAAATGCATAAAATGCTGAAAGAAGCCAGACACAGAAGCATGAAGATAATTATTTTTTTCCAATTGTGTTCCAATAAAACTTAGCTCAGATACATTTATACCTCATGACATTTAAGCATGTGCTTAAAACCACAGGATAAAAAAAAAAAAAAGACATTTAATATGTCTGCTAGTTCCAGACAGGATGAGCTATCTGTGGCTGTAGCTTTCCAGACAGAAGCTTTGTTTGGATTCTCCTTAGAAACTTCCTCCCATGGCCACACTTTCTACTATGGCTCACTAATTACATCACTCCAAATAAAGTGTTTTTCTAAAAGCTAATCTGCATCTCCATGCAGAAATTCATGTTATATATTTCCTAAGTTCAGTGAATACAAAGAATGGATTATTACTCCGTTTTTCTTAAAAAAAGTATTTTACCTAATTAATTAAGGGGTGATGCTGCTGCTCTATCTAGTTTCTACACTAAGCTATCTTTTCTTTCATTCTCCTCATAGGTTTTATCTTTTAGAACTCTTGAGTGCATGAATTACAGTTCTCTGAATTCTTCCTAGAGGCTTTCATATTTGTTAAAATTCACCTGAGCTCTTACTAGCACTACATAGAGATCCAGGTTTGCTTCAGAATAATCATATATTCTTGTTCACGTTATACTTTGATACTTCCCATTGCTAATGGTGAAACACCACTGAGGACAGTTAGTTGTCAATTGCAAAGTTTAGATGCTTTCTTTTCCTGCTGAATTGCTCCTGATCTTATATTTGTGAAGCTATTTGTAACTTTCTCAGTGTAGACTATCTTAATTTATCTACAATCTATTTTTTCCAGATTGTTTTCCATGTTTCAATGCCTTCTTTAACTGCAGAAACTGCCACCTTCTGAGGGAAGGTCATATGATTTTCTTAGCAATCAACATACACGATTATGTTATAGCAGTGTGTTTCACTCAGAGAAGAATCTAGGTTTTGGAAGCATTCTGACTGGCAGAGACTGTGCAAAAGACTTTCCTATTTTACAGATGGATATTTAGAGACACATGCACATTACCCAAGTTTTTTTCCTATATGAAGCTTGCTTATTTCAAAAATCAAATCTAAACCAGATATATTGTTTTGTCTTGTCTATGATGTTGGACAGTGTATACTAAAATATGTGTATACACTCAGACATATATATGTGTGTGTGTGCATATAAAAAACCCCATCTGAATTATTTATATCTATGTTTCCTTGTTCCTACTCTCTTCTAAACTTGTCAGTCCAGCTTTATAATATCTGATCTTTTTGACAATCTTATCTCATTTTAAGGTCTTTAAACATTCATTTGGCAAAGGAAAGTGCCTTGTTTAAACAGAGATGGCTTGTTAATAGGAGAGCCATGTAATATAACCAGACTTTAAATGATCCCCCTGGAATGTGTGAGTCTGGAGTGCCTCCCCTTAATTACTGTAGTAGGAAATGAACAAAATTTCCCTGGTTAATCACATGTGAGTCCAAATTAAAGTGCACAGTTTGATGGGCTCACTCTCAAAGTTCTCCCTCTTGCCATCCATCAGGGAGGTAGGTCCTTGAACTGCATTTGCAATCCAGTCCTTTTTACAAATTTTGTATTTTCCTCCCTTACCTCTTAAATAAGCTAAACATGCCAGCAATTAATCAATTTTCAGATTAATTATGATTAAACTTTCATAATGGTGATTACAGTTAATTCATCTCCCAATCCTCCTTCTGATGATTTGCCTTTATATCAATTTCATCCAAAGAGATTTTGATCAAAATTTCCAATTAGACAGCTTCTGTCGCAGTCACCAAAAAGCCCTGAGTTTGATTTACACTGAGTTTTGCTGCCACTCATTTAAAACCAAGATTTGAGAAAGTGTTCAGAGCTGTGGGATCTGTCAGCATGTAAAGTATAGGGCAGGTTTTGCTTTTCTCTTCAATATAAAGATAAAGCTACCTATAGCTTTATCAGTTTTAGTACCAGAATTCTGACTTGTAAATGTTGCTACCCACTAATACTGTTGAATAATATTTAAATGAAACTGTTGACATTTTCAGTATTAAAGGTTTATGCCTTCACTCATTCCACAAAGCACTTCCTTTTTTTTTCACTATCTTTAAATATGTCCAGGCATTCTGGCTTCCCTTAATGAGCTGGGACTCCTGTCCTCCACTGGTGGTTGATATAGCAAAAAACCAGAGATGCAAAGACTATCAGTCTGGCTGGTCGATTTAAGTAATAATTAAATAATAAGTAAATTAATCAGTTCATAAAGTAATTATTTGCAATTCTAGGCCCAGCTAGTAATGAATCATATTCCACTTTTATACCAAGAAAACATGACAGTTCTGAAGTAATTCTTAATAAGAGGGGTAGGGTTTTCTCCTGATTCATATTCTTGCAAATAGAACTTGCATAGAAGAAATTTCTTTATTTGAATTTCCTTTGGGTTATTTTCCTCATGATGTACAGGCTTGCTCTGGCAAATTAGGGACTTCAAGGTATAGATCCTTGTACCTTTTAAAATTCTGATTTGGTTATTCTCCATTTTGTACAGGAGAGAAACACAAAAAATAACCTTCAAATATTGAGTGTGATTTTTCTCAGTCTAAATAGTGCTAAATTACTAAGTAAGCAAACTTTGATAATGTAGAAGATCTTGAAATTCAGGAAAAACTCAATTCTATAAATAAATTTGTATCCTTATTTAGGATTCAATTGGGGCACTGCAGCAGAGTAAAATAGACATGAAAAATAATGCATCTTGGACTATGATATGGATTATAACCAAAAAAAACTTATATACATGTATGTGAGTCAGAAAGTTTTCCATTTGAGGAATATATTCTGCAATGATTTCTGAATCATTTCCTCTGTAATGATTTGTGAATTATTTCGAATAATTTCCATATTACTTAGAAATGCCAGTACCAGTACTGCTTTTAATCTCTGCTTTTCTTTCACTCCATATTCCAGGTTTTTGCTTTGTTGTTTCTGTTGCAACATTCACTAAGTTTGAAGTACTTGAAACCTTGGAAGAGTGCAGAAAGTGTTTTCTTGATTTAATGCCTGCATTTTCTGTAGCATTGGGAGAGCCTTCTGCAGTTAGATGTTCTGAATGACCTTCCTGTGATAATAACCAAAATTAAATAGCTAACATCAGATCAGTAATAGTTCCAGTAATAATAAGCATGACTGGTGGCTCATGAGTACAAGAAAAGTTGATTTATTGTTTTTTCTTTTTGAAGTCCTGACTTACTAGTTTTGTAGTTGTCTTCAAATCTAGATTTCAGATCTAAAAATAAATGAATCTTCTAATAACCTTGAAATTTATTTATATGTTTCTCCTATCCTAACAGAAAGACACCCCATAACAAATGCAATTGATGGCAAGAACACTTGGTGGCAAAGCCCTAGTATCCAGAATGGAATTGAGTATCATTATGTGACCATTACATTGGACCTCCAACAGGTAGACTTCTATTTGTTTGTTTCTGGGCTTGCTGTCTTGCATGATAGATCAATTGGATTATCTGAAATTCTTGCTCTGTGATTCTTTCCTGTATGAAGACATGACCAGTTTCTCCTATAATTTTCTATTGTTTATGATATGACCCGTTCATTGTAACATAATGTGCCAAATGAAAAAAATAAAGTTTTTTCCTATATATTTTTAGGAAGTCATGCTGATCTAAGTACCTTTTATCTCTGAAACTGAACTACTTGGATGGATAGGGATTTTTATACCTGGAAGAGCCTTTGAATCCTGAGAGTGTTATTATAATTCTGGCTTTGCAGGCAGAAACAATCCTACTCTGTGTTTTTTGCCTTATAAATGCAAAAGTATTCAATGTGCATTTCTCTTTCAAGCAGGAGAGCTAAAACTTTTACAGAAGCTTGAGAGTAAGATCCTTTGCATTAAAGAGGTTTGGGGGTTTTTTTTAACATGTCTTTTACGTTTTCAGAGTTATTTACTGATTTGCTTTTTCAGCAAGGAGTTTTGCCTCTTGTTGGATGGGATCTGTTAATATGCAAGTTGCTCTTGGGCACTGGAACTAAATTCCCATCCTTGTTTTCCATCACCCTAGAAGTTTTAGTTGTCTGTTTAAGTCAGGTCTTCTAAACTGGGGCTTTACAGCTCCTGCTTTTTTCTCCTACTGTTTGATTATCTAGATTATCATCAGAAATTAGCAAATTTATGAATTTCTGAAAGTTTTAAGTTTTCTTATGTATTGAAAGCTAGCAGCTAAAGGGTCACTGATGATACTGGAGAAAAAGTATGGGTTGTTTTAATGTATTTAAAAGGTTTCTTCATGTGCCAGCTGACAGCAGTCTGAGAATGCTGCACTGTGTGTGGCGTGGGTTTGGGGGTTTTTTGTTACTATTTTTTAAAAATGAGACAAGGATCAAGTCTGACCCTGTTTCTTTTCCCATGTCCTATTACTAACTGCTCAAAGGAAACTTGGCAGTCCTTCTGCAGCTCTAAAGCTGATACCTTCTCTTGAGCCCATTCATTTGTTGTTGGCTGGAATAGAAGCAGTGTTGAGTTTTCTGTGGATGTCAGAGAGGTAGGATAAGACCTTGTGTCACTAATGCTATCTGGCACACCCTTTATGGTCTGAGTAACCCATGTAGTTAGGAATGCATGTGATTTTACTCACCACTGTACAGGAACAGAACAAGTATTGTTCCCCAAATTGTAGTAAAAGGTCTGCTGCAATTTGTATGGCTTTTGGACTAGTCAGTAAGGAGTAAGTGTGTTTGAGAAGTATTAGGAGTTTTTGTTTGCTTATCCAGGAATTTCATAGCAGAGCATTATACACCATTAAAGTAACTGGCAGAATATGAAATTTCTCTTTCAGCTTTTTTGTGTATTAGTCACTATGACTGTGAAGGTCACCAGATATCTCTGCGACTTCACTTAAAAGAAATTTCATTCTTTACCTTTGGCTTTTAGGAGATTCAGTAATTGCTATGTTTGTGTTGATGAATTCTTGCTTTAAGTATAAAAATGCTTAACTTCCTTTTGTGAGGTAGACCTAACAAATGACAAATCCACAAGTAATGGACTGAAAATTGCAGAAATGCATTAGTTCTTACGTTATTACTAGTAATTATGATAGTACATGGAATGCATTTAGCAATCCAAATTTCATGAAAAAAATCAGGAAAATAATTGCAGTTTCCTCCTTTTTATAATGCTTGGCCTTTTGGGGCAGTGAACTTTTTTTTTCTTTACTCTTTTATGCAGGGAAGCCATATAAAAATGATGTGTACTATTTAGCAATAGCTAATAAACTAGACGAAGTAACATATACTTAATGTTAGAACAAGCCCAAATATTATCAGCCCTGTTGGGAAAAATGTAGTGTGGTTTTTTTTTTCTGTTTTCTCTCAACAATTTAGTTTTGCCTTAATACTTACAAAGAGCTTTTATCTATATGGGGGCTAGGCTTCTAATTCATTGAAGTACGCTTGAAATCTTCCCTCCATTATTATTAAAATATGAGTTGAAAACTGGAACTGTTTGGTTCTGAGCATCTTTGGAAATTTGCACTTAATTCTTCACTTTTTCCCACTTTTTAGCCATTATAACAAGTCTCATCTATATCACAAGAAAATCATGGAACTCCATTAATACCTGTAAATGTGAGATTATTTTTACAGTGCTTTTCATCCAGAAAGTGCATAGGAGGTCAAAAATACAGATTTATTTGGGAGTTTCTCACATGAATTTAAATGGAGGTTAGAGTGACAGGTTGAGCTGCCTTGGTAGACCTGAGTTTGAAAGGGGGTGGTTCACAGATGGGCTAGGTTCCAAGAGAAGCTGATTGCTGTTCTGCAGCTCTTAGTCTGGCTGGGGTGGGAGGGTCTGTCTGCTCTGCCATTAAAGTGTTGGGGAGCTGAAGTGCAACAGAGGTACTTCAGATCCCAAGTGCAACGTTTAGCAGGACTGAAAATAGGCCTTTTCTCCAAGGATTTCAGAGCAGGGAGTTGGCAAAACAGAAATGCTTAGGTATCCAGGGACAACATATTCCCTGTAGTCATGCTATTCCCAAATCCTCAATTGGTCTTAATTTCACAGTAGTGTGGAAGATTAGTAGAGTGTCTTTAAAGAAAACTGGCAAATTCACAGGAAAACCAGTTGGCATTTTGATGTGAAGTGAAGTGGTCAGCCCATCTGTCTTTGATTTCTACACACATCAGGGTACTTTTATTAAATTCCCAATTACTCTAGGGAACAAGGACGTTGGCAAAATTCTTGATGCTGCTCAGATACATGTACTGGGAGCATATTTGTGTGGATTTAGGTATTTTTGCTATGCACTTAATATTTTTTAGTTTATGTTAATTGTAGATGTGTAGAATGCAGGTGGACCCAGAGTTAATGTTTTGGCAGAAATTTCTGGGTTTAATAACTGTCTTAGTTGCCTTAGACTGTGGAGGATCAGTTCATCCAGGTGATGCTTTCCAGGCATACATACGTGAAGAAGAAGAAAGTAATGGACACTCTACAGAGCATTGTAAGCTGCAAAGAGCAAGATTAATTGCTTAAGCTGTGTAGATGTTTCTCTCTAAAACACTTGCACTTTATCAGGTTTAAGTTCCCTAATCTCTGATAGCATCCAGCTCTTTTACCTTATCTTTTCATCCTGTTCTCTACCTGTCTTCTCTACGAAGGCAGGAAGGAGTCTAAAAAATCGTGTTCTGACTCCATGTAGAAATCACTGCAGTCACCATTTCTTCCAAAGGCAGTCTCAGAACACCTGTTACAGGAGTGTCATACAGCAAACTGGTGGCCCTCTATAATTAATATTTTTTTTCTTAAAGAGGAAATAACCAGGCCTTTGAGTCTTGGCCATTTCAAAGTTTTTGCATGATTTTTGGATTCTGGAACCACCTCTCTGTTATCTGGTTTCAAATTCCTAGTGGAACCCTTTGTTTGGGTGTTTATACAGTTGAGCCCCACAATAAGGTCCAGTTCAACTAATCCTTTAGGGATTGACTGAAGGTAATCTTACAGACATAGTGAAATAAGAGGTAAATTGGATGATATTTGACAACATTGCTTCTCTTAATACAAAATCGTAGTATATTTTATTTTAACATAACAACAAGTAGCCAGACAGTGGCTAAGGAATCAAAACATATTGAGCAACAAAGCCATATTAAAATAGCCTTTACATATTAGCTGCATAGTCATATAGGGATATGTATATCACTGGGCAATATTTGGTTTAATGTTATATTTTCTCTTCTCTGGAATATCAAAAACATTTTCCATTGGGGGAACAAAAATTACAGCTAGCTTTCTGTTTAATGACTTCTGATATCAAGTACAAGAACAGCTAAAGGAATGAGGAGGAAATTAACTACAGAGTTTAGTCCTGACATATAATAACCAGTTTAGCAAAATGCTGTTTGGTCTGTGTTAAATTTCTACATATGTACAAACACTTTGTTTAGCTGTTCAATTAATATTTCCCTTCTCTCTTTCACCAATAACTGTGGCCTTTAAATGCTTTCAAAATTTTTTTTATAAAGGAAAGGTTTAACGTCTCTCTTCATCCTCAAACCAGAAAGTAGTTTAACAGAAAGGAAGTTTAGTCCAAACTTGGACTTTTCTCCAACAGATGACAGTCAGTTTTGTTCATCTTCAAAAATGTTTGTCTAAAGAGAAAAAGTGAAAAAAGCCAAAGTCTGTTGAGACTATCACACTGCAATTCCCTGACTGCTGCTCCTTCCCTCACTAGTGAAAGGGATATGTTTTCTGTACTTCTTGTTCTGGCACTGGCATTTGTTGCCATGCAGGAAAACAGATGTACCTTGGTACTGAAAACTATGTCTTGTTTTGTTTTCTGGGGTGTGGTTTCTGCCAGATCAATTTTCTGATTTGGCTTGCCTGTGTGAGGTTTTATTGCTAGCTTGGGAGAGCAACATTCTGTGTTGGATTCAACATTGTAAAACCTCAGAGTGTACAGTACTGACCTGTGAGCTACAGTCCAAGCCTGCAACATAGAGCTGTCATCCTCAATATTAATTTTTTTACTATTTCATGCTCATAGAGTTATGAAGATATGTTTTAAAGTTATGTAAACATTTGGGAATTCAGAAAATAAATTATCTCAAAACTAAGTCCAGTTTTCTGGCTCAGTTACACCTAAGTGGTAAACGAACTGTTGAAGTGACAGCCAAAAAGAGATGCAACTAAAACCATGAAAATTAAATGTTGAATAATTTTTAAAAAGAAAAAGGAATTAGATGTCCTGTTTTCATAAAGTCCACAGCTAACACTTAGACAGGTATGTCAGTTGCAATACTCATTATTTTTTTATTTCTTTTTTCCATTACCTTCATAGAGTTGAATCTTAACATTTTAGCGATTCTCTTAAGTTTTTTAGTTTTAAAATTTGCTGGTAATGAACTAATTAGATATATACAGAATGAAAAAAGTGTAATTTACCTTTCTGATATTCTTATAAATAATTAATAATTCTATTTTTTTACGTTAATAAATAGTATTTAATTCTAAGTCTTTTTAGAGCAAATATACTGGGCTTGAAGTCAGTTTATAATAAAAGCATTTGAAAAACTAAAAAAAAAAAAAAGAGAAGAAATTTCATATAAATATATCAGTAAGAATTTATTGTAAACATACAATAATGTTGTATATTGTATATACAATATATATTGTATATTACAATAATATTGTAAACATAGAAAAAATTATTTGTTATCATGAAAACAAACAGAACAGTAGTAAATATTTTGACATTACAGTGAACATTTTTAAGAATTTCCTGGTTTATATACTATTAGCAAATTTACTTTAGATTATGTATCTTTCCACCTTGATTTCCAATTGCAGGAGAGAGAGAATATGTGCACGCTAATAAGTAACAGGTGTTACGTTACCTAGGGCTGGCTCCCTTCTTGTCTCAGAATAAAGTTTTCCTCATTGATATCACTCAGAAAAAAGCATAAGGAAAATAAAACTTTATTTTTCTGCAGTTAAGGTCTGAGACTGCAGCTCTATGCCAGCCATAATTCCTGAAGAGGCTGCGGCATGAAGCTTCTAGGTACTCTAACAAACAAATGTTAGTGAACTGACTACCCCGCAGCATTAAAAGAGCAGGTTTTTCATGAGTCATTCAATTGTACATGGAAAGACTTTTCTCAAATGCATTCTGAAATGCTAAGAATCCATTATTGTATTGAAAGATGAATTGTAATACCCCCCAAACAAAGTGATGTAAGCTGGGTTGGGAAGTTGTGTGAACAATAAATACCCACAGGATTATTTTGCCCATTTTCTTTATGCTCACCACTAAATCAGACCATAAATTTATTTCTTTGTACTTAGTCTGAAAGATTTCTAAGTAAGCAAATCCTTTCAGCTTCAGTTCATAATACATGGTAACAAAGATTTTGAACAGTGTTGAGAATTTACACATTTTCTTTGTGGGGTTACTTGCCTTATATTTTCCCTGGATGACTGTAATACATACACATTCCACTTTTCTAGTTTTGGCTTTAAGGAAGGGAGCTATTGTCCTTTGCATTCAGTGACAGATATTCTGGCATGAATATGAGATTGTGTTCTGATCTTGTATTGTTATCAGTTTTGGTTCTAAAGAAAATTGTGGACTTTGGGAGAATGGTGATGTGATAAGAGTTTCATAGGATTCTCAGTCTTGAGCAGACTTTGTCATTGATATTGAAGATATATGTTGTCTTTAAATAGTTTATGATGAATAACAAGCTTTTTATAAGTTTTGCAGATGATGATGGTTGTGAAATAGTGCTTCTGCTGTGATAGGCACATTAAAATGTACACATTTGATATGAACAAGTGAGAGCTGGAAACACTCATGAGCTGCATGGAAACATCACTGAAGGAAATAAGAATGATTGAGTCTGGATACTCTCAATATTACTGGATCCAGACTGAGTATCAATTCTTGGATCTAGAAAATGAATAAAAAAGGAATTTTTTTTTTTTGTGTGTGTGTGCATTTTAAGCACTGAAATAGGGGAAGAACCATTTCTGTCCTCCTCTCTTTTCCAGGTTTTTAAGAAGGGTTTGGATATTGGCATTTTCATAAATTTTCCTTTCCTCAAAATAGTCTTTCTCCGTAAAAGAAGTGCTAAACTTTAGAAAAGAAAGAGAAATTGCTTTCTGCTATTATTTGAAACTATTGTGAAAAGAGATTATTGGCTTCAGCCCTTGATTCTGGTATACACCAGGCCAATGATGAGCAGCAAAAATAGTCCAGAAAGCAGCTATTCTTTGAGGCCTTCACAAACAGCTGAACAGTTGGTAATGGAGCAAACCAACCGAGAAAATTACAAAGAACAAGTTGACATTGACAGAAATTTTACAGGTTCTGACTCCTTCCATTTGGCTTAATGTGTCTCAGAGAATCAATAGGTGGACAACTTGAGTACTTTACCATTTGACATTGTATAAAGTGCATTCTTTTAATAGACTTTGCTTTCTTTTTTTTTTCTTTTTTTTTTTTTTTTTTTTTTTTTTAAATAACACTTTGTACTTGTAACACGAACAAAAGTTGAGAAGTATTAGTACAATGTATTTTTTGTCATGGAGAAGAAAGTGTTCTTGTGCCTCTCTAGCAGTTACATACATGGAAGGGAGAAAGCTGGGCTTTCTCTCAGTTCAGGTATTTTTATAGTTTTTTTAAAACAAATGTTCTATAGGCATCACCTGAATGGGACTGAGCATTGTACAAAAGGGAATTTTTCCCTAACTGGAAAAGATTAATTTGTACCTGAAATGGCTTGGTTTGGAGGCACCCACCTTAGAGCTTTTCAAGGTTGGCTGTGATAAAATCTTTCTCAGTTTTTCCCGTCAAGTGCTGTGAACATCTTAATTTGCATGACATTTGTAGCTGCAACTTTTTGTAGTTACAATTTTTCTGGACAGATGATGCCCTGCTAAAATTGCTCATGACACTGGAAAAAAAACAATCTATATTGGAATCAAGTGTGTGTTTCTTTCAGCCCAAATTCCCCATCTGGTAGCAATGTTTCAATTGGAAGCAGCCCAGAGGAACAGGAGCAAAATTGTCATTAAAAGCAAACTGCAGCATGGTGGGAGATGTTCAGCTCTAAACTGATATTAGTGGAATCCTGCTAAGCATGATTTTTTTTTTCCACCCATGCCAAAATTTTCAATTACAGAATTTCTAACTGTGAGCAGAATATTTGAAACCATGGCCACTGTCTTTCTGGACACTGATCGAAAAAATACATGCTAGATGCCTATTTGAGGAATCTGTAAAGCCACTCCATTTCTAAATAAGGTTTTTTCTCTATCTGAGTTGGATGTAAGACTAAAAGGAGAAGATTAGTTGTTCTTATACAGCTAATTGTATAAAAACTCTTGCATCAAAACTGTCTACTCTTTCATGCATAGTAAACCCAAACAATAATCAATAACAGTATCTGTGAATTGAAATATTACAAACTTCATAAATTGGCCTCTGAGAACACAAGGAACTGCTTCTCAAAACTCACAAAATCTCTGCTTCAATTCATGAGGAGTTGGATTTGGTCTGTTTCATGTCTTAAACCTTTAGGAGAGGCAAATCCAAAATGAGAAACAGTGCAAATGTGGCATTTAAGATGCATAACTTGCTGCATATATAACAATTGTTTTCGAATGTGAGTATCAAGATAGAAGTTAATGATCGAGGAGCATTTTTGCATTGAGATTCTGTTTATATCAGTGATTTCTGATTCTTGGTCACCTATGGTTTTAGAAGTTCAGACTCCTGTCTGTTTTCACATTCAGACTGTAGCAAGGCTGAGCTCATACTCCTGAGAGAGTGAAACATGCTCATGTCTGGACAGAGCAACATAAATAGTGTTCTGTCAGCCCCCACATGAACATAGACACAGCACAGCCTGCTTCACCCTCTTCTTCTTCTCCAGATGATCAGGATTAATGTCTACTAGGGGTGTATACATCTGTGGACGCATCCAAGGCATGTAGTGCTTCAGTAGCTAGCCTTAGATAATCTTTTGAAGATCTTGGAGATTTACAGCCCCACTCCAGTTGCTGGTTTTTAGATCTCTTCTATTTGCTGAGCTTGAGGTTAACTCTTACCCAAACACACCCACTAAAAAGAGAGAGCACACCTAAAGAAGGTATTTAGAAATGGGATTTAGTGGGAAAATAGGATAGACTTCAGCGATTGAGGTCAGGATTAACATGCTGATCAGCCAGCTAGTTGCAGTCAATAGGTTCCTTTCATCTGCTTTTCCCTCTGTCTTAACACTTGTTCCTTCTTGATCCACCTTGATCCCTCCCTTTCTCTACCTCTGTTCTGTCCCCTAAATGACTCCATGTTAAGTGTCATCCCTGCATGCAATCCCTTTAACACATCCCATAATGAATTCTGCTTAGGCTTTCCCCTGCTTCTCTTAATGAGGGGGACTCCACGTAGCTAATAACCCCCTTTAACCTCACGGTGTTCTGAGGTAGCCTTGACTCATCTGGATGGATTTCACACTGGGACAAGGGATGTCTGCAGTGCTTTTTCTACCT
This sequence comes from Erithacus rubecula, assembly GCF_903797595.1. NCBI lineage: Eukaryota > Metazoa > Chordata > Aves > Passeriformes > Muscicapidae > Erithacus > Erithacus rubecula. Next base: position 51,853,641 of record NC_136685.1, read on the forward strand.
CTATCAGCACTTTTAACTAACTGCTTAAATAAAGCTGTGTCATGGTAAAGGTCATATGGTATGACAGTATTTATACCAGCCTGTAAGGAAACAAGTCCTTGCCTAAGTTTTGCACTATTCTTGATGGAAGAATACCATGTTTACTTGGACACTGAACTGCAATAATAATCAGCAAAATAATATAACTACAGTAAACAAGAAGATATAGAGTTCACACCAGGTTGTTGATGGAAGCCTCCATTAGCACTAATAAATTATTCTATTGAGAAAATTAAATGGAAATACTTCTGCAGAATTGTGTGGTCCATTTTTTTTTCTCTGCTTGTATTCTGATTTGTGTGAGCGTTTTCTAACCAAAGGATTTATTTTTTAAATGGAAACACAAGTGGGAGTCGGACACAATGAGATTTCTTGCTTCAGTAGTTAACCCTATGTAGATTAATGATTCACTTCAGCTCTATCTGAATAATATTAGTGTAGCAAATTATCCTGTATAGTAGGATGCACTTTTCTATGTCTTATGAGGCATTCACAAGAAGGTACAGTGCTATAACTTACGGAAGTGTTCCTACAACATGTGCTTCATAGTTCTAACTGCTGAGACAATTACCGGTGAAAATGAGACCAGAGACTCATTTTGTTTCTCATCTTGAGGATTATGTTGCCTATAATTTGGGAAAGGTTTAAAGGACTATTTAGACTATTTTCCTCCTACTCCCATAATTATACTGCTATGGTCACATGAGCAGAACAAGTAGAAAAAAGCACCAGCTGTGCTTTGGCAGCTGTGTTAATGTCTTTTGCATGCTCCCAGGCAGCTTTGTATTGCTCCATTTTGCCATTTGTATAAGCAAGCTTGGGTGTCTAGGTTGCATTCTATTGGACTTATACAAGTCCAGATGTGCTCTAAGATCGTGCAGTTACCATGCCAATTAACATGTGTTAATCTGGTGCTATCTGAAAAGTGAGCCAGGTGTGCTCCATCGATTACCCCGTGGGAGTAGAAGCTCAGTGTTACAATGTACTAGGAAGGTTGGCTTCAGAATACTGAATTTTTTTGAATGTGGAAACAAATGTAAGAAAACTCAGTGTTACATTAGGCTTTATTAGTTTTCTCATGCCACTAAGTGCTTGCTGGTTTTGTATTTGCTAAACAACTCCACAATAAAAAAAGAGTTTCTCTTTTATCTGGAGAAGGACATTTTTCCATCTACTTGGAAAGCCAGCATTACTTCCATTACATTGATTTGCTTTGAGAATAATCATACAGCTGCCATTAATTTTAGTCTGTTTGTTGTCATTGCCAGCTTGCTGAGAAAGCACAGTAAAATATGGCATGCATCATGATTGCTCTCTGCCTCATAGCACTCTGGTGAGCTGGTGGTGCCTGGTGTAGCTGACTGAGCTGGGGAAACCATCTTCTTGTGTCATGCTAAAACTCCAGCTGTCCCCCAAAGGAAAGGTAATTTTAAAAAGCATGGATTAACATCCTATACTGTCTTCAGCCTAGCCCTAGAAAGATCAGGAATAATATTAACAGACCATGTTTTTGATGCATGACACTTTTCATGCATCTTCCTTTGTCTCTAATTAGCAGTAACAGTCTACCAATATTTAAAAATATTGTTAGTTCCAGCTCTGTTTCTCTGTCTAGGAAGTTAGTGCATTGCAATATCTCAGTTCTTCAGTTACAGAAGAAAATCTTAGAGGCTGGGACAGTAGTAGTCTGGATCAGGTTGAAAACTGTAGCTGAATTGTAGTTAAAACCAGCTCTTAATGTATATTCTTTTATTTACATTAAGAAGTCAGATTTAGATTAAGAGAAATTAAATCCATTCCACTGTGATGTGCAATATGCTCTTTACTCCCCACTGTTTGGTGGGGTTTTTTGTTTGTTTGTTGTTTTGGATTTTCTTTTTTTTGTTTGGTTTTATGTTTTTCAGTTTCATTTATAGAGGATGCTAAAAATAATGAAAGCCAAAGGTATATATTAAATTACAGTGCAGCAGTGAGCTGTCTGAATGCAAGAAACAAGGCTTCAAACACATCCTCTGCAAAATATGCAGGAAATGTTATTGGAAGAGGGCTTCAATATGAAAAGTCACTGTAGAAAGTTGCACTCTCCCATACAGCCTAGTATTTCAAAGCAAGCATACAGAAAAAAACTTCCTGTTGATTACACCTCTTGGCCCCACAGAGCCAATGCAGCCAAGATGTTTAGCATAGCTAAATGCTTTTTTGGCTGTATTTTACAATGAATCTTTCATGAAATTTTAGGACTTCCAGAAAGGCAACTGTATGTACATACACCTGTGATTATGAATTTATTGTGAGATATGTCCTAAACCACGGATCTTCCACAGTAGAAGCCCTAACAATGTGTTTAACCTCAGTTGTTACCCATTCAACATACATGGAATAGTCTTATTCTGACAACTTGAGGTAAATTGCCTATGTAAAATAAATTTTTAAAAAGTATTTAAAAATATTGTGTGGTGAAATCTCTATTCTGTAATTCTTACATTTCAAAGAGCTTAACTAGGGGAACAGTTCAGAGAGATTTGTAAATGTTTTGCTTGTCTCTGATTATTGTAAAAAGTATTAGTAACACTGATCCAGGATAGTTAAAACTATAACTGTTTGTGGTCACAGTGGAATATAGCTGTAAATGAGTTTGAGAGAAGAAAGGGAATTTCTGAAAGGGGACAAGTGGTTGTATGATTCCTGTTGGAACAATGGACCAAAACACAGGTTTTTTCATTCTCTGGAATGTTTATTTAATGCTACTGAAGAAAAATATTGAGATAGTAATTTGAGAAGGTACAGTTACAGACATACACTATAGATTGAAATAAATACAGTCTTGCCCATTTCTTATTCTGAAAAACTTACACTAAAAAACTTTGGCTGCTTGTGTTTTATTTTCCTGACTGAAATGATTGTGAATCTTACCACATTCTCAGCATCTGCACAGAAGGCAGGAATGATAATTGGAGATAAATATTTTCTATGTCTCCATCATCAAGTATTCAGGAATACTTGCTGTACACTGCCACGTAACAAATTTTCTATTTTGCAGTAATACTGATGGGTAATAAAAAACAATTCAAATCTTCTTACTGTTTCTTTCATTGTTTACTGTTGGCTATTCTTTCAGTAGCTTTACTGGTTGTCTAAGCATTCACGAGATTTTTGTGTGGACTAAATCTGAATCTTGCACTTCTATCTTGCAGTGACTGTCCGAAACAAAAGCTTTAAGTGTTAAATTAACACTGCCATGATACCCTCTGGAATCCTCATATGCAGACTCACAGCACTGCATCTTAAAAATATTAACTTGATATGCATTCTGCTTTTCTAATAGAAATAGCTGCTTCTTTTCCTTGGATTAAGTTCTACCTCTGTAGCATATAGCTGTTAGTAGGTTAAAAATCAAACCAGACCTGAATCACTAATGTGTGCCATTCTGCAATTGCAAATGTATTTGTGGTTTGCATTCCAGCAAGTGTGTACACAGAAATAAACCTTGATAAATCAATTGAATAGACAGGTAAAATGGACTATAATGAGCATTGATTATATGCTTGCATTCTGTTCGTAGTGGTGTTTGATGTGTCTCTGTCCTGTAAAGCTTATTCATGGTCACAGTGCTGAGTTGTCTGATTGAAACAAGAATGTTTTATAGAGTGATTTCAGCATTATGTGATTACCTTTCAATAGCTTAAAACTGTGTTTTTCTTTAACAGAGATAGAGTTGTAACAGTTTGGCAACTCTTAAACCTTGTGGAAAGTGTATGTCTCTAAATACACATAAAGAAACAATCCCATTCCTACAAATTGAAAACACTTGTAAACAAACTTTGCAGACATTTGGCTGAAATGGCAGTTTAGCAATTACCTACTAAGCTATGTGAAACTTAAAGTACTTTGTAATTGTTTTAAAAGTTTCTGTTGGCCTAATGCAACTAGTTTTCTTTCCAGAAGTGTTAATGGAGAATTGGTTTCTGTAGTTTTAGTGTTTCCATGCAATCCAAGGCCATATTGCATTTCTAGGGGGAAAGAAAATAGTCAAACATTAGCGTATTTACTGTTCTTATGTTGTTAGCTATGATGAAATTGGGATGAATTTTTGTGTATTTAGCTGTATTTTAACAATTCTTGTATTTTTCAGGTTTTCCAGATCGCGTATGTTATTGTGAAAGCAGCGAACTCCCCTCGTCCCGGGAACTGGATATTGGAGCGTTCGCTGGATGGAGCAGACTATCAGCCCTGGCAGTACTATGCTATCACAGACAGCGAGTGCCTGACACGCTACAACATCCATCCCCGGCCTGGAACCCCCTCCTACATAAAAGATGATGAAGTCATATGCACTTCTTATTACTCCAAAATCCATCCTCTGGAAAATGGAGAGGTAAGATCAGACGGTGTGCCCTACATAACATGGGAGAAAAAAAAACCCTTTTGTTGATTGGCAAATCTGCCTTTGGTAGGCAGTGTGTTTTGGTGCAATTGCAAAATGTGGAGAGAATCTATTTGCAAATTTTAAAAGCTCATCTTACATGGTCCTTTATAAATGCACATAAGGTTCAGTCTAATAAGAATATTCTACCAAGTAAATCAAGAAGTAAAAGAGTTTATCAGGTAAGCAGTCAGTACCTTCAGACAACTTTACGTGCTTGAAATATGTTCCCCCTTGTGAACAAAGGTAAGAATACTTGGAAAAGTCATGGACTCAGTGAAGTCATAAAACACTTTTCTTTTAGTGTGTTTTCAGTCCTTGTGTATAACCCAGGATGTCAAATAGTAATGATTTTAGTCAGAATTTAACTTAATGCCTTAAGAGCTGATCCTCTGCCCCTTTTTATACCTATTCCTTCTCCTTTCAGAGGCCTGTAGTATTTTAGCTTAAGTCCAGGCACATGAATCATGGACCAGTCATTTGTTCTAACTGAGGGTGTGGAAAAGATGTAGTGGACTTGGTTGAAGGAGCAAGACATATGTAACACCTGTAGCTGAAAATGCAGTGTTCTAAATTGCTTCAAATTGTGCGAGGGAAAGCCATGTGTACCACATTCCAACTGCATTTTTTTTTTCACAATTCTTTCCCAACACTTGGTCTGCAAATGAATTTTAGTTTTTATATTTATCCCTGTGTTATTATCTCTGTTCTACTTTTTAATGTTTTATTTTTGTATAAATAAGTACAAAACTACTTTCTTCTGTTCCCCTAAATGCAAAGCAATATTCACATGCAAAATTGTTATTTTTGAGTCCTGGATATAGATATGCATATTATGTTTATGTTCTCAAAAAATTTACAATGCCCATTGCAAAAATTGAAAAATTCAGCTTTCTGTGAAAATACCCTGTTGATACACTTTAAAAAGATATAACCTTGAATCTAAGAGAGTCTCAGATTATCAAGAATTCTCAGATGGGAAATCATTTTCAGTTCTAGGAAAAATTGCAAGTACTTTGTATTTGTAGTTGTGCTTGTATCATTAGTGCTTGTATCATTTGCATGGGTATTTGTTCTTGTAAAATCTAGCAGGAGCAGATAAAGTGACACTAACAGAAATAGTGCATATACATGTGCTGTATTTTTAAGCTGTTCCAACTGGGTGCTTTTTGAGGGGTGAACAGAACATGAGTTAGCAACTCATCACTTGCAAAGAAATTTTATACTGTTTCTTTGGGAGACTGTGTCTGCACTGAAAATATTATGCAAAAGTATTTATTCCAATAATTAATTTAATTAACATTGTTCCACTTATTTGGCTATCCAGTTCTCTCACAGGCATATATTGATTCCAGTACTGTGCTGTCTTCTTGGTTAAACCAGTGAGTCTCTGTGTTCCTCACTGGCTGAGCTAAACAGAAAAGAACTTTATTCAGCACTCTAGTATATATCCATGACTGAAGCATTGGCTTAAAGCCTACTGAATTGAGTGGAACTTAATTCTGATATTAAGTGTGCAGTTAACAGTTTTTACCTGGGCCTGATGTGCTCTATCCTGAACTTAGTAAATTACCTGCATCTGATAGGTGGTTTCTTTAAAGACAAAGGTGACTTTGAAGGGAGGAATGCATCTGTTCCATTCCACTTGGCCAAGGGGAGTTGTTACATACAGGCATATTCTATGAAAGGCATGGGATAAACCCTAAGTTAATCTTACCTCCTGTAGGTAATTATTAATCTGAGATGTGGCTGTAATAGAGAGAGAACAGCTTGGAATGTAAAGCCTAAATATTAACCTTTCTAGTGATTGGAAGAATATCATTCCATGTGAACTAATTATTTTACATATTTAACAATGCTCTTTTCATAAGTAAACCACTATTTTCAGCTGTCTGAGTAGCTGAAGGCTGCATTATGAAGTATGTAGCATTTACAGAGAATTAACCCATGTTAATTAATTTTCACATTTTGTCAAACACATAACATGAAAAATAGAATTTCTACCAATATCATATTTACTTGCAGTTGCTGATGGTATTTGGCTCCTGGTCTTTGAGTGGAACCACATCTGCATATAATTATCTTTCTTCTAGGAGAGTAATTTTGTTCTGTGAATCAGATATTGCAGTCATCTTGTAAGACTGACTGAGTTATGAAATGTAAATAAAGTACCTTTGCTTCAAACCCCATGAGTTGCTTGGGCACACTGTTCTGGTGTACACCCAGAAAACCTGATGAAGTGCACAAGGAACATGGTTGGCAAGCCAGTGCCAATGTCAAATGTGCATCTACAGTACTGTCTGAAGTTAAAAGTTGTCTAAGTTGCCATCTTAGAAAAATCAGAATATGTTCTCCTCATGTATACTTCCAATGAACATTTAGTCAATTACCTGATTCATCAGTGTGTTTCCAGAGATGTTCATTCTACGCCAAATATTTTTTGTCATGTAATACTATTCCTATTTGCAGCAGTAATATTATCTTGGCCAGTCACAGAATTAGAAACAACATCAGCCAGAAACAACAAAGCCAACAAAACAACAACAAATAACCCAATGTGATTTATCTTCAGATCTGTGTAACTAGTGCAAGTCTAAGTCAAATGGGAACAAGCAATCTATAGACCAGGGATTATGCACAAAAAAGTAATTTTATTGAATTAGCTAATGGAAAATTGCACAATGACAACTTCCAAATGAACAAAAGTAAGAAACTCTCAAAGAATTTTCTCTAAGAGTGAAAGAAAGATTCCTAGCATTCTGGTTTCCATACTAAGGTATCAGTGATAGCTAGAAAAACAGTGTGTCTATACCATACTGGCTGGGGTAGACTTTTAGCAAAGCTGTTTTCACAGCATCATGGAATGGGTAAGAACAGAAGGGACCACAGTGGGTCATCTGGTCCAAACTCTTTGATAAGCAGGGTCATCCTAGAGCACATGACACAGGATTATGTCCAGAGAGTTTTTGAATATTGTTAATAAGGTAATTTGTTCAGTGCAGTCACTGCACAGTAAAGAAATTCTTCCTCATGTTTGGGTAGAATCTCCTGTGCATCAGTTTCTGCCAGTTGCCTTTCATCCTGATGCTCAGCACAGCTGAGAAGAGCCTGGTTCATCCTCTTGGCATCCACCCTTCAGATACTTACATGCATCAGTGAGGACTCCTCCCTCTCTCATCTCTTATTGAGGCTGAACAGGCCCAGCTCCTTCAGCTTATCTTTGTAATGGAAATATTTCAGTCTCCAAGTAAATATAAAAGCTAAAGCTTCCCAAAACAATATTTCAAAACAAAGATGAATGTTCTTCTGTCTCAGTATCCCCATGCCAGCAAAATAAGGGAAAGATATTAGTTCACCTAATGAGTTATTCATTATCTTTTACTGAACTGGTGTTTTATGCTTTAACAGTAAAATCTAATTTATTTTTTTCTTTTTTTTTTTTTTTTTTTTTTTTTTTTTGAGTAAGAAAGACCCATTTATGTAAGGATTAATACTGGTGATATGAGTCTGGTATTTTCAGGCAAATAAGAATGCTTATTTTGTTTTCATCTTTATTTAAACACTGTATAAGAATGTCATTTCTTTGTTTCTTTATTTCTTCAGATGATCATTAGTTCAAGAACCAAAAGTTAGTGGGTTACCATAGTGATTTTTTCTTCATTTCACTTACACAGGAGCCTCTGATGTTTACCCAGTTTGCACCTTTTTTATTGAAATATTTCTTCTTCAGCTACACTGCAATTTGTTTCACAGCCTCTTTACCTTGATGACTAGGTAAATGTAAGGCTCTGAACATTGTCCTTCAATGTTGTAATTTTATTTTCTGAGAGATGCTGAAAGATTTCTCTTAGCAAATGCTTGTTTGAATTTGCAAATGTAGTATGCAAATGTATTTTGATACATTAAAATCTTCCCTCTTGCTTGCAGCTGTTTCAAAGCTTGACCCTCTGAAAATTCAGGTGCAACAGATGATCATTATATGTTAGGAGAATATATATATTTTAATAGAAAAAGGACACATAGTTTTTAGGAAATAAAATGGAGGTTACACTTGGAAACAGCATTCTTCAAACCTACATGGATTTAGAATGTTTGTATAGGCTAGGAGAAAATAAATATTTAGGTTAAAAAAAATAATTCTGTTTATTCTTCAGTATCAAGTAATTTTTTTGTGCAAGCAGATATTGAAAGTCACATGCAATGAAGAGAGTGGAAGAAAGGCTTAATTAATCTGATAGGAAAGTACTTCCTTTTACTAAGAAGGCAAAAAGACCCTTCCCCCTCCTGGCCTCTCCCCCCCAGTATTCTGGGAATCATTGAGTTTTTCTAAAATGAGGCTTTCTGAAAGCTTAAAAAAGGAAAGTAAGGTGGTGAATTTAATTCCTACCTTTTGAAATCTTAATTGAAATACCCAATTGTCTCCCTTGTCTGTCATCATATAGAGGTGTTCTGTCAAAGTTGTTTTAAAAAATTATTATTATTCCTGATGGTGTGGAAGGTATGTAAACTTTCAATGAAAAGAAATTGTTCCCTCTTTCCGGGCAGAATCTGTTGTCAGAAGATGCTGCCTCAAAGAGTATTTCTGTGGTTTATTAGAGTTTGGGTTATACAGTGACAGTGGAGATGAGATCTCAGGATTCAGTATATATTTCCTTGCAGTGAGTAAAAGAAACAGTCTCTGATTGTCCTGTTTGAGAAGACTTTCAGATGTTATTTTCAGTTGCTGAGAATGCCCTACCTTGACATATAAATATAGAAAAGTTGAAGGATATTAGCCCTGTATTTGAAGGGAAGTAATCTGATTGTGGTCATGACAATAACACCTAATAGTAGTATAGCAAGTGGACCAAATTTCCAAAACATTTATCTGGATTCCTCATATCAAACACAGCCCTTGGTGTTACTTGATTCTTTTCAGCCAGAAGCATTTGTGTATCTATCAGTGTGACCAGATGGTTGATAAAACAATATTGGCAATGACTATTGATTTATTATTAAGGAGGTAATATAGTTGCACATCTGCTGTGTTCCATTGCAAACTGCATAGTATTTCCATGTTCAAAGGTGAAAATTGGAGGCTGAGAGACTTTGGCAAGAGCTGTCTGTGTGAACAATGGAATTGAAGGTTCTCAGTCGTGGTGTCCTTTAACAATAAAATTCCTTCTGCCTCCTCTGTGGCTAAGGCTGAAGCAGAGGACTGACAGGGAGCAGAGTTATGATAGAATTAAGTAACCTATCTCCTTCATATCCTGCAATAAGTCTATCACTGCTTTTATAGTGGAGAGAACAATACTGCAGTGAAGGAGGTGCTTCAGTTCTGCTTCTTTAAATGCTTTATCTTGTACCTTTTTTGTGATAGTAGCAATGTAACTGTATGCAAAAAAAAAAAAAAAAGAAAAAAAAAAGATAAATTACTCTGTAGTAGTAAAGACAAGCCTTGTATAAGCATGTTCATTAGTCTTTATTTTCTTCAGTCAAGTGGAAGTTCAAAGTGTGTACTTACCATGTAAAGAAGAAAAATAAACAGAAACAAGTGCCTTGACAGTATTCTTTCTTGTTCACTTGTTGCCATAGCACTTGAATGCTTGTACTGTGTCCCTTTTTAAATGCATGCCTCAGGTCCCTTGGAACTTCCCCAGTCTCCCCAGTGTAATTTCCAGAGCTTGCCTCAGGCCAGTGGTAGTGTGAGCATTGAACTCTAGTATTCTCAATGTTTGCATGCTAGTTTTCTCCTCTTCATGGCATTGTGCTTGTCCTGTTTGGTGGCCTCAGTGGTTCACAGAGAAGGAAGGGAAGAAAAAGAGACTTAGAAATAGACTCTAAAGTATGTCCCTCTCATAGCTAGATTTAGACTCTGAGAAAGTCGATGCTAAAAGGACAGAGGGTCTGAATTTTGGAAGTACTCAAAATTGAAATGTATTCAGTTGCAGACTAAGAATTTTGGGTTGATTTCTTTTCTTATTTATTAATGATATAGATGCTACACAGTTTCTGAAAAAAAAGAAATTGCTTTAGAGTTTGTGAATTACAGTATTGATGCTGCTTTTATAGTTCCTATTTTTAGATTGATCCTCTCAGCTCCACATGTATTCAGTATCTCTTCTTCATTGCAAAATAATTTTCTAAAACTTGAACTCTTATTTCCCCTTGAGTAACAGTGATAGATGTATTTTCAAATGCATAAGATGTAGAAAAGGCATCAACAGTAAAAAGTAATGCCAGTAATATCTTTGTCCATGACCTCAGCTGCAATCACCCTAGGCATTTTTCATGAGTATGCTAAATTTCCATATATTTGACCTGTGTTTCTGTACACTTCAGTACAGTACTTGTGGTTAGGACATATGTTGCCTTGTAGCAGTGTTACGTTGCTATATTTTCAATGGAATAAAACCAAACTCCACCATATGTAAAAAAATAGGTAACAATCTATTATTAATGGATGAAACTGTTCAGAAATTTAAGTAGATTCTACTTCCAGCATCACAGTTTAGACCAAGACATTAGGCATAGACTAATGAATGTAATCTGACTCAGGATCCAAAATAGAGATCTGGGATCAGCTTGACATCTGAAGAGGGAGAATAACAATAATTGTAAGTAATTCAGATTTATTTTTCCCAAACTGTGAAATGGAAATTTTTATTTTGATTATCATGAATTGTTTCATGTGATGCAAAATGAAAATATTTTTTTTGGTCATTTCATTTATTTTTTCCAATGCAAAGACAATGAAAAATTTCAGAAAACTGAATGGAGGATACGTGACAGTCTTTTGTCCAGAAGGCAGAAGAAAACTTCAGCAAGTAGAGATCTTACCAGATTAAGTCCTTACATCCAAGATGTTCTGTTTCCCAGGTTTTTAGTATACTTTGGGTCAGGCTGTTTAGCTAGGTGATGTAGCTTCATTTTCAAAGAAATAATGAGTTAGGTTTTCTCTGGACTGAAATCCAAGTGACCCATCAGTTTAGGATCTTTCTCATCCTGCTTTTCCATATTAAAATGGAAAGTTTTTTGTAGTGATTAGTAGTAGGGACAGCCAACAGGATCTGTTGGTAAATGATGATTGTTATTAAAGATCTTCCCACTGAAGTCAACAATAACCTTCAGATCAAGTCTGCCATGAAGGCTGTTTATCTCATTTTATTCAGTGTTGCATCACTTCAGAGGTTGAATTGTCCCTGATTAACACTTTTTGATTACTTATACTTTGTTCTCCCTATTGGTTTTGATTTGTATTCTCTTTGCTTACCCTCCCATCCCCACCTTCTGGCTACAGCAGCTTCAGGAAGACTTCTGCTCAAGCCATGGTTTTGATTACCATTTTTTTGGATACCATTTGTATATGATTGGTCTCAGTGAAATGACTGTGATAACTTCTTGTAAGTCTTCCTTTTCAAGTGCTTTGAAAGGATGTAGCAGCCCAGAAGGTTACTCGTGTCAACCAAGAAGGAATAGAATATTGATTTTCCTCCAGAATCATTCTGCTGCTCCAAGATTTCCATTTAAAATAATTTTGAAAGAAATTGTTTACAAAAAGAAATAAAATAAATTAGAGGTTTGGATAAAGATTTGGATCTACTTCATTTTGCTACTTTTGGGGTTTTGTCTTTTTTCAAAAATTGTATCATTTGTCTTAGTACAACTAAGCTTGAGTATCTGATATATGAAAAAAAGAACTTTAACAAATGACTGCCAAACAAATGGAAACATCTTAAATATTCTGTTTATACAATGGTATATTGCCTCACTAATGTAAAATTAACATTTCCTGTTTTTCTAATAGACATTGAACAATATGTAAAAGGAAAAGGCAAAGTAAACATTTGACATATGTGCTCAGTATCGTAGGAAAGTATGAAAACACAGAATTTAACTTAAGACCATTTAAAATGATTTTACTACACATGATCAGAATTGTCTTTGCAATAATTTTTTCAAAACTTCTACAACTAATTTTGCAAATCAGTAATTTTATAGTTGCTTTATAGCAGTATTCACTGCTAATTTTTGCCCAAGAAAAAGGAAACTTAATTAATATTTTCAATTTGATAGTTCATACTGAATGTGAGTTTCTGGTATTAAATACTACAGAAAAGAGAATAGATATAAAATATGAAATGTACTTTTAAATTGTGCTGCAAAGAAGAAAAAAATGTGGGAGCTGAGTATAGGTAGTATTACAGTCTCCCATTATTGTGAACACAAGAGACAGGATATTTATTGGTGCATTTGTTGGGCCAAGTTGGATTAAAAGTTTCTTTTGTGTAATTAAACAACCCATTTTCCGATCTTGGCACAAATTCTCTCCCTGAGAAGAAACTGATGTTGTAATTTCTACCATTTCTTGAAAGAAAACAAAACTGACAAATTATATGAATCTTAACAGTTAAAAAGTAATGAAGTTACAGTATGCAAAAAACATACTATACAGAGCAGTCTTTCTCTGAAGTCAAATTGATTAGATTATTTACCTTTTTATTTTAGCATCCATCATTTATTGACCACAGTGCTTTCTGAAAAGAGATGAGTTGCATGTCTTTATGTAGATCTGTGACAGATTTTCCAAATTCTAAAAGGAGGATTCATGCCTATAAATGTGCTTTATAGCTCAATGTACTCTTTCAGCATTCAGCATTCCAAAATAAATTGGTATGCTTAAGTGTATCTACTTGAATGACCGAAATTTCTCTTGCTGAGTTTGGTAGCAGATTTTTGGACAGTAATAGATTTCATTCTGACAGCAAAACAAGAGTAGTGCGTATTTGATTAGGGTTTTTGGTCTTCTGTTTGATTAGAGGAGTTGAAGATCCATTGTGGGTGGGTTTTTGTTGTTGTTGTTGTTGTTGGTTTTGGTTTTGGAGGGTTTGTTTCCTTGTTTGCTTGTTGTTATTGTTGGTGTTTTTTATTAGCTGTTACCATGGAAAATTACTGGGCAAAATAATATTTAAATTGTCAAAAAATTATTTTCTTTTTAAAGGAGGACTTTGTTAAAATCCGGGTGGACTACATGAAGGAGTAACTTTAATTACTAAAATCTCATTGATAGGGAGATATGAATATGTCAGCCTGAGGCCAAATGTAGGTATGCTTTCATGTCCGTGAAAAGGAATTGTGTAGAAAAGAAAAAAAACAGCATAGTTTGCCTGGAGTTTTCAGTTTAAATGGTAAATGTCACAGAAATTCAATTGAAGAAAACTTAGTCAATTAAACACTATGGACCAATGGACAAATTACTCAAAAATAAAATTATTTAAAAATCAAATTATTTGATTGAGGTCTGGAGTCAAGAACATTTGAATGAGAAAAGCAGAGAGACCATCTGGGTAACTAGACAGACTGTCTCTGTCAAAGAAAATTGGCATATCATGCCTGAGGAAGAGCAGGAATAGTTAGGACTGCAGTACTACTTAATCAGGGTGGTGAGAATATATAAAGAGGTTCTGAACCAAAAAATAAAGGCAAAAAACCCACGATAATGAAAAACTGAACTATTGTTAGCTTCCCATAGCCTGGGTAACTGTCACAAAGCGTTATTTTTAAATCCCTTTGAATGTTCTTTCAGGAAGTAATATATTAGTATAACTAAGAATATGGGATACAATTCAAAATGTTGTGAGAAGATGTGTAAGGCAGGCTGGCTCCAAATTCTGTTATTTAAACACTGTTCTATAAAATGACAATAATATTCTCACTGTAACGTTAAGAAAATTTGAAAGAGTAAAAAACGATAAAGCAATCTCTGAGGGTGGAAATACATTTTTATATGTTTTCTTTTAAAATATGTAGGAGTTTATGCATGCTATTTGCGAAAAAAGAGTAGATCTTAGAGTATCAAAACAGGCAGCAACATAAAATACCTGAGTATTAATAGGCATTAGAAACTGAAAGACATAATATACAAACACAGAAAACAGGAATTTTGCAAATCAACATAAAATCTCTGTAAGGCAAAAGAAGAGTCAAGAACCAAACTGCTGCCCTTTCCTACCAAAGAAATGTCTGTGCTGGAGGCCTAAAAAATCCAAAGAGAAGCATTTTCAAGCACATCAGAATTATAAAGCTGATGGCCAAGTGAGATATAATAGGAGTGCCAAGGACAGCAAATCCATAGCAGGTGGGTTCTGTGGCTTGAGCTTCCTACGGAGGAACATAACAAAGTAGCTACAGTAGACCCTTTCTTTGTTTTAGAAGTTGGAGGCTCTTCTGAAGGAAGAACAGATCCAAAATAACAGTTTAAAGGCCTTGGCATATTTGTTCCCTGACTTTTATTGCTGATCACATTGTGGGGGATGTCCCTGTGGTCACTTGGGGTCAGCAGTCCCAGCTGTGCCCCTCCTGACCCTTAAGCACCCCCGTGCTCCTCACCGAGGGAGGCAGGGTGAGAAGCTGAAAAGGTCTTGGTGCTGTGCAAGCACTGCTCAGCAGCAGCAGGAATATCTCTGTGTTATCAACACTGTTCACACAGCCGCACGCAGGACACCCTGAGGAAAATTAACTCTGTCCCAGCCAAAACCAGCACACTAGCTGACTATATAAGTCATTTTATATCATGTATCATAACTGAAATCTGAAAAATCCAGACATTTGAGAGTTTGACAAAACCCTGCCAAGTGTAGCTTTTTGTAATTAAAGTAAGCACTATTTTTGTAACTTTCCAACAATTAATCGCGATGGGAGCAAAGAACAAAAAGCACATTTCATGCACAAAATTCTTTAATCTCCTGTGTTTTACAGAAGATTTCTGATTACATTCCTGGCCTGGCCTGTTCATTCTGTGCTACTTAGAAATGGATTGTTTCCCCTCCCCTAATTTTTCTTCTAGTAGCTGCTGTAAAATATCTCCGAAGTCTTAACAGGTCAGATTGACAGTTGGAGAGGTATTGAAGTTTTGTTGTATTCTACAACCAAATGTCCTATTTATCCTTTATTTTAAAATAATTAGAAATGGTATTAAAGGAAATGAATGCTTGCCATTCACAGGGATCCCATTTGGTTTTCAAAACCAATCATAGGTTTATGTTCCAAATGGCATGACACAGGTTTTGCTAGAACTTTGAGTCCAACACTATACAGTAATTGTATGAACTTTTCCACATGTGGATTTCCATCACAAAAAGAACCCCCCAGAAAAGTTTTGTTAAAATTGCTCCAGTATAAAATTCTTCAGAGTTGTGCTTCAAAACAGGAATGTTGAATCAATGTAAAGCACATTACCACAGTTTATTTAATGATAACATTCAGAAGCAGATGTACTTGTTTACTGTTTGAACAGCTTAAATCCTCACATTCTCCCTCTTTTACATCAGCAGTTGTTTTTGGCAGCCGTTTACAACTGCTTACAGCTGTTAAAAGTTCCTGTGGATTTTCTTTCTACTGGTCACAATACTGAACTGGCAGTAATTTGTCTGTAATTCCACGGTGGACTCCACAGTGTATCTCATTCAGGAGGAAAGATATAGCGTGAAGTGCCATGAGTTTTTAGGATAATCATACAATGAATAAGGGAAATCATGAAATCTTAGTGGAAAAGTGGGGATGGGTGTTGTTTGGGTGAGTTTTTTAAAATATTGTTTGGTTTGCCATACTTAGAAGCCTTTTAATTAAATCTGAGGATCAGAATGCTTTTGTTTATAATGTCCAAGAAAACATAACTTTCCTTTTTTGTTATTGATTTGAAATTACTTGTCTCATTTATGATCAGTGTCCAAAAAGATGTGTACTACTTTGAAAAGTGGTAAAGAAAAAATGCACTTTTCTTGTAACTGTAAGCTTCAGTGCTTTCTTAGAAAATAGCATAATTTGGATTTTAATGTTGTGCTGTTTGAGTAATTTTAGGGAATATGTTTAACAAACCACTAGATTTCATCTTTTAAGCAAAGAGGTGACCATGTTTAACTCAGTAATGCCCAGGTATTTCACTTCTTGATCAGAACTCAGATTAGCACAATTTTCAAAACTGCTTTGCAGCTAGAGTTGCCATTGGCACCAACACAAAATACCTTTTTACTATCTTAAGAGATGAAGTCTTACTTCTAAGTACACTTAGCAGAGCCAGTAGAGCACATGCCATCATGGTTGTGAATAATACTCACAGACTGTAGTGGGCATGACTGTTGCTTAAACTACAGCTTGGTGCAATGTTTCCACTTACGTAAGTGGAACATTTTCTTGTTACAACAAGAAAATAAAAACTTGAAATTATATAAATATACTTTCAAGGTAATCAAATTGCTTATTATTCTGTGATTTATTAATAGCCATTGCTCTGACAATGAGCAGTCTGTTTACAAGTATGCAAGATGATGTCTTTGACAAATTGTTTTTTGTCCGAAAATGACAAGCATGAGAATTTCAGGAGCCATAAAAAAAGCAGTGGCTTGAATAGGCAAGTGAAATTGGAAAAACAAAATGACAAAAGCAAGTTAATCAAAACTGAAGCAATGAAGCCCTGTTTAGCTGAAGCTGTAGGGTATAGTTGTCAATGACACAATAGTATTTGCTAAACAGTTTGTTAAACTGACATTTGCCTGTATTCTTAGGGGGAATGAATTAGTTGAGATACAATCTGACATGCATAGCCCTTGACATTTTAATGCAAGTTTAAGCATTGCATTTCAAGTAGCTCTTGCAATCATTAGTGAGGCACAGAAGGGAGTTGTGCTTTCACTTACTAAACCACTAATTTATTAAGATAGTGAGATGTTTATTAGAAATACAACAAAATTTGCCAAATATACCGTTTCTTATACACAATTATTATAAGTATGTACTTATGAAGAAAAATTGGATGCTGAGTTCTGGTGTATACTTCCATCTACTATTTTAGTTGTGAAATCGACTGTAATGATAGATTAGGTCTTGCACGAGGAAAGCTCACAGAAATTTTGTCTTTAGGGATTAAATATAAGATACCAAGAGATTAATTAATCAGCAGTAATTTTCCATCTAATGCAAATGAGCTATTTGCAACAGATAATTAAAGGCAGTATTGGATAGGAGAATTATGAGAGCTACTGAATCACCTGTTGAAAAATTTATTTTCAGCATTGTTCATCTTCATACTGATGTGCTTGCATAACTTGAGAATGTAAATCTCGGGGTACTTTTCCCATTAGATCATTTTAATACTGACATTTTTGTCATCTCCACTCCTGATTATCAAGTTGCAACACCTTTTGTGCAGGACAGGAACTTTTCTTTCCTGCATGCTTCTCTCAAAGATTAGATTTTAGTGAGGCACTGATCTTTCTTGACAATAGTTTAGGGTCAGACAAAGTGCCAAGGTTGAAGACCTCAGTCTTGATATCATGTACAAAATTAGCTACTGAGTACTTGAACAAAGGGAGTTCTTCACCACTACTAGCCAAAAATTATTGTAGGATGATGTTCCAAATACGTCCTTGTAACAAATTACAGTAAGTAGCTTTCTCTTTTTATGAAAGAATTAAGTCTTTCAGTTCATCATCAGAAAAGTGTATTGGTTAGTGGTGCTGTTTTCTTGAAAAGAAAGTGAGCATAAAAACTCCTTGCCACACAGCTGGAGTTTTTTATATCCTACAAACAGCTTGAGATTGATTGCACTCAAATTGCTTGGCAAAGTAATGGGCTTCAAATACCAAAGCTCTAAGTAGAAAAATACACCACTTGGATTCATACATGAGTATTTAAAATTTGTGAGAGCATGGTACATACTTAAAATTCTTTAAAACTTTGTTAAAGTGCGTTAATTTATAGGTAACACAGCAGTTGATAATATACATTAATGCCAAATGACAGCATTTTTACTGTTACATTAACAACAGAGGCAGCTAACTTGATGTGTGTTTGCATATCAGCTCATGCCAGAAACCTGCACAGAAGGAGAGGTGGAAAGAGTGGTTTTAGGTGCCCAGTCATGGTGGTGAGGCACAGTCTGGTCACAGTCCTCAGCATTGGCTGCCACAACTGCCCCAGTACAGCAGAGCCCTCAGCTCTGGCTGAGTTCCAGAGACAGGATACAGGTTTTAGCCTCTGAGACTGTGACAGCTGTCTGGAACCTTGCTGAGGTTGAGGGAGAAAGAGGGAGTGTCACTGCCTGCAGAATGTGTGGTGTGTTTGGGTATTTGTGTCACCAGGTAAAGGACTGCAGAAAGATGTCAGTAGACATGCAGTAGAGTGCACAGCATCAGAGGTGACAAAGGTGAGTAACTAAGTTTTATCTGGCACTCTGCAGCCTGATTGTACAAAAAAAAGAGGCAGGCAGAGTCTGTGTCTGTTGGTTCAGAACTGGAGACTCCCATGATGGTGAAGACTGCAAACTGGTGGCTTCTGACAGCAGGAGAGGGTCTCTTCTTTGCCTGCAGATGGGCAGCTACATGACAATTCATGCCTGGTAGCCCACAGTGGGCTGAGAGCTCTGTTTAACGAGATGTGAGCCAGCTGTGCCTGCATAACCCAGGAGCCTTGGGAGGGAGCTGAGTGAGAGTGGGGGTGTAGTCTACATAAGCCAGCAAGGTGCCTTTGCAAGCTATGAAAGCCAGGAATATCCTAGGCTACATTAGTCAGGCAGTCACCAACAGGTTGAGGGAGATGATGAGAACACACCTGAAGAGCTGAGTCCTGTTCAGGTCTCCCCAGTAATGGATAGATATGGGCATGTTGGAACAAGTCCAGGAAATGTTTGGGAAGACAAATGAGGACTTGGAGACTCAACCCTGTAAGTAGAGGCTGAGGGCGCAGGGTTTCTTAGACTTGAGAAGTCCCAGAGAGATTTTGTTAACATTTAAAATGTATGTGGTGGGGTGCAAGATAATACTCTCTTATGCCCTGAAGACCCATTACAAGTAAAGTCAAAATAAGTCCTTGTTCATTGGTATATGAGACTTGTCTGCTGCCAAAAATAGAAAGAAGTTTCTTAGACTGTGTGTCACTTCTTCATTGGCAGAAAACCAATGAAATATGTTGTGAAATTCTAGTCATAGGTCTTATTGTCACCTGGCTGGAGCCCATTGCAAGCCTTTCAGGTGTCTTTGTTACAGAAGGTAAGATTGGATGGATCCAAGTATTTATTGCCCAGTATCCAGACCCAGAAGCTGAGAAAGGTTGCCTTGATAATTAATACCATCTTTTAAAGGGTGGTGGGAAAATGTGACACTATAGGCATGACAGAAACAAGGAGCTGTTTAGGAATGGCTCAGTGGCTTATAGAGGTGAGGCACTATGGATTTAATAATACAGGAAATTAGGCAGAAATGAAATGGTGTATGAGATCTCTGTGAACTAAAATTCAGCACCTAAACTGGGACAGCATTGCTTTAGTGTTGTATCAAAAACTGCCCAGAGGAACTGAGCTGCTCTTGCTGATGGAAGGGCTAATGTCAACCTTCTGCAACTCTTTGGCAGATTCTCTAGGTGTCAAAACAAAATGTATTGCAAAAAATTATTTCTTAAAACCCTAAATGTTCTTGGTGCAGCTAGTAAAGGAACACATGCTTTAGTTGTAAACAGAGTACAGATCCTGGAGTGAATAATTAACTGTCAAATAATTATGCTATTACACACACATGCATGCTACATTTTAGAATGGTCCCAGAAAACAATACAGTATGTTTAAAGCTGTAATAATAGATACCAAAATTAACTGGTATTATTTGTAAATGGGCATCATATCTTTTCCTGCAAATGAGGCTAAGAGATAAGAAAATAAATTCCAGCAAATTAAATGTTAAACTGCAATAAAGATGTGAAAAAGATTCTGAGTGACTGAGTTGAAATAAACCTTTTTTTAGACACATCAGATTCAGGAAATCTGCCAGAGAATTGGTGGGCTGAGAGATGATCAAAGAGCGTTCAAGAAAGATAAGGTCATCGCTGAAAAACTAAATTAATGATTTGAATCAGTTTTTTCTATAGAGACTGTCAAGAGGGCTTCTGCACTGGAAACATTATTTACAGGAGAGGAGTTGGAGAAACAATTGCGAACTAGGTTGTTAACTGAAGAGGTGCAGAAAAAATGGATAAATTGAATAGTAAAGGGGAACTCAAGGCTAAAATAGGTGAATTATAACAGTTATTATTTAACTCCTCACTGTCAGAAATTCTCAGTATCTGAGAAGCATGGAGTGTGAAATGAAACACTCTTTATTTGGTAGAATTCGTTAGTCATTCAAGGAAACTACAGATCTGGAAGCCTGATACCTGTGCAAAGCTAATTAGTAATAAAGAAATGAAATGAAGAATAGAGCTGGTAGAAAGATACATTTCTTTGTTCCAATTTCAGAACTGGAAGCATTAAGTGAGTTTCGATCTAAAACCAGCAAAGGAAGAATCTCTTTCCCTACAACATGCAAATTAGATGAGAAAATCCTAATTAAGTGATAGTGCAGATATTGAGAGGTGATTTGGATTTAAGGTCAGACTGAGTTTATGGAAATCTTTTGAGACTTACCAGATATATAGAAAGTATCTATAGATCAGCAAATCCCTGAGGAAGTATTATGTATGCTTGCCTTAATCTTCCTGTTAGCATGCTGGTTTGGATGCTGCAAGGGGCAGAGCTGGATAGGTCTTTTGGTACTGGCATGGTCCAGAGATTCTAATGTACTTGAATGTCCTTTGAATATATTTGGTAGTGTCCCCGTTGTTCTGCATTCTTGCAGGCAATCAAAAAAAAAAAAAAACAAAAACCCCCCAAAAAAAAACCAACCAGAAAAAATCAAAGAACTGTGTAATAGAAGCATTTGTTGATAATGTGAAATTTAAGATAATTCCTTCTATTAGCAGCTTATGATACTACATGAAAAGTATATATGAAAATGAGTGTTGCTAAAAGCAAAGTAATACATTTAAGAAGAAAAAAAGAATTATGCACATGTCACTGCCCACCCAGGGGGACGCCAGATGTCAATGCCCACCCAGGGATGCCAGATGTCACTGCCCACCCAGGGACGCCACGTGTCCCATCTCTGAGGGTCTCTTCAAGTGTGAGACCTCCCCAGAGAGGACATGCAGGTGGTCACAAGTCTGGTTCTCTCAGAATCTCCAGCAAAAAAAGCAGCTTGAGACGACCTTGTGTTGTTTCAGGGCTGTTTATTTATCTTATCTTTAAAAATGTTTCTGCCAGCCCGACACAGGTCCGCTCCTCAGGTCAACCATTGCAGAAGAACCCCTGGGTGGGCTGTGCCAAGGTCTTTATTCTCTAAACCACATATACAATATTTACAAATTTTCCCCAATGCCATGCAACCTCTTTACAATGTCCAGTTCTTTCCCCATCCAATCTGTGGTTCCCAAACTTCAGCATAGATGACATGAAAAAAAAGGAGGAAAAATCCCACCACACCCAGGATCCTCCATCTTTACCACATGGCCCTTAATATAAACAATCTAAAAACCTACTTATACTACATTCTAATATTATAATTTACACTCTACTCATCATTATTTTCTGTGTCTCTTCTCTCAGCGTTGGCAAATTCTCCCAAGGAGCCAAATCCAGCCCCTGCAGCTCCTGGACAGCACTCAGGGGCCTCAGAGAGGTCTGCTAGGGGGGTCTTTGCATCCCCAGAGGAGCCAGGGAAATACCCTGGATTCCCACATGCATGTATGCTGATGGGCGAGTCTTAGACTAAATTCTCTTCAGAGTAGAGAACTTGGAACATCCTCCACAGTTCTCAGATAAGAAAAAGTTGATTTATCATCATACCAAATTTTAAAAATTAAAATATGTTGACTGCTCACAATTTTCTGAAATTAAAAATTCCAATACTTTCAATTAAATAATTATGAATTCCAGGTTTAAAAGGAAAAAGAAAACAAACAACCCCACCACAGCCAGTTATTTTTGTTGTTTTGGGGATTTATTTTAAGAAGCAAATTTCATCACACTGGGACAAGTGTATGTAGTGATGATAACCAGAAAGGTTGAAAGAGGAGTAGAAATATAATATAGAAAAGGGCAACTGGTAGACATTAAACACTATGACTCAGATTCACAATGTGGCTCAGGAAGCCTTTAGACTGAGTAGTCAGAGGAAATGATCATATTGTATTAGAGGGATCAGTGCCTAAATACTCTCTTTGTTATAGTCCTTCATAACCACTTCCTTCTGGCCTCTGTTGGAGATTCCTAAAGATTCCATTTGTTGGAATACAGTCATGGACAAATGCCTTGTTAAGGAAAAGTTTTCTTTAGTTGAAATCTGAGTATCTTTCATTTAGAATCCAAAATTATGATGATTATTTCAGTCTTGGAAATTGTAAATAAAAGTTGTGCATAAAACCTGAAAAAAAAATCGACATTGTTCCCTCTTGAGGACTTGGATTATCCAAGTCATAGCAGCCCAGTGGGTGGATGAAGGTATTAATATTTTCCTGGAAGACTCAGCTTTGGATCTTTGCTCTGATGTAGAACTGTGGAGTGGCTCATAATGCAGCATGTGCACAGCTAGCACTGGCCAACAGCACTGTAGCTGATTTGGGGAAGGGGGACTAATCTTCACAGGAGCTGTACGTGAAGTGCTGTGATGGTCCTATATGGCATGGGCATAGATGCTTAGGGAGGATTGTGTTCACTGGGACAGTTTTCAAGTCCAGTTCAAAAATACTTGGAGGACAGGAGCCATGAGTCTTGACTGAAAATGCGCTGTCCTGGGAACACTGTCTTAAAAACAGGTGCAAGATAGTGGAGGGAGATGAAAAGAGTAAGTGTCCTCTGGAAAAACTTAGTGACGTCTCATTGGGAGAGTCATATTGAAAATACTGTAAATCTAAATCTATTTAAGCTTCTTTAAATTAAGATTCTTACTGTGTTTTTCTGATTAGTGGCAGATGTTCCTAAAGTATTCTTAATTTTTTCCCTATTCTGTTTTCAAGGAGCAGGAACAACTTGGTTGGACAGTTTTCAAGTTGATTCTAAATGTTTCTAGGAAGAAAAGAATGATTTCATCACAGATGTTTATAGGAGGAGAAATAATTTAGAGGAATTAATTTTGCCAGTGTAAAATTTTCACTTCAGATTCATTTTGATAAAGCTATCCAGTTTTGAATTTTCTAGTCTCAGTGTAATTTTGCTGTACATACCTGAGCAACTGCAATATTTCACGCAGGACATAGTTGCATTTCAATAATTATGTGAACTTAATTGTTTTAAAATGAAACTGTGAAACATTTAGACAAAGCTTAGAAATGGAAGTCATTATCTTAATAGATTAGCCTTGCCAAATAGATGTATTGCTGGCAGATAGATATTTTCAAAAATAGTGTGTATTCTAAAATGAATACCTCAAGTTTTATTTTGTTAATTTGCATTTTAGTTGTGTAAAACTACCATTCCAAGGAGGTGAGTTTTTCCTCCCATCAGTGTCTGAGGACTAAATTTGTTGTTTTAAAAATAATCAAAAGGTATGACTGCCGATTGTCAACTGTATAATTTGTGGTCAAACTGTGTGATTAATACTTTTAATTCTCTGTGGGCACTTGCTTCTTTTGATACATGGGATTTCACCTGCATTTTTCTCCCTCCCATGCCCTAAAATCTTTATTTTTGTCTTTTTGAAGAGATATTCAGATTGCCATGCTGCTTATAACCACAGTTCTGTTGTTCTATCAGATTGAGTAAGGCACTACTTTAGATTTATTTCTTCTTGATCTCTGGAATATCAAAGTTCAGTGTTTAGTATTCTATTGCTTTAAAGCATAACCCATGTATGTTTGCTGGCTGTATAAAAGAAATCTCTTGGATCCTGTTTTCAAGGAAGGCAGTAATGGTGTGAAAAAATGCTCTGAAGAAATATATTTCCTTGTGCACAAGTAAATATTATGCGAAAAAGTCTTTAAGCATGTGTTTTTGCTAAAATTCATCTCCTTTTGGGAAGATCTGTCTATTTCCACTTGACTTTTTGCCAGCTTCTTCAGGCTTCTTTTGAAGTTTTCTCTCCACACATGTTCTCTTTCTTTTCACCAGGGACTTGAGCAGTTCTCTGGTCATGTGTTTTTGTCCTATTTGTAGCCAGACATTTCTTACTCAGGACCTCCTCCTTGCTTCCTCTGGGGTTTTTATTATAAATTTTTCTTTGCACCATGTCTTTTTCATATCATTTTATTGTGTTTGTTTCCAGCCGTGTCCTTTATTTACTTGTAGTCAGGAGGAGAACTGAGTCAGAGCTCAGTGACTGCATTGTTACAATCTGAGTAGGAGGTGGTGGTGTCACCTGTTCCTGGAGATAATGGCAGAAACCCAGAGGTGCTGATTCATACACAGACAAGATGGAATTGATGTCTGCTCCTGGCAGAGTGGTTCCCAGTGATTTGGTGTGCCTGTAGATACAGTGGGGCAGAATACTGGACATGATGAGGTTTAGGGTTTCCCTCTTAGTAGTAAAAATCACAGTATTGCAGAATTGTTAGGGTTGGAGGGGATCTCTGAAGAGCATCTAGTCCAAGCCTTCTGCCAAGGCAGAATTACCCAGGGCAGGTTACACAGGAATGCATACAGGTGGGTTTTAAATATCACCGGAGAAGGAGATGTGTGACCTCCCTGAGCAGCCTGTTCCAGTGCTCTGCCAGTGTCAATGTGAAGAAGTTCTTCTTCAATACTTAGGTGAAACTTCTGGTGTTCAGAGACATTGCTCCTTGTCCTGACACCACGAAAGAGCCTGGCACCATCCTTGACATGTGCCTTTGAGATAAATGAGTGAGTTGATAGTATCACATAGGCAGTGCAAGAGAGCAGTTGTTCAGTAAGTCTATCCATCACCTCCAAAATCTCCAGGAAACAAAGTTGTTGCTTTCGTGGGAGCAGTAGATTTACAGTCTCTTTCCTCAGTGTAAGGCAGCCACTGCTGAGTGAGTGCCAGCTGGTGTTTGGAGTGCAGCTGTTTGCCTAAACCAGCAGTGATATGACCATGTTCAATGACAGAAAATGGCTGTGTGGCCTGACCTCTCACTAAGATCACTGAGGTATGAGGCAACACATGTTCATTGCAAAGAATAAATAGTTCTCTTATTCATTCCAGTGTTCTGCACATTTGGCTTAGCATCTGAACACTCTTTCAGTGTACCAGCCTGTAATAAAAATGCCCCAATTAAAATTTAACACTTGAGAATACAGGAAAATTAATGGTTTCTTTCCTCTCTCCCTCTAGGTGCTCATTAACAGTATTTTGCTATACTTGACATGCTTCTTCTTGTAAGCCTTTTCCAAGAACAGTTCTGAAGCAGCCCATCTGCTTTATTTAGTAGACTCAGAGCTAATGTGTGCCATGATCAGCTACAAAGACAGGAAGGGAAGAAGACATCTTATTTTGTTGCCTTGCCCTTGATGCTTCAGTTGAGGTCGGAGACTCTCTATGAAGGAGCCACAGAGCTGACCTAGAAGATTTCTAGACTTTAGGACAGGCAGACAAAGGGACAGGTAATCTTACAGAAGCCACAGTATAGGCAGAAAGTGGTAAGGTCTTTGGAAAAACAAATGCTAAACAAAGTTCTCAGAAGTGATAAAGACTTTCCTCAGGGACCAGGTGAAAACAGTTGCAACCCAGGAAATTGTTTCACCTTGCTGAGAACAGGATTCAAAGGAGAAGATGTGTAAAGAGACAGTGGGAAAGAGAGGTGCTTATGAATGCTGATTTTGTCTCATCTAGTCATTGTAGTTTTCAGTATTTCAGAAGTTCAAAAACCTTTTGATGATGATAACTCTAAGAGGTGCAAACTGACTCCTGTTGAATTCTGAATCCCATTCCAAGTATACATTCCCTTAACTCAAAATTTCTGAACCCATTTGGTTGCATGATTACCTGTTTTCAGACTAGGGGAGGAGAAGTGAATTGCCTGTAGCATGGACACTGTTTTAGGGCCTGGGTACACATATGCAGTTTGTGCTACAGTCTTTGTAGCTGATGACTTTCCTTGCTCTAAATGTTTTTATTATAAAGACTCTTCATAGCTGATGTCTGTGGGCACATGGAATATTTTGGGGGAAATCTACTTTCTAAGTAAATAAGTTATTCTGCACGTACAAATGCATTAAAACAATAACTGCAATGATATTTATTGGCCTAATCTTCACAACATTGACATGTAATTCCTTACTGCTTTAATAATTTTTCAGATTCACACTTCTCTAATTAATGGACGACCTAGTGCTGATGATCCGTCACGTGAATTACTGGAGTTCACCTCTGCTCGCTTTATTCGCCTGAGATTCCAGAGAATACGGACACTAAATGCTGATTTAATGATGTTTGCACACAAAGATCCAGCTGAAATTGATCCCATTGTTACAAGGAGGGTAAGTTCTGGCAAGGCAGCAGAAAGGCACGTGTAGAAGTTCTCTTACACTTGTAAGTGCTGTACCTGGCCATAGGGAATTCTGGGAGATGATGATTACCTGTTATTATCTTTCAAAATCCTGGTGTTGGAGAATTCCCTGTGCACTCTAATTTGTTATCTTTTCTAGAGCAGAATTAACAATTTTACCTTTTCTGCTTAATGGTGCTACTAACATAAACACCCAGATCCTTTGGCTGCAAACATTTAAATGTAGCTACTTGGCAAGTATTTGCTATTAGCATCTCTTGCCTTTTCTGCTGCTCAATCCTTTGCTACATTTAACATGCCTTGAACGTTCCCTTTGAGTAGAATTTCTAATTTTACTATATGTAGTAGTACAGTCTGAATGCAACACTTTTAGCATTTTCATATGATTGAGGGTAGCAGTAAACATTTTTGTGTTTTGCTTTAGCTTGAAGGAATGGATACAGCATTTAAACTTGCACCATACCCATGCTCTGGTTTTCTCCACTGTGTCTTGTGTGTACAAGACCATTGTCTCCTCTCTCTGCAGTCTTTACTTCTTTCTAAGCCATATCTCCCTGTTGTTCTGCTGATCAAATGTTGTGTATTATTCTTGTTTTCCTCTGATTTTTCTACTAAGCATTCTACTAAGCATGGGGAATATATAATATTCCTTTTAAATTTTTTTTTAATCACTTTGTCATCCTGTTGGTCATCATATTATAGTGGTAACCTAAACTTTCCCAAACAAAAATAAGTCCTGTTATGAAGGGGGGACGTATCATTAGTCTTGACTTTGGTTAATATCATTTGTCATCACATTTGTCAGTGATGGCTAAGTGATAAGACAATTTGCTTCTTCTGTTCCTCCTTTCTGATTTCCATTTCCTTGACTAAATGGAGAGTGCTGGGTATTTCTGAATGTTTGGAACAAGCCATTTTGTTTTGAATAACAAACCCAGAATCCTTTCCAGTTGAGTGCAGTTATTGGAACCTCTCTAATCATGAATACTGTGTGTTTATGTGTAAGAGGACACTTAGTAATCTGATTCTAAGTGAATAGGAATACAAAGTTGAATTAGCACTTTAAAAATTGCTCTAAACTCATGAAAAGTGAGTGCAGGATGATACACTGATTTCTCAAACCAACAAAGAACTGTAACTTCTGTGTGGCATTTCTCTATGAGACTGTCCACAAGGATTGAGGAGCAACTGAAACTTGCCACCCTTGTCAGGAAACAAAGGGTAGCCCCAAATTATATGTTTTATTTCTGTTGGAAGTTTAATTAGGAGTGATAAGAGTTCTCATTTTTGTTTTATATATTTATTCATGATCTGGTAAAGAGGTTGAACACTGTGATAGCGAAATTTACAGATGGCATATGTTTTGTTTGATTAGCCAGCTGTGAGCATGTTGCAGGACCCTTGTCAAAAGACAATGAATGAGTTTCACTTTTCACAGGCTTTCTGTGAATATGATATAAGGTTATGAGTATCTTTCTTTCTTTCTTTCTGCTTAGGGCTCTTAATCCTCACCAAAGAAAAAACAGAAATGGTCAAATGGCAGAAAAACAGGTCAAAAGTACTTAAATCTCAGTAATAAAGACTGTTTCATGATCCTTCAAAAGGCCAATACTGAAAAACAGTTCTTCTTTCCACAGTTCAGTGAACGCCCAAATTAGACTCACCTAAGGTGAACAAAGGTGTTTCATAGGCTTTTTTCCTAGCTTTTCTTCTCTTCCCATCATCGTGCCTTTTCCTTTTCATATTTTTCTGAAGAGAATAAATTCTATAACATTTGACTTTTCATTATCCAGGGTGCATATAGCCTTTTCCTATTCTCATGTTTTTGTATGCTGTGTATAAATTGACATGGCTTTTGTGACTTCAAACAAATGGAACTGTGCCAATTTACACCCTTTCTTTCACTCAGCCTGAATCTGTTGATCAAGACACGGCTTGGATTACACTGTCTGCTATATTTGTAATAGATCAAAAAAGAAATAAAACAGGACCTGACAGTTTTGTCACAAGAAATGAATTCTGCATTTTGACACCTGCATTTTAGAATCCACTTAGCAATTCAATTTCTGTTTTGTCTTACAGTATTACTATTCTATAAAAGACATCTCCGTTGGAGGCATGTGTATATGTTCAGGCCATGCAAAGGCTTGTCCACTGGATCCAATGACCAATGTATGTATTTTTTTTAATGTACCTTATTTATGGGGTGGAATAAAAAAACCCAAAAAAAAAAAAAAAACAAACAAATCCCTGACATTGATATTCTTCAGAGTTCTGTGAATTTATGTTTGTTTTTCACCTAGGACAGTCAGAAGTAGAGCCAGAATGAAACAGTGCTAGCAGCCAGTATAATAAACATTCATACAGTGTCAGCAGAGGCTGTCCTGAAATGAAAGAATAGGTTTCAGATAATTCATATTGGAAGTTTCCTAGGAAAAACACAAATCTGGG
The DNA here is from genome assembly GCF_903797595.1 of Erithacus rubecula. NCBI lineage: Eukaryota > Metazoa > Chordata > Aves > Passeriformes > Muscicapidae > Erithacus > Erithacus rubecula. The sequence continues at coordinate 51,882,853 of NC_136685.1, forward strand.
TTACACTGTGTAGCTGTAGAAATGAGCACTAACAGTCAGTCTTTCTTTTCCTTCCTGATATTAATCAAGATGTTTCCTAAATGATTGTCAAATATTTAATTGATGCTTGCAAACACATGATGGCTCTAAAATGGTGCATTGGCTATGTAGGAAGTATCAGTTGAACAATCAGTTAAGCTAATCTAGAAAATAATGAGCTGTTTATAATATCTTTCAAATTGTAGCTCTCTTTTTTGCACATGACCAACACAATAAAAAAAACCTAGTATAATTAATATTGAAATATGATTTGTTACTTATTGTCCAACTCTATGCACCCATTATCACTAATACTGAATTTCCTTTTTGCTAATATTATATGCCCCAGTGTGGGATCTCTTAATGTACTATTCATTTAAGTAGGAGCTTTATAGGATTTAAGTGAAAATCATGTTTGTATGTGGCATTAAGCCATTATGTAGAAAATAATTTAAAGAAATGACAAAATCTTATACAGAATACATTTAGAGTTCTAAGCAATTTCTATGGGTCCTTGTAAAAATTGAGTAAACTCCTTAATGTAACCCTTCTGAGAATTTTCTGTAATGATATGTACAGCAAGTGTTGAACTGTTGTTTCAGATGCCCTTAGTGATGAAACTGCAGCATTGTCTCTGTGCCATCTGTTAGAATCAGGCCTGCCTCAGTAAATAGGTGCTGCTACTGAGATTAATACATACTTCAGATAATTTGGCTATTAGATAAAATAAAGCCATTTTGACAAGCATGATGTCCTGTTTTGCAGGGTGTCAAATACGTATTTGTTTTCTGACCAGTATAAAAAGTAGTGTAAGTGAAACAGCTAAAGCCAGAAGAGATTTGGAGGTTTAACTCTCCAGGGATATTCTTCAGACTCAGCCATGCCAAAATAGGCTTATAAACATTATGACTGTACTTGTTAGCAGCAAGAATCTTTCCCTTAGCATTATGTGGAATAAACTTGCTGCAACTTCCTGCCATGATTTTCTGAAGCAGTCCTTGAGTTGGCCTTGTTTTGCAAGATTTATACTTTGTCCTGTGAGCCATAGAGTTTCTCTGGCTTGCTGGTTTGACCTTGTGTGGCCTCACAAGGACCACAGAGAATCCCCTTCACTAAATAACTATGGGGAAGGCAATTTTTACTTTTCCTATCAGGAAGGCAATTTTTACTTCTCATTTTTCCAAACTGCAGGGGTATTTTTACTTTTTCAAGCTGCCTCTGTGGCTCAGGGAGTTTGGGTGTTTCTTACAGTAATATTTTCATGCTGAGACTAAGGGGGTCTTGTCAAGAACTTTGAAGTGACTGAAAGGCTGGACTTATGCTCATCTATTATTACTTTAAACACTCCTCCTATTCTCCCCATAGAATTAGTTAAACAGTTGGAAGGTGACATGATAAATTGACTTATCCAGTCAAAAAATAATATAAAAGTATAAAAAAAAGGCAGTTTGTATTGGATCAACTAACAGAATTTATTTCATTCTGCAGCAGCAGAATTGATGCATCTAAGGGAAGGGGGGGATAATGGCTCGCTCTTTCAGGAGTCAGATCAGTTTTCCTGTATCCAAGGGCTACCTGTACTTCAAAGTATTTATTTTATTGGGGAGCTTTCTCATCCTCCTTTCTTTATCCACTTGGAATTAAACTCTCCTGCATTCTTAGATTCTCCTTAGATCATCTGGCCAATTATCTTCCTTTGCTTTGTGGCTTTTTTCTTCAAATAGAGCTATAGAAGTTAAACACACTTGGTGAATGCAGGATACATAAATGAATAAAAATGAATAAACAAAGAAATTACAGAGTAGAGTCATTCTTAATGTTTTCATAATTTGAACTGGAATGCATATTATGTACATGGACAGATTCTTCAAATCATCACATTGTGTAAATATTTGTTTTCCTTTCAAATTAGAAATCCGTCTGTCAGTGTGAGCACAACACATGCGGAGAGACATGTGATCAGTGTTGTCCTGGTTTCCATCAAAAGCCTTGGCATGCTGGCACTCTCCTGCATAAGCATGAATGTGAACGTAAGTTGAAAGCAGTACAGAAGAGAAAATTTATTGCCACTGCTACTGAAAACTGAAATTGGGTCCTACGTGATTTTGCAGTTAATTTGGTTTCTAACCACATTGGTTTATGAATAACATTTGATGTGATGTTATTCACTTAATTAGGCTGGTTCAAAAGACTTAGCAGAAAAATTACATGTGGAGTTGTGGTTTTCTTGAGCACAGAGTATTTTATTGTTACATGGTGATACTGGGGAAACGTTATATATAAAAAATATTTTTGTGTAGTTTTTAAAATCATAATAGTTTTGTTTTGATAAAACAATGGGGCTATCTCCTGGTAAGTAAAAAAAAAAAAATCTCTCTACTGGTTTTTCATTATATGAAAGTTTACTGGCATGATTTCTGAATAAATGGCACGTTTTTATGTTATAATGTTCATCTTTACTGAAACAAAATATTTTTATATGATCAAAATGCAAGCTGAGTGTCTGATTTTTTTAAAGAGAAAATACAATATTTCTAGTTTTCCAACATGGAATGAAAACATACCTTGAAATGTCAACTTCCCACAGGGTGGGAATTTAATTTTCAGATTTATTGTAGTAAGGATAGTTATAATTGAACTTTAACATTGTACTTCCAAAGGTCACATACCACTTATATCTCTGAACATAATAAAATCTAGTGCTCCATTACGCTAAGTGTTTATTCATTTTTAGGATTTCAGCTATAATTTTATCATGGGTAATTAAAAATAAATAAAAAGGAACAGATATGCCCATATTTAGAGTAGCCATTGTTTATTTATGTCCCATAATCTTCAGTCACAGAGGTCTTTGTTTTAGTTGGGACTGTGTCTGAACTGGGAATGCATTATGGAATGAAAGCAGAGTGCATTTAATTTCATGTTTAATTTTTAGAGACACTTACACCCTGTTCAGCTCTCAGTGAAATGTTGTACTTTCTTGGTGGAAACAGTTCCTTGGGATCTCGTTTCGATGTAAAGAGAATGCCTCACCACAATGCTGACAAGCTTTGCATTTCTCTTTATGATGAAATGAATTTTTTAATACAATGGGGAAAGTGGTATTATAACTACCCTTACTACAAAAATTTTATTTTAATTATTTTAATTTACTCATGCCATTGTTCTGCTTTCCTTTCAACTCCTCATGAACCATGTGTAATGCAACCACCAACAGGTTTCTCAGTTATCAATTTAAACAGAAAAAAAAATCCAACAAACTAAAACAAAACAGAAACATCATAATTAGATTGTGTCTGACAACTTCTGCACTTTTTAATACCTCAGTAACAGTGGGGCATCCCACTGCTTAACATTTGCTTAACACTTTCCTTCTCTTTTAGCGTGCAACTGTCACGGGAAGACTGAGGAGTGTTACTACGACCAGGATGTGGCAGACAGAAACCAGAGTTTGAACATCCACGGGGAGTACCTTGGGGGTGGAGTGTGTGTGAACTGCTCAGGCTACACCACTGGCATAAACTGTGAGATCTGCCTGGACGGCTACTTCAGGCCAAAAGGGGTAAATGCCTGCTCCCGCCTCCCTGCGCCGCAGAGCTCGGCGCCCAAACCGCCCCTTCAGCAGGGCAACAGCTCGTCTTGCTAAAAACACTTTGGGCTGCCATTTCATGAAGGTTAACTTCCAAACCTGACAGTGCAGCAGTTGCTTTTCACTGCTGGAAATGTGTAACGTTAATGCTCGGGGAAATAGGAAAGTGAATTGTGTTGATTTGCAGGAATGCACTTGAGGTCAGGGCCTCCAGCTAGTATTTCAATTTAATTTAAGAGAGGATATGGTCCTGTAAACAGAACTTTTGCCTCAGTAATGAATTTCAAGTTTTGTTATCAAAGTTCAAAGAAATATTGCTATATTTGATATTGATGAAAGAGAGACCGTAATTTCTATTTTTAAAATGCAGTGTAGAATTAATAATAACTAAAATTCCACAGCGTTTCGTGAATGTCTTTAAATTTCAGTGCAGTGGAAATTGCTTTTTGTATTTCATCATATAAGACTGTATTTTCATCTAAGTGGAAGCTGTCAAAAGATGAATCTTATATTAGGTTGTATTGTCAATATGGGTCATTCTTGTGCTTTAGACAGCTACACTATTAGTGTGTGTTTGAATTGCTTATATTTCATCTATATATTTTCAGTTGGGTAAATAATGGCCTTTAGTCTGATTGGTGTTCAATCCTCAAAGAGAAAACATCAGCAAATAGCAGTGATTACGTTTTCCCTGATAGACTAGATTTAGCCTTACAACTTGAGAAAAGGAGTACTGAGAAACGATTTCTTCAGCAGCAGGGTACTTACTTGACTTTTTCCTCTGTTTTAAGTTATTATCCAGCTAAAAGATTTGATATATATGTGTGTGTTTGTGTAGTTTGTCCTCAGTATGTGTATGTATTTAGTTCATGCAGAACTTGTAATTTGTATTCCGAGTGTGATATTAGACCAAGGTTTAAGTTTGGTTGAGGTAACCTCTCAAGAACAAAAGGAAATTGTTCCATGGTATAATAGTCACTTTTCTTCACTTACCTTTTTGCTCTCTTACTAGCTAACATTAGTTAGTTTTTTATCATGCTGACCAGAACAAGTCATCTTGTCAATATTGCTTTACATAGTAAATGCTTAAAATCTACTTAATTGCATTAATTGATTTTGATTATATAAGGTTCTGTTATGATTTCAACACCTAGTATTTTTTTAGTTGAAGACATTTGCATCCGAGTCACTATATATTTCTAAATAAAAATCCCAAATTGAACTTTAATAGAATCACAGAACCTGGAATCATTTATCTTGGAAATGACCTCTCAGATCAAGTCCAACCCTTAACCTAATACCAGCAAGTCCACCACTGAACTATGTCCTTGAGTGCACATCTACACATCTTTTAAATACTTCCATGGATGATGACTCCACTGCTTTTTGGGGCAGTCCATTCCAATGTTAGACAACCCTTTTTGTGAAGAAAATTTTCATAATATCCATTCTCTGGTGCAATTTGAGGCCTTTTCTTCCTGTCCTAGTCTGTATAAACTAAGTTTATCAGTTGTCTCAGCTTTTTTAAAATGTAAGCCACCTACATAGAAGTTGTTCTCTCCTTTCAAGATGTAAATAAAAGTTCCCAATTATTGAAAGTAAGTTTTTTTTCATCTAATATCTTTGTTTTTGTAGGTGTTGCCAGATAACCCAGATCCATGCCAGCCGTGTTCCTGTGATCCAAATGGATCTTTAAATGATACTTGTGTCAAGGATGAGAAACATATGGAAGGAGGTAAGATCCCTCAAATACAGGGATGTTAAAGATGAAATTCAGCAATGGTCAAAGAAATACTGAATCACATTTTTGGTATCTTTAACAAGAAAAAAACCCAAAAGATTTGGTTTTGGTTTGTTGTACTTAATTTTTTTAAATTTTACTCATGCAAACAGTAATCCAGCTGCATTGTTTGGAGTTTTTTTTTTTAAACTCATATTCCCAATTTGTTGAGGAATTCTTTCAGATTCATAGCTGGGAAACTTATATATATTTGGAAGAATATTGCCATTGGAAAATACTGAAGAATTTTGGCATTAAAGAGCTTTTTTTTTTTTACCATGGAGATTAAAACTCATGCAACAGTGATGTTATAATATCTTTTCCTATCTAAGCATGTTTCCATTTGAAATCTAAAAATTATTCTTGAAAGGTATTTATTTGCCTTCTGTGTTATTCATGTAGGATTAAGATTCTTACCATAGCCCTGTAAAAGATGTCTTCACATAGATAATTAACTGTTTGTTGGGCTTTGGAAACAGTGAATTGCCATATTTTTTTGGTTCTTTCATTGTAAAACATCTGAAGATACTGTAGGAAGATACCAAAACTCAAGTTCAGTTTTAAGAGATTTATAAATTGGGCTAATTAGAATCTATTGATGACATGTAGCAATCCTTTAAAACAGAGATCAATAGAACATAAAGGCAACATGGCAAAGAAGCAAAGACAGGGCCCATAATCTACTGTAACAAGCATGTATACTGATTGCATCAGTTCAATAAAGTGATGCTGTTCAAGTGGTATCTCTGGAGGGCTGATCTTGGCCAGCTGAAACTGCCCACAGCCTCTCTCTCACTGCCCTTCTCAGCAGGACAGGGGCAGAACAGAAGATGAAGTAGCTCATGGGCCAAAGTAAAGACCAGAAAATCTTTTGCCAATTATCATCCCAGGAAAACAGACTTTACTTGGGAAACTTATTGCCAATTTAAATAGTTCCAGGTAGGGATAAGCAAAGACAAATGTTAAAAATACACCTCTTCTACCATCTTTTTTTTTCCCCCAGACTCAATGTCACTTCTTGATTCCAGACTTCTCCTCTGCCTCCTCCCCCAGTACCACAAGTGATGCAGGGTGATGGCATAGCAGTGGTCATAGCAGTTCCTCCCTGACACTCCTTCCTCCTCACACTTTCCCCCATCTGCAGTGGGGGTGCTTCCCATGGGCCTACATCCTTCATGAAAAACATTTTCTCTACCAGCAGTTCTCCATGGGATGTAGTTCCTTCAAGAAATATCCAACATTTCCTTCATGGACTGCAGTGTGGACATCTGGTCCAGCCTGGTTTCCTCCAGGAGCTGCAGGGATATATCTGCTCTGGACTTAGAGCTTCTCCTTCCACTCCTTCCCCTTCTCCATTCTCCGACCTGACTGGCTGAGGGGCTTAGCTGTGTGCCCTGATGGGAGCTAGCTTTGTCTGGCACAGAGCATCCCCATCCCCCTTACAGAAGCTGCCCTTGCAGCCCCCTCCCTGCTATCAGCATGGATACCCAGTGCAGTGTTTGATGTGGCATGATATGAGAGACAGTAAGAGCAGAAGGGAGGATGAATCCCAAAGCTGGCAAAAATGCATCGACTCTCCAGTGCCTGTACCAAACCTATTGATGAGACTTAAACATGTTACAGATGACAAGCAATACCACAAAGGAGCCTCTCAGACTGTGATTTTGAGATGGGGACTGATTAACTAAAAAAAGTGATGTCCCACTTGCATCTTATGCAGCTGCTTGGTCTCAGTCCTGTCGCTGCTGCAGTCTCTCTCTTTTCCCACCTTCTTTTCTGGCCACAGGTGCAGGCCATCCTCCTGGGGCCTGGCAGCTGATCAGCACTTTATAGGCTGACAGCTCCTCTCTCATAAGAAGAGGAAAGGAAAAGGATAGAGACATTTTTCCATCTTGCTTGTCAGCAATGGTGTCCTTAGGAGGTCTCAAAATGTCTTATGCCTCTGAGCCTTCAGCAGATCTATACCATCTCATGGTTGCTTTCTAAATCTGCTTACACTTTCTGAATCTAACAAGGTGGTACTCTGCTTTGACACCTTGTTATGTCTCCTTCTGCCTTTTCAGTGCTCTCATCTGTTGGAAAAATTCTTCTCTTGCCTCATTTCTGAATATGTCTAGGAAGAGAATTAAGCTCCTGTTTGGAACATTACCTTGTCTTTCTAGAGAATCAAGAAACAAGTCATGCTAACATATTGAAGATAATGTCTTGGATTATTTTTTCTGATTTTCTACCTTTAAATTTTATTGCAGGTAGCCAGTCCTGCTCATCTGGCCCCAGGCATTCAAAGAAGTTGTTGAATCTAGTTTCTCCAGTACTGAGAATCAGACTTATTTTGTTTCTCTTCACAAAATGAACACTCTCATCGTTTTCTGTCTTGGCTATAACCAGCTTCTCCTCATCTTCCTGAGACTTTACTCATGCTGCTGCAGCTGGTTGGAGGCCTGTTGTTTTTGAGCATGTTAGAGAATTCTTAATCTCTGTTGAATCTGCTATTTGCAACACATAATCGTTTTTTCCTTTATTCCTTTCTAAACTAATTTATGCCTTCTGTTTCCAAGTTATTTATTGTAGAGGTTATTCTGTGTGTTTAAACTATTTATTACCATATGTGACAAGCACAATTGTTTAGATCATGTCATCATGTATGGAATTTCCTGCCCAAATCAGTCCATGCATTTTTTCTTGGGACCAGTTGTCTGTGTCCTGCTCAGGCTTGGAAGTCTAGACACTGCACTGTCTGGACAGTGGACAGAGGAGAATTTTGATATCTATCTTATTATTTGTCTTTTTTAAGACTACAACAATAATAATATTCCAGCTCTACATATATCTGGACATCACAGCTATTCTGCCTACAATGGACTTGCTCTTTGTTCTTACTGTTTATTTGCCCTTTTTTTTAACTTGTACTAAATAAGGTTCCAACAAATTAGGAAAACTGTTTACTTCTTGCTGATTATGTTTACATTTATGTTTCATTTATGTTTCTTGAATCAGTCTGTAGTGTCTTATTCAATTACAGTCTTGTTACTGTAATGCCTTATTCAACAAAAAAGACACAATAACGCCAGTTGAAAGGAAAAACCTTTCTAATATTTGTTTTAAGAAGTGATTTCTGTGGCAACAGAAGTAGTTGTTTTAGAATCAAGAGTGAGTCTGGATATAATTTTTAGCATAAAACTATCCTGAAAGCAGATCACTTCTGCCCTTTTTTCCTTCTCACATTTGTATTCAGTACATCGATAAAATTGTTTTTGCTGCTTACTGCTCACCCTAGGCAGCAATTGAGTTTGAAGCACTTGTGAGTGTTCATAAAGGAAAGGGTGGAAAACATGATCTGTCTGAAGGAATCTATATATTCAGCACTGAACCAGAATGAACACTCTGAGTGGGTTGAAAGACATCTTAGGAGTCACTGGTTGGTTGTATGAGGATACATTGTTTGCTTGGTATAGGATGGGAATATACTTTTAAAATGTGTGCTAAGTAAATGCTTTCAGAGAGAAAAAGACATTAAACTAAAATGGAAATATGATGGAAAGGAACATCACTGGGGATATGGAGTTATTGTGAAGAGTTCTGAAGTAAAATAAATTTGGATTCTCTACATTCTCTGTTCTTGAGTACAGTAGGTAAGCAGCAATTAAAATGGAAAATTGTAGCAAATACCACAAAAAACTGGTACATTGATGAAATGCATCAAGAGGATTTAAATGACTGCATCCTGTAGTCATAATCAGGTTTTGCTAGATAAGGGCATATAGAAGCTGCTTTACAATATAGCATTCATTTTTTCAGGAAAGAAAGAAGTATTGTTGTATTTTATGTATGATTTCCATTTTTATACTGTGTCTCAGTCAGTAGTCTAAAATCTAATATTATTATTGCTTGTGAAGTATATTTTTGGTTTTGCATCTTCAAGAATGCTATTTGAAAATTCTTTCATGGTAGTTCTATATCATATGCTCTGGGAAATATAAAAAAGAGAAACTTAGGATCAATCATAAAATAAACTGATGAAGATGCCTCTAGGTTTTGTAACTGAAAGGCAATAATTCTAAAACTGAACTTGTCCATCTATATTCAACTCATCCTAATAATTGCTAAACTTGAACTTACTTGTATTGAAATTTTCCATACAGAAGTGAAGGTCTAACAATTTAGAACTACTCTGTGCTCCATAGTTAAGGTTTTTCCATTAATTGGTGCTTCTGTTTCAAGCTCTAATGGCTAGATTTCAGCAAATAGCCATTTTACTTGGCTCTTAAGCACCTGCAAGAACTGGCAGGTTTGGAACCTGGCAGAGTTTTGTGACTCAGTCTTCATGGCATGCTATCTTTTTTATCCCCTATTGCCTATTTATGTACAATATAATCCCAATGCCAGATGTTTATTTTGCTGACAATGTCCTCAGACATTTTAGGATAAGTGAGATCCAGACATCTCAATCTTTATTCAGGCTTTGTACTACTTTCCTCAGCAAGTAGTCTCACTGACTTCCATGAAATTATTTTTGAAATTTATGTGCTGTTGAACAGGAGTGAAAATGACAAGAGGCCATTCCTAGGATTGCAGGTTTTTTAAGGGTCTGGTTCATGCTTTTGCATTCACTTATTTTTGTGCAGTTTTGAAAGACTTCTAGGCTAGGAAAAACTGACTGGTAAAATTCGTATTTCAAGATGACTCATCCTCTAGGATGCATTTTCAAAGCCTCTGTATGCTGAAAGACAGGACAGAAACTGATAATATGCAGGGAGAAAACAGGGGAAAATGGCTTCATCAAATAAAGCCCCATTCAAACAAGACCTATGAAGTCACATAAGACCAAAAGCAAAAGATGTCCTTCTTCTGAAATATCAGTTAATTACAAGAAAAACAGAAGACAGACCTGAAACATCTGCCCTAAATTGAAACATAGTTAGACTGTTGACATAGTGTACATTACACATGCACTACAGCAGCCTCATCACTGGGGACACTGAGGAATTTACACTCTGTGTAACACAGGGAGAGCTGAGATCTCACAAGGGCTGTAAATGAAAGAAGGTGTGGAGCCAGATGGAGTATGCAGGCTAGCTGTATGAACGTATGACAGGTAGCAGTCTCCTGCCCTCCTCTGTCTCATGTGGAGTGTGAGGTCTCTTGGTAAATGGTGTGCTGAGGTTATCCATACCTGGATGTGCTGTATAGGAATGGGGTGAGCTGGGCTGGTGACAGCATAGAGTTTTCAATAACTGCGTAGAAAGGAAGAGCAGGAGAAGGAATGGTTCTTGTTGGGGAGCTAAAAAAAATGGGCAGAGTGTGCAATGGAGGAAAGACTATAGATATGAGTATTTGGGAGCTCCGTACTGAGAAGTAATTGAATTTGAGCTTGCCAAGACTTGATTTGTGAGATATGAGCTCCTGAAGCTCTCAGATGGTGTGAGCTCCCTTAGAAAAGTCGACTTGCCTATGTCTTTTACTGCTGAACCCTGGAGTATAGCTGGCTATTTTCATCTGGAAGGAACAAAAGTTTCTCTGTTCCAAATTGTCCAGTTAGGATGCATTGACCCAGATTACAAAAGCTTGTGTCCTGCTGTGCTGTGGGGCCTTGATGGTAGCTGTTTAAAAGGAGAATAACTCAGAAATTTGAGAACCAGCTGGGCCAAAGGTATCAAAATCCATGGAGCACATCACTTTTAGATAGTAAGTAACAGAAATTGAAGCACTGAAATTCTGTGTATAATTAGGACAGATCAAGAAGGTAACAGTTGATATGATGTGCTACAGGAGATCAAAGAGGCTTCAAGGTTAGAGTAGACAGATTGAATTTCACCTCTGTATAGATTAGCAGATAATATAATTTAAAACTCCTGTAGGTGGTGGCTGCTTCTTGAAATAGCTAGTTAGAGAAGCCATAAAAAGGATAAGCACCTCTGGATTTATGCATGAGGGACTGTTTTAAACTCTCCTCCTGAAGGGCAGTCAAATGCAACATTCTTGTAGGAATGAGAAAGCCTCCCTGAAAAACAACTTAATCAAAACAAGGAAATCTATATAAGGAAAATAAAAATGAACAATCCAAGACTGCTAATGGCAGGCTTAAGGTTTATAGACTGCATATTAGACATTCAGAGAAGATGCATTTCTCTGGTTCAAAATTATTCAAGCAATGCAATTAAGCTAACAACAAAAAAAAAGAGATACATCTTTTTAAACAACCAAAAGAAACTCCCTGAAAATCAGAAGTTATTTCTAAGTGAGGATAGAAGAAAATAATATAAATTGTGACAAATTTCAGGAGTCATACTCTTAATGATAAATACACATATTTTAAGGAAAAATAAAATGCTTTGCTAATGCTTAGAATTTGCTAAGAGGTACTTTTTCAGATAATTCAGAATCAAACAGTGTGCTAGAGATTCAAATAAAGTAGGAGTTAAATATGGTTTAGGCGTAATCAAGTTATAAATGGAAATCTCAAGAAAGAAAGGGACACAAGCTATATTAATTCTTTTTACCAGTGAGTAGAATAGCTCAGGGAATTTCCCATTTGGGAGTCTTCATTCATGGGGACAAGTCAGAAGAACTGCCCCAAAAAGTGTCAGGTTTAAAGCAAGCTGATAAATGCAGAATCAGAATTTGTCAGGCATATAGCATATTTATCCATGGCTTCAGGATGAGTTGAGTAGTTGAAAATTGAGCTGCTTGAGGCATTAAATGTAGCTTATAATATTTTTTAAAACAGACATTAATGTTAAATAGACACTGTTTATCCAAAAGAAAGACAGGGTGTTTCAGGAAACTAGAATCAGAAAGTCTGGTTTCTGTTCCCTGGAAATCACTAGAACTACAATAAAGGATTTATACTGTTTCTGAAATGTGGCAAAAATGGGCAAAATTCAAGAATAGGGGTTTTCTGTAGAAGACAGTCTGCCTTATGAATCTTTTTGAAGCATTAAATGAATATGTGAACAAAGACTCATTTGATTAATATTGTATTTTGATTTTCAAAAGGTTTTGACAAGATCTTTTACCAAAATCCACAAAAGAAAGTGTAATAGGATAGGGAGAAAAGGTTCTTTCATGGCTTAGTACTTGGTTAAAAGAATAAATGGACCATTTTCACTGTGATGATCAATATGAACTGTTCAAAATATTCATATTTAACCTGGAGAAGGGATGAGTAGGAAGGTGGCAAAGTTAGCAAGTACAAAATCTTTCAGCATAGAAAAATGAAAGAACTGCAAAATGGATCTCAAGATAGTGAGTGGCTGGGTAGTAAAATAAATTATGAGTTTTTGTAGCAATTACAGGAAAAGTAGAACACTGAGAAAAGTAGTTCTACTTGTACAGTGATTACAGTGATTTCTGAATTATGCACTATCAATTGTGAAACAGCTCTTGGACTGTGCCTCAGGTCGTCAATTCAGTTCTGTCTCAGCAGTAGTAAAAAAACATCAACAGGGCCTTAGGAAATACTACTGTTTTTTAACAAAAAAACTAAAAAATAATCAGAAAAACTAGTCAAACCAATCTACACTATGCACTCCTTCTTCAAATAATTTATTAGAACTGAAAGCAGTGCAGAGAAGGACAGCAGAGGTTTTCAGGCATACCAAGCAGTTTTTGTGTAGAGACACTGAGTAGGCTTAGGAGTTTATCATATATGAATTAAAAATGTCGGGTAGGATATGATGTATATTGAAATCACAGATGGCATGGGTAAAGTGAATGGTTACTTACCCTTTTCTGTGATATGACGATTAGATGGCAATAAACAGAGATTTAACACACATCAGTGTTTTCTTTAACACTATGCAAGACCAAATGTGAAATTCCCTGTTAGGGAGCCTATGGATTCTGAAAGTAAAAGCATGGTGAAAAGCCTTTAGATGAGTTAATGGAATAGAGGGCTTTCAGGGACTATTAGATGCAAGAAAGTAGGGATATGTTTAGATTTTCAAGATGTGCAGATTTCTGGAAACTCAGAATTGAAATTGCTGTATACTTGCCCCATTCTTACATTTTTCCTTCTGGCCTCTCTCAGATGATTCTGAGTTTATAGATGGTGGTGTGAGCAACAGTAAACACCCCCTTATGTGAAACCTACCAAAGGTGTTGCTTTGAGCACTCTAACGTACATATCTGACAATAATAATGACAAATGGAATATATCTCATGTTTTCTCCCTCTTCCCATAGATTTGTTGCCTGGTTTCTGTCACTGCAAGACTGGCTATGCAGGAGAAAGCTGCAATCAATGTGCCCTGGGTTATACAGGATATCCTGAGTGCCTGCCCTGCAACTGCTCCCTTGAGGGCAGTGAAAATGATGACCCCTGCATAGGTCCCTGCATCTGCAAGGTATGGATATTGAATTATTCTGAGCCATAGAAAGATATTAATGATGCTGAAAGATTGCATTAATGCTCTTTTATTGTACCAGAGTATTCCACTGTTCCACCTAGCTGTGTTAGTAATCTATGTTAGCCACTTCTCAGAACACTTGTTCTTGGTCCCACAAAATCGTACCTGGTCTTGCATCATATCTGAACTCACTGCAATCAACATCAAGTCCTCAGAAATCAGTAATGAAGTAACAAAGCCTGTGAATCATTTGCTTCAAACTCCATCCTCATCAACTGAGAAACTATATGTTTACATTGTTGTGGATTCTAAAACTGTAAATGTGATTTCAAAAAGAGAAAATGAAGTGAACTGATGATCTATTAGAACCAGAAAGTTGCCTTTTAGGAGTAGTCATTAGGGATATAAAGCATTTTTTCTTGTCTTGGAATGATTGCTTAGAGATCTCTACCATGTTTAAAAAAACAAAATCTATGCTTTCTGTATGATGAATTTCTTAATTTCTGAGAAGAAAATTTAAGGGAGTTTTTCTCTGTGTGCCAGTGGATACCTCCCTCAAACTATATCTTGGTATTTTATTGAAATGAAAAACATGTAAAGCGCATGGATCCACTTATAAAATAAAAAGCTATCAGAAAGGCTTTAGAAATGATTGTGCTTTGTAAATCACAGTCTAGTAAGTGACCATGAATATGCCCAAAGAACAGCTCACTGTACTGGGGATCAATTTTTCTATACTATACTTGTGGGAATTCCCTTCCAAATTCCACTTAACAAAATTAGTCACAAATGAGAATTTATAAGTACTTACATGACATTCTAAAATACAGGAATATACAAAAAATGCTTCGATCTCATGCTGCGGACACACACAAAGCTCTGGTTTGACAGCTGAATAGCACTGAAATCTACTCAGAGAATTAACCTTATCCTCCCTTTATGTAACAGCCACATGCTCTCTGTCAGTAATAAACCCATCCATATCACATTTCTAATTACTTAGGCATCAAGTCTAGAAGATCATAAGAGGGTGATTTTGCTATGTACTGGCTTGGAATGGAGCTTTGATGAAGATGTATTATGCTAAATACCAGCTAAATACTGCTGAATGATTCTTCTGATGTTACTCATGTAAAGCCAAACTGACCTGTTAGTACATGCAGACCCAAATGAACAAATAAGGAATAAAAATAATTGTTCCTGTCCCAGAGAGTTCTCATTATATGCAATTTTCCCTCAGTGTTCCTCTTTTGTCTTCCCTTTTTAAGTGGTTGTGGGAGAAAAATGATACCTTTTGTAGATAGCTGAGATACAGATACATACACATTTAATTTCACTAGCAATCTTCAAATTCAAATCAAAGCAGAATATGGGCAAAGGGACACTGAAATCATCAGATTAGTTATGCTCCATATGAAGAATAAAGTGGGATGTCTGGTTAATAGCAGGTCTTAGGAAAATGCTTCCCTTCTTTTAATCACAGCTTTCAATTACCCATGATGGGCTGTAAATTTGCTAAAGACAGTTTTCTTGTAAAGGAAGTCACTGAAAAGCAGTCCTAACTGTAAGCAGCAAAATGCAAAAAAGTGGGTGTTGGATTGTTATCTTTACAACAATAACTAGAGTAAATTAAAATACTGGAAGGAGGGGGGCAATTATAAATGCCTTTTTTCATTAATTATTGCACCTTTATGAAGATGTGTGGTCGAAGTATCATCTTTGGATAGCTTAATACTGGACTGAAAAGTATTGAGAAATGCAAGGGGTTGCAGAAACATTGTTTTATTTGCTGAAGGGTAGGTTAGATCTCCTTTCCAATTCTGAGTTTTATTTATTTATTATTCACTGAATTTGCTGTCTAGACAATGGCATTCTACAGGTTTTACTCACAGTGATGTTTGTGACTGCAGAGTGGGCAACTTTGCATTTAAATATGTTTGGTTTGCAGCTCTCTTTTAATTTTCTCCTTCCCACTCTGCACACACTGAGCACATCAACACGGTATGAAACTTCTGGGACCGGTGTTCATAATTGTGGTTTCTTAAATACTGGGTGAGGGTCTCTGTGCTCTGGTTACACATGAAGCATGAGTAACTGGTTGATTCTGACGTACCTGTGGCAGTAATATGCATTGATTAATCCCAAGATTTCTTGTGAAAGTGTAAAAATGCCAGTCTTGAGCTGACTGAGATGTTGAAGTTGAATGTAATTGACTTATAGCCTTGAGTTTTGTTAAAGATATTTGGGGTTTGTTTAATGGTCTGTATGATATTATTGAAGAGGAGCATAGAGACAGAGCATAGATACTTTGCTGCACATATTGTTGCTTTATAACTAGTGGTGAAAACATTATTACATTTTCATTGTATCTCCACAGGTCGTTGCCCTTTCCTGCACATCATCTCTATTTTCTCTTAATTCATATGTGCTATCCTTTCTCCCCATACCTCTACCTTCTTTGCCCTATTTTTGCCAGGTTTGCTACATCTTAACCAGGAGGCTCTCAAATGACTTTCAGTGAATTTACTTTAGAGCTGTGTATTTTGAGCTATCCTAGAGAGTGTAGGCAGGATTTTTATAATGTGTTTGTTCTCTGCTGATGTAGAGCCAACAGTTCAGTCCTGTGTGCATTCCACAGAGCTCTGTCTCCAGGGTTAAAGAGACTGTGCATAATACCTTTGAAAGGGGAAGAATTTTCTGAGCTCTGTTGGGGAAAATACTGAATTACTAAGCCAGCATCACATCATGAGCCTTCTGCCACACACTCTGTGTAGCAAGCCTAGCTTTAATTTTGCCTATAGGACAAATTGATTTATAGTGTAAAATGGTAGAATATAATGCACAACGTAAGCTTTTTATGAAAAATATAAGTACAAAGTACTAAGTTTAGAATAGCTCATGTATATTTAGTGCCTGTCTTCCTGCAGGGGAAGAGTTCCAAACCTGGCTGCATGGCTGGCAAACACATGTAATTATGGAAAGAAGAGTGCAGCCCATTTAGC
This sequence comes from Erithacus rubecula, assembly GCF_903797595.1. Classification (NCBI taxonomy): domain Eukaryota; kingdom Metazoa; phylum Chordata; class Aves; order Passeriformes; family Muscicapidae; genus Erithacus; species Erithacus rubecula. The sequence continues at coordinate 51,899,589 of NC_136685.1, forward strand.
ACTTGTATTTATCCTGAATTCAGCTATCAATGACAGATGTCTGAAAAACTCATACTCTGAGTGATTAGTACGACTACTGACATGTACCTGTAGTTTGCATCAGCTGGACGTGCATGGATTTTGTCTACATACTAGAGTTGTTGGGGTCATAACATTGTGCCATTCTTCCTTCCTCTCTGAGACTCTCAAGTGTAAAGGATATAAATTAGATTATTACCTGAAATTAAGTATGTCCATTCATGGCAATGAAAAATGGCAATTCTTTCAATGTCCAAATTCCATGTCCTGTTATTTTTACATGCAGCCACATAGAACCTTTTACAGCGTAAACTATTTGCTACGAACATTCACAAATAAGAAAGTCTTTGCTATAAATTTCTTTAGAGTTCCCCTGAAGAAAACAAAGCCAGTGGTCTCTAATTCTTATCTATAACAACTGAAGTAATACTCTAATGTGCCTTTCCAGGAACATGTTGAAGGAGAAAACTGTGACCGTTGCAAACCAGGTTTCTTCAATCTTCAGCAAAATAACCCCGAAGGCTGTGAGGAATGTTTCTGCTCTGGGAAAACAAACATCTGCAGACACTCTCCCTTTACCTACAGAACTGTAAGAAAAATCATACCATACCAGTACATGTCATTGCTTTGTATTTTTTGTATTGTCACTAACCATTGTTGCTAGGTTTTTTCTTATTAGAAAATCATGCATGTTCCTTAATTTATTTAATTTATCCAGAAGCAAATGCTTGTAAGCTTCGTCTCTCTTCTTTGTGAGAAAGTTCTGAAATAGAGCAATTAGAACAGTAAAAAGCACAAAATAACCTATAAAAATGAAAAATGAAGCTGTATGCATAAGCACAGTCCTGGAATGTGCATACCTAACCACTCCTGAGTTAAATGCACCATATCCATAGGGCAACCTCTTTTACAGGTAATTATTAATTTTCTAGACCTCAAGTAATTAAGAATTGGGAAACAGTAAATGTACAATACACAGGTTAAGTAAGAAAAAGGAATGCCTAGCAGGGGGCATTTTGAATGCATTTCTTTTGTATGCTGCATTCCTAGGAAAGGGTGTGAGAGGGAGATGAACCCATTGTTCTTATTTATACTGTAAAAAATGTCTTTAGCCTGCAAATAGACTCTAAACTGTAAATTAGTTCTCAAAGCTCAGACACTGATGCCACTGAAACGGATGTTTGCTACATATTCATGCTTGCAGATTGAGTTGGGGGAAATGTGTTCTAGGTCTACTAGATCTTGATTTTGGCCATATTGTTATGCTGGAAATCTGCAAGTAACATCATATATGTATAATGTTCTCATTTACATGCCAGCAACTGGGAAATTTTCCATTCCATGGCTGAGCTCATTTATTGTCCTGCTTGTATCTGGGCTCCAGAAGTCATTTTTGTTTGAACAGTGTGATCTTCTCTGATAATTCATTTCTAGTTATGGGACTTCAGAAATTCAAGTTCTGGTGCTTTCCAGTACCAAAAAGGTATAAAAGTCTAAAAAGCATATTTGGCCTTGTAAGTTGTAAGGTTTAGAGTGGAAAAATATTATAAATTATGCTGCCTACAGAAATCAGAAAATATATATGCATTTGTCAGCTCATCTTCTGTACAATCTGTGACTGATATTATTTACTGAAAACTTGCAAAATATTTTAAAATATTCTTGCACGTATGTTTGAATGATGAAATTTCTTTCTTGCTCTGGACCATGAAGCACAGAATGCAAATACTTGCAACTATTTCAAACTGAGAAGTGATAATTCCCAGTCATATACAATAATAAATGTTTGCTGTTTTTACCTTGTATTTTCCTTGTTTCCTACACTGCAGTTAAACCTAATCCAGTTTTTTTTAAAAAATGGAAGAATGAGAGGCTGTGACTGCTGAAATGATCAATGTCCTGATTCTTATTGTCATGTGGGTTCTATTTATTTATTTATTTATTTTCTTATCTTTTTAGATAGAAGACATGAATGGCTGGTATCTGACTGACTTACCAGGTCTCATCAGAGTTACACCCATGCAAAACAGATTTGGTGGGCATCAGCAGCTCAGCATCAGCAACGTGGCTGCACAAAAAGTATTGCCACAGATATACTACTGGAGCGCACCCAGCTCTTATTTGGGCAACAAAGTAAGTACAGGTGGTACTCGACTAAACACTAATTTTATTTATTGAGAAAAAAGGTGAAGTTTTGAAGGGGGGTGGCACTGAGGGGGGATAAAATTGGTTAGCTATTTGACCAGCAAAAAATTGCAAACAGAAAGGAATCACCTAAGTGGAGTATCCTTGTGGGCAAAAAGTTAGGTCGACAAAATAGTTTACTAAGTATCTTTAAGCTTGAGCCCTCTTTGGTCTCCTGCTGTCAGGTGTTACAGAAGTCCAGCTAGTTCACAGCAGTGGTTTTTGAATGCACTAGCTGGTGTGTGATTCAGCTTGCCTTGCTGTCTTTCCACCTTGTCCTCTGCTTTGAAAACCAGTTCCCTCATCTGCTTCTCAGAGATGCAGGTTGTGTATCAGATGTTGTGGGGGTGTATTCCAAAACTTTAATGTTTGTCAGGAAACTTTTGTGTGGGGAGCTCTGTGCACTGGAGCTCAGAAAATGCTGTTGTGAGCTTTGTGACAGTTCTAATGTATTTAAGTCTGCATGTATCTAAGCATGCATTTACAAACATATTCACACACCACAGGTTAATACCATAACCAAAATACTTTAATGAAAAATACAATTTTTTTCCAGAGAATAGAATTGAAAACTGATCGAGGCTTAAATGTGAAGAAAGCTTAACAGCTTTCCATTTCCTGTAACTCTGATATGCTAAAACTTATCAGAAATGCTAACACTGATATATTTGAATACATTTTCCTCTGTAGTCTCTTCAGGCTACTCAACCTCTTATTTATTTATTTCTTCCTGTTGGCTGAAAATCAGCATGACAGAAGGTAAGTGAGCACATTGAAACTAAACAGCATCATTCCGAAGAATTGGGCATCCTGATCGTGGCCTATAAATTGTTAAAGAGAGTCAGGCTCACTTAGCTGGGCAAGGGGGAGTTTCTTCTATAATGTTGCATGTCTGGTGAACTTAGCCTGAAATATGAACTGATACTTTTCCTTACAGAATTCCATCTTGTTTCTAGTCAGTGAGTGAAATAATACAGGAATATGCACACATTATTTGAATGTGGAAGATATTTTTTCGGTGTAATTTGGAGGTCCTTTGTGGTTACTGTCAGATATTGCTGTATGAATGAAGCAATTTGCCTTAATAACTGAACCATATAAATTTTTGATACTACAATAACACTGAAAGCACTCAAATTACCACAGTACATCTTAACTGTCATGTTGCATCACGTAAACTATAGTTGTAATGACATGCCTAGGCCAGATGATTTATGCTGTGGAAAGGGAAATGGAAATAGAATATTGAGAGTCCTTATTTCTAAACTCAATAAAACATTTCTTTAAATAGTTGAAACTGAATAAAACCAAACAGCTGAATCTAGATAAAAAAGTGTCCTTTCTTGAGAATAACTGCTAGCTATAGAATAATTGGTATGTCAAAGCATGCAAACTCTTAAGAAATTTTGTCTTAAGAAACATAGGAAAATATTTAGTAAATCTTTTATCAAGATGTGCACTTCTCTTGTAGTTTATAAATCTCTGTCACAGAAAGCTGCCTCTCCTTTATAGAGCTAAAATTATTACTCTTAAGTAATAAGTAATTCCCCAAAATAAAATTGAATAAAGAGAGGTAGTAACCATCCTGCATTTCCTAGTTTTCAAATATAAAAAACCTTATATAAAATAATTCTTTTAATATGAAGTTGGCATGTCCTATGTGTGCCTCCAAAATGTTGTCATATGTATGCTATCTGGTTTTTTTACATCCATCTCCAACTGCCTCTTTTGGAGGAAAAAAACATTATAAATATGATGCCCCTCTGCAACCTTCACCTTTTTCTTTTCCATCTAAATCTGGGTGACACTGGCTGTGTGATACTGGCCTTTGACTGTCTCAAAAGAGACATTCTAAGTAACAAGAGGCTATAGATGGTACAGGAATCTTGTTTATGTCAGAGTGGGACAAGAACATGAGCAAATTACTTTAATATTACCATCTGCTTTTAGTCTTCTAAATGTATGTGCTGCTACCAGAACTTAAACTTTGTTGTATAAATTCAGGTAATTTTTTTTAAAACTCATATAATATGCATTTGAACTGAAAAATTGAACGGTGCTTTTGATGCAGAATACATTTGGGAGTAATCTGGAGGAATTTAATTTCTGGAACTAAAATACTTAGTGGATAATTTGAGAGAACAGATTTAAAACAGCTAGTATTAAGGTTTTAGTAGGTATCATAAAGCAGTTTATAATCTTGCCTGCCTACCTTCTCATAGCCTACTGAGCTAAGGATTGTAGCAATCATGAGGACTTATGCTGTCTTAGACCTTGTAATGTCTGAAAAATTGCATTTTTCTAGAAACTCTAATTACATTTTAGGTACTTGAAAACCCCATTTTCTTTTAGTTAGCAGTTTCTTAAATTGTTTTGAAAACAAATCTGTAAGTTTCTTTTAAACCTGTGTCCACGTTAAAGTATTTTATGAATTTGTCTGAAAGTATTATGGGTTATAGTATGATAGCATTTGATGAGAGCACTGAAAGTAAAGTATAAAATAAATTAAAAATCAGATACCCAACTCAACAGGATAATGTGAAATGCTTGTTTCTTTAAAGTGAGTGCAGAAGGGTTAGGATTGTGTGGTATTTTGGAAATCTAACATTACCTATATGCTCTGCCTCTTTGATGCCTCATGAAACAGCAATTTGATAATTTCTATGATGCGTAGAAGCTTCTTAAAATTAGACAAAAGCAACCATGAAATTAAACATATCTAAACATTTTATACCCCTCCCCACCCCTCCATGGCACAAACATTAGAGGTGGCTGATGCCACTTGAAATTCCTGGTGGAAACTTCTGTCTTTGGGTACATACTTTATTTTTTTTCTGCAGCAACAAGTTTTATCTTCCTTTCTCTGCCAAGGGCCAGCTTTAATGTGAAGGTGGAGATTTACCTTGCCTTTTTCAGATGATTGGAGCCTTTGGTCAGCAGTTGCAGGTTAATTCAGTCCTTAGGTGGAGCTCATCTTAGAATTCAAATCTATGGACATTGTTGGGTCTCAACGCACAGCAAGTCATGCATCCTCTCCCACTCTTGCATCTGGGTTTTGAGCAGACACTAATGCTGCCATTACTCAAACTGCAAACAACATGATGGAAAGCCTAAACCACTTTTTCTCCAAACCACTATATGGTACTGATAGACTTGGATTAAGACATTTCTTGAATCCAACCCTGTTTTACAGGAATAATTTAAATTAGTTGTACAGTGTGATCCCATTCATTATAAGCAAGGTTGAGCTGATCCTTCATAAAGTCAGAGTATGTTGAAAATTAAAACAAAAGATGTTTGAATGTTTTTGTTATCTCTTGGGAAAATCTTGGACATCATGTTTGTCAACCCCATAGACCTAAAGCAGCCATAACAATAGATATTGCTCTTTCTTGGACTTCTATTTAAAATCAAGAAAGCAGCTGAAAGTTTTATGTAGAGTCTGTTCATACAGAACAGAAAGGGGACTTTTTGACCCCGTCCCTTAATTTATTTTCATGTTATTTTATAATTAGCTATTTGTTAATAACCTATTTGCTGACTTCACTAAGTCACTGGTTCTTTGAGTCTAGAAATGAAGACACTGTAATAAGCCTGTAGTCAATTCATAAAAATTTAAAAAATTTGTCAGTCTTTTAAAAGTACTTCACTTGTGGAAAATGAGATTGGGATAGAATGAGCAGTTTGTTTTGTGATATATTATCTATTGCAGAGTGCCTCAAATACCTCACAGGATTAAAAATTGAATTATAAAATAATCATAAACTAGGTCCTCATGGCTTTTTATGTTTATTTCCTTACATTTGTTTTCATTTCTTAGGCAATTCTGGTACAAAAGGCGGAATAATGCAAGCAAATTGCAGTCTATGGCTCCCAGGGGGAAGGGATGGAGTTGAGACCCAAAACATGAAGAAGCGTAAAAAATACAATAATCAGCTGGAACTGAAATGCCAGAATCAATTGTCCTGAATTATGAATGCATCTAAGCCCAGAAAGCTTCATCTAGTATTGTCATGGTTTCAGGTCTCACAATTTTCTTGTTCATAGGACATGATGCAGTTAAACAGACCCACAACTCCTTTGCTTTTAGTGCCTATCTCAAAAAGGAAAGCAATTAATACCTTTTGGTATAAATATATGAAATACAAGTTAAATTGTAGTTGGAAGCTACTATTTTTACCATCAATTGGTTTTGAAATTATTTGTCCTAATGAAAGTAATTTAGACAACAGAATTCCAACACTCAGCTGTGTCAAATTCAGTCAACAGACTGATTTTTTAAAGCATGTGTCTGTATTGCTTTTATTGTCAGGAAAGCAAAGTAGTGCAGCTTATGTGGGCTGGTGTGATCTCCATTTGTATTCCTTTGTAAGAAAACTCTCTCTTTCAGCTGGTTGTGTGGACAGTTTAGGCCATCAGTAGAAGATTTTGTCCAAATTTAAGCAGGTCACCCTTTAGTAACCTAATGGTAGTGCTGAATTATCTGTGGTAAGGCCAGTACTTAGTGATGAATTTGCCTTTTTTATACCCTCTGCACATGAAAGTGTCAGCACCAGATTTGAATGTGTAGCAAAGCACATCTCCAAGCTTGCAACAGTAAATTGGGAACAGAGTAGGGAATGTGATCCTCATACTCAAGTGTAAGGCATAACATAACAAAACCAATTTTGTATTAAATACCCCTACATTTAATGATTCTTAATATATTGTAAGTATGAGTAGGATTAAATAGTTGGTTTATATGCATGCTATCCATAGCTATAAAAGGAACAGTAATAGGCATCAGCAGCACATAGTATGCACGAAGTGTCCTTCAACACCTCTGAAGTTATTCACAGTTGCTGCAAATTTCAGATTTTTTTAAATAGTCAGGAGCCAGCTCATGGCAGAAAATTAAAACTATTCAGTTAAAGTAAATTAAAAAAAAATTGGGAAGACTGATACTTCAGTATCTTTTGTCTTTCCTATTAGGATGCATTCTTCTAAGAAAAAAATGGCGTAGTTTATTGATTTTTTTCTTTTCATAACAAGTAACATGAAACTGATCTAAATAATGCTGTTTTGTTTTGAATCACAATCTAAACTGGCCTGACTGAAAACAAGTCACCATGGTGATCAGACTCAGTCAACAGCATGAAATTGTCGAAAATTTATACCAAATGTGCCGTTTATTTTATTAGCACTTATTTTAATATAACTTCTAAAAATTGAGATAACAGAGTCAGATATGGAAAAGATGAGACAAACAAAGCAGACATCCAAGGGAAGAGCAAAACATTTTAAGGATTTGAACTACATCTGACTGATGCTTTCTTTAAGTTTACTTAATTTGTACATGATTTGGTTTAGATTCTTTATTTTTCTTGAAATATTCTTTCAGCTTGGCACCATGAAATGGACAGGGGTAGGTCTCTGCATTCTTTCACAGCTGTGGCATGCCAAATTTGGCTTGATCCCCAGTAAAAAAATATTAGCACTGTCCTACTTGGGGCTCAGCTACCCATGACTGTAAAGAACCACCAAGAGATAAGTAAATTTTGCACACTTTGTTCCTCGTTAATGCTTTTAATGATGCTTGGGTAGCCTGTTGGGACGGTTCAAGTACAGTCATTATTGTGATTACAAGGAAACTAAGGATGCCCAGTAGACTGTTACGGCCTCTTTGCACCCTGGAAATGGGTTGAAACAGGGCTCAGACTCTGCCTAGCTGAGCCCACTGACTGCAGTATTTCATGTATCTCATGTTACATTTAATTTCTTAGTGCTAAAATCATCGTACACTACCCTAGATAAAAGAGGAAATTTACTGTAGGTGAAATTATTTCATAAATCTCAAGTGTCCTTTGTGCTACCTGCTTACCCAAGTCTGCCTTGAAGGCAAGGGTTTCAATCAATAGAGGCAGTTGAAAAATGGAGAAACAAGCAGAAAATAAAGCAGTTTCACAAAAGGAGGGAAGTGAATGCTAGAGAGAGAACACTGAGGGGTGATAGGAAATAATGAAGAAGGAAGTAAATTGGGGGAATATGCTTGCCAGATTGCAAAGTCTTACTCTTTGATTTCCTTGATCTGAAATACTAAAATAAAGAAGGATCTGAAAAAGCAGAAGAAAAAGAACTTTGACTTGGGAAGAATTTATATATTTGGTGGTTTGTACTGAGGGCTAGTCACCATGTAAAGGTACATGGTTATGATGATTCCCAAGGCAGAGATGGCTAAATTGAATAGTGGTTATTTAATGACTGCAAAGGAAAACTGAAATTTATGAAAGTGAGTATACATAGTAGTTTTGTTCTTAGATTTCATTCCTCTTACATACATTCCCGTGCATGCTAAATACTTCATCAGCAAATAAGTGTTTGCTTTGAAAACTATATTTAGAGTTCCTTGCTCATCACAGGGTACGTGTAAGTAAAGTGTTTAATCAAGTTTTACTCACTTAGATTAATCAGAGAGAATTTATAGTCCAAACATCTAGTTCATATTGGGTTACACAGGAGTGTGATGAAGGAATTTATGCCCATCACCAAAAGGGTATACTTGAGAACTACTGAAAAGTCATTCTCAATATACTGAGAGCCATAAAGACATAGTTTTATGTTTCATTTCCATATTTCCCTTTATGAATAAATAAACTGGAATTCCTATTTGATTTACAAGCCCCCCCCCCCCCCCAAAATTTACTTCAAATGTAAATAATTTACAAAATCTTGAAATAGAATGTAATTGAAATCTTTGAGTTTATATAACTCATTATTAACACTGCACGATGCCACTGAGCTTTAGTTTTGTAATTTTGTGGTATTCAATTTTGATTTCCACATCAAAAAGGCAGTGTGCAGCAGGGCAGAAACACAGAATTTCTGATGATACACAAGGGAAACAGCCTTTAGCACAAACCATTTGTTGTATTTTCCATCTGTGCTGTATTGTTGAAGTTTGATGTGCTCAGTATCACTTGACAATCTCAAAATGGTCCTTACATGCAGCTTCTCTACAAGATGGATAAATGCTCTTGTTTCCATTTTACATATAGGAATTAGCCTTGCTATTCTACATGTGTCCTTAGAAACTAAGTTTTGGTGCCTGAACTTGACTGACACACTACCTTGTGTCATTAAGAAGTTTTAAAACCAAACAGGTGTAGCACAGGTGCCCAAATCCAAGTTAATCACCCGTGTACACATCCAATTAGGAACTCTGTGTGTGTGGATTTATGGAGCTCATATTTTATTGTATAGGTGTTATGGGAATTTTTAATCAGTTCATAGATCTGGGAACCTAATCCAAGTAACTTGGTTAATAAGCATTTTACATCATTGTCATTAACAAAAAGGTTGTGCGTTCGTAAAACAAAATATTGGCAGGAGTTGCTGATTTTTAAAACACAAAGCAGCATTACTAACAAGAGTACAGAAGATGTAAAGGTGGTGTTAATGGTTGAAAAATTATGCAAATTCAATTAAGACATCATTAGTGAAAGAAAACCCAAACTGATATTTGAAGTGTACATAAAGTAATGCTTTTAAAATTTATTTTGTGTTAGTTATGGGAAGCAGTTTATCACTATGGGTGTGATAAACAGCCAAGGAATTGAATAGTGAAATGGTAACCAGAACTGACAAGTAAGTAGCACAATAGTGATAAGAAATTTTAATTACTTACTTAGTTTAACCTGCGTTTTCATAGCATCATCATTCTAAGCATATTAATACTGATTATCATGCTTTGATCTAATACCTGAACAGAGTATGAAGCATCCTTTAAATCCTGTAGATCCTGTGTCTCATGTACACTATTCCATGTTTTATCTACCCTGACTGCTCTGAATGAACTTATACTGCTTTGTTAAATGTCTAGAAGGCAAAATGAGATCCATTACTTAACATTCCTAGTAAGTTTACATACTGTAAAATGATGTTTAGTAGAATAGAATGATGGCAGAAGAGATTATATTTTCCAGAGACAGACCCTAGTTTAATACAGTGGATTTGTTTAGAAAGTGGGAATTCTAAATATTCAGTAAATTTTTAGAAGTGAAGGTTACCATAACTATAAAATGAATTTGTATTTGTTTTCTTGTACCCAAGCTACAAGGGGGTTAAGACCTCAATATTTGGCATGTGGAAGGGATAATCATGTGCTAGAACCCTAATCTGAACTGCAATGAATTATTAAACAAGTGGTTTTATTAAACAAGTGCAATGCACTGCTCATCTCCTAGAGGCACATCCAGTGCTAACTGAATTGAGCCAATTAGGCTGACTGTCTCTTCAGTGTGTTGTGACCTATCAATGGTAATAGTTTATTGTGATGATAAATGAACCCATCTCTCAAACTGAAGCCAGAGTACACACTTCAGCAGTTTCCCTGAATCATAGGGCCATTACCTATCAACTTCAGATTGACAGGAGTGGCAGCAGCGAGAGCAGATGGCATGCTTGAGTAGAGACAGATTATTCTTTTACCCAAATGAATGGATTTGGACTTATTTTTGGTGAGGTTGTTTTGTGGTTTTCTTGAGTTTTTTAATGGGCCTGCATTAGCATTCCATTTTTGCTAGAATGTTTCTGACAATGCATGCAATACCTGTCTCATGAGGTGGCTGGATGAATTTGATTGGTGTCTACATACCTTTTCAGTTTCACAGACACTCTGTGTTGTGATACTAGTTAATCCTTTTTTTTTCTTCTTTTTCTGATTGCAGTGTGATGTATGTTTGGCCTTCTTAGCTCTATCACTGTGTTTTCTAGAGCTAACTTCCTCAGAAAAATGGGCAAGATAGAAGAACTGTAACATTATCAATATTTTTCATTATTTTATTACAAGTTTTGAAGCTGTAAGTATTAAACATCATGAAATACTTGACACTTCTGGATCAATTCCTTGGCTAGTTTAATTCTTTTTAGAGACAGGAAAATTTTTCACAGTGAAGGCAGTCATTTTAACAACTTTCTATGTCAGTTTTCCTCTAGGCTTTTTTTATTATGTTGAAGATTTCAAGTATGTTTTATTAATTAAAAATAACAGTGCCAGAGATACATTCCTTTGGCTTAACATCCTAAAAGAAGATTTTGGTTATGATTCAGTTTTTAAAATGAAATTGAAGAAGAGAAATGGTTTTATATATTCCTGAACCAGTTATCTGTAAGATAGCTCCACTACTCACCTGGAGTGAGTAGTGCTTTAAATGAAAGACTTTAGGCTGTGCAATTAGCCAGTCAGTACAGCAATCCTCTCCATAGCCATCAATGTCTCATACCAGAAGGTTTTCTGATGTGTCCTAGTGAGCTCTCCCTCACTGCAGCACATCATTGACCATGCAGTTACTAAGGCAAAACTTAAAACAATTCTAAGTTTGCTTTGCCATGAACTACATAGATTGTTTGCAGAAATATTAATGGATATAAATATGGTGAATAGTAATCTGTAGTTTTCCATCAATATTGTATCTTCTGTGCTCCATAAAAGCCATAGCACAGTATTTCATTTACTTTGAAGTTATTTGTAGCTCAGATGATCAAAGTCTGTCATATTAGAGAAGAACCTTTTCTTCTTACATATTTTAAATTGAATGCAACAATACAGAGCTGTACATATATCTAGTAATTGTAAATGTTTGCCAAGTTAAAAAAAAAAAAATCAACAAAAATCAGATGGAGAGGTTTAAAAAGTGAAATGGAAAAGGAAATAATAAATCAGTATTCTGTTCTGATTAGGTATGGAAGTAGATTTCCTTACTTAATAAACCTAAGCAGTATAAAGTAATAAAACCTGTGGACCGAAGCTGCATTTTTAAACTTGGAAAGTAGATTAGTAACAACAGATGCCTTTTAAGCTAATCAAATAAATAGATACATTGTTTGGTCAGCTGTGTCTGATTACTTTAATGTGTGAGTTAATTCTGTTTAGTCTGCTGTGATGAAAAGTTATTTTTTGAGAAAGAACTTTCTGCAGTTGTTTTTGTTGAGTTTCATCCTCTGCACTATGCAGTGGAGTGGATTTTTCTTCTCTTTCATTAGCTCAGCTAGGGAGATGCACAAAATGCAGTTTTGTCACTGTGTCTTTTGTTTTATATCAAATAGGTGATAAATATACCTATACATTTGAATAAAAACCACTTTATATATGCATCTCATCTGTTGAACAAAGATATGAATGTGTAACACAAAGCATGAAAGAGAATAAAAATTTCCAGAGAAAATTAAAGAGATGAATGATCAGGGCAACTTTTCTGAAAAAGCTCTCAAGCTTTTATGTTAAAGCTAGCTGACAGTGGTTCTTTAAAATACTGCTTTGGCTTCTTTTCATTAAACATTCTCAAATTTTCCATTAGAAACATCACAGAGATATTCTTTGTTTCTGAATTTGGAATGTGTGATATTTGGCCTTGATGGAGTTGCTGAGTAACTGCAGTGTGCCTTTGAGGAAATGTTACTACAATTTTCTTCCTTTGTTTCTGAAAAGACATTTGCAGTAGTAGAAATAACTAACATTTGGTAACAAATTGGAGTTGTTTATCCTGAAGTAAAAGCTCAGGAGACCTTACTGCTCTCTATACCTACATCAAAGGAGGATGTAAACAGGTGGCCAAGGGTCTTTTTTCCCAGATAACAAGAGACAGGACAAAGAGCATCAGGCTGTGACAAAGGAGGTGCTGAATAGGTATTTGGAAATATTTCTTCACTGAAAGTGTGGTCTAGCATTGGAACAAACTACCCAGGGAAGTGGTCAAATCACCTTGGAAATGTTCAAAAATGTGAAGATGAGGTGATTGTAGACATGGTTTAGTGGTGTACCTGGCAGCATTATATTGATGAATGATCTTCATCAGAGAGGTATTTTCAAACCATAATGGTTGCAGGATAACTCAAAATCTCCTATTTCCACCACAAGTATGATCAAGATTATATCACTGAATCACCAGACTCATTACCAGGCCTTCCCAGAGCTCCATGAAACAAAATGTCATTTTGCCTGCAATATTTGAGGAAAATGAATGATAGCAGAAAAGATTTGGGATAGGCAAAAGAGCTCTCCAAATCTCAGTCTCTCTTGACTGTCCCTGCACTGTCTCAGATTTGAATCAAATATAAGTGCATTCACCATTCAGGGGTGGCCTCATCGGACTGTAAAGCCTGTTTGAAAATGTATGACACTATACAGTTCTTAATTCAATTTACTGAGTTAAAAATTTAATGTTTCTTCTGGAAGTTATGGACAAAATTGAAATGATATAAGTAAAAAGCTTCCAGACTTTCAATGCAAGTTTTTGTGGGGGAAAAAAAGATGAGATTCACATTATTTATTTAAAATAATGAAGGCAACAGCTTTTCACTTAATTTATATGTGTTTATAAATGTTATTACTGACTACTGTGTGCTTTCAATCTGCCATTTATATACTTGGTTGTCTATGAGAATATTATTCTAGGCATGTACGAATAGCTTAGCTTGAGCTGCTTTTCCTGTAAATCATTATTTAACTTCTTTGTCTACTTTGTTTCCCGTACTGTGAAGATTTTTTTATACACTTGTTTTTGAGAAGTAAGATAATTCTGGGCAATTATCTGTAGATGTATCATACAGAGAAATAACTTTACTCTTATCACATTATATGTTCCAAAATGTAATGCACCTCTGACTTCCTCTCAAGATTTTTACATGATAGTCCTTTCAGACTGTCTTTTGGTATTTTGTATGGCTAAATGCTGCGTTTAGAAAATGGTTGTTCTATAGATCTGTGAAATTTTTCATGACAAGCAGCTAAAGTAAAAACTTATAGTTGATCCATAAAAACATATTCCTTTGTTTCCTTCAAAAGATTCCTTGTGGTTTTAACCCAGAAAATCTAATTTAAATTCTTATGTAGGTTTTCTGTATGTATTTTGCATGTTTTATTTTTGATTTCCATTTAAAATTTGCTAATTTGCATCCATTTATGCATTAAAGATATTTAGAATATGTAGTGATATTCTGCACTGCGACACAGCAGAAGACTGTATTTTTTTAAAACAAAAATTTGGGCCAATTTGAATACATCCATAGCTTTTTGAATTGAAGATGACAAATCATTTGCTTAGTAACTTTATGAAATTTTTCTTGTGTTTGGAGAGAAAAATCTTAGTCTAAAGAGATTTTGATCTGACCTATTGAAGTCCTTCTAACATTTCTACAACATGAGTTTAGTTTCATATTCAAATATGAAAATCTTCAGAGAGCTGAAACCCCACTCTCTCATTCACTGTTTAGGTACCTGAGATGGTTGTGCAATGCTCAGAACAGCAGCAGAAATAACTGCAAAGTGGCTGCAGTCAACCCTGTCTTTGAAAATGATGTCCCAGGGTTTCTTGCCTGTTAACAGCATGCTGCTTTCTAACATGGGAAAGCCCAGTTTTCATAAATACTACAGCATGTATGCTATTCCTGCAGCATTTCATAAAGCACTGAAAACAGTGAATTTACTGAAATGTCTTCACTTGTGCTTGAAGAATGTGGTGAATTTAACCTTACAATTCAGGATTTATTTTGCTCTAGGCAGGTAGTGACTACCACTTTAAAATAAGTGGATGTTAATTAATGCTTGGATAAAGCAGATATTCTATTGGATAATGTGGACACAAATTCACCTTATTAATGAAAAGATCCATCATAATGAGTGTATTGCCATCTTGCTGAATTATGATGGAATTCTTATGGAAGGATAAATGACATCCATTTTAAAACCTAATGGGTATCATTATGGTCAGTGTTAAAACAATGAATACCAAGTGAATGAGTAATAGGAGGGACACTAAAACTAAATTTTATTCATTAATTCAGTCAGTAAAAATGTGTAATCTGTACCACAGATTTATGTACACATCCTAGTTAACTGTGCATGTGCTTTGGGCAATCTGGGACCTTCAGGGAAATTTGACCAGAGTGGCAAAAGCATTCTTAACCACTTCACTAGAAATACATATATATGGTTTATGTAAAATACTGAAAGTAGGAAAAAAATATTCTGAATACTACCCAAAAGCCCATAAATAGTTTCTTTTCTTCTGTGTACAAAGAATCTTAAGCAGAAATCCCAGCAGTATGGCAATAGCAATTGAGCACACATTTTGTAATTGGTGTGCTTTATTATTCTGACTATATGAACAGAAATGGGAATACTCAGTGACTTGAGCTACCCTGATGAATACATCTGCTTGGGACACTGTTCAGCATCCCATTAGGAGCCAGCATAAAACCACCCCATCAGGCAGGGAGCTCCAGCTGTATGTACATGGCATGTTCACCAATCTTGAACTTCCCAAGGTTCTTAGACTTGTCCATAGGGCTGCTTTGGAGCTGTAAGCTCTATGAGGGCTTTTAGTAGCTTCTCTTTATTAATAAGTTAACTTATTTATTTATTCCTTGTTAGTTTTTGTTTCAGCTCACCACAGGGAAATTCAAATTGCTGCAAGCTTTAGAGACAATTATGTTGTTAAAAAGTGGGCTAAAAATATCGTTAGTCCACTGAGTTCTTTGTTTTTAGGGAGAAAAGAAAGGAAAAGATGAAATTCAGAAGGGGATTGTAACTAGGAAAATCCATGCTTGCATATGATCTAATTCTCATTTGGCCAACTAGCAAGAAAATCAAGAGTAATTTTAAGTACGTGTCATTTTTGTGGGCAGTTTTTTGTATCGTAAGATGACTAAGGCATAAATTCTCCCATTTGATCTCAATCAGTATTGGGTATACTTATATAGAGTCGTTATTTTATTACAGATTTCAGACATTTCAGATATTTTCATTACAGGTATCAGGCTCTATATCAGGTATTCTGTGAATCAGTATCAAGTATTCTGCAGTGGCTCTGAAGAACTTTTACCTGCAATACTGAAAGAAATGGAAGCACAATTTGTATTAAACGATTAAAATGCAGACTGGATTCACCCTGCAGATCTGAAGAAGAGTTTGTACTGAGAGAGGGAAGATCACAGATTCAGGTTTAGAACTGAATCTTGCCAAATAGTTTTATTTTTTTCCTCAGAGAAACTAGGGAGGTACATGTTAATACATTACCTTCTGATTATGTAGCTATTACATTCATAAGGCACCAAAAAATAAAGGTTTATCCTTCTCAGTTCTTTACATAGAATCATAAACCATTAGTATGTTTCTTAGGAAAATACAGAGTTTAAGGATATAACAGTATCTAAATTGCACCAAAGGAAAAGTCCAACCAGCCCAGCAGCCTTTTTATAATCACAGTGGCCAGTAAGTTCTAAGGGAAGAGTGTAAGCTGGTAAGGATATAGTGATACTTCCTCACATACTTACCTAACCTCAAGCCTATACCCTGGGTACCTCTGAACTCATGGAGATGTCTTTGGAAATAATGGTCTTTATTAATCCTAACTGCCTTTATTTATTTATCATATTTATTATGTGATAGATAAAGGAAGGTTTTGTTTGAGACACCAAGTCTGGTTCTGTGTCCTGCCCTCTACCATTGTTATTTGATTTTGAGAAGGCCTTAAGAAATGGTTTGTATGGTAAAATCTAGGAAAATCAAAATTTACAGTGGCAATTTGGATATGTGGCCTGGAGGCAAAATTACCTGTACTTCATGAAAGAACTGCAGGTGTTTGTCACGACATCACAGCATAAACTAATGTTTGCTTCTCATCAGTCAGGCTATGCTGTAAATTCCTGTCTATTGCATTTGACACTCATCAGAAAGAAGGAAGATATTTTGTGATTATACTGTAGGAAAATCCTTTTAAATGTCTGCTTTTGAGGCATGAGTTATTCATATTGTAATCTGCTAATTGTTTAAAACAATTAATGTTACCAGTGATTGGAATCTGTATGTCCTTGGTATTAGCATTTAAATACTTTTTGAACATATCTTTGATTCAGGTTAGTATGAAAATAAATGAAGGAACAACATATTGTCATCAATCTTCTAATTTATGTGATTGTATCACACAGTCCATTATTGTACTGGAGTATATCAAAAGCAGTGAGCCCTGGAAAGTAATCTGAGCCAGTACTAAAACAGCTAAATAGGGTTGAAGAAGGGGAAGCAATAAATCAGATCAAGTGGAATCATAGGAGGATACAGAAAAAAGAATTAGTGTAACCACTTTTCAAGGCATATTCTGGTTTCTCTTGAGTGGGCCCATGCAAGAAAAATAGTAGTACAAAAAAATGCCTTTCCTAGCTTATAGTGTCGCAGTTTTATTGCAGGAACGAGGTCAATACTTCATTCTACATAACCTGCTTTTTGTTTACCAAGAAAGTGAGTTTTGTGGAACAGCTGATGTGATCATGCCCTCATCCTTTTTAGTCACCAGCTGTGGTGGAGCTGGTGACTAAAACTGACCATACTGCTTTAATGATGCACCAATTCATGATATTTTGCATACTATCAACACATGAGACAGAGATGTATTTCATTTTCTGATGTTTTGTCCTAAAGTTTAAATATCTTTCTCTGGGCCATAGGAATGACAGTGTATGCACTCAAAGTAGAATTGTGATTTTTGTTCCAAGCTATATACTGGTTCAGTATCAACTCTGCATTGGTCTATCTTGTGTGTTCTTATAAGCACCACAAGTTGCAGATGGCCAATTTTTGGTCAATGAACATAGTTCCACTCTGAGTGATTGTTGCTGTTTCTTGTATAGCGGGATCCAGCATGTAAATGTCTAATAATTACTATAATTTTTAAGTTTTGTTAGTCATATCTTGTTTCATATGTCAAGTTGCTGATTAAGCCTTTTAGGTATTAAAACACATGAATTTGAAAACAAACTCCTTCATAATAGAAATTACTGCTAGAGCATTTTGACTAGAAATAAAGTATTTACAAAAAGTGTTCACAGGGAATTGTGGAGTTCCAGAAAAAAAAAAAAAAAAACGGAAAAAAGTTATGACTTTGTGAGGCAAGTAAGCAAATAATTGTGCAAAAACATGAGACACAGGTACCAGAACAAGTAACTCACTTCAGAGTTCCTTCTCATTCCCAAATGTGCACTGCATTAGATTAGAGCTATAAAAACAATCTGACCTGAGAAATTCTCATGCTGTAGGGACTCAGGATTAGGTCCTGCTCCAGTAGTCAATTCACTTAATAACATCTCGTGCCTGAAGTTACATTATCCACTTTTCTGTCTTTTATTCAGTCCAGCTAAGCTAGATCAATATCCTGAGGAAATGTGGCTTTCTATTTTAGGATGACATTTTCGTACTTGGCAGGATATTATCTTCATCAACATGTGTACAATATGGTACTAATATATGACTGTTTCTTAGTTTGGTAAAAGTCTTGCACAGTGTATCAGGGCTTACAACTATTACTTTAGACAATTTTAAATGCTCCTAAAGTATAAAATACTTCCTCATTTTACTGTAAAATGATACTCTATTGAGTCAAGAGCTATAACTATACTGAAATGAGGACCTAAGCACTTAATAATAATAATAATTTTCATCATGAGCTCTTCATTCCAGTAGGCTGAAACTGAGGTAATAAAATGATGCTTGGGCCAAAACTCAACATACGAAATTCTTTATTCAGCCATGGGATGTCACTTGGATTGAATGAGTTTTAGATACGCAGATGACCGAAACTGGAAACAAAAGTTTGCAAAGAGGTTTTTGAGCTACACTGTCAGTTATTGTTCACATGGGTACTTTAAGGACGTGTCTGTTTTATTAATCTAGGAATTGCTCTGCTCTCTAGTTTTGAGGCCACTGGTATTGCCATATTATTGAAACACAATGCTGTTGAATTAAAGAGTACTCGAGTAGTCTACAGTTTTGGATGCCACAATATAAAGAGGATATAAAGCTACTAGAAAGTGTCCAAAGGAGGGCAACAAATGTGTTGAAGGGTTTGAGGAGAAGCCATATGAAGAGCAGCTGAGGTCACTCAGTTTGTTCAATCTGGAGAAGAGGAGACTGAGGGAAAGACCTCATTGCAGTCTGCATTCACCTAGATGAGTGTGCAAAGACTTTGAACACCATTAGTTGTTTGGCAGGATGAGAATCACTAGAGAAAACTGTTGTAAACAATATAAACAGTTGTGATTTTCTGGCCCACCACGCACTTTATCAAACGGACTTCCTAAATGGGAAATGCAGAAATCTTGCCAAATAATTAGGTCTGTTCTGGTCTGTTAAGTTCACAAGTCAATTTTGATGACTCCCTGTATAATCAAAGGAGAGGCAAGTTCCTTCAGAGAACAATTCATAACATTAACTTATGCTTTACATGAATTTAAGGATACCCTCTGCTTCTCCACTGACAGTGGAGGAGCACTGGGAATATCATCCCTAAAACAAAATAAAGTATATAACAGTAGATGGGGCTAGGGTCCCTGCAGTTGCCAGTTTAACCTGAAAATACTCAGTCTAGAAAAACGCTTTAAAATGCTGACAAAAGCTAGATAAAAGGTACCAAATTCTGCCCCATTCATGAGAAGTACTTTAGCTTATAATTTATGTTGGAAATCTCTTTGACAGTCTGCACTGGGCAGTTTACTGTACAGTTACACTTTTTTTTTAATTTTACAATACACAGGAAGCTTAAGTGCAGGAAGTCTCATTGTCCCTCTGGTATTATATTTATAATAGAGTCCTGAACAGACAAGTTAGATATCCTGTGCAATAACTCCCAGATCTCAAATCAGGGAGACAGCTCACAAAAATAATAGCTTGTCATTTTTCTCAATTACAAATGAAACTAAGATACAGCATCCTTTGTGTAACATAACTATAAGGAAACTACAGTCAATATAATTTGTAAATAATGGTTTACATGTGACAGAAATATTTATATGTAAGTAATTCAAATGCTTGCATGTGACAGGCTATAAAACATCAGTTTTCCAAAGTATAATCTATAAGTCAAAACACATAATTTGTATATATTGTTAGAATCAGCTCATGATTGCAAAGGTCACTGCTCCATGCAGTCATGGCTGCATATTATTCCAGTGGAAAATAGAATTGCTATTAATAAATATTTGTATATTTAAGCTTTCTGCATAAGACAAAGCAACTGGAAACCTCTCAGCAGCAAATGACCAGTCAGTTACTTGTAGATCCTCAGCAGACCAAAGGGATGCTTATTAAATAATTGCCCTAGCTCTACTGCTATCAGCAGGGTGTTGTAAATGTTCTGAGATAACTTTTAATAATCTAATTCAGGTATTAATTACTGAATTCCCAGCCCCTCTAGTTTAGACTGCTTCCAGTCCTTGTACCCTGATGAAAAAAATCAGTGCAATAACTCACTCACTTTTGTACAAATTTGCACTAACTTGATGCTGGTACATATCTTTAAAAAGTCTGATGAAAGCATTTGTATAATAGACAAAAGCAATAGAGAGAGTCAGCTTATCCAAATAAGGAGATAAGTCAGTGAGTTGAGAAGTAGTTTTAATTGAAGTGAAACACATGAGAAGAACCCTGAGTAAAAACAAGGTCATCCTGTGCCTAGATAGATTTCCAGGAAAACAATTACTTAACTTCTGTGGGATTTAATTTAAATTAATTGTGCTGAAAGCTGCATAAATATTTGTGCCACTAAGGAGAGTGTGATTGTGATAGCAGTTCATGTCCTGATGCATAGTCAATGCTTTCATACCCTCCTTCGAACCTTAGCATAAACTCTGTGTTGTCCTGGGGGCCTGCCCTTTCCAAGCAGAAACTAATGTTTTCTCAGAAAACTGCAAATGATAAGGCACTCTGGAGACACCTGTGATTTACAGTAAGTAGCCAACTAACAGTCAGCTGTAGACCCACTTAAATTACCTAGCTCAAATATTTATTCTGCACCTTGATGTACCCACAGTTGTTTCTTCCCTACTGCAGCTAGATTTTTAATCTGAAAAAGGGTAGTTGTAATTAGCACTGCATTCATTTTAAGGGTGAGAAGATATAACCATGGATGAAGAGCAGGGATTCTGGCAATATGGAAATCATTCTCAAGTGTGTCTGGGTGGATAATCCATCTTTCATAGGGCCGTTAAAAAGTCTGGGAGAAGGTAGTGGGAATTTATTGGGATCAACTCATAGTAAAAACTTTTTTTGGTTGTACTAAAATGGAAAACTGAAGGAATTCATTACAGATCAGAGGTTTCATTTGACCTGGAGCAGATATTTTTGGCTGGCAGGTATTTATTAAAATAAAGAGAGCTAACAGCACATCTGTGGAAGAATAGTTAATTCTGTTTTGTCAGTTTAGCCTCTGAAATACTTTCTCGATTAATCTGTTAGGCAAACTGCTTAGATTTTCTGAATAGTACCAGAACAAGCAAAGAAGAACTTTAAAAGTGAGGTTGTTTCATTATTAAAAGCAAGAAGACTCCTCAGCTCAGCTCATATTTCAAATAGTTTTGTGGTATCAGTGTGTCATTCTTTATGTGTTCCTTTTTCTTCCTTCTTTCGAGGAATAATGGAGACCACAGGGAATTTTTTTTTAAAGCATCTTCTACTCATCTAGTTATATTGGTATCTTTTTCCTCTTTTCTTTTGTATTCTCACAAATTGAGGTTAGAAGCTCTTTGCTATTGCAGGGGATGCTAAACTCTTCAATGTCTGAATGGTAAAATAGAATGCTTTTTCTAGGTCTTACATAGCTGCAGTTGGACTCCTCCTTTCCATATAAGGCTATTTCAAATTAAATATATAGGTATCAATTAAATTTTAAAAAATTCATCTAAAGTTTTGGGTGGATATAGTGATTGGACAAGATTATCTCCAGAATTTCCTCCCAAGCTCAGCTGTTTTATGATTGTGTATTAGTTGCAAACCCACAAGCAGCTAAGTACTAGCAATTACTTAAAAATTAAAATTATAGAAAGTAAATTTATTTGCAACTTGCTTTATATCACAGAGAGACAGTTGACCATTTAGAAATCACTGTATTGCAAACTATTGCTTTAAGCTTTTGCTTTTTAATCTCAGACATTCTTATTACTCTCAGGTGAAATGCAGTGCTGTGACCTTTCCCAGAAATTAAGGATCATACTAGAAATCTTAAATGCCAGTGAAGAGTGCCTGTGTTCACAGTTGTTAAATGGCAGTAGATAGATCCACAGGGTTGAAAATACAGTGGGAAATGTGCATATCTGGCATATGGACTTCATGGAAGTCTAGCTTTTCTTTAAAGACTTGTGGCCGTGTGGCTGACACACTACAAGTTAGGAGTTGCAGAACCATTCATTTACTGCTCATTTTAGTCAATTCAATATCTAAGTAAGCTGAACTCAATGTGACTTGTTAGATGTAAAGCAATTTGTTAATATGAGTAAACTGCTTTTAAAAAATGTATTAGCTGCAAGTTAAAGCTTTTTTGTGATCTATTATATTTTGACCTTTTCTAATTATATTTTTTGTGGTATACCTGTGAAGTTCTAGGCAACCTTAGACACCATAGCTTGAATTCAGATTATTGAAATCCAGCTCCAGCATTGACTTCAGTGAGACTTTAGATATCTTGGAGTTTAAATGGATTGTATTCCTTGCCTTCAGGTATTTATAAAAAGACTAGATGTTTTCCACAAACTGTAACTAAAAATATCTCTAAGACATTTTCTTCTGTTTCTGGTAACCATATCTTGATGTTTGCACATTTCACATAATAATCTCAAATCAACTGTTCCAGAATGAAAATGAGGTGGTATGGTAAGTTAACTGTGGTTAAGGGCCAAACCCCCAACAAAATGCTTAATCTCTCCCTCTTCTCTGCAGGACGGGGAGAAAATAGGAAAAGAAAGCTTATCCATAGAGGTTAAGACAGGGAGATTGCTTACAATTACTGTCGTTGGCAAAGCAGTCTCATGTTAGGGAAAATTAATTTAATTTATTGCCAATCACTATAATTAGAAATAAAGAAAAAAAAATTAAATACTTTTCCTTCATCCTTTCCTAGGCTTAACTTCAGTCCTTCACCTCTGATTCCTCTGTCACTACCTGGGTGCATGAGAGGAAGTCAGAGGGTGTGGTCAGTATGTAAGAGTTCCACTCTGACACTTGTCTCACACTTTTCTCTTGCTCTAGCATGTCCTTCAGGAAAAATTCTCTCTAGTTTGGGCTCTTCATGGGCTGCAGTTCCTGTCTGGAAAACATGTTCAGCATGGGTTTTTCATGGGCTGCAGGGATATAGGCTGTGCCATTAAGCAAATTCTCCTTTTCTGCCCTAGGTGTTCTCTCTGATGTTTCTCATTATTTTTGTTTCCTCCTCCTCTGTTCATTCTATATTTTTTCCTCCTTTCTTGCATGTGTTTCCACAGAAGCATCACCAGCTTGCTTGATGGGCTGTGGTGAGT